>NC_056001.1:111658553-112328910 GCF_018446385.1 Zingiber officinale | reverse complement strand
CGATAACATGATCTTCTGTGTGTGACACCACACACCATGTTATCTACAATATAAATTAATTGAACAATTACATTTATCATAAATATAGACATTTGACCAATGTGATTCTTATTTCTAGATAAATGTTTATACCAAAAGCTAGGCTTTTAGTATACATCCTAACAAGAGGTGGTTTTGAATATTTTGTCTCTTTTATAGACGATTATTCAAGATATAAATACATTTACCTAATGCGCCGCAAGTCTGAGTGCTTTGATAAGTTCAAAGAGTACAAGGCTGATGTAGAGAAACGTCTAGGTAAAAGTATCAAGACACTACGGCCTGATCGTGGTGGCGAATACCTCTTATGAGAGTTTAGGAATTACTTATTAGAGACCGAGATTCAATCCCAATTGTCCGCACCTGGTACACCCCAACAGAATGGTGTGGTAGAACGAAGAAATAGGACTCTTATGAAGATGGGTAGATCGATGATGAGTTATTCAGAATTACCTAATTCATTTTGGGGATACGCTCTGGAAACGGCAGCGCACATTCTGAACTTAGTACCTTCTAAATCAGTATCTTCTACTCCCACAGAATTATGGAATGGGCGAAAGCCCAGTCTAAGACATATTAGGATTTGGGGTAGTCCAGCACATGTGCTAAATCCGGATGCTGATAAGTTAGAATCTCGTACAGAAGTTCGTGTGTTTGTGGGGTATCCCAGAGGAACGAAAGGTAGTTTATTTTATAGTCCTAAAGACCAGAAGGTCATTGTTAGCACTAATGCCCAGTTTTTAGAAGAAGACTATATATGGATGACAAGCCCAGTAGCAAAATTATTCTAGAAGAACTTAGAGAGGACACGTCTACTTTAGTACCAACAGTACAAGATGAAGTACCACAAGAGACTGCAACACGTGTCACACATGATACACAACCACAGATGATGCCTCGTCGTAGTGGGAGGGTTGTAAGGCAGCTTGAGAGATTCATATTTTTGGGAGAGACTTCAGACTTGATCCCGGGTAAACATGAACTTGATCCCCGGACATATGATGAAGCACTCCAAGATATAGATGCAGTATCTTGGCAAAAGGCAATGAATTCTGAAATAGAGTCTATGTACTCTAATAAGGTCTGAGAGCTTGTAGAACCACCTGATGGTGTAAAAGCCGTTGGATGCAAGTGGATCTACAAAAGGAAAAGAGGGACAGATGGGAAGGTAGAAACCTTCAAAGCAAGGCTTGTTGCGAAAGGGTACACTCAGAAAGAGGGAATCGATTATGAGGAGACTTTTTCGCCGGTAGCCATGCTTAAATATATCCGGATACTCTTATCCATTGCCGCTCATATGGATTATGAGATTTGGTAAATGGATGTCAAGACAGCTTTCCTTAACGGAAGTCTTGAAGAAAACATCCATATGAAGCAACCAGAAGAGTTCATTGAAAAGGGCAAAGAGCATCTAGTGTGCAAGCTCAATAGGTCCATTTATGGACTGAAGCAAGCTTTAAGGTCCTGGAACATCCGGTTTAATGAAGTGATCCAGACATATGGATTTATTCAGTGTCCGGATGAGTCTTGTGTATACAAGAAGTGTAACGAAAACGTGGTGGTATTTCTTGTACTATACGTAGATGATATTTTGTTAATTTACAACAATATCAAGGTATTATCGGACGTAAGGGTATGGTTGTTCAAATAATTTGATATGAAGGACTTAGGAGAATGTGCACACATTCTTGGGATCAAAGTCATAAGGGATCGCAAGAAAAGGATGTTGCGTCTATCTCAAGCTTCATATATAGATACGATCCTTGCTCGTTTTAGCATGCAAAACTTCAAGAAAGGTTTCTTACCTTTTTGGCATGGAGTAGCTTTATCCAAAGAGATGTCTCCGAAGACATCAAAGGAGATAGAGGACATGAAGGCCGTTCCTTATGCCTCGGCTATAGGAAGCCTTATCTATGCAATGCTGTGTACGAGATCTGATATCTGTTTTGCCGTGGGCATGGTTAGCAGATATCAGAGTAACCCTGGACAAGGACATTGGACTGCTGTAAAGAATATATATTGAAGTACCTGAGAAGGACTCGAGACTATATGCTAGTCTACCAAACAGACGATTTGCTCCCTGTGGGTTACACAGATTCGGACTTTCAATCAGATAGGGACAATAGTAAGTCTATGTCAGGCTATGTGTTTACTCTAGGAGGTGGAGCCATTGCATGGAGGAGTGTTAAGCAGAAATGCGTCTCGGACTCAACCATGGAAGCTGAGTATGTGGTAGCCTCTGAGGCAGCCAAAGAAGCTGTATGGCTCAGGAACTTTCTAATGGACTTAGATGTGATTCATGGTTTGCCCAAGATCATCACAAATTATTGTGATAATAGCGGTGCAGTTGCAAACTCGAAGGAACCACGAACCCATAAAACAAGTAAACATATAGAGCGCAAGTACCAACTGATACGAGACATCGTCAAGCGAGGAGAAGTTGTCGTCGCCAAGATTGCATCAGCATATAACCTGGCAGATCCTTTCACTAAGGCCCTTCCGGCGAAAGTTTTTGATCGGCATGTGGAGGGGATGAGAATCAGATGTATGACAACAGAAATGGCAGCTTAGTCTTTTAGTATAAGTGGGAGATTGTTGGAGTGTATACTAAAAGCCTAGCTTTTGTAAACATTTATTTGAAATAAAAGAATCATATTGGTCAAAAATCTACATTTATTTGTTAAATGTAATTGTTTAATTAATTTATATAAGTAGATAACATGGTGTGTGGTGTCACACTCAGAAGATCATGTTGTTAGTTCTTTATAAATTATAAACAGTTGCTCACGACTAAGATGGAAAGGAACAAACCATCGGAATAGTCATAGTGTAATTAAGTATTAGTTTATCTTGATTAATAAATTACACTGGTACACTCTAAGTGTATTGAGTAGGACCATTTAGGTAAGTTCTTTTTGTACTGACTTAATAAAAGAACTAAACCTTAGTTATTATGAAAGTGTGTGCTCTTAATCCTAATATAATAACAAGCACATATATTTAATATTTATTTCTTTGACTTATCAAAGGGTGAGGTTTAGCTCGATAAATCAATATGCCCGATAAGTTGGGAAATGATATTACTTATAGTGTGCATTGTTGATTATAGAAGGAATCTGTGTCCTAGTTATCTAAGTTGAAAATGTCCCCAAGAGGAGCTCATAAGGATTGCCATGTTAAATCCTGCAAGTGGACTTAGTCCGACATGACAATGAAGTTGAGTGGTACTACTCTTGGAGCTAGATATTAATTAAGTGAGTTGTCAGTAACTTACTTAATTAGTGGACATTTGTTATCTTAAACACAGGGAGACTAACACACTCATGATAAGAAGGAGCCGATAATGTAATTTGGGATTGGTGCGGTAGTGCGATAATAACTCTCTAGTGGAATGAGTTATTATCGATGAACTTGAGTTGTGTGTTCGGGGCGAACACGGGATACTCAAGCTTATCGGAAGGCCAAAACCAATTTCTCCTCTAGGTCCCTGTCGTAGCCTCATTATAGCCTCAAGTCCATCCAAATGTAAGGCTCTTCTTGGTGTCCAAGAAGTGGGCCGGTCCAATGCTTGGTGACCAAGCAAGGGCCGGCCACATCCTCTTCTATAGGGGTTGGCCCTTTGTTTGGTGGCCAAGCATGAAGGGGCCGACCACAATAAATCAAAAAGGGAGGGTTGTTTTAAAATTTTAAAATCTTCTCTTTGTAGAAAACAATAAGTTTTAAAAGAGAGATTTTAATTTTTAAAACTTTCCTTATTTGAATTAGGCCACATGTTTTAATAGAGAGTTTTAAAACTTTCCTTTTTTAACCATCCTCATGGTTTAAGAAAAAAAGGAAAATAAGTTTTAAAATTAAAATTTTCTATCATCATGTTAAAAAAGGAAATTTTATAAGAGAAGTTTTAAATTTTAAAACATGGTTTTAATTTTTAGAACTTTCCTTTTTTAACTCCTACTTTAGGTAATAGAGCTTGTAATTTTATAAGAAGATTTCTTCTTGTAAAATTTTAAAAAATATATTTCCTTTTTTCCCTTGATGAGGTGGCCGGCCACCTTGCTTGGTGCCCAAGCAAGGGGCCGACCATAATTAAATTAAAAAAATCATCACAAAATTAATATTGGTGATTGATTCAATCAAGAGGAAAGAAAAGGAAAAATAAAAAGGGAAAAGTGAAACTAGAGGATGATTTTATTTTTTAAAAAAGTTTTTTCTTATTTATCTTGGGCAAGTAATATAAAAGAAGGGGTGAGGAGGCCTCATGAGATAACAATTCTTAGTCTCTTGCTTGGAGAACCCCAAGTGGTCGACCCTCTCCCTCTCCCTTCTCTTTTCCCTTTTGCTCTCTTCTCCTTGGTGGTGGTGGTGGCCGGATTTTAGAAGAAGAGGAAAACGCTTTTGGGTGGTGTTCATCT
Organism: Zingiber officinale; assembly: GCF_018446385.1. Lineage (NCBI taxonomy): Eukaryota > Viridiplantae > Streptophyta > Magnoliopsida > Zingiberales > Zingiberaceae > Zingiber > Zingiber officinale. The sequence continues at coordinate 112,324,459 of NC_056001.1, read as the reverse complement.
TGGAGGATCGTCGCCCACACGACGTCCAAGGCGAGGTGAGGAATACGACAGAAGATCTTGAGGTCATTAGCTTATAAAGAGAAGGTATAACTAGTAGTTTTCTTCCGCATCATACTAGTTATTTTCTTTGTAAGAATTCTAAATACAAGAGGCAATTAGATCTAGTTTATCGAATTTATTTTTCGAGTTTGTGTTTTCTTCTTTTTCGAATTTGTGATTCGATTGTTCTTTTTGGTTAACCTAGAGTTATTTAAGGAAATTAAATATTAGTTTTCCTTAAAAGGCTTTGACTAGGCGGTGGTGGTTGCTCCCATATCCAAGAAGGCCATGTGCCTCGCCATGCAGTCCTGGAAGCTAATTTTAGAAATTAATATTTAATAGAATTAATAACATAGGTGGATTTGAATTAATAGTATTAAGTTTCGCTTGCGATTCAAATCTAAACCATTAAGAATAGATAAGTTAAATTTGAAATCAATGATGTTAAGTTTCGTCTGCGATTCCTAATTTAACTTCTAAAGAACATAATAGGTTATTTAAGGAAAGGTTCGACACTTGTACAAAAAATTTTGTACAGTGGAATCGGTACGTTTTCCTAGGACTAACTAACAATTGGTATCAGAGCTAGGGTTTGCCTCTGTGTGTTTAGAATTCAAATAGGTTATGCACATGTCATACATAATTTAGGCAGGATAATAGTAGGATGTGTTAACTCTTTGGTTGCAGGCTCCAACTATTATGGCTTATTGATGTTGTGTGTCATTGGACCCTTGGACATGTCAAGGGCAATATTTTGTGTGTGAATGATTGTATGTAACAAATACAGCAGGAGCTATATTAGCCCTAGGATTTTAGAATTTTATTTTCAATCTAGATTACATGTACATTCTCTAGTGGAATATAGGATCGATATATGTAAAAAAAATTTTTTGTCGCGGATCGGATTCTTGCGAGGCGTGGTACTTTTGGAACACCAGAGGCGCAGTGGAATGAGAAGCAAGATGGATGCGACGACTCGACCTGATGGCGGTGGCTAAAGATGACAGCAACTAGGGTTGGTGCACATGGAGGACAGTAACAGAAAAATGCCAAAATAGTTGAAAAATAATTTCCATATTTATTGCTTTTATTTACTGTGATGTGTATATATGCATGTGATGTATGCTAGAATAGTTTAAAATTCTTCACTTTAAATAACTAAGTGGGAGATGGATTTATTTTAATAAATTTCACGGTCTCCATTACTGATTTGTAAGTGATGCAAACAAACTTGCGCGTTGGCTCTGAGTGCCTTCCTCCATATCGGATGAGTTTGTTTGCAATCACTAGATCAAACTTCCATTTTGGATGACTATAGGAAATTAATTAAGAGCGTGTGATCTTCCCCATCGGAAGGGGCACAATCTTATTAATGGACTTAGTGTCAAGTAATGGTATACACTTAGGCACGTCTAACAGTATCATCCCCATCGGAGTCACTGCTATTTTTTGTGTGACCGAAGGAAACCAACTATTAATTTTATTTGTCAAAAAGTTAGGTTGACAAGATAATAAAATTAATGGGTTATACCCTCCTTTTACAAATGTTAAATTTGTATACGTCCACACTATCGTGGCATACAAAATTCACGGTGTTTGAGGTGTTGGTTAATTTAAAATAGTATTGTTTGAGGAATCAATATTATTCTAAATTTAGAGTCCTGACCAAAGTTATTTTTGTGATTCTTAGGATGACTTTCAACCCACTGGCCATTATACTGAAAGAGAACAAACTTACTGGACCCAACTACATAGATTTGAAAAGGAACCTGGACATTGTCCTTATTGCTGAAAGCTATAAGTTTGTACTGACTGAGGCTTGCCCTGATACACCTGACGGTGACTCTACCCCAGAGGAGATTAAGTATCATAAGAAATGGGTAAAAGTTAATGAAATGACGCGGTGTTACATTTTGACATCAATGTCAAATGTATTGCAACATTAGCATCAAGATTTACCAACAGCTTATGATATAATGAACAATATCAAAGAACTCTTTGGGCACCAGAGTCTGACTGCTAGGCAAGAGGCAATGAGAAAATTAATGACAACCACCATGTCTGAGGGAACACCTGTAAGGGATCATATCCTCAAAATGATGGCCTATCTGAACGAAATACAAGTTCTTGGAGGAGAAATCGATGGGGAAACCTAGGTCGATATAATTCTCCAAACGCTACCCAGAAGTTTTGAGCAGTTTTGCCTAAACTATAACATAAACAAAAGAGAGTATACGTTGGCGGAAATTTTGACAGAACTACAGGCAGCAGAAGGTATATTTCGTCAAAGTTCTCAGATTCACTATGCTGAAAATGGTTCTACTTCTAAGCTGAAAGGCAAGAAGAAGTAGAAACAAGTCTTTTCAGCAAAAAGAGTGAATAAACCTTAGGGACAAAAAGCTGGAATGAAGAAGCTGAAGGGCAAGTGCTTCATCTGCAAGCAGACAGGGCATTGGAAGATAGACTGTCCTCGTAGGAACCAGAACAATAAAGGTATATCTCATGCTCTAGTAGTTGAAACATGTTTAGAGGTGTTATCTACTAGCACCTGGTGTATAGATACGGGAGCCACTGATCATGTCTGCAATTCTTTGCAGGGTTCCAGGAAACCCGGCGACTATTTGATGGAGAGATAACTGTCCACATGGGCAATGCTACTAAGGTGGCGACTGTTGCAGTGGGAGACGTCTACTTATCATTTGATAGGAATAGGAAATTGGTTTTAAGAAATTATCTTTATGTACCCAGTTTTAGAAAGAAGTTAATTTCTGTTTCTAAACTGTATTTGGATGGATATTCAGTTTCCTTTAGTAACAATGTAGTTATAAAGAGAAATAAAGTGATTATCTGTTCTGGTGCATTGGTTGGCAATGTATATATTTTAAATCTAATTTCTCCCACAAAGCAAAATATGGAAATTAATAACACATCTTCTAACTCTAATAAGAGAAAAGAACCTTCGGAAATGAACCAAACGCATCTTTGAAATCTAAGGCTTGGTTATATTAACTTAAGTAGGATTCAAAGGCTTGTAGCCGATGGACTCTTGGGTCCATTAGAGTTGAAAAACTTTCCAACATGTGAATCCTGCTTAGAAGGTAAAATGACCAAGAGACCTTTTAAGACCAAGGGGTATAGAGCCAAATAAGCGTTAGAATTGGTTCATTCTGATTTGTGTGGTCTTATGTCTATCCAGGCTAGAGGTGATTTTGAATATTTTGTCTGTTTTATAGACGATTATTTAAGATATGGATACATTTACCTAATGCGCCGCAAGTCTGAGTGCTTTGATAAGTTCAAAGAGTACAAGGCTGATGTGGAGAAACGTCTAGGTAAAAGTATCAAGACACTACGGTCTGATCGTGGTGGCGAATACCTCTTAGGAGAGTTTAGGAATTACTTATCAGAGACCGGGATTCAATCCCAATTATCCGCACCTGGTACACCCCAACAGAATGGTGTGGCAGAACGAAGGAATAGGACTCTTATGGAGATGGTTAGATCGATGATGGGTTATTCAGAATTCCCTAATTCATTTTGGGGATACGCTCTGGAAACGACAGCGCACATTCTGAACTTAGTACCTTCTAAATCAGTATTTTCTACTCCCACAAAATTATGGAATGGACGAAAGCCCAGTCTAAGACATATTCAGATTTGGGGTAGTCCAGCACATGTGCTGAAACCAGATGCTGATAAGTTAGAATCTCGTATAGAAGTTCGTGTGTTTGTGGGTTACCCAGAGGAACGAAAGGTGGTTTATTTTATAGTCCTAAAGACCAAAAGGTCATTGTTAGCACCAATGCCAGTTTTTAGAAGAAGAATATATAATGGATCACAAGCCCAGTAGCAAAATTGTTCTAGAAGAACTTAGAGAGGACATGTCTACTTCAGTACCAATAGTACAAGATGAACTACCACATAATACTGCAACACGTGTCACACATGATACTCAATCACAGATGGTGCCTCGTCATAGTGGGAGGATTGCAAGGTAGCCTGAGAGATTCATGTTTTTGGGAGAGACTTCGGACTTGATCCCGGGTAAACATGAACTTGATCCCCGGACATATGATGAAGCACCTCAAGATATAGATGTAGTATCTTGGCAAAAGGCAATGAATTCTGAAATAGAGTCTATGTACTCTAATAAGGTCTGGGAGCTTGTAGAACCACCTGATGGTGTAAAAGCCGTTGGATGCAAGTGGATCTACAAAAGGAAAAGAGGGACAGATGGGAAGGTAGAAACCTTCAAAGCAAGGCTTGTTGCGAAAGGGTACACTCAGAAAGAGGGAATCGATTATGAGGAGACTTTTTCGCCGGTAGCCATGCTTAAGTCTATCCGGATACTCTTATCCATTGCCGCTTATATGGATTATGAGATTTGGCAAATGGATGTCAAGACAGCTTTCCTTAATGGAAGTCTTGAAGAAAACATCCATATGAAGCAACTAGAAGAGTTCATTGAAAAGGGCAAAGAGCATCTAGTGTGCAAGCTCAATCGGTCCATTTATGGACTGAAGCAAGCTTTAAGGTCTTGGAACATCCGGTTTAATGAAGTGATCCAGTCATATGGATTTATTCAGTGTCCGGATGAGTCTTGTGTATACAAGAAGTGTAACAGAAACGTGGTGGTATTTTTTGTACTATACGTAGATGATATTTTGTTAATTTGCAATAATATCAAGGTATTATCGGACGTAAGGGTATGGTTGTTCAAATAATTTGATATGAAGGACTTAGGAGAATGTGCATACATTCTTGGGATCAAAGTCATAAGGGATCGCAAGAAAAAGATGTTGTGTCTATCTCAAGCTTCATATATAGATACGATCCTTGCTCGTTTTAGCATGCAAAACTTCAAGAAAGGTTTCTTACCTTTTAAGCATGGAGTAGCTTTATCCAAAGAGATGTCTCCGAAGACATCAAAGGAGATAGAGGACATGAAGGCCGTTCCTTATGCCTCGGCTGTAAGAAGCCTTATCTATGCAATGCTGTGTACGAGATCTGATATCTGTTTTGCCGTGGGCATGGTTAGCAGATATCAGAGTAACCCTGGACAAGGACATTGGACTGCTGTAAAGAATATATATTGAAGTACCTGAGAAGGACTCGAGACTATATGCTAGTCTACCAAACAGACGATTTGCTCCCTGTGGGTTACACAGATTCGGACTTCCAATCAGATAGGGACAATAGTAAGTCTATGTCAGGCTATGTGTTTACTCTAGGAGGTGGAGCCATTGCATGGAGGAGTGTTAAGCAGAAATGCGTCTCGGAATCAATCATGGAAGCTGAGTATGTGGTTGCCTCTGAGGCAGCCAAAGAAGCTGCATGGCTCAGGAACTTTCTAATGGACTTAGATGTGATTCCTGATTTGCCCAAGATCATCACAATTTATTGTGATAATAGCGGTGCAATTGCAAACTCGAAGGAACCACGAACCCATAAAGCAAGTAAACATATAGAGCGCAAGTACCACCTCTTGATTACATAATCCACAAACATTTGCATCTGCATCATCTCCCCAATATAGCCTACAACCGTCTCTGCAAACATTAATTCTTTCCACTGGAAGACCTAATTCTTTGATAAGTTTTTTCATAATGTAAAAATCATTAGGCAGTATATTATCACGGGGCAATGCCTCTTCAAAATCTTGAATAAACTTATTAAAACTATCTTCTGACACATTACACTCTGCCTTGATATTCAATAGTCTTGCGATGAATGATAATTTAGTATGATTATCACAACCAACCCATAATGGTTCATCTGCAGCACTCAACACTTCCTGAAATTTAAGATATGTTTCATTATTCACAATTTCATTGACACCTGGTACTTGTACCTCTTCTAATGGTGATGCATATGTAGTAAACATTTGCTCAACTGTTAGAGGGCAGCTATAACTGGCACCATGTGATTTAGGAATTAAATTCGGACCCGCTACATCAAATATCATTCTCTGATATGGATTTAATTGATTATAATAACTTTGATCCCTAGAGACTTGTATGTTGTGTCCATAATAATCCTCATCAGATATAAATGGTTTACCATGACATGTCCAATTATAGTAATTTGGAGTAAAGCCAAAATCTACAAAGATGCTCTGAAACTTTATTAGATGGTAAAAATTTACCATTATGACACTTTCTTCATGGACACCGTATCTGATTATCATCCATAAACTCAACATTACTAGATGCAAAATTAAAAAACTGTCTCAACCCAGTGATAAACTCATCAGTTAAACCCCCATGGTCAAGTAAATTTTTATTATACATCCAACTTCTTCCGTTCTGCATTTTGCCTGTTTCAAATAAATTATAGTAATAAAAACTCCTAGAATTTAAATACTAATGGTCAATATTACTTAGTTCACATACAACTGCAAATAACATATAATGGAGGAAAATAAAAACATGCAATCATTATTAAAATAACATGTGTAAATAAATATACCTAACAAAGGTAAATAAAACTGAACGTCTCTCTCAGCCACGTCAAATCCAAACCTGCACAAACAATAATACCAAGTTTACAATAAAATAAAAAGTCTACAAATTATCAAATATAGTCTTGGCCTCTGCAGCAAGGCACTGACCCCCGGCCAGCTTTGCCTCTGTAATGCACTGACACCCCAATGCCAACCAAGGTCAACAACGGCTAGCTGCCCCCAAATAGTGACATGTCGATTTACAAACAGAGGTCACCCAACGCTGGCAGCCGCCAGCCTACGGCGCCAGTGGGAGCCAACACCAAACAGCAGCCAGGCGAGGCCGCTAGTAGCCAGCCTATGCCGACAGTGACTAGGTGAGTCTGCTAGTGGCCAACCTCGGCGCCAGCGGCCAGCTATCGCCGCCGGCAGAAGCTATCGCCGCCGGCAGAAGTCATCACCGCCAGCTGCCAGGCGCGGGAGTGAGCGGGTAGGCACCGGTGTGAGCGGCCAGGCGGCAGTGCGAGCGGCCAAGCGCCTGCGCGAGGGGCCAGGTGCATCCGTGAGCGTGAGAGGCCAGGCGCTGCCGCGAGAGGCCAAGGTTGACCGCCCGCAGCAACGAGCGGCCAGGCGCGGCCTCCTGCGACCGCTAGCGGCCACCTACGGGACGCCTTGGCTAGGCTTACCAACTATGAGAAGGGACATGGATCGTCGGAGAAGGGCGGAAAGAGAGCTTACCGGTCCAAAGATCGGCGGAAAAATCACCGCAGCCGCCGTCGTAAGCCAAGGAAAAAAATTAGGTCAAGAGGTGAAGAGAAGAGATCGGGCCGGGTAGAGAAATTATTAGGGTTCTTGCCAACAAATCATGAAATTCGTTGGAAATATTTCCAACGAATCATTGAATTCATTGGAAATTTCCAACGAATTAATTATTTGTTCCAATTTCTAACGAATTCGAGATTCGTTGGAAAGTTTACAATTTCATAAAAATACGGTTGATGAACTTAGAGATCTCGGAATTGGATTAAACTAGTTCCTATGTGCACCTCTATTTATCTTGATTTTATATATGTCCTCAGATATTTTTTTTTATCTAATATATTTTTCTCAGTAATTTTTCAAACATCAATGTGTCCGAAAAATTTAATTCGGGTTTAAAAATTCACAAATCAAAATACATTGGCTCTAAAATTATTTTTAATTCATGGATATAATCATGAAAACATTAGGAACACATACAATCTAATTTCGTCTCGTTCTGAGCACTCGAATATTATTTTGTAAATCTTACAAGTTCAACTAGATCAATTTGATTTAAAACTCTAACACTTTCAACGAACATTAAAATTCATCTAATTGACCTAGATGTGAAAAAAATCATTCTATGTCAAAAAAAACATTTGAACTCATTTATAGAATTAGGAGACCAAGAGGAGCATATAGAAACTTGTATCATCCGATTCCGAGATCTCTAGATCCATCAACAGGATTTTTAGGAAATTGCATACTTTCCAAAGAATCACGAATTTGCTGGAAAGTTTACAATTTCCTAAAAACATAGTTGATGGACCTAAAGATCTCAGAATGTGATGAAACTAGTTCCTATGTGCTCCTCTATTTATTTTGATTTTATATTTATCCTCAAATATTTTTTTACCTAATATATTTTTCTCAGTAATTTTTCAAACATCAATGTGTCCTAAAAATTTAATTCGGGTTTAAAAATTCATAAATCAAAATACATTGGCTCTAAAATTATTTTTAATTTATGGATATAATCATGAAAACTTTAGGAATGCATACAATCTTATTTCGTCTTGTTCTGAGCATCGAACATTATTTTGTAAATCTTACAAGTTCAACTAGATCAATTTGATTTAAAACTATAACACTTTCAACAAACATTAAAATTCATCTAATTGACCTAGATGTGAAAAAAATCATTCTATGTCAAAAAAAATATTTGAGCTTATTTATAGAATCAGGAGACCAAGAGGAGCACATAAAAACTTGTTTCATTCAATTCCAAAATCTCTAGGTCCATCAACATGGTTTTTTTTAAGAAATTGCATACTTTCTAACGAATCACAAATTCGTTGGAAATTACCAACGAATCTGTGAATTCGTTGGAAATATTTCCAACGAAATCGCAGATTCGTTAGAAATTTTCAACGAATTCAAGATTTGTTGGAAAGTTTACAATTTCCTAAAAACACGGTTGATGGACTTACAGATCTTGGAGTTGGATGAAACTAGTTCCTATGTGCTCCTCTATTTATCCTGATTTTATTTATGTCCTCAATTTTTTTTACCTAATATATTTTCTCAGTAATTTTTCAAACATCAATGTGTCTGAAAAAGTTAATTCGGGTTTTAAAATTCACAAATCAAAATACATTGGCTCTAAAATTATTTTTAGTTCATGAATATAATCATGAAAACTTTTGGAACGCATACAATCTGATTTCGTCTCGTTCTGAGCACTCAAACATTATTTTGTAAATCTTACAAGTTCAACTAGATCAATTTGATTTAAAAATCTAACACTTTCAACGAACATTAAAGTTCATCTAATTGACCTAGATGTGAAAAAAATCATTCTATGTAAAAAAAATATTTGAGCTCATTTATAGAATCAGGAGACCATGAGGAGCATATATAAACTTGTATCATCTTATTTCGAGATCTCTAGGTCCATCAACCGGGTTTCAAGGAAATTGCATACTTTCCAATGAATCACGAATTCGTTGGAAATTTCCAATTAATCTGTGAATTCGTTGGAAATATTTCCAATGATTTCGTTGGAAATATTTCCAACGAATTTGCAGATTCGTTGGATATTTCCAACGAATTCGAGATTCGTTGGGAAGTTTACAATTTCACGGTTGATGGACCTACAGATCTTGGAATTGGATGAAACTAGTTCTTATATGCTCCTCTATTTATCCTGATTTTTTATATGCCCTCAAATATTTTTTTTACCTAATATATTTTTCTCAGTAATTTTTCAAACATCAATGTACTCGAAAAATTTAATTCGGGTTTAAAAATTCACAAATCAAAATACATTAGCTCTAAAATTATTTTTAATTCATGGATATAATCATGAAAACTTTAGGAACACATACAATCTGATTTTGTCTTGTTCTGAGCACTCGAACATTATTTTGTAAATCTTACAAGTTCAACTAAATCAATTTGATTTAAAACTCTAACACTTTCAACGAACATTAAAATTCATCTAATTGACCTAGATGTGAAAAAAATCATTCTATATCAAAAAAAAAAAACATTTGAGCTTATTTATAGAATCAGGAGACCAATAGGAGCAAATAGAAACTTGTATCATCCGATTCCGAGATCTCTGGTCCATCAACCAGATTTTTAGGAAATTGCATACTTTCGAACGAATCACAAATTCGTTGGAAATTACGAACGAATCACAAATTCGTTGGAAATTACCAACGAATCTGTGAATTCGTTGGAAGTATTTCCAACTAAATCGCATATTCGTTGAAAATTTCCAACGAATTCAAGATTCGTTGGAAAGTTTACAATTTCCTAAAAACATGATTGATGGACCTAAAGATCTTGGAATTGAATGAAACTAGTTTCTATGTGCTCCTCTCTTTATCCCAATTTTATATAAGTCCTCAAATATTTTTTTTACCTAATATATTTTTCTCCGTAATTTTTCAAACATCAATGTGTTCGACAAATTTAATGCGGATTTAAAAATTCACAAATCAAAATACATTGGCTCTAAAATTATTTTTAATTCATGTATATAATCATGAAAACTTTAGGAACGCATACAATCTGATTTCGTCTCGCACTCGAACATTATTTTGTAAATCTTACAAGTTCAACTAGATCAATTTGATTTAAAACTCTAATACTTTCAACGAACATTAAAGTTCATCTAATTGACCTAGATGTGAAAAAAATCATTCTATATAAAAAAAATATTTGAGCTTATTTATAGAATGAGGAGACTGAGAGGAGCACATAAAAACTTGTTTCATCCGATTCCAAGATCTCTAGGTCCATCAACCGGATTTTTAGGAAATTGCATACTTTCCAACGAATCATGAATTCGTTGGAAATTCCCAACGAATCTGTGAATTCGTTGCAAATTTCCAATGAATTCATGGATTCGTTGTAAATTCTTACATGCAAAAACTCTCTGGAACGAATTTATTATTTGTTGCAAAATTGCGACAAATTATGGATTCGTTTGGAAATTCTAACGAATAATATTTTCATTGCAATATTTGCGACAAAAATATTATTCGTTGTAAAATTTACAACAAATTTTATTTCTTGTCGCTAACTTGTAACCAAATTAGCGATAAAATATGTTTCGTTGCTAATTTCACTACAAAAATACTGTCACTTAGGGACAAAATTTGCAACAAATTTTAGAAAAAAAATCATTGGAAATTAGATTTGGGACAAAAATTGGGACAAAAAAATTCGTTGGAAATCTGCCGTCCCAAAAATTTTTGACGAAAAATTATAATTTCGTTGGAAATTTTGCAACGAAAATAATATTCGTTGAAAATTTTTTTGGAAACTTTGCGACAAAACCAAAATTCGTTGCAAAATTCGTTGGAAAAACTACAACGAAAATAAATATTTGTTGGAAATGTCAGCAAGAAAAATCTCCGACGAACCTCAAATTTGTCGCGAATTAGCAACTAAAAAAACGTATTCGTTGCAAACAGATTTGCGACGAATAATTATTTGTTGGAAAAGTTTAAATTTCCAACGAATCCATATTTTCGTTGGAAATTTCAAACGAAATTCATATTCGTTGGAAATTTCCAACAAAATTCATATTCGTTGGAAATTGCCAAAAAAATATAAATTCGTTGGCAATTTCCAACAAAATTCATATTCGTTGGAAATTTCCAACAAAATTCATATTCGTTGGAAATTGCCAACGAAATATAAATTCGTTGGTAATTTCCAACAAAATTCATATTCTTTGGAAATTTCCAATGAAAATATAAATTCGTTGGAAATTTCCAACAAATCCATATTTTCGTTGGAAATTTCCAACTCAATTCATAGTCGTTGAAAATTTCCAACGAATTTATAATTCGTTGGAAACTTCCATCAAATTTATATTTTCGTTGGAAATTTCGAACGAATTTATATTTCGTTGGAAACTTCCAACGAAAATATGGATTCATTGGAAATTTCCAACGAATTTATATTTTTCATTGCAGTATTCCGATAATATACGATATTTCCAACGAATCTAATTTCGTTGCAAAATTCGTCCCAAAAATAAAAAAAATATATCCAGCCCTATCTAATTTCTATATTTTTTTCCTATTACAATTTTTTTCAAACAGATTCAACATATACATAAGAGCACTAAACACATTAACAGATTCAAAATATTCACCACTAAACACAATAACACAAATATAAATAAAAAATCAACTAACATATTAGTGTACAATAAAATAAATACAAACATCAATAATATAAACCCAAACACATGCACCATTAAAACATGTTGTTCCATATACAACCTAAACTAAGAGCATAAAACTAACAATACAACACATCATCATCCAACAATACAAACTACAACAATATACAAGTACAACTAACACCCTAAACCAAACACTACAATAAAGTTACAACAAACATGTCATAGTATCCAAATTCCAATATCATACAAGAACATGAAAAAGATAGAGTAGAAGATAATCTTATGGAGATCCTTCTCAATCCAAATCCTTCTTCTACCTACATCAAAAGATAAACAAAGAAAAAGAAAATCTTATAAACCAACACAAAAGTAAATAGGTAAAGACTTACATATTTTTACGTCAATACCACCATCATCTTCACCTACCAACCTTGTTTGAAACAAAAATAACAATACTAATCAAAATACAAAAATTAAGAATTTATAAAATTGATAAAATAAAAGAAGTAAAAAATTCTAATTACAAACACTCATGCATCATCATCAACATCATCGGCGGCATCATCATCGGCATCATCATCGTCATTAGCATCATCACCAATACCAGGAGGAATATAGCTTGGACCCGATCTAAATTGTTGAAATTGTTGTAAAAGAAAGGCTTGTTGTTTGTGCATTTCAACCATATCTAGATCTCTTTGTGAATTTTGTTTTTGAATTTCTAAAATTTGCTGATCCCTTTGAGATATTATGTCTTTCAAATTGTCAATCTCTTCAGTTAAGCTATGAATCTGTGCCGTTACTGCGGGTGGGGTAGAAGAAGATAAAGATCTTCGAGGAACATTATGGATTCTACTCATAGAACCCATACCTATTATCCTTCCCCCTTTGACTCCCCCACTGGCCTCTAACCATAAATCTAAATTATTAGTAACAGACGGCTCAGATCCCTCAATATTATCGCCATCACCTGAACTTCTTTGTGATAATGATAGCTCATCATATCTCTCCTATGAAAAATTAAAACCTTAATTAGAGCAAATAGATAAGTAATAAAATCTAAGTTAAAATTAAGATTAAAGATTAAATCAAACCTTAATTATTCTAGCTCTATCTCCACTCCAAGTCTTGTCTTTTTTTTGAAAAGTGCGGACGAAAGTGTCTATAAAATCGGACTCTTTTCCCAAATCCCTAGACTAAAAATAATACGGTTAGAAATAATATAATAACATCAAATATATTAAAAATCTAATTGTAGAGTTGAAAATTTACCAATCTACGTGAATGCTCCTTGATATTTATAGATCCTCCTGCATATATTGCACGTGAGTTTCCAGAATTATAAGCTTGATTTATTTTATTCCGCAAAATTGCAGATCCTAACCCAATTGTCCGTCGTGATAAAGGGAGGCTTTTTTCCAGTACTTTTGGCATGGTTTAATACATGGCGAATGTGATCACCACATTTCTTTTTGAAAATTCTTTTAACTTCCATCTCAAAATAAGGGTCCCAACTAAATAATCGCTGAAATGAAAAAAAACAATAGATTATACATGAACGTAATTGTTTTATATATAAAATAAATTAGTTATACCTTAAACTCGCACCACCATAGTTCTTTTGTGGGTGCTGGTGTGCTTGAGTATGACATTGAGTCTCCTTTCCAAAAGTTATTCACAATTTGATTAATCTCACGAACAACAGTTACTGAATTTTCAAATCTATCATAAAATTACAATAAACAACGTTAAATAATTAAGATAGTTAAAATATAATAATTTTAATACTTACGAGTCTCCAAGAGGGACTATATGCGGTCGAGCGTCGGCAATATCAACGGTTGAGTGTCTGGCAGGTATCAGCGACTCAAGTGGGGAAGGTGAATGGCCATGTGAAGGTCCTGCCGGTGACTGGCCACATGAAGGTCCTGTCGGTGACTGGCCACGTGAAGGTCCTGCCGGGGACGGTCCACGTGAGGGTCCTGCCGGCGACTGGCCATGAGAAGGTTCTGCTGGTGACTGCCCACGAGAAGGTCCTGACGGCGACTGGCCATGTGAAGGTCCTGCCTGAGGGGAGGGCGTAGGTGTTAGGACCTTCGGATGCGGCTAGAGAGGGGGGGGTGTGAATAGCCGACCCCAAATTCGCGTTTCTTTCTACAAATCAAGTTAGCGCAGCGGAAAAATAACAACAGAAACGTAAATGGAGAAATCAAACCTCAAGCACAACGATGTAACGAGGTTCGGAGATGATACTCCTACTCCTCGGCGTGTCCGTAAGGTGGACGAAGCCTATCAATCCGTCGGTGGATGAGACCTCGGAGAACCGGCTAACATGAACTCCTTCTGGGTGGAGAAACCTCACCACAAAGTCTTTGCAACAGCAAAACAGAGGAGTACAACAATAGAGGAAACAAACAAGAACAATAGAAATTGTAAATACACTTGCTTGCCTTCTCGTTGGAGTCCGTTGATGAAGCAGCAGCTTCACGGCTCCAGCAGCTAGAAAACCAGCACGAAGCTCACACGAAGCTTCAGCAAACCGAGAGCTCAGCAAAGCTCAAGAGGAGGAAGAAGAATTAGCAGAAGCAGCTCTTCCAGTGTTCTCTTTCGTTCTTCACTGTAGAGGCCTTATATCATCTGGTATCTCCCTGCAACCTGCGAAGAAGAACAGACGAAAATAGACGAAGCAGATAGAGCCGTTGTGTCGCAACGGCTAGGCCTGGACCGATCAGGCACACTCCTGATCGGTCCAGGAGGTCCCTGATCGGTCTGTGGACCGATCAGGCCTTAGTCTGATCGGTCCCCAGACCGATCCCCAACTATCTATGAGTGTTTCCGAAGCCTGATCGGTTTGTGGACCGATCAGGCTATAGGTGGATCGGTCCACAGACCGATCTCCCTACCTTCTCTGCCTCCTGATCGGTCTGGTGACCGATCAGATTACTTACAGTGAGCTACTGTTTGGTTACTGATCGGTCACCAGACCGATCAGAAAACCCATAGTATCACTGGATCGGTCTGCTGACCGATCCAATGCCCATGTGGATTTAGAGCTTCCCATCCCTAAATCCTAAGGCCTTCCTGGTCTTGAGAACGAGCTACCGAGCTCTCTCTGACCTAGTCTGGAGAGCGAGCTACCGAGCCCTCTTCGACTTCCATGTCCGATCCAGAGAACGAGCTCCCGAGCCCTCTCTGACCTAGTCCGGAGAATGAGCTACCGAGCCCTCTCTGACTTCGTCCGGTCCAGAGAACGAGCTCCCGAGCCCTCTCTGACCTGGTTCGGAGAACGAGCTACCGAGCCCTCTCCGACTTCGTCTGGTCCAGAGAACGAGTTCCCGAGCCCTCTCTGACCTAGTCCGGAGAACGAGCTGTCGAGCCCTCTCCGACTTCCCATGCCAAGCTTCCATGCTTGGACTTCTCCCGTGCCAAGCTCCTTGCTAGGACTTTTTCGTGCCAAGTCTCCATACTTGGACTTTTCCGTGCCAAGTCTCTATACTTGGACTTTTCCCATGCCAAGCTCCCTGCTTGGACTTTTCCGTGCCAAGTCTCCATACTTGGACTTTTCTCGTGCCAAGTCTCCATACTTGGACTTTTCACCAGATGTCTAGTCAACCTTGACCTATCTGGATTTCCCTTGCCTGACTTCACTCACCAGGACTTTCCAACTGCCTGACTTCACTCACCAAGACTTTCCCTTGCCTGGCTTCACTCACCAGGACTTTCCAACTGCCTGGCTTCACTCACCAGGACTTTCCCTTGCCTGGCTTCACTTACCAGGACTTTCACCTGGCTTCACTTACCAGGATTTCCCGAATCAGGTCGACTCACCTCGGGTTAACCAGGTCAACCTCGACCAAAGATTGCACCCACAATCTCCCAAGTTTGTATTCTGTCAAACATCAGAATACAACTTTTCTATTCTCGTCAAACATCAGAATAGGACTTTTCTATTCTCGTCGAACATCAAAATAGAACTTTTCTATTCTCGTCAAACATCAAAATACAACTCGAGTCAGGTCAACTCGAGTCAGGTCAACTAGGTCAACCTTGACCTAAGGTTGCACCAACAATCTCCCCCTTTTTGATGTTTGA
The DNA here is from genome assembly GCF_018446385.1 of Zingiber officinale. Classification (NCBI taxonomy): domain Eukaryota; kingdom Viridiplantae; phylum Streptophyta; class Magnoliopsida; order Zingiberales; family Zingiberaceae; genus Zingiber; species Zingiber officinale. The sequence continues at coordinate 112,308,437 of NC_056001.1, read as the reverse complement.
CAAAAACCATAATCCAGTTAGGTTAACCCGATAACCTAACTTAGGTTTTCCAATGTTCTTCGTTGAACATTCTCCCCAAACTCTAATGTTCTTCCTTGAACATTCTTTGGACATTCTCCCATTCTCCCCCTTTTTGACACACATCAAAAAGAGTGAATCAAGGTCAAGAGTTTCTTCCTAATGAAAGTCCCATACCTTTCATTGAAACCCTTAAATTCCCCCTTGATACTAAAGTCAACAATCAACTTAGTGATAATCCCATATCACTCAAGTCTTTAGAGTAAAAACTCCCCCTAAAAGTCAACTCCCCCTTGACTAATAGGTAAAACTCCCCCTAAAGGTTAACTCCCCCTTGACCATTGCACCAACAATGTCTTGGAGAGTTTCAAACCTTTAGAAATCTAAAATACCAACTTCCAGCTGAAATTTCTGAAATTGCATCCCCTGGACCGATTAGCATCCCCTGGACCGATTAGGGAACCTCCTGATCGGTCACACATCTGATTTCTAAATTTCTACCTCCCGAAATTCAGAAACCCATACAAAATTACAGAAAATTCCAAAAATTATAAAATTTTGAGGATACATTCCTCATAACATATACTATCATGGAAAAATAGTTTTCTATGAAAATAACTTCCATTTTCAAATCTTGATACAAAGTTTAAAAACTTTGAAATAGTTCAAGTTTACCTCAACTTTGTATCAACTTGCTCAATGATGAATGCTATCACTAGAAAAGCTTCATCAAGGTTTTTCAAATCAATTTTGAAATGATTTTAAACCATTCAATTTAGGACCACAATCTTAGGGCTAAGTGTACATGACTTGTACACAAGCTTTCCCTATGATCCTCCGTTTTGAATTAGGCTCATCTAGGTACAAGAGCTATGCACCTTGATCCTAACTCATAATCCTAATATCTCACACACATCTAAGGTGTATCAAACACATCCAAGTCAATTTTGATGTGAGATATGGGTTTAGGTCATCTTAGGCTAAGTTTTCATGCATTTTCTAAACAACAATTTGATCTCCATATCAAATTGTGTTTTTATCCTTAAATCAAATTAATTGATCATAAATGCAAGAGATGATGACATGGCATAAAATAATATCATAAGCGGAAACATGTGCCAATGTCATGATGTCATGTCATAAAGTATGAAACTTAAATAAGACATGACATATAACTAACCTAAGCATTATCATGACATTTCAAATGATAGTAAAATAAATATGATGTCATGACATGGCATATGACAAACAATATATGGAAAATAACATATAAAGGTATAGAAAATACCTAATTCTAGCTTTAGTTGCCATTTTTGATAATTTTGATCATTTTGCCATAAATTCTATATTCCTAAGTGTAATAGACCTAAAAACATATACTCAAGATTTTTAGATCACTATGTGCCAATTCGATTGACCCTAGAAAACTCCTCAAATGTGGTTGACACATCCTAATCACCTTAGGAATAATTTTTAATTTCATTTTCAAGGCTTGATTACACCTTGAAAATTCCTAAAGTGCCACTTTTGCCATGATTAGGTTAACTACTTATTCAAGTAAGGTTGGCACACCCTAAACCATCTAGCGTGATGGAATCACGCTCCTAGGAACCCAATACCTATTTGAGCTCATTGGGTTCACTAAATATTCACTAGGGATGACTTCCCTAGCAACCCTCCTAATGCCCCTCCTAGGCTTTAAAGCCTTGGTCATTTGGGACTCATCAAGATCAACTCTAGGGGTGACTCCCCTTGTGACCTTGGTGATGGTCTTCCTAGCCCTAGGTCTTGTTCCATAATCGAATGGAACATTATGATAAGTGGGCTTGACCACTTGAGACTTAGGTTTGTGACTCAAACCTCTCATGGCCTTGGGCTTTTGCTTTTGACCCTTAGGCCCTAAAGATGATTTCTCCAAATTCTTAAGGGTCTTTTCTAAAGTGTCAAGTCTTGACCTCAAGACTTGATTTTCCTTTTCTAATACCTCAAGTTTTAATTTGTCATTTTTCTTTGAGGTATTCCTAGGCATATGTCTAGTTGTTTTGGGATTCCTACCTAGGTTTTCCTTAACCTTAGATGAGTTAATTCTAGGGTTAGCATTTCTAGAATTGTCCTTACCTAGGCTAACATGTTTGGCACCTAAGCACGTGTATCGGTTACTATAGTTATCATGCTTATTGTTATTGACAATAGCAATAAGGCTACTAGCATGCATCCTACTAGAATTGCAAGAATGTGCCTTAGAGATTACCTTAGGGTTTGCCTTAGTTCCCCCTATAGACGTGCTCGATCTCTTGTCCTTGTGAGGTTGCCTCCCCCTCGGACATTGACTTCTATAATGTCCCCTTCGCTTGCATTGGAAGCACACAACGTGCTCCTTGCTCTTACGTTTCGGGACTCCGGCTTCCTTGACCTTTGGTGCCGGTGGAGTCTTCCTAATCCTCTTTGGACATTTACTCTTGTAATGCCCATATTCCCTACACTCAAAGCACATTATATGTAATTTACTTGAAATTAAATCGCTTGAGTTACCTAGGGTTGAGGATGGATGTAAGCTCTCTTCTTCATCCCTTCCGGAGGTAGAAGCTTCTTCTTGCACCAATCTTGAAGAATAACTCTCCTCCTCTTCTTCCATAGATGTTGAGTAGCCCTCAACTTCTAATTCCTTACCTCCATGATGTGAGCTACTTGGCTCACTTGACTCCTCTTCATGACTTGAATTGGAGCTCTCCTCATGGAACTTAGCCAAGTTGTTCCACAACTCCTTGGCATTGTTGTATCCACCTATCTTACACAAGATATCACTAGGTAATGAAAATTCAAGGATTTTCGTTACCTCGTCGTTGATTGTGGATTGGTGGATTTGTTCTTTTGTCCACTTCTTTTTCTTGAGAAGTTCTCCCTTTCTATCCACCGGAGGAATAAAACCTACTTGTACACAATTCCAATTTGCTAGGTTAGTCATAAGAAAATACTTCATTCTTACCTTCCAATACGCGAAGTCGCAGCACTCGTAGAAGGGTGGAATCGTGATGTCTTCTCCGAGTCGATCCATTCTCTAGCTTGTGCTCCCCCGGGTGTTAATCCGACGAAGAGCAACCTCGCTCTGATACCACTTGTTAGGACCTTCGGATGCGGCTAGAGAGGGGGGGTGTGAATAGCCGACCCCAAATTCGCGTTTCTTTCTACAAATCAAGTTAGCGCAGCGGAAAAATAACAACAGAAACGTAAATGGAGAAATCAAACCTCAAGCACAACGATGTAACGAGGTTCGGAGATGATACTCCTACTCCTCGGCGTGTCCGTAAGGTGGATGAAGCCTATCAATCCGTGGGTGGATGAGACCCCGGAGAACCGGCTAACATGAACTCCTTCTGGGTGGAGAAACCTCACCACAAAGTCTTTGCAATAGCAAAACAGAGGAGTACAACAATAGAGGAAACAAACAAGAACAATAGAAATTGTAAACACACTTGCTTGCCTTCTCGTCGGAGTCCGTTGATGAAGCAGCAGCTTCACGGCTCCAGCAGCTAGAAAACCAGCACGAAGCTCACGCGAAACTTCAGCAAACCGAGAGCTCAGCAAAGCTCAAGAGGAAGAAGAAGAATTAGCAGAAGCAGCTCTTCCAGTGTTCTCTTTCGTTCTTCACTGTAGAGGCCTTATATCATCTAGTATCTCCCTGCAACCTGCGAAGAAGAACAGACGAAAATAGACGAAGCAGAGATAGCCGTTGTGTCGCAATGGCTAGGCCTGGACCGATCAGGCACACTCCTGATCGGTCCAGGAGGTCCTTGATCAGTCTGTGGACCGATCAGGCCCTAGTCTGATCGGTCCCCAGACCGATCCCCAACTATCTGTGAGTGTCGGTTCTGAAGCCTGATCGGTCTGTGGACCGATCAGGCTATAGGTGGATCGGTCCACAGACCGATCCCCCTACCTTCTCAGCCTCTGATCGTTTCCTGATCGGTCACCAGACCGATCAGAAAACCTATAGTATCACTGGATCGGTCTGCTGACCGATCCAATGCCCATGTGGATTTAGAGCTTCCTATCCCTAAATCCTAAGGCCTTCCTGGTCTTGAGAACGAGCTACCGAGCCCTCTCTGACCTAGTCTGGAGAGAGAGCTACCGAGCCCTCTCCGACTTCCATGTCCGATCCAGAGAACGAGCTCCCGAGCCCTCTCTGACCTAGTCCGGAGAACGAGCTACCGAGCCCTCTCTGACTTCGTCCGGTCCAGAGAACGAGCTCCCGAACCCTCTCTGACCTGGTCCGGAGAACGAGCTACCGAGCCCTCTCCGACTTCGTCTGGTCCAGAGAACGAGCTCCCGAGCCCTCTCTGACCTAGTCCGGAGAACGAGCTGTCGAGCCCTCTCCGACTTCCCATGCCAAGCTTCCATACTTGGACTTCTCCCGTGCCAAGCTCCTTGCTTGGACTTTTTCGTGCCAAGTCTCCATGCTTGGACTTTTCCGTGCCAAGTCTCCATACTTGGACTTTTCCCATGCCAAGCTCCCTGCTTGGACTTTTCCGTGCCAAGTCTCCATACTTGGACTTTTCCCGTGCGAAGTCTCCATACTTGGACTTTTCCGTGCCAAGTCTCCATACTTGGACTTTTCTCGTGCCAAGTCTCCATACTTGGACTTTTCACCAGATGTCTAGTCAACCTTGACCTATCTGGATTTTCCTTGCCTGGCTTCACTCACCAGGACTTTCCAACTGCCTGGCTTGACTCACCAGGACTTTCCCTTGCCTGGCTTCACTCACCAGGACTTTCCAACTGCCTGGCTTCACTCACCAAGACTTTCCCTTGCCTGGCTTCACTCACCAGGACTTTCACCTGACTTCACTTACCAGGATTTCCCGAATCAGGTCGACTCACCTCGGGTCAACCAGGTCAACCTCGACCAAAGATTGCACCCACAATCTCCCAAGTTTGTATTCTATCAAACATCAGAATACAACTTTTCTATTCTCGTCAAACATCAGAATAGGACTTTTCTATTCTCGTCGAACATCAAAATAGAACTTTTCTATTCTCGTCAAACATCAAAATACAACTCGAGTCAGGTCAACTCGAGTCAGGTCAACTAGGTCAACCTTGACCTAAGGTTGCACCAACAGTAGGTACCATCCTATCAGATGGTGAATCAGTCTGGCCAATGCTTGAACGGTGTCGTCTATGGCATGCCCGTCGAAACTGCCAACCAAAAATCAAAATTAGAATAAAAAAAATAAAAAACTTAATGCTTGCTAAAGAAATATGAAAAACTTACAATATCTATAATATAAAAATCAGAGAGCGAGAATCTGTAGTGATAATGTCTCACCTCTAATGACCTATAGAAAAAAAAATAGCTCACATATAACATATATAAATTTAATAATGAGATATTATGTAGACAATTAATTAAACTATGAATTTTATAAATTTACAGATTAAAATTAAATATATAAAAAACTTATCGTACATGTTAAAAATCAAAGTTGTCGTCGTCGTCCTCGTCCTCGTCCTCGTCCTCGTCATCATCATCATCAACCTCATGAAATTCACTGGCATCCACATTTATCACTACTCCGCTGGGATCTCGTAATGTTGGAATAATATATTCCTCGGTCTGAAATGTATTTACAATCTCCTCTTGTTGATATGCAATGTCTTCCCAATGTTCCTCTATTTTTTTCCGTGCTTTAGTTTTACAAACAACCCACCAATCCATTTTATCACGTTTCAAGCTAGGGTATGAAGCATAGAACACTTGAATCGCTTGTTGTGCCAAAACAAAAGGTTCATATCTCTTATATAATCTTTTATGATTTATTTCAACCAAATTATAACGTGGATGCACCTTCATCCCTCTGATAGGATCAAACCAACGACACATAAATAAGATAGCTCGCATTTCTGGACCAGGGTATTCTATCTCTATAATTTCATCCAGTAGACCATAAAAGTCATTGCTTACACCTCCATCATTGGATGACTGAACACATACCCCACTATTCATTGTAGTCTTCCCTTTTCCATATTCTTGAGTATGAAAATTATATCCATTTATGAAATATGCTGGCCAAGTGTGTACCATTGCTTTTGGACCCCAAGATAGATGAAATAACATTTGATGTTCGAGGTGATCTTGATTATCATAAACCTAAACTCAAATGAATATGTTATTCATTTAAAAGTTAAAATATACTATACGAATACAGTAAATTAGAATACAAGGTAAAAATTACTTACATATGATTTGAACCAAGGTGCAAATTCTTGATCGCAGAAATGATCAAACTCTAGTGTTGGCATATCAGAATACAAGTTTTGAAAAATCCTATCATAAAAAATTGAATTATAATACCAAAAAGTTACGATAAAAAATTAGGAAAGATATACTAACTCGAAATATGGTGATACTTCTGGACAATTAAGTAAAACATATGTCTGGGTTGCTCGCCATTCTTGATCAGTTAAATATCTTTGCTTACATTGTCCACTCGGTCGACCAAGATAATTAAAAATTGAGAATATGTTCGTATTGGGATCAATAGGACCTTCATCATTTCTTCCAGGTCTCCGTCTTTTGGTCTGAATGTGAGGCTCAAAATAATACGATGCAAAAGTTGTTACTTCCTCCACAATGTATGCATTAACAATAGAGGCTTCAACATGTGCCTTATTTTTTACTTGTTTCTTCAAATGATATAAAAATCTGATTGAAATATAACAATTTGTATTAGATGAATATATATAAAAAAGTTATAAATTTACAACGCATTAATAACGAAGTATATAAGATAAAACAAAATATACCTTTCAAATGGATACATCCATCGAAAATGGACTGGTCCTCCAACTTTGGCCTCATATGGCAAGTGAACCAAAAGATGTTCCATTGAATCAAAAATGAAGGTGGAAAGATTCTTTCTAAATTACACAAAATAATTGGAATGTCTCTTTCTAACTTCTCCATCTGTGAATATCTCAAAACTGTTGAGCAAATATCATGAAGGAAAATGCTTAACTCTGTAATTGTACCCTTTACAAAATTTGGTAAGAGTTCCTTATAAGCAATTGGAATAAGTCTTTCCATAAATATATAACAATCGTGACTTTTCAAACCAATCAATTTGAATTCCTTCATATCGACACATCTCCCAAGATTAGAGACATACCCATCAGGAAATCTCAATGATTTCAACCATTCACAAACAACACGTCTCTGTTCTTTATTCAATGTATAAATTGTCTTTGGCTTTGGTCCCCTACTACTTTCATCCACATCAAGAGTGGGTCGTTTACAAATTAGTCGCATATCTTTTCTTGCATTCAAATTATCTTTTGTTTTTCCGACGATATCCATCACTGTATTTATGAGATTATCAAAAATATTTTTCTCAATATGCATTACATCCAGATTATGATGAATTAAATTACTATACCAATAAGGTAAATCCCAAAATATACTTCGTTTAGTCCATTTATGAGTGCTTCCATATTCATATGTTGTACCATGTGGTTCTTCAATAACAGATGGAAAGTGACGCACTCTATACCAAATATCTTGACCTGTCAATCTTAATGGTGGAGGTGTTCTTTCAATTCTATTCCTAGTGAACTCATCTTTATTCCTTCTGAAATTATGATTTAATGGTAAAAATTGTCTATGACAATCAAAATAACTCGGCTTTCTCCCATATTTCAATCTAATCGACTTTGATCTCTCCATACATATTGGACAACCTAAGATTCCCGCAGTACTCCAACCAGATAGCATACCATAAGCTGGAAAGTCATTAATGGTCCAAAGAAGAGAAGCCTTCATAACAAACATCTGATTAGTATGGACGTCATATGTAGGAAACCCTTCATCCCATAGTTGTTTTAGCTCTGCAATCAGTGGTTGCATATAAACATCTATTAACTTCTTTGGATTTTGCGGGCCAGGCACAACTAATGTTAAAAACATATACGGTGTTTTCATGCACATCCCAGGCGGAAGATTATATGGAGTTAATATAACTGGCCAACAAGAATACTGTCTTCCTGATTTACTAAATGGAGCAAAACCATCAGCACAAAGACCTAACCGAATGTTTCGAGTCTCCTTCTCAAATTCAGGATATGTTCTATCAAAATTTTTTCATGCCTCTGCATCTGATGGATGGCACATTAATCCCTCCTCTGTTCGATGATTTGCATGCCAAGTCATGTGTTGAGCAGTGGTCTTTGATGCATAAAGCCTTTGTAACCTAAGAGTTAATGGCAAATAAAATAACTGACTGTATGATTTACGTCGTTGTTGACTCCTTCTAGAGATCTTGTACCTGTCTTGATTACAGAATCTATAAACATTTGCATCTGCATCATCTCCCCAATATAGCATACAACCGTCTCTGCAAACATCAATTCTTTCCACCGGAAGACCTAATTTTTTCATAAGTTTTTTCATACTGTAAAAATCATTAGGCAGTATATTATCTTGGGCAATGCCTCTTCAATAGCTTGAACAAACTTATTGAAATTATCTTCCGACAAATTAGACTCTGCCTTGATATTCAACAGTCTTGCGGTGAATGATAATTTAGTATGATTGTCACAACCAGTCCATAAAGGTTCATCTGCAGCACTTAACACTTCCTGAAATTTAAGATATGTTTCATTATTCACAATTTCATCAACACCTGGTACTTGTACCTCTTCTAATGGTGATGCATATGTTGTAAACATTTGCTCAACTGTTGGAGGGCAGCTAGAACTGGCACCATGTGGTTCAGGAATTAAATTCGGAGCCGCTGCATCAAATATCTTTCTTTGATATGGATTTAATTGATTATAATAACTTTGATCCCTAGAGACTTGTATGTTGTGTCCATAATAATCCTCATCAGATATGAATGGTTCACCATGACATGTCCAATTATAGTAATTCGGAGTAAAACCAAATCTACAAAGATGCTCTGAAACTTTATTAGATGGTAAAAATTTACCATTATGACACTTTCTGCATGGACATCGTATCTGATTACCATCCATAAACTCAACATTACTAGATGCAAAATTTAAAAACTGTCTCAACCCAGTGATAAACTCATCAGTTAAACCCCCACGGTCAGGTAAATTTTTATTATACATCCAACTTCTTTCATTCTGCATGTTGCCTGTTTCAAATAAAATATAGTAATAAAAACTCCTAAAGCACAAATACTAATGGTCAATATTACTTAGCTCACATACAACTGCAAATAACATATAATAGAGGAAAATAAAAACATGCAATCATTATTAAAATATCATGTGTAAAAAAATATACCTAACAAAGGTAAATAAAACCGAAAGTCTCTCCCAGCCACGTCAAATCCAAACCTGCACAAACAATAATATTAAATTAACAATAAAATAAAAAAGTCTAGAAATTATCAAATATAATCTTGGCCCCAACGGCAAGGCATTGACCCCCGGACAGCTATGCCGCTGTAAGGCACAGACAGCCCACGACCAACCAAGGTCGAGAACAACTAGTCGACATCAAACAATGACCTGTCGATTTACAAACAGAGGTCACCCAATGCTCTCAGCTGCCAGCGGACAGCATCAGTCGCCAGTGGCCAGCCTAAGGCGCCAGCGGGATCACCAACGCCAAACAACAGCTAGGTGAGGCCACCATCAGCCATCCTATGCCGACAGTGGACAGGGAGGCTGCTAGTGGCCAACCTCGGCGCCGTTGAGAGCAGCCAAGAAGCTGCGAGAGCGGCCAGGCGGCGGCGCTAAGGCTAGGCGCCGGCGCGAGGGGTTAGATGCCGCCGTGAGCTACCAGGGGCCGCCGTGAGCTGCCATACGCCGACGCTCGCGGCCGCTCGCGTCCACTCGCGACCAGGCACCAGTCGCGGCCAAGCGCGGCCGCTCGCGGCCAGGCGAGGGCGCGACCAGCCAGGCGCGACCGCGACCGGCCAGGCGACGCCGCGAGCGTCCAGGCGACTCCGCGAGATCGGGAAAAAAAGAGACGCTGTGAGATCGGGAAAAAAAGAAGAGCTAGAACGAGAGAGGCGGCTTACCAGTCCAGAGAAGGGCGAAAAAATCGTCCGCAGCCGCCATCAGGAAAAATTAGGTCAAGAGAAGAGGTGAGGAGAATAGATCGGGCTGGGTCTGGATAAATAATTAGGGTTCTTCCAACAAATTTCCAACAAAAATATTATTTGTTGGATATTTGCAACGGATATGCAATTCGTTGGAAATTTCCAACGAATCTGCAATTCGTTGGCAATTTCCAACGAATTGGAAGATTCATTGGAAATGTTTCCAACGAATCCAAAATTCGTTGGAAATTTCCAATGAATTTCATATTCGTTGGAAACTCTACATATTCTTAAAATCACGGTTGACCGACCTAGAGACCTCCGAATTGATGAAACCGGTTCCTGTGTGCTCCTCTATTTATCCTGACTTCATATGTGTCCTCAAATATTTTTTTTACTTCATATATTTTTTTCCTTTATTTTTTCAATTCTCAATGTGTTGGAAAAATTAAATTCAAGTTTAAAAATTCACAAATCAAAATAAATTAGCTCCGTAATTATTTTTAATTCTTGGATATAATCACGAGAACCTTACGCTCGCCAACAAACTGATTTCCCCTCGTTCTGAGCACTCGAACATCATTTTTTAAATCTACCAAGTTCAACTAAACTCCAATTTCATTTAAAACTCTAACACTTTCATGCTCAAATTCAAATTCATCCAATTGACCTTGATGTTAAAAATTCATCTTATTTCAAAAAAAATATTTGAGCTCATCTATAGAATCAGGAGACCAAGAGGAGCACATAGGAACTTGTTTCATCCGATTCCGAGGTCTCTAGGTCGGTCAAACGGGTTTTTAAGTCACAACAAAATTTTCAACGAATCTGCAATTCGTTGGCAATTTCCAACGAATTGGCAGATTCGTTGGAAATGTTTCCAACAAATCTGCAATTCGTTGGAAATTTCCAACGAATTTCAGATTCGTTGGAAATCCTACATATTCTTAAAATCACGGTTGACCGACCTAGAGACCTCCGAATTGGATGAAACTGGTGTTAGGATCCTTTGTACGGCTAGAGAGGGGGGGTGTGAATAGCCGACCCCAAATCGATCGCGTTTCTTCCTACAATTCGTTAGCGCAGCGGAAAAACAAACAAGGAAACGAAAACAAGAAGATCAAACCTCAACGCGTCGATGTAACGAGGTTCGGAGATGATACTCCTACTCCTCGGCGTGTCCGTAAGGTGGACGAAGCCTCTCAATCCGTCGGTGGATGAGTCCCCGGAGAACCGGCTAATAATATACTCCTTGTGGGTGGAGAAACCTCACCACAATCTTTTGCAACAGCAAACAAAGGAGTACAACAATAGAGACAACAAACAAGAACAATAGAAATTGTAAAACACTTGCTTGCCTCTTGTTGTCGATTGGAACCTTGATGAAGCAGCAGCTGATCCAGCAGCTAGAACACCAGCAAGAAACTCACGCAGAGCTTCAAAGAATGAGAGAGCTCAGGAAAGCTCAAGAGCACACCAGCCGCTCTCGAAGAGCGAAGCTCAAGAAGAAAGGTAGACCCCGCCCTGTAGAAGCCCTCTTTATACCGCGAAGGAGAAACAATGAAGAAACTAGCCGCTTGCGTCGAACGGTTAGAACTCGATCGGTCTACGGACCGATCAGACTGGCCGATCGGTCCCCGCATCGATCCGCCGCACGTAGCTCATCGCAGATCGATCGGCCTATGGACCGATCAGATACCGATCGGTCCGCAGACCGATCCCAACTCCGCCGTGCTTCCGCGACATCGTCTCTGATCGGTCCCCGCATCGATCAGATGGGCCCGATCGGCGGACCGATCACCGCCTTTCTTTTTTGCCGATCGGTCACCGATCGACCAAGAATCGAACAGAGCTTGTTGATCCGATCGGTCACCGACCGATCGAGAAAACAGACACCGATCGGTCTGGTGACCGATCCAGAGCTTGGTTTTTGCCCAAACCAAGTCCCAAGACTTCCAAACCAATATCCGGTCAATCTTGACCTATTGGTACTTCATCCCTAGCATCTGGTCACTCCCTTGACCTGCTAGAACTCCTTGCCAAGTGTCTGGTCAATCCTTTTGACCTACTTGGACTTTCCAACACCAGAAGTCCGATCATCCCTGATCCATCTGGATTTTCCCTTGCCTGGCTTCACTCACCAGGACTTTCACCTGGCTTCACTCACCAGGATTTCCACACTGCCTAACATCCCAGTTAGGACTTTCTCACTGCCTGGCTTCACTCACCAGGACTTTCCCACTGCCTGGCTTCACTCACCAGGACTTTCCACACTGCCTAACATCCCAGTTAGGACTTTCTCATTCACCTAGCTTCACTCACTAGGATTTTCACCTGGCTTCACTCACCAGGATTTTTCCCCCCGTGCCAAACTCCCTGTTTGGACTTTCCCCGTGCCAAGTCTCCATACTTGGACTTTTCGCGTGCCAAGCTTCCTGCTTGGACTTTTCCAGTGCCAAGCTCCCTGCTTGGACTTTTCCGGTGCCAAGTCTCCATACTTGGACTTTTTCCCGAATCAGGTCAACCAGGTCAACCTTACCTACGGTTGCACCAATAATTTCCCAATCATCTATTCTTGTCCCATATCAAGAATAGAACTCTCTCACGAGTGTCAAACATCAACATGTAACACAACTAGGTCAACCTTGACCTAAGGTTGCACCGACAATCTTCCCAAGTCAAACATCAAAATACAACTCGAGTCACGTCAACTCGAGTCGGGTCAACCAGGTCAACCTTGACCTAAGGTTGCACCAACAATCTCCCCCTTTTTGATGTTTGACAAAACCATAATCAAGTTAGGTTAACCCGATAACCTAACTTAGGTTTTCAATCATCTTCCAATGTCCAATGTTCTTTCCTTGAACATTCTCTGGACATTCTCCCCTTAGGTTAACCCAATAACCTAACTTGGGTTCTCCAATAATTCTCCCCCTTTTTGACACACATCAAAAAGAATTCCAATGTTCTTCCTTGAACATTCCTTGACATTCTTCCCCTAGCTTAGGTTAACCCGATAACCTAACTTGGGTTTTCCAATAATTCTCCAATGAACGCTCTCCCCTTTTTGACACACATCAAAAAGAAAAAGGAGAGTATCAAGGTCAAGAGTTTCTTCCTAATGAAAGTCCCATACCTTTCATTGAAACTCTTAATTTCCCCCTTGGTACTAAACTCAACAATCAACTTAGCGATAATCCCATATCACTAATCCTCAAAAATCTTAAGGAGTAAAAACTCCCCCTAAAAGTCAACTCCCCCTTGACTAATAGGTAAAACTCCCCTAAAGATCAACTCCCTTGACCATTGCACCAACATGTCTTGGAGAGTTTCAAACCTTCAAATTCGAAACTCAACTCCAAAACTGAAATTTCAGACACCGCTGAAAATCGAACTCGAGACGCACCGATCGGTCCCTGCATCGATCGAACCACCGGATCGGTCCCCGATCGATCCTCGGATCGGTCCGGTGACCGATCCACTCAATCAGAGATTTCTGATTTCCTTCCCGGAAATTCAAAAACTCCTAATAAATTCCAGAAAATTCCAAAAATCGTAAAATTTTGAGGATACACTCCTCATACCATATTCTATCACGGAAAAATAATTTTCTATGAAAATAGTTTCCATTTTTCAATCTTGATACAAAATTCAAAAGCTTTGAAATAGTTCAAAGTTAAGTCAATTTTGTATCACAATGTCCAATGATGAATGCTATCACTAGGAAAGCTTCATCAAGGTTTTTCAAATCAATTTTAAAATGCTTTTAAAACCATTTGAATTTAGGACCATAATCTTAGGGCTAGATGTACATGACTTGTACACAAGCTTTCCCTATGATCCCCATTTCTTGAATTAGGCTCATCTAGGTACAAGACTATGCACCTTGATCCTAACTCATGATCCTAATATCTCACACACATCTAAGGTGTATCAAACCACATTCAAGTCAATTTGATGTGAGATATGGGTTAAGGTCAACTTAGGCTAAGTTCTCATGCATTTTCTAAACACAAATTTGATCTCAATATCAAAATGTGTTTTTCATCCTTAAATCAATTCAATTGATTATTAATGCAAGAGATGATGACATGGCATAAAATGATATCATAAATGAAAACATGTGCCAATGTCATGATGTCATGGCATAAAGTTTGAAACTAAACTAACACATGACATATAAATAACCTAAGCATTATCATGACATTTCAAATGATCATAAATTAAATATGATGTCATGACATGGCATATGGCAACCAATCATGGCAAGTTAACACAAATAAAATACCTAGATTACCTATCTAAGTATCCTTAATCACTTAGCTAACTTAAATTCTAATCCTAGATTGCCCAAAGTGCTCCAAGAAAATGTCAAAACCCAAATTGGCATTTCTTGATCTCTTGTTTGATTTATACCATTTAAAATTTTACAAGAGTAGCACTTCTAAATTAAGGCCCGGATTGCCTTGATTACCTAAGAGAATATCAAAATCCCAATTTGACATTTTTCTAGGTTTTTCCAAATTGTGCCAATTGAGATTAAAAATGAGATTTCCAATCTTTAGGCACATTTAACTCTTCAAAGGAGTAAATGATAATTCATTTCATTTTCAAAGGTTCACAAAACCTTGAAAATGCTCCTTGAGTGTCAATTCCCTCAAAGTTGGGTTAACTACCCTTCTTATTGGAGTTGACACTCTCTAACCCATTTATGGGTAGAGAAGATGCTCCTAGGAACCCAATACCTATTAGAGCTCATTGGGTTCACTAAATATTCACTAGGGATAACTTCCCTAGCAACCCTCCTAATGACCCTCTTAGGCTTTAAAGCCTTGGTCATTTGGGTCTCATCAAGGTCAACTATAGGGGTGACTCCCCTTGTGACCTTGGTAATGGTCTTCCTAGCCTTAGGTTTTGTTCCATAATCGAATGGAACATTATGATAAGTGGGCTTGACCAATTGGGACTTAGGTTTGTGACCCAAACCTTTCTTGTCCTTGGACATTGGTTTTTGACCCTTAAACCCTAGAGATGACTTCTCTATGTTTTTAAGAGCCTTTTCCAAATTATCAAGTCTTGACCTCAAGACTTGATTTTCCCTCTCTAATACCTCAAGTTTTAATTTGTCATTTTCTCTTGAGATATTCCTAGGCATATGTCTAGTCTTCTTGGGATTTCTACCTAGGTTTTCCTTAACTTTGAAGCGTTAATCCTAGGGTTGGTATTTCTAGTGTTATCCTTACCTAGGCTAACATGTTTAGCTCCTAAGCACATGTATTGGTTCCTAAAGTTAACATGCTTATCATTATTAACAATTGCAACAAAACTACTAGCATGAGTTTTATTAGAATTGCAATAATGAACCTTAGAGGTTACCTTAGGGTTTGCCTTAGCTCCCCCTATCGTTGTGCCCGGTCTCTTGCCCTTGTGAGGTTGCCTCCCCCTCGGACAATGGCTCCTATAGTGTCCCCTTTGCTTGCATTGGAAGCACACGATGTGCTCCTTGCCCTTGCGTTTTGGGACTCCGGCTTCCTTGACTTTTGGCGCCGGTGGAATCTTTCTTACCCTCTTTGGACACTTACTCTTGTAATGTCCATGTTCCCTACACTCAAAGCATATTATATGTAACTTATTTGAAATTGAAATGCTTGAGTTACCTAGGTTTGGGGATGGGTGTGAGCTCTCTTCCTCATCCCTTCCGGAGGTAGATGTCTCTTCTTCTTGCTCCGAACTTGAACAAGAGGAACTCTCCTCCTCTTCTTCCTTGGATGTTGAGTAGCCCTCAACTCCCAATTCGCTCCCTCCATGATGTGAGCTACTTGGCTCACTTAGCTCCTCTTCATGGCTTGAATTTGAGCTCTCCTCATGGAACTTTGCCAAGTTGTTCCACAATTCCTTGGCATCGTTGTATCTACCTATCTTATGCAAGATATCACTAGGTAATGAAAATTCAAGAATTTTCGTTACCTCGTCGTTGATTGTGGATTGGTGGATTTGCTCTTTCGTCCACTCCTTCTTCTTGATAGGTTTTCCTTCCTCATCCATCGGTGGGGAAAACCCTTCTTGTACACAAAACCAATTTAACATATTAGTCCTAAGAAAATACATCATCCTTACCTTCCAATATGTGAAGTTGTCGTGAGACTCGTAGAAGGGTTGAATCGTGACATCTTCTCCATAGAGATCCATCTCTAGCCCGTGCTCCCCCGGGTGTTGATCCGTCGAAGAGCGGCCTCGCTCTGATACCACTTGTTAGGATCCTTTGTACGGCTAGAGAGGGGGGGTGTGAATAGCCGACCCCAAATCGATCGCGTTTCTTCCTACAATTCGTTAGCGCAGCGGAAAAACAAACAAGGAAACGAAAACAAGAAGATCAAACCTCAACGCGTCGATGTAACGAGGTTCGGAGATGATACTCCTACTCCTCGGCGTGTCCGTAAGGTGGACGAAGCCTCTCAATCCGTCGGTGGATGAGTCCCCGGAGAACCGGCTAATAATATACTCCTTGTGGGTGGAGAAACCTCACCACAATCTTTTGCAACAGCAAACAAAGGAGTACAACAATAGAGACAACAAACAAGAACAATAGAAATTGTAAAACACTTGCTTGCCTCTTGTTGTCGACTGGAACCTTGATGAAGCAGCAGCTTCTCAGATCCAGCAGCTAGAACACCAGAGAAACTCACGCAGAGCTTCAGGAAGGATGAGCTCAAGAAGCTCAAGAGCACCCAGTAGTCGAAGAGCGAAGCTCAAGAAGAAAGGTAGACCCCGCCCTGTAGAATTTATACCTGCGAAGGAGAAACAATGAAGAAACTAGCCGTTGCGTCTAGCAGAACCGATCGGTCTACGGACCGATCAGACTTCTCGTCGTCCCGAACTTCGACGAGGGACCGAAGCCTGATCGGCCTATGGACCGATCAGATACCGGATCGGTCCACATCGATCCCAACTCGCCGGCTTCCGACATCGTCTCGATCGGTCCCGCATCGATCAGATCGATCGTGGACCGATCACCGCCTTTCTTTCGCCTCTGTTTGCTGGCGATCGGTCACCGATCGACAAGAATCGAGCTTCGATATCGATCGGTCACCGGCCGATCGAGAAAACAGATCACCGATCGGTCCGGTGACCGATCCAGAGCTTGGTTTTTGCCCAAACCAAGTCCCAAGACTTCCAAACCAATATCCGGTCAACCTTGACCTATTGGTACTTCATCCCTAGCATCTGGTCACTCCCTTGACCTGCTAGAACTCCTTGCCAAGTGTCTGGTCAATCCTTTTGACCTACTTGGACTTTCCAACACCAGAAGTCCGATCATCCCTGATCCATCTGGATTTTCCCTTGCCTGGCTTCACTCACTGGGACTTTCACCGCTTCACTCACCAGGATTTCCCTGCCTAACATCCCGGTTAGGACTTTCTCACTGCCTGGCTTCACTCACCAGGACTTTCCCACTGCCTGGCTTCACTCACCAGGACTTTCCACACTGCCTAACATCCCAGTTAGGACTTTCTCATTCACCTAGCTTCACTCACTAGGATTTTCACCTGGCTTCACTCACCAGGATTTTTCCCCCCGTGCCAAACTCCCTGTTTGGACTTTCCCCGTGCCAAGTCTCCATACTTGGACTTTTCGCGTGCCAAGCTTCCTGCTTGGACTTTTCCAGTGCCAAGCTCCCTGCTTGGACTTTTCCGGTGCCAAGTCTCCATACTTGGACTTTTTCCCGAATCAGGTCAACCAGGTCAACCTTACCTACGGTTGCACCAATAATTTCCCAATCATCTATTCTTGTCCCATATCAAGAATAGAACTCTCTCACGAGTGTCAAACATCAACATGTAACACAACTAGGTCAACCTTGACCTAAGGTTGCACCGACAATCTTCCCAAGTCAAACATCAAAATACAACTCGAGTCACGTCAACTCGAGTCGGGTCAACCAGGTCAACCTTGACCTAAGGTTGCACCAACAACTGGTTCCTGTGTGCTCCTCTATTTATCTTGACTTCATATGTGTCCTCAAATATTTTTTTTACTTCATATATTTTTTTCCTTTATTTTTTCAATCCCCAATGTGTTGGAAAAATTAAATTCAAGTTTAAAAATTCACAAATCAAAATAAATTTGCTCCGTAATTATTTTTAATTCATGGATATAATCACGAGAACCTTACGCTCGCCAACAAACTGATTTCCCCTCGTTCTGAGCACTCGAACATCATTTTTTAAATCTACCAAGTTCAACTAAACTCCAATTTGATTTAAAACTCTAATACTTTCATGCTCAAATTCAAATTCATCCAATTGACCTTGATGTTAAAAATTCATCTTATTTCAAAAAAAATATTTGAGCTCATCTATAGAATCAGGAGACCAAGAGGAGCAGATAGGAACTTGTTTCATCTGATTTTGAGGTCTCTAGGTCGGTCAAACGGGTTTTTAAGCCACTGCAAAATTTCCAACGAATCTGCAATTCGTTGGCAATTTCCAACGAATTGGCAGATTCATTGGAAATGTTTCCAATGAATCCAAAATTCGTTGGAAATTTCCAACGAATTTCATATTCATTGGAAACTCTACATATTCTTAAAATCACGGTTGACCGACCTAGAGACCTCCGAATTGGATGAAACTGGTTCCTGTGTGCTCCTCTATTTATCTTGACTTCATATGTGTCCTCAAATATTTTTTTACTTCATATATTTTTTTCCTTTATTTTTTCAATCCCCAATGTGTTGGAAAAATTAAATTCAAGTTTAAAAATTCACAAATCAAAATAAATTAGCTCCGTAATTATTTTTAATTCATGGATATAATCACGAGAACCTTACGCTCGCCAACAAACTGATTTCCCCTCGTTCTGAACACTCGAACATCATTTTTTAAATCTACCATGTTCAACTAAACTCCAATTTGATTTAAAACTCTAATACTTTCATGCTCAAATTCAAATTCATCCAATTGACCTTGATGTTAAAAATTCATCTTATTTCAAAAAAAATATTTGAGCTCATCAATAGAATCAGGAGACCAAGAGGAGCACATAGGAACTTGTTTCATCCGATTCCGAGGTCTCTAGGTCGGTCAAACGGGTTTTTAAGCCACAACATACTTTCCAACGAATCTGCAATTCGTTGGCAATTTCCAACGAATTGGCAGATTCGTTGGAAATGTTTCCAACGAATCCAAAATTCGTTGGAAATTTCTAACGAATTTCAGATTCATTGGAAATCCTACATATTCTTAAGATCACGGTTGACCCACCTAGAGAGCTCCGAATTGGATGAAACTGGTTCCTCTGTGCTCCTCTATTTATCTTGACTTCATATGTGTCCTCAAATATTTTTTTTACTTCATATATTTTTTCCTATATTTTTTCAAACCCTAATGTGTTGGAAAAATTAAATTCAAGTTTAAAAATTCACAAATCAAAATAAATTAGCTCCGTAATTATTTTTAATTCATGGATTTAATCATGAGAACCTTACGCATGCCAACAAACTGATTTCCCCTCGTTCTGAGTACTCGATCATCATTTTTTAAATCTACCAAGTTCAAATAAACTCCATTTTGATTTAAGACTCTAACACTTTCTTGCTCAAATTCAAATTCATCCAATTGACCTTGATGTTAAAAATTTATCTTAATTAAAAAAAACATTTGAGCTCATCTATAGAATTAGGAGACCAAGAGGAGCACATAGGAACTTGTTTCATCCGATTCCGAGGTCTTTAGGTCAATCAAACAGGTTTTTAAATCACAGCATACTTTCCAACGAATTTGCAATTCGTTGGAAATTTCCAACGAATTAGCAGATTCATTGGAAATGTTTCCAACGAATCCAAAATTCGTTGGAAATGTCCAACGAATTAGCAGATTCGTTGGAAACCACATATTCTTAAAATCACGGTTGACCGATCTAGAGACCTCCGAATTGGATGAAACCGGTTCCTGTGTTCTCCTCTTTTTATCCTGACTTCATATGTGCCCTCAAATATTTTTTTTACTTCATATTTGTTTTCCTTTATTTTTTCAATCCCCAATGTGTTGGAAAAATTAAATTCAAGTTTAAAAATTCACAAATCAAAATAAATTAGCTCCGTAATTATTTTTAATTCTTGGATATAATCACGAGAACGTTACGCACGCCAACAAACTGATTTTCCTTCGTTCTGAGCACTCGAACATCATTTTTTAAATCTACCAAGTTCAACTAAACTCTAATTTGATTTAAAACTCTAACACTTTTATGCTCAAATTCAAATTCATCCAATTGACCTTGATGTTAAAAATTCATCTTATTTCAAAAAAAATATTTGTGCTCATTTATAGAATCAGGAGACCAAGAGGAGCACATAGGAACTTGTTTCATCCGATTCCGAGGTCTCTAGGTCGGTCAAACGGGTTTTTAAGCTACAACAAAATTTCCAACGAATCTGCAATTCGTTGGCAATTTCCAACGAATTGGCAGATTCGTTGGAAATGTTTCCAACAAATATGCAATTCGTTGGAAATTTCCAAAGAATTTCAGATTCGTTGGAAATCCTACATATTCTTAAAATCATGGTTGACCGACCTAGAGACCTCCGAATTGGATAAAACCGGTTCCTGTGTGCTCCTCTATTTATCTTGACTTCATATGTGTCCTCAAATATTTTTTTTACTTCATATATTTTTTTCCTTTATTTTTTCAATCCCCAATGTGTTGGAAAAATTAAATTCAAGTTTAAAAATTCACAAATCAAAATAAATTAGCTCCGTAATTATTTTTAATTCATGGATATAATCACGAGAACCTTACGCTCGCCAACAAACTGATTTCCCCTCGTTCTGAGCACTCGAACATCATTTTTTAAATCTACCAAGTTAAACTAAACTCCAATTTGATTTAAAACTCTAATACTTTCATGCTCAAATTCAAATTCATCCAATTGACCTTGATGTTAAAAATTCATCTTATTAAAAAAAAAATATTTGAGCTCATCTATAGAATCAGGAGACCAAGAGGAGCACATACGAACTTGTTTCATCCGATTCTGAGGTCTCTAGGTCGGTCAAACGGGTTTTTAAATCACAACATACTTTCCAACGAATCTGCAATTCGTTGGCAATTTCCAACGAATTGGCAGATTCGTTGGAAATGTTTCCAACGAATCCAAAATTCGTTGGAAATGTCCAACGAATTAGCAAATTCGTTGGAAATTTCCAACGAATCTGCCAATTCGTTGGAAACATTTCCAACGAATTTAAGCTTCGTTGGAAACTCTACCCTCAAATTTTTGCTGTAAAATTGCGATAAATTATATATTTGTTGAGAAGTTTCAACAAATAATTGTTTCGTTCCAATATTTGCGACGAAAATACTATTCGTTGCAAAAATTTGCAACGAACAAAATATTCGTTGCAAAATTTGCAACGAACAAATTATTCGTTGCAAAATTTGCAACAAATTTTATTTTTTGTTGCTAACTTGCAACAAAATTAGCGACAAAATATCTTTTGTTGATAATTTGCAACGAATTTATTTTGTTGGTAAATTTGTTGCTAATTCGGAATAATTTATTATTTTGTTGCAAATTTTGTTGGAAAGTTTGGAACAAATTTTAAATTCGTTGTAAACTGTCACCCCTAATAGACTGTTTTTTTGTAGTGTTTGCAACAAATTATTTTTGTTGCTAAATTCGTTGCTAATTTGCAATAATTTATTATTTGTCGTAAATTTTGTTTGAAAGTTTGGGACGAAAAATAAAATCATCGCAAACATTCGCCCCTAAAAGACTATTTTTTTGTAGTTAATTAATCCTCTTTTGGCTTATATAAAGGATGCTAAACCTCTCTACCTTCCCACAATTAATCAATCAATCTCTGTTCTTCTTAATTAATTAACATAATTCTCATAATTAATGGTGAGGGAGCAGTTAATCAACAAATTAATTCTAATTAAACTAACCGTATACCCATTCTCAAATATCAATTTGTGGCACTTAGTATTGGCTTTGTTGATAAATACATGAGATAATGACTGTAATGATCGAAATTCAACGGATAATTTCATATTTAGGTTCGACGGTTCCACGTTCAAATTCAAATACCAATTTACAGATTGGGAGAGATGTGGGTACCGTTACTTTTACATTTTTTTTAACTTTAGTAAAAGAAATAGAAAAAGAAAGAAAAGAATATAAACTAAAACTGTTAAGGATATAAGTATCTTACAACCCTTAAAATTTTTTTTTTACTTTCTTAAAAGAAAAAATAAAGAAAAGAAATTAAATGCATAAATTAAATTAAAGCTGACAAGGATTTTAGTTGGTCACAAGCCTTTAATTCTGAAGAAAATTGAATTTTCCATTGCGTGAGATGTAGATTAAGGATTTTTTATGTTGCGGACCAGGGTTAAGCATGATGTTTATTCTACTTCATGAGCAAAAGAATACTTTGCTTTGCTTGTGGCGATGGCAAATGAAAGATGCAGATGATGGTAAGAAAGTTTGCTTCACGATGGTGTACATATCGAAACTAATTTGGTTCACTACCATTCTCTCCACCATTTGATAAACCCATTCACTAGCAAAGAAAATAAGAGGTTGAAGAAATTATATATGTTAGTGTCCCGCGAATTGCAGCATCTATTGCTGCAGGTGCTGCCATCGTCTTCCATGATGGCACAAGGTCGCTTGCTGTGTATCCAAAACCACTTGGCGATGGTTTGTGATAGCCTTTGGGCTATCAATTCAATGATTGAAATCCCTGAGATGGGAGTGCGGTATAACGAATATCCCCCATCATGGGGGAAGCTAGATGTGCCGGTGGAATTTGTAGATTGGGAGATAGACGTGGCTGCAGCAGTTATAGATGTGGGAGAGTTGCTCAGTAGAATCATGGATTGGGAAGCAAGTTTGCATCGTTTCATTGTGGGCAACACCCAACAGGTGAACTTTCGCCATGTTATTCTAGTGGAGCTGAAAGAGATGCTGTGCCACTTGAATTCTCTTGTGCTGAGAGGATCTTCAATGGGTCTTCGGAGGGATCCTATGGGTTCTATGAACCCACTCCGAGAAGACTACTCAATTGTCCTAAAAAATGAGGTGGTGGGTAGAGAGGAAGATCTAGAGAAACTCGTTGCAATCTTTGAACAACAATTAGTATCGTCCAACAATAATGGTGATGATAACAACCCGTTCGTAATTGTCATAGATGGCAAACCAGGAGTTGGGAAGACGACCTTGGCGCATATGATCTACCACCACACTTGGGTACGCCAACAATTTCATCATCGCATTTGGGTGGATCTACCCCTCGTTTCGACATTCAAGATGATTACTATAATTGGAAACGAATTTGTAAGGTCCATAAACAAGGAAGAATATTGTGATCAGAAATTACACCTAGACCTGCCGCTACCAGCCATGTGGGAATATATTAATGAACAACTCTGTGGTAGTAGATACTTGTTGGTGCTTCATTGTGAAAATTTGGTTAGTTTGATGCAACCAGGTGAGTGGAATGAATTGAAGAACATCCTGTTGCGTGTGGGCGGGTGTGGGAGTGGAGTCTTGATCATCTACAAATCATCAACAAAATCAGTTGTAAGAGACACGGGTTTTCTAAATGGGATGAAGGATATTATAACATACTGCTTGAATCCCTTATCGGTGGATGCATGGGTGGAATTATTCAAGAGACAGGCAACAACGACAATCCCCTCATCGAAGCAAGACAAATCAGCGAAGGATGCATGGCTATTCCGAACTTACTTTCCTAGTCAAACTTTTGGGCCAAAGGTTTTTGGATCGTTAAGCCAAAATATTCAGGCACCATTTAAAACTGACTTTCTGTATAATATTTATAAGGTTAGGAATTTTCCACTTGTCATCATACGATTACACCAATACCATCACCTACTCGATGTTGATAATGATTATGATGTCATCTCACACATGTTGACTGCTGAATACCTCATACCAACTGAAGGCCTCGAACGAGGTTGGATTCAACTCTATGCAGGATCTTTAAGATATATAAGCAGGCAACTACCAGCATTAGTGTTTTCAAGGATTATCTACTTGCATATGAAGGTTCCCGAAGATTCAACTATTATTCCAAGGTACTGTCGCTATTTGTGTTTGAAAATTAATCATAGAGCTATACCATTTCGACTACCGACCATGCCAGTTGAGGTGAGCAATAAACTGATAACATTGATTCTACGAGAACATGAGGAAGCGACACAAGAAGATGTTGAGGAAATAACACTTGAAGTATACAAAAAAAGACGCATGAAAACAACAACTGCAATATCAAAGTTCCTTGACAAGATGTCGGTAAGACTTATACATTTGCGTATATTAGTTGTAGAAACTGGTATGATCCAAAGGCTACCCAATGAAGTTAGCAAGTTGGTTAACTTGAGGTACCTCCACCTTTCAAAGCTTAAGATGGAATTACTTCCGAAATCACTTTTTGACCTACATAATTTGCGAATTTTAAGTTTGCTTCGTTGCCAAAAGCTTCAAAAGATACCTGAACGAATCCATCAGCTTAAGAAGTTGCAGATTTTGAAACTAGCTTATTGCACAAAGGTTCAACAGTTGCCAAAATCTGTAACAAGACTCAAATACTTACAAGTGCTTGATGTGGAAGGTTGTTGTTGGCTCAGCAAGCTTCCCGAGGATTTGGTCAGTTTTAAATCATTGAGAATCCTCAACGTCACAAGATGTGCATCCTTGTCTCAAATTCCTCATGGGATTGGGCAATCAATTGACCTTCGTAAGTTGTCAGGAATATTTATCGATGTCAATGGAGGATTTGTGCTCACACAGTTGCAAGCTTTAACAAATCTTCAGGAAATAAGATTACGAAACCTAGAACGAGCAGAGAAGACTCAAACTGAGGTGCTGATGGGCCAACAAAGTCTTTGCGACTTGTCATTGCATTGGGGTGGTGAAGAAGCAGATGAGAGTTCTGAATCAGCTACACCACTGCAGGTACTCGAAGCTCTCCGACCAAACATGCATTTGAAAATGCTAGAAATCATTTCTTTTAAGGGAGTGGAATTTCCTACTTGGATGAGTAAACAACAACTTGTTCGTTTTGATTCTTTGGTTGAAGTGAGACTCATCAATCTCAGGAGGTGTGCTACATTACCATCACTCGGTCAACTTCCCTGTCTCAAGAAGCTTGAGATAAGTGGCATGGATTTAATAAAACACATAGACAATACATTTTATGGTGACGGCGGCACATTTTCTGTGTTGAGAGAGCTCACTTTTTCAGAAATGCTTGCGCTAGAGAAATGGTCTGAGCCGGAAAGAAAAAATGCTTATGTTTTTGACAAGCTTCAACAATTGACACTAATTCAGTGCCCAAAACTCAAGGAAATAGATTTGCATTCTCGGCCTTATCTATTTTTTGGTGGTACAATGAGAGTATGGTTGAACAATGAGATAATATGGTCCGCAGAATTTTGCAATTGGAACAACCTCCGATACATTGAAATAATAGAGATAGTCGGATGCCAAGAGCTAAAATGTCTGCCACAGGGTATGCGAAGCTTTGAGTGTCTATCAAAGATGACAATTAATAGTTGCAACAATTTGACGACTTTGGTAGCATTGGATTCACTTATAGAATTGAACATATATGCTTGCCCACTGCTAGCATTCAACCCAGAAGCATTTACAAGTCTTAGGAGGCTTACAATTAAAGGCTGCCCGAAGATGCAAATGTGAGTGTGATCGTCATCTCCTAGTAAATTTCATTTAATTACTCCTCCTATGCTTCTATTAGTGCCAACAATAACTTCTGGATTAATTATTGCTTCAACCAGCGTAGTTATTTATTCTCTTCTCCCTTATTTGTTCTAACTATTAGATGTTACATAACATCACTGCATATATAATTAAACTTGTTAGATAATTAAACAAAAATTAACTGACTTGTATGATTAGCAATATAAAGTGTTTGTCAACAAAACTTAACAGTGATATGGATCAGAGTATTTGTTCTAACTATTAGATGTGTCATTTTCTTAGCCATTGGACATATTGAAATAAAAAATAAAAAAGGAAAAATTATGAAATTTATTTTTACTTTTATTTACTGTACTTGGATGTTTGACTATAAAGTGTAGTGCAAAGGTTGGAAACTCAGACCAAGATTCATATCCTCAATCAATTTAATGTTATCCAAGTAAATTATAATTGCTTGACTAATAATTGCTTAGCATTTTAGTTTTGATGATGTCTGGAAGAAAAAAGAAGAGAAACGACGGCGGGAAGAAGAAGAAGAAGAGTTCTCTGCACCAAATTGAATGATTCCCTGGACATGTGGCAAGCAATAGTCGACTTTGAGCGGCGGCATAATTAGAAGAATAGAAGATCCTAATTGATGTTGATATGCTTAGTTTATTTTTTTATTTTGTGAAATTAATGTGTGTTTATTGAAACCCTTTATTTGTCATGCATCATTAATTAGATACAAATTATGGCTTGTGAACTTTCTCACTCTTGAGAATTTATGCAATTAATCGAATCGATTACTAATGTTTATCAACAATACAAAACTCTGCATGCATATAGTTAACGATGTCTATGAACTTAGAAAGTTGCTTGATTTGTTAGATGTTTTAAAGTTGATATTATCTTAAATTATTTTATTATTTATTTAATTGATAAATAATAGATAAAGTTAGAACAAGCCTAGCTATTAGATGAACTATTACAATAACAATAAGTGCATCTTTCTATTTTTCTTTGTAAACTAGCCTGTCAACTTATTTGAGGCAACTCAGGCGAAAGATTAGAATGTTATTTGAGACTCCTCAACTCTATATTTTATCTTTATTTAGTTACATAAATTTATTGTCTAAAGTTTTTTTGATAAATTTGGATGCAGTCCCTAATCATAAACTCAATTTTGTTGTAGTCCCCATTGAGCAAATTAAATCTTTATTTTTACTCTCTAATCAAATATAATAGACACTAATATACCTAATTGCTCTTGATATTTTTAGATATAAAAAGTCTAAAAATTAGTATAATTTTTTTTAAAATTCAGCACATTAAATTAGAATTCAGTATATTTTCTATCAAATTGAGTACGACTCTTTTTCCATTTTAATTTGATGAAAAATATACTAGTTTTTTTTTAATGATGATGAATTTAGAAGGAATTATATTAGGTAGGAAAAAAATCATGTTCAATTTGATAGAAAATATACTAGATTCCAGTTTAAAGTGCCGAATTTAAGAGGAACTATATTTATTTTTAGATTTTTTATACTTAAAAAATATGAGGGGATAATTTTAATAGAAATATACTAGATTCTAATTTAAAGTGTTGAATTTAAAAAGAATTATACTCATTTTTGAACTTTTTGTACCTAAAAAATTTGAAGGACAATTAGCTAACAATATTTGCATGAGAGAGTTGAAACAAATGAAATTTTACATGCAAAGAGTGGAAACAAAGCTTTTTAGATATAGGGACTGCATGCAAAGTAAAAGTTGTGATGGGGGATTTTTCTCTAATTTAACCTTTTTTTTAAACATGCAACATAATTATTATTTTGTTAATTTATTTTAATTTTAAATACTTAAAGAACTACTATATTTGTTTAAATTATTTATAATAGATTAAAAATGAGTGGTCATATAAATTTTATGAATCCATGATTTAATTTAATAGGATTTATAAAAAAGTAAAGCTCAATTAACTTAATAAATATACTTAAAAAATTAGATAAGATAAAATGTACCATTATAATTCTTGCACAATTGTTAGGGATGTAAATGAATCAAATGGTTCGCGAGCTATTCGGAGCTCGATTCGGTAAAAAGTTTGTTTGAGTTCGTTCGTTTATCTTATCGAGCCGAGCTTGAGCTCGATTTCGAGCTCGACAGTTTTATCGAGCCGAGCTCGAGCCTAAGGATATTCGGCTCGTGAGCTCGCGAACATGTTCGTTTATAGGCTCGCGAGCCAAAAAAACAAGCCTTAAAACGAGCTTTAAACCGAGCCAAAAAATGAACTCTAAAACGAGCTAAAAAAATGAGCTCTAAAACGAGCCTTAAAATGAGTTTTAAAATGAGTCAAAAAATGAGCTCTAAAATGAGCCAAAAACGAGCTCTAAACGAGCCCGAAAATGAGCCCGAGCTCGCTTAACGAGTTAGGCTCGTTAACTTTGATAATCGAGCTAATAACGAGCCGAGCTCGAACTGTTCGCGAGCTTGATAATTATAAAACGAGCCGAGCTCGAACCTTGTGATAAAAGCTCGATTCGAGCTCGAGCCCGAATATAACTTAAACGAGCCGAGCTTGAGCCTAATACTGTTCGGCTCGGTTCGGCTCGTTTACATCCCTAATAATTGTCTATGGCCTCATTAATGCTCATAAAAATTTATAAATAAATTTATTTATTAATTTATCTATCAAAAATTTTAATTATACATTTATTTTATATGAAAGTTATAATAAATATCTTATAAATTATATAATTATATAGCATTTGTAATATATTAAACTTGGTTTAGAAAAGTTTGAAGGGAGAAAAATAATTAAAGGGTGTCTTAGAGAAATTAGTAATTAGAGAAATTGTCATTTTTCAAATCTAATCTATCAAATTGATAAAAGAAAAAAGAAAATATGATTTAAAATACAGATTCTCCAATTTGATTATTAATAGGACGTATTTCTATGCTCATCATTACTAATTAATGCTCCCAAATATTCAAAATTATATACTCTCCATTTTTTTTAAACAAAATTATTAATTCATGTTAATTAGTTTTTTGTTTTTTTTCCCGGGCCTATAGTACCAAGGTAGGACATCCATATTGTCACTTAGACACCTACAGTTTGATCCCCAATTATGGCATATTTTTAGAAATTTTTCTTTCAAATGGGGGCACAACCAAAATAAAGGATGCTGAGCTATTGGGTTGCCCGTTACATGTGATTCCCGATTGATCCTGATAGCCGGTGGAAAAATTCTCTGGGTCGGGCCGATAACCCTCAGGGCTAGTCAATGAGGCTAACTGTGTTTATCATTTTTTCCTATCTTCGATTTGTCGGCCCTGAAGGCTATAGTGCAGTGGCAGAGCATCCAAGTTGTCACCCAAGTACCCGCGGTTTGATCCCCAGTTATGGTAAATTTGTAAGAATTTTTCCTCCAAATGGGGCATGCAACCAAAGGATGCTTGGCTTCTTGACCGCCCGTCGCGGGCACTTCCTGATTTACCTTGGCGGTCGGTGGAAAAATTCCGTCAGGCTGGACTAGTCACCACAGGCCAGTTGGGTTTATTATTTTTTTTTTCTATCTTCGATTTGTCTGCCCCCAGGGCTATGATATAGTGGTAAGACATTCAAATTGTCACCCAGACACATACGGTTCGATCCACAACTATAGCATATTTGTAGGAATTTTTTTTCAAATGGGACGCACAACCAAAGGTACTGGGCTTCTAGGTTGTTCGCCGCGAGCGCTTCCCGATTTACCCTGATGGCTGGTGGAAAAATTCCATAGGATCAGACCGGTCATCCCAAGACTAGTCAATGAGGCTAACTGGACTTATTATTATTATTTTTTCTATCTTTGATTTGTCCAACAAGCAGCTTAAGTGGGCAAACTTACTGTGAAATTGCAACCAAGCCAACCACGCTTAACAGTTAGCAAAAATTACCATCAAATGGCTGCTTAGCCAACTTTATGTAAGTATCTCGTGTTAATTTTGATGTGGTCAACTAGATTAAGTTAGATCCTACATATTTAATGTCTTGCGTCTGAATGTGCAGGAACTTAGGAACACAAGAAGTTGAGCGAATGATACAGCGGACGAGAAGAATGGCATGAGAATCGAGTTAATAGACTCAATGCATCCGAGTTGACTTATCCAAGTGTTTGGACCAAGTCCAAGCGCACGGATTCTAGGCGCCCAGAGAGGGTCCGGGTACTTGGACTACCAAGGTGCCAAACAGGCGCATCGTCGTTGTGGATCACTTTCGGGTCCATGTCAGCAACAGTCCAAGGGTCTGGATGTGGATAAAACTTTATCACAACCCTGTTGCAAAGCCGTTGTGGAGAGATAGAGTTTGCCATATTGGAGGTTCTCAGATAACCATCCAGGCACTCCGAGTCTGCGACGTCAGCAACAGATAGACTTGACCAAAGCACTATAAATAGAGCCCTAGTTTACCTAGTTCAAAACAACACTTTCTCTGTACTCAAATTTTCTATTCTGATCTTCATTGTCTGTGATCCTGTCGGGAAGCTAAGAAGACGGACCTGCCGGCGTGTCGTGTCTGGAATGTTGACCGCATCTCCGTGACCCAGACGGTGAGCTATCTTCTATGTTGACCAAGTCATAGGAAGACCTCCGGTCAACGCTACATGCAGCCAACGACCAGGTTGCCCCGGTCTCTGGTACCTCGATGCTCGAGGTGGGTCCCGCGAATATATAAGTAGCCGAACAATAACAAAACAATGAAATAAATACAAAATGAGTACGGTGGCGTACCCTGGCCCCGGGGGGGTCCTTGGATGGATTGGCGAGCTGGTTATGGTGCCGATCTAGTCGTCGCAACCGTGGAGGGTAGGTAAATGTCCACCAGATGAGTAGTTGGCTCCGGTGGCTCGAAGCCGAACACGACATGGATCTGTAAGACGACAAGCGGTCCAATCACAGCATCGGCTCGCAGGCCGGAATAGGGGCACGAAGGCCGGAATACAATAGCGGCACGAGGGCCGAAAACCCTCTCGGCTCGCAGGCCGAATCAGATAAATAGTATGAAGTGTAACTCCTCGGGCGGCGGTGCCCGCTCGGGACGGCTGTGGTAGTCGCTGGAGGCATAGTCGGTGGTTGGAGGTGGCATCGGACGCTGGAGTCGGTGGAGGTGGCAACAGCCGCTATAGGCGGTGAGGACAGCCGCTGGAGGCGGCTGCGATGGCAGTGGTCGCTGTAGGCAGCGTCGGGCGCTGTAAGGGGCGGCGGCGGCGGCGGCCGCTGTAGGCGGCGGCGACCGCTGTAGGCGGCGGCGGCCGCTGTAGGCGGCGGCCGCTGTAGGCGGCGGTGGTCGTTGGACTCGGTGACGGTGGCCGGCGACCAGAGGAGCAGGTGGCTCTTGCTGGTGGCGAAGGCAGTGCCCGCTGGAAGGGGGCGACAGCTGCTGTAGGGGATGGTGGTCGACTGAGGCGGTACTCCGTGGCTATTAGAGCGCTGGAGAGGAGCGCAAGAGGGAGAGGGGAAGAAGTGGAGGCTGGTGTAGCCAGCGGCTTGCGTGAAGGGGAAAGGCAACAGTGGCGCTGGAGGCAGGAGGCAAACCCGACGGCGTCGACTCGCTGAGCGGCCCTTCGAGACGTCCTTGGCCACACTGGCCTCTCTAGGCGAGAAGAGAGGGAAAGAAGAGAAAGGGGCTGACGGTGGCAGAGGCAAACCCAGCAAGCCCTCCTCCTGATGGCGGCTGTCGAAGTCCCCCCTCGAGCAGAGCAAGGAGCGAGAGGGAGATAGAGGGAGTGGTGGCTTGCCGGTGAGGAAGGAGAAGGCGACGTCGGCGGCGACGGTGTGGAGAGGTGGTGGTGTTGGCTCTTGCACGTGCCCTAGTGTCGGCGGCAGAAGACCCACGAACCAGCCCCCCTCTAGATGATGAATAGTGCTCCTTTTATCACCAAACCCTTAAAACAGGAAATGATCAAAATGTCCCTCCCTCTTATCTCATCACCATATCAGTCTGAGCTGTCAATATATTGTACGAGATTTCTCCGCCTCCGACTTGTGTCGAAGGAATCTACTAGTTGAGCTTCCTTTGCTTTAGATTAACAACCTCTCCGGTTGCAAACCAAGTAAATCCTTTTTGTCTCATCTTTCTTTTATGCAATTTACTTTTGTTTATTAAAGTGTTTTTATAACCTAACATCGAAAGAAAGAGAAAGGTACTTTGATTTTAATTACAGAGCTATTCAACCTCCCTCTAGCTAGCCACCAAGATCTAGCAAGTAGTATCAGAGCCAAGACACTTTAAAAGGACTAACCGCAATCTAGAGCATACGAAATGGCCGGAGCTAGTATCCATCCACCGAAGTTTGAAAAAGACTTTACGATTTAGAAGAAAAAGATAGAGGTATTTTTTAAAAAAACATATTTTGAAATATTATTAATTATTAAATATGACTTTGTAGAACCTAGAGGTCAACATGAAAAAATAAAGGAGGAACACCTCTGGAACAAGAAAAAATAGATCAACTCTGTGGCAAACGAAAATGTAGAATTTCATCTGCTCAGTGTTCTGTCACCTCAAGAAATCAACCGCATCGAAAATTACACCTCAGCCAAAGAACTCTGGGAGAAATTCCTAGAGCTCCATGAAGGCACCTCGGAAGTAAAGCTAGCGAGAAGGATATTTTCATTAATCAACTAACAAACCTTCTGATGAACAAAGGAAATAAGGTGGCCCAACTCCATGTGAAGATCAAAGAACTAATCACCCAACTCAACAACCTTGGAGAAGTGGTAATGAATCGGGACGTAATCCAGTACATGCTCAACGCCTTCCTGAGAATAATGGAGTGGTTAACTTTAGTAGATGCATATTACATCTAAGGACTTGGAGGTAAGTATCTTAGAAGAACTTTTTTTTAACTTTCGAATTACATGAATCTAGATGTGCAAGAGTGACAAAAGAAATGGAGATAAGCCATAACTTGGCACTGAGAGAAAATAAGAAAGATGAACCTGAGTCAGACTCATCTCTTGGCAAAGATCAACAAGCATATATATGGTAAGAAAGTTTAAAAAAAATAAATCTAACAAATTTAAACTTAATGTTGATCCTTATTTTTAAGTACGCATACCATTTCAAATTGACTTCAATCGCATACCATTTTAGTTGGTCACAAGCCTTTAATTCTGAAGAAAATTGAATTTTCCATTGCGTGAGATGTAGATTAAGGATATTTTATGTTGCGGACCAGGGTAAAGCATGATGTTTATTCTACTCCATGAGCAAAAGAATACTTTGCTTTGCTTGTGGCGATGGCAAATGAAAGATGCAGAAGATGATGGTAAGAAAGCTTGCTTCACGATGGTGTACATATCAAAACTAATTTGGTTCACTACCATTCTCTCCACCATTTGATAAACCCATTCACTAGCAAAGAAAATAAGAAGTTGAAGAGATAATGTCGGTGTTCCACGAATTGAAGCATCTATTGCTGCAGGTGCTGCCATCGTCTTCCCTGATGGCACAAGGTCGCTTGCTGTGTATCCAAAACCACTTGGCCATGGTTTGTGATAACCTTTGGGCCATCAATTCAATGATCGCTTTCCCTGAGATGAGAATGCTGTCTAAAAATTTTTCAGAAAGATGGGCGAACTTTGGCAAGGTGTTAGATGTGCCTCCAGAATTTGAAGATTGGGAGAGAGATGTGGCTGTAGCAGTTATAGATGTGGGAGAGTTGCTCAGTAGAATCATGGATTGGGAAGTAAGTTTGCATCGTTCCATTGTGGGCAACACCCAACAGGTGAACTTTCGCCATGTTATTCTAGTAGAGCTGAAAGAGATGTTGTGCAGCTTGAATTCTCTTGTGCTGAGAGGATCTTCAATGGGTCTTCGGAGGGACCCTATGGGTTCTATGAACCCACTCCGAGAAGACTACTCAATTGTCCTAAAAAATGAGGTGGTGGATAGAGAGGAAGATCTAGAGAAATTCATTGCAATCTTGGAACAACAACTAGTATCATCCAACAACAATGATGATGATGACGACCCGTTCGTAATTGTAATAGATGGCGAACAAGGAGTTGGGAAGACGACCTTGGCTCATATGATCTACCACCATACTTGGGTTTGCCAACAATTTCATCATCGCATTTGGGTGGATCTTCCCCTCGTTTCGACATTCAAGACGATTAATATTATTGGAAACGAATTTGTAAGGTCCATAAACAAGGAAGAATATTGTGATCAGAAATTACACCTAGACCTGCCGCTACCAGCCATGTGGGAATATATTAATGAACAACTCTGCGGTAGTAGATACTTGTTGGTGCTTCATTGTGAAAATTTGGTTAGTTTGATGCAACCGGCTGAGTGGAATGAATTGAAAAACATCTTATTGCGTGTGGGCGGGCCGAGGAGTGGAGTCTTGATCATCGACAAATCATCAACACAATCAGCTTTTAGAGATATGGTTTTTTTAAATGGGATGAAGGATATTATAACATACTGCTTGAATCCCTTATCGAAGGATGCATGGGTGGAATTATTCAAGAGACAGGCAGCAACGACAATCCCCTCATTGAAGCAGGACAAATCAAAGAAGGATGCATGGCGCTTCCGAAATTACTTTCCTAGTCATACTTCTGGGGTAAAGGTTTTTGGATTGTTAAGCCAGAATGCAACAGCTGCAACTCACTTGCTTAATGATATTTATATGGTTAGGAATTTTCCACTTGTCATCATACGATTACACCAATACCATCACCTACTTGATGTTTATAATGATTATGATGTTATCTTACACATGTTGACTGCTGAATACCTCATACCAACTGAAGGCCTCGAACGAGGTTGGATTCAGCTCTATGCAAGATCTTTAAGATATATAAACAGGCGAGAACTAGCATTACGATTATCAAGGATGGTCTACTTGCATATGAAGGTTCCCGAAGATTCAACTATTATTTCAAGGTGTTGTCGCTATTTGTGTTTGAAAATTAGTCATAGAGCTATACCATTTCGACTACCGACCATGCCAGTTGAGGTGAGCAATAAACTGATAACATTGATTCTACGAGAACAAGAGGAAGCGACACAAGAAGATGTTGAGGAAATAACACTTCAATTATATAAAAAAAGGCGCATGAAAGCAACAACTGCAATATCAAAGTTCCTCAACAAGATGTCGGTAAGACTCGTACATTTGCGTATATTAGTTGTAGAAACTGGTATGATCCAAAGGCTACCCAATGAAGTTAGCAAGTTGGTTAACTTGAGATACCTCCACCTTTCAAAGCTTAAGATGGAATTACTTCCGAAATCACTTTTTGACCTACCAAATTTACGAATTTTAAGTTTGCTTCGCTGCCAAAAGCTTCAAAAGATACCTGAACGAATCCATCAGCTTAAGAAGTTGCAGATTTTGAAACTAGCTTATTGTACAAAGCTTCAACAGTTGCCCAAATCTATAACAAGACTCAAAAACTTAGAAGCGCTTGATGTGGAAGGTTGTTGTTGGCTCAGCAAGCTCCCCGAGGATTTGGTCAATTTTAAATCATTGAGAATCCTCAACATCACAAGATGTGCATCCTTGTCTCAAATTCCTCATGGGATCGGGCAATCAATTAGCCTTCGTAAGTTGTCAGGAATATTTATCGGTGTCAATGGAGGATTTGTGCTCACCCAGTTGCAAACTTTAACAAATCTTCTGGAAATAAGATTACGAAACCTAGAACGAGTAGAGAAGACGCAAACTGAGTTGCTGATGGGCCAACAAAGTCTTCGCGACTTGTCATTGCATTGGGATGGTGAAGAAGCAGATGAGAGTTCTGAATTAGCTCCGTCACAGCAGGTACTTGAAGCTCTCCAACCCAATGTGCATTTGAAAATGCTAGAGATCATTTCTTATAAGGGAGTGGAATTTCCTACTTGGATGAGTAAACAACAACTTGCTCTTTTCGATTCTTTAGTTGAAGTGAGACTCATCAATCTCAAGAGGTGTGCTACATTACCATCACTCGGTCAACTTCCTTGTCTTGAGAAGCTTGAGATAAGTGGCATGGATTTAATAAAACACATAGACAATACATTTTATGGTGACGGCGACACATTTTCTGTGCTGAGAGAGCTCACTTTTTTAGAAATGCTTGCGCTAGAGAAATGGTCTATGCCGGAAAGAAAAAATGTTCATGTTTTTAACAAGCTTGAACGATTGACACTAATTCAGTGCCCAAAACTCAAGGAAATAGATTTGCATTCTCGACCTTGTCTATTTTTTGGTGTTACAATAAGAGTATGGTTGAACAATGAGACAATATGGTCTGTTGAATTTTACAGTTGGGAGAACCTCCAATACATTGAAATAATAGAGATAGTCGGTTGCCAAGAGCTGAGATGTCTGCCACAGGGTATGCAAAGCTTGAAGCATCTATCTGAGATGACAATTAACAGTTGTAGCAATTTGACGACTTTGGTAGCATTGCATTCACTTGAAGAATTGAACATATATGCTTGCCCACTGCTACCATTCAACCTAGAAGCATTTAGGGAACTTAGGAGGCTTACAATTAAAGGCTGCCCGAAGATGCAAATGTAAGTGTGATCGTCATCTCCTAGTAAATTTCATTTAATTACTCCTCCTATGCTTCTGTTAGTGCCAACAATAACTTCTGGATTAATTATTGCTTCAACCAGAGTAGTTATTTATTCTCTTCTCCCTTATTTGTTCTACCTATTAGATGTTACATACCATCACTGCATATATAATTAAACTTGTTACTTAGAAAATTATACAGAAATTAACTGACTTGTATGATTAGTAATATAAAGTGTTTGTCAACAAAACTTAACAGTGATATGGAAGATTGATCCATGTACCATTTTCTTAGCCATTAGACATATTGAAATAAAAAATAAAAAGAGGGAAATTATGAAATTTATTTGTACTTTTATTTATTGTACTTAGATGTTTGACTATAAAGTGTAGTGTTGGAAACTCAGACCAAGATTCGTATCCTCGATCAATTTAATGTTATCCAAGCGCTAATTATAATTGCATGACTAATAATTGCTTAGCATTTTAGTTTTCATGATGTCTGGAAGAAAAAAGATGAGAGACCATGGTGGGAAAAAGAAAAGGAGAAACGATGGTGGGAAGAAGAAGAAGAATAAGAAGAAGAAGACGAAGCTAAGGAGAAGTTTAAAGAAACAATGACGGGCAAAAGAAAACAGAAGATGATTAAAAATAATAATTACTTTTATTTATTGAATGATTCCCTGGACATGTGGCAAGCAATAGTCGACTTCGAGCGGTGGCATAATTAGAAGAATAGAAGATCTTAATTGATGTCGATATGCTTAGTTTATTTTTTATTTTGTGAAATTAATGTGTGTTTATTGAAACCCTTTATTTGTCATGCATCATTAATTAGACACAAATTATAACTTGTGAACTTTCTCACTCTTGAGAATTTATGCAACTAATCAGATGGATTTACTAATGTTTATCAACAATACAAAACTCTGCATGCATATAGTTAACGATGTCTATGAACTTAGAAAGTTGCTTAATTTGTTGGATGTTTTAAAGTTGATATTATCTTAAATTATTTTATTATTTATTTAATTGATAAATATTATATAAAGTTAGACCAAGCCAATTAGATGAACTATTACAATAACAATAAGTGCATCTTTCTCTTTTTCTTTGTAAACTATAGCATGTTAACCTATTCGAGCCAACTTAGGCTAAAGATTAGAATGTTATTTGAGACTTCGATCTGAACTCTATATTTTATCTTTATTTAGTTACATGAATTTATTGTCTAAAGTTTTTTTAAACATGTAACATAATTATTATTTTGTTAATTTATTTTAAATTTAAATACATAAAGAAATGCTATATTTGTTTAAATTATTTATAATAGATTAAAAATGAGTGGCCATAAAAGTTTTATGAATCCATGATTTAATTTAATAGAATTTATAAAAAATTAAAGTAAAGCTCAATTAACTTAATAAATATACTTAAAAAATTAGATAAGATAAAATGTACCATTAAAATTCTTGCATAATTGTGTATGGCCTCATTAATGCTCATAAAAAAATTATATAAAAAATTATTTATTAATTTATCTAATTTATTTTTATATAAAAATTATAATAAATATCTTATAAATTATATAATTATATAGTATTTGTAATATATTAAATTTGGTTTAGAAAAGTTTGAAGGGAGAAAAAAATAAGGGTGTCTTAGAGAAATTGCTTTTTCAAACCTAATCTATTAAATTGATAAAAAAAAATCTGATTTAAAATACATATTATCCAATTGGATTATTAATAGCACGTTTTTCTTTGCTCATCGTTACTAATTAATTAATGCTCCCAAATATTCAAAATTATATGCTCTAGTGTTTTTAAACAAAAACTATGTGTTCATATTACGTTTTCAAAAGTATATCCCTTGGTCCTTCACATCTACCTTGTCTATCTTTGATTTGTCTGTGCCTGGGGTTATGGTGCCATGTTCAGATTGTCACTTAGGCATTCACAGTTTGATTCTCAGTTATAAGATATTTTTAGGAATTTTTTTTCTAAATAAACGCAACTAAATGATATCGAGCTGGGCTACGCTTCCCTTCATGACAAGTGGAAAAATTCAATAAAAAATTTATCAATTTTTTCTATCGTTGATATGTCAAATAAGTGATGGCTCAACAAGCTGCTTAAGTGGGCTAACTTGCCGTGAAAGTGCAACCAAGCCACCACATTTAGCAGATAACAAAAATCACGATCAAATGGTTGCTTAACCAACTTTGTTGCGGAATATATCCTAGTGGTCAAGTGACCGCTTGGCCATGATTTCACCGTCGGCTCGACTGCAAAACGGCTATGATTTGTGGCCACGATTTTACAATTAGGAGGAGGTTGGAAATATATTTTGAGAAATCTATATGTGATTTAATAATTTGAAAAAGTAGAATTTGTGATTTAGACATTTAGGGTACTATTTTATCATGATAAACATAATATTCCGTTTGATATGATTGAAAAAATTAAATAAAAATCTTCCTCTTCAATATTACATAGATTAATGGGTATTTATTTTAAAGATGGATAAATTTGTGATTTAATTAAATAATTTACTTTAAAATTAAAATTTTAGAAATTTTGATCTCTAATGCCCCAAAAAATGATTAATCAGTCGAATTTAGGATGATCGACTTAGTTCTATGGAAATTTTCTATCGACTGTCAGAGTAAATAGATGAAGTGCACGTAAAGATCTAAATTTTCTATCGGCTATCAAAGTAAATCGGTGAAGTGCACGTAAAGATCTATTCTAACAGTTAATATTCTCAAGTCCGCTATATATTAAGAAGAAAAATTCTCAATAACACTTAATTATGGTATGTTGCTAATGGTCACGAAAGATGACGTGTGATCTTTATTTTCTACCTCAAATTATTCTCCAACCGAACTCTATGTGCGAAATTAATTTTACATTAAGCAGCAAGCGTTAATGATTATCTTGGAGCTTACATAGACAAACCTCATTAGTTTTCTTCTGATTGGGTTTGGGGGGAGAGGAGCTCCAACTTCACTTTCCTCTCTGTTTTGGCCGTAAAAAGACGAGTGTCACATCCCCTAGATCATAAAAAATGATCCAAGAAATCTAGCCTCCACCCGGACCTCCCCTTCCTCTTCAATATCATATGGATTAATGGGTATTTATTTTAAAGACGGATAAATTTATGAATTTGTGATTTAATTAAATAATTTACTTTAAAATTTTAGAATACCCCTTCCTTGTTGGCACAGCTAGCCCACCTGCAGCACCGCTGTCATCGATCGCGGCGTCTCCACCGTTGCTGTAGTTGCTCTAATTCCCCTGCAGAAGCAAATCGAACGGCGAGTGTTAGCTCAATAGAAACCTAACTAAGCGTCTTAATTAATTAGACTAATGACCTTACTTATCCCCGTTTTAAGCCTTATTCCTCAGATGAGAGAATGCCTAGGGAGACAGGTGGAGCCAATTTCATACAGATCAACTTGGGTCCAGTGGTTTAAGTCCTGGGGGAGACCGTGCAAGTGCTCCATGGATCAACCTCATCGAATAGGAACCGTGCGATGGAGATTGGACGACGGATTGAGTCAACATGAAGTGGCAGTGACTTGTCAACGTATCATTGTCGTCGAGTTGAATTGACTCGAGTCGTCGGTGGCCACAAATTGACTCCTTAAGGACCTTATGTCGTACCTCTGTATATGCTTGAATTTTTTTTTTATTTAATAATATAATCTAACCCCCAAATTTTAAAAATAAAATCTTACTAATATAAACGGAAATTAAAAAAAATAATTCAAATGCACGTTGCTGCGGACGAGTCCCCGCACACCTAAGCATGGACGGATGTGGCGGACAGGTATCGGTCACCATAACAGGTCCATGTGTGTGCAATGGGATAATTTGTATAGTTTGGATTTAAACGGATGGTAGGAGGCTCTCGTGGATAAGTTATCAGATATTTTTGTGATGGGGTGACCTCTGGTTATATGTATCTACCTAAATTATAATATGGGGACGGTAAATTTAAAAAGAGATTATAATCAATTATGATCATATCATAATCACGATTCAACTATAATTATAAATGATTCATCCTCAGATTTATTTTTTTTATGGATCAAGAGATATGTAATTGCAAATGAGATCTCGGCTCCCTTTATCATCTAAAGATTTTTTAAACATGTAACATAATTATTATTTTTTTGTTAATTTAAAATTTGAATATATATATATATATATATACTATAGTTTTTAAAATGATCTATAATAGGTAATGGCGATATAAGTTTTATTTATTAAATCAATGATTTAATTTAATAGGATGATCCTATCATATCACTTTTTGAGCTCAATAAAAAAGTACAGCTCAATTAACTTTTCAATAAATATACTTAAAAATTAGATAAGATAAATGTATACAAGTACATTCTTACTATAATTAATTATAAATAAATCTATAATTGTCTATGGCCTCATTAATGCTCATAAATAATTAATAAATAAATTGATTTATTAATTTATCTATCTAAAATTTAATTATAAATTTATTTTTATATAAAAATTATAATAAATATCTTATAAATTGTATAATTATATACTATTTGTAATATATTAAACTTGGTTTAGGAAAGTTTAGAGGGAGAAAAATAATAAAAAGTCTCTTAGAGAAATTAGTAATTAGAGAGATTGCCATTTTTGAAACCGATTCTATTAAATTGATAATAAAAATATGATTTAAAATATAGATTATCCAATTTGATTATTAATAGGACGTTCTTATGTGCTCATCATAACTAATGCTCCCAAATACTCAAAATTATATACTCTACTTTTTTTTTAAAAAATATATATATATATTGATCCTATCGGGAAGCTGAGAAGACGAACCTGTCGGAATGACGTGTCTGGAAGGTTGACCGCATCCCCATGACCCGGTTGATGATCTGTCCACTGCGTTGACCAAGTCGTCTGAAGTCTTCCGGGCAACTGTACCTGCAGCCAGTGACCGGGTTGCCCCGGTCTCTGGTACCTCGGTGCTCGAGGAGGATCCCCCAAATGCATAAGCAGCCGCATAATAACATGCTAATAAAATAAGCATGAAACGAGTGCAATGACGTACCCTGGCCCAGGGGGGCGCCCTCAGGTGGATGGATGAGCTGATCGGACCACTGATCGAGTCGTAGCGGCCCTGCCGGATGGATGGATATGAGTCAGCAACGGAGCCGGATCTAGGAGCAGCGACGGGGAATCTGGTATGCCGTGTATCCACAAAGAGGCCTCTAAGTCAAAACATATCATCGGCTCGCAGGTCGGGCCACGACACACACTGACGGCTCATAGACCAGCTGATAAAATGTCTCACCATCATAGCAACAATACAAATAGCAGAGCGTCGCGGCTCGATGGCCGGAAAACACGACGGAAGTCCAGAGACACCGCGGAGAGCCGGATCTATGCCAAAAACAGTGGAGACAACTACTATACAGCCAACAGAGTCAACTATGGGAGTGCCGGAGTCTGCTGTAGGCTCGCCGGAAATGGCTGTAACGACGAAACACGACGAAAGTCCAGAGACACCGCGGAGAGCCGGATCTATGCCAAAAGCAGTGGAGACAACTACTATACAGCAAACAGAGTCAACTATGGGAGTGCCGGAGTCTGTTGTAGGCTCGCCGGAAATGGCTGTAACGACGATGGCTACGGGAGGCTAAGGCAGCGGCCGGCAGATGTGTCGGCCACTGGAGGGGACGATGCTGGACCCCTTGAGACGCTGGGTGCCGGAGATGCTGTAAGGGGCAACGGAAGCCGCTATAGGCGGCGGTGCTGACTGCTGGACTCAGCGGTGATCGCTGGACTCAGCGCTAGGAAGGAGTCACCGGCGCTGTGGAGCGCGGTAGAGAAGAAGTCGGTGCTGTTTCGCGGCGGTCGCGGCTCGAAGAACACCAAGCGCCACCTGTGTTTGACGGCGATGCTCAACCAAAAACCACCCCTCTGTGGAGGGGAGAAGAGATGGAGACCAGCGATATGCGGCGGTCGACGATCAGCGTTGGCGCTGGCGCTGAAAGGAGGTAGGGGAGAGAAGAAAAGCAGCGCCGGTGGCTGCGTCAGACGCCGACGAAGTACGCAAGGAGCAGCTCCCTCCTTGGCTGGCGGCGGTCTGAAAAAAAACCCCCTTTGGCTTCCTCTTTTTTCCCCTCTTAAAACCTAAATCCCCCCCTCCTTAAAGACCAAAATGTCCTTTACTCATTCCCTAATTACTCTCATGCCATAAGGGCCACATCCGTATCATATATATATATATATATATATATATATTAATTCTATTAGTTTTTCAGAAATATCCCTTCGTCCTTCACATCTGCCTTCTCTATCTTCGGTTTGTCCAATAACCAGCTTAAGTGGGGCGAACTTGCTGTGAAATTGCAGCCAAGCAACCACATTTTGGCAGTTTTCAGAAATCACCATCAAATGGTTGCTTAACCGTCAGCTCGACCGTAAAAGTGTCTTGATTTATGGGCTTTTTGTTAGCCTGTTTTGAGCAACTATGCATACAAGAAACAGAGGTTGGAAAGATATTTTGAGAAATCTATATGTGATTTAATAATTTGAAAAGTAGAATTTATTATTTAGGCATTTAGATTACTTTATCCTGACAAACTTCTTCATTAATCACAAATTGAAAAGAATAATTTATCATTTTTCATGTTAGTAAATTTCAGCGAGATTAATAGATTAATTTAGTAAAATATTTTAATCAAATTATATAGATATAGGAAATTCTTCATTCTTTTTGTATATAACATAATATTTCATTTGACATGATTGAAAAAATTAAATAAAAATCTTTCTCTTCAATATTACATAGATTATATTAATGGGTATTTATTTTAAAGATGAATAAATTTATGAATTTGTGATTTAATGAAATAATTTACGTTAAAATTAAAATTTAATAAATTTTGATCTCTAATGCCCAGAAACTTTAGCAGGTCGCTAATGGTCGGGAAAGGTGGCTTGAGATCTTTATTTTCTACATCAAATTATTCTCCACGGTTAGTGCGCAAACTTTTAATTTTACGTTTCAATTTATTCTCAATTTCGTTCAAATAATGAATGAAACAATCTAATGCTTTAAATTTATGAGAAATTAAATATACATGACTAAAACATATGAAGTCATGATCAATAAATGTAATGAAATAAGAACTCTCATTTCTAGCTTTCAGATTCATTGGGCCATAAATATCCGAACGAATTAATTGCAATGGTGATTCAACCCTAATAGTCTTTTCAAATAGTTTCCTAGTTGTCTTTCCAGCAAGACAATACTTACATATAGACAAGTTAATTTTACCATGAGTGCCTAAAAGACCCTCCTTAGCCAATCTATTCATTCGTTCTTGTCCTATATGTCTTAGTCTAGCATGCCAAATTTCATCATTAACATTAGCGATCCTGTCTGAAAGTCGAGGCGACGGAACTTAGGGATGTGGTGCTCCTGCTGACCGCGCGTAGACTCCGATCGAACCTGCAACCACAACTACGTCAGTGTCGAGCCACAGAAGGGGTCCCCGGTGTTGACCCTCCGACGCTCAAGTTAGTCACCGACGATATGTGGAAGCAGCGGAGCAAAGAAACGAAGAAGACAATAGTAACAACAGTAATGTGTGTATACCTCCGCTGAAGCTTCGAACCCCCCTTTATATAGAGCTCCTGTAGCGCGCGTGCACGCTTCCCAAGGCATACAAGCTTCTCAAAGCTTTTTTTTGAAAAGACGTGTCAGTAAAGCGCCCCTAACACAATACCTTAACGAGCCGAGCATATCTCTGAAGCGACAGTGGAAGCTTCCGCTGTACGATCTTCTATCTGACTCTGCCGCCGACCATGCCGTCTGTTGGCGGCACCAGCTCCCAAAAGGATTTTACCAGCTAATGTCCTGTGTCTTTTACTGGGTCGAGCGGGATAGTCGCTCAGCTCGAGTCTTCACTGTCTGCTTGGATGAGTATACTATCTGGCCGAGCGAGAAGGCCGCTCGGCTGTTACTTCTATTGTCCTGGCCGATAGGCTCACTACCTGGCCGAGCGGGATAGCTGCTCG
This sequence comes from Zingiber officinale, assembly GCF_018446385.1. Lineage (NCBI taxonomy): Eukaryota > Viridiplantae > Streptophyta > Magnoliopsida > Zingiberales > Zingiberaceae > Zingiber > Zingiber officinale. The sequence continues at coordinate 112,263,976 of NC_056001.1, read as the reverse complement.
GCCACCCTTATGTTTCTGTGCACAGTATGCTCAGTCATAAATCTGCTCCGCTATTCTGTCTCGCAAATCAATGTAAGGCCGAGCGGGTTAGCCGCTCGGCCCACTTCTGCATATACCTGATGTTTGCCCCTTTGCTGAGTGTCGGGTGCTTGGTGTGTGGCCGAGCCATGAGTGATGTTGGGTCGGACCTTCTTTCTCCCGGTTAGGCGACCCACTTGCCTGATCGGCCGGTGAAGACGGGGCGTTGATCGCCTTGACTTTGACATCCACCGTGGCGTTAACCTTCCACTCGGTGGACCCCTCCTTATCACCGCATGACACATGCCTCCCCCTCAAGTCTAGTCAAAGGAGGTTGCAAGTCCGACTGACTGGACAAGTGTTTGAAGTTTTCCTCCCGATCAACTGATGGTCTTCCCTGGACTCCAATCGGCATAACACGTCACGGCGATCCGCTGTGCCACGGCTATTGGCCGATCGGTTTATTGAAGAATGTCGACCGGCCGTAGGTCTGCTCCCTTAAGCCGACTGGTGTAACTGGTCTTTGCACTTGTAACATTTTCCCTTCGGCTTCTGGAGCGAGCGCGGTCAACGTTGACGTCACCTAAATTTCTGGGAATTCGTGCAAATCCTCGCGCATTAAGGCTGAGCATGCCCCATGCCTGTTAATGGCTTGCATTAATTGTCGACCCGTGGGAATGCGCCACGGGTCAAACTCGCTGTCGCCGCACGCCTAACGCGACAGGCACTGAGGTGATGTTTTGCGGTTTAAATTCAACGGCCAGATCCGTGTCTTGGTTTTCACGACCTAGATCGGATGGTTCCGGTCGGCCGAGCCCGAGGCTTATAAGCCCGCTGCGTCTTTGTTTCCTTTACGCTCTCGTCTTCCTCAATGCTTCCGGCGACCCTGCTCCTGTGCCACTTGCTTCGGCGATTCCTTGCGTTTCTTTCTCAGCGACTTGCTCCCCAGTAAGCTTTCTCCTCCACCGTTTATGCTTTCGATCTTTCTTTCTATTCCGACGTCCTCCCAGTGGCCTTTTTGTTCTTTCGATCGTATCTCTTCGCTGTTTTCTTTGCGTTGCAATGGAAAATTCTTCCTAGCCGCTGGCCCCCGCTCCTGGACTCTGGTACACCACCATGGAGTCTAGGTTTGATGCGGACAAAGCTAAGAGCCTCAAGAACGCTTTCGAAATTCCTTCTGATCACGAGATCATTTTGGCTTCTTTGTCCGATCGGCCAAATGCTTCTCCGACCAACACCATCTGCTTGTTCAGGGATCATTTCTTGGTTGGTCTCCGATTTCCTGTTCATCCTTTCATTGTCGAAATTTGTAATTACTTTCGCGTTTCCCTTCCCCAACTCGTGCCGAACTCCTTCCACCTTCTGTGCGGCGCCATTGTTTTGTTCCGGCTGCATGACATCCCTCTTACTCCCCGAGTTTTCCACTACTTCTATTACCCCAAACAGTCTGAACTGGGGACCTTTCTATTTCAGTCATGGGCCGAGTTAGTTTTCTTTGATAAAATGCTGACTTCCAATAAACACTGGAAGGAGTATTTCTTTTTCTTGCATCTTCTCGAGCGGCCGAACTTCCTAACCCGCTGGCAAACCAGATTGTCACCTCAGGCCGACCTAAAGCGATACAAGAGCCGCTCAGATTATCTCCATGCCGCATCCATGCTGGTTGGTCAGAAGTACGGCATCCACAAGTTGTTGCTTGAGGGTGTTCTGTACATCTTCGGTCTGAGTCCGATCCGCACTCGGCTCCCGAACAGCCTACGTATGAGGTTACTTTACGTTCTTCCTTTGATTTTAACTGATTTTTCTACCTCTTTTACAGTCAAAGTCATGTTACGCGCTCGGATGACCGGCCAAGCGAAGCTCCAGGACTCTGTGATCAATGAGGTTGCTACTGAAGAACTAGCGAGCTGCGGCCTACAGCCAGTTAGCTCTCAAGACGAGAGTGCGGCGACCCCTGCCTTGGCTAGTGGAGGGGCGGCTAGACGAACACCTAGCGTCAAGATTGCTGGCGGCTCACAATAGCCATCTGAGCGGCTGTCCGTCAGCCGAGTAGAGTGTTCAAGATCCTCCGGCGAGCCACTATCAAGGTGCAAGAGGAGCCGAGCAGAACCCTCACGTTCTGCTACCTCAGTGGTGAGGTCCACCGAATGGGTCGGAACCTTGACCCCCACCACAATTCCCGAGACTGCGATCACGATTTCTTCTGACCGGACACCCTCAGTAGCTGAGATGCCCCAGGAGGCTATACCGCAGAGCCCATGACCTTCATGCCGCCATCCTCACAGCCAGCGAGGGTTCTGCGGTCTTCCATCCTTCCGGTGTCTGCGTCCCGACCCTCTGGCCCAGAGGGCTCGGCTCACTCGGCCCCGAGCGGCCGATATTCTATCACAACGATCCTCCATCTGTCAATGGAGAAATACAGCGAGCTGATCACCCAGTCGCGCACCCCCGAGCATCAAATCATCACTCGGGGCCCGCTCGCCCAAGTCTAGGAGGAAGCAAGAGACCGAGCGGTGGTGATGCCTTCGGGTGCGCTCGCCAACAGTCACACCCAAATGTCAATTGGAGTAAGTGTTCCTTATTGCAATTACCTTACCTCTGATCGACTATAACCCTTTTCCTGATTGCAATATTGGGTGGAGAGCCTGGTCATCTGCCACAGGCTTGCACATTTGGAGGACGAGCCCAAGAAGCTCAAGATCTCGAGCAACGCATCCTCCTCCCAAGGGTCATTGACTGTAGAGGTCAATAAGTTAAAGGCCAGCCTGGAGAGAACCACTAAGATCCTCAAGGCCGAGCGGGCAAAGTCCGCAGATCAAGAGGTGATGCTGACTCGACTCAACAAGCAAGTCACTACCTTTGACAAGAAGATCGAGTCGGCCAACGCTAGGAAGAACCGGCCCATTGAGGACCAGGAGTTGTAGAATAAGGATACCCGGGACCTCTCCTAGAAGCTTAAGAAGGTTAAAGATTTTCTGGTGACCGAGTGAGCAAGCTGGTCAGCTGAGGAAGCGCCTCTCTATGGCCAGCTCTCCGATAAAGACACAGCGCTAAAGCTTGCTAAGGATGAGCTGGAGAAAACAAAGATTGAGTTGTAGGGCTCCCGAGCGGCGATAAAGATCTACCAAGACACCGAGCAGGCCCAATTTGAATTGATGAAATAGAGCTACATCTGCTCGGACACATTTAACAATAAAGTCATCACCCACTTTCTCTGACTTTTTGACCTCGCGGTCGTCGGAACGATCAAACAACTCTAGGCAGACGGTCATCTTCCTACCGCTCTGAAGGACTCAGTGATCAGCCGAGACAAGCTAACCTAGTCGTTACCCGACGATGCCCTGGATTACCTCGAGTGAGGAGCTTCTGTAAAACTTTTGTTAGTTTCAATGCCCCTTCGCTCGATCAGCGAAACTTTTGTTTGCAATATATGTGACTCTTCCAGCGAAGCTTCTCAGTCAGTATCTCATCTTCATAAACTTCCCGACCGGTCATACTTTTAATACATAATGTCAATCGGGCAGCCTATCTGGAGTTCGAAATCGCAGTCGGTAGTGTGGACTCCTCTAGTTGTAGTCTCTCGGCCGTCATAAGATACCTGAGTTTAAGGTCACCGCTCGACTGTCGATGAATACAAGCTTTGAAGCTTTACCTCCTGGGTTTAACGTCGCCGCTCGATGATTTGACAAAGTCTTGAGTTTAAGGTCGCCACTCGAGTGTTGGTAAAGATATGCGTTTAATGTTGCTGCTCAACGATTTGATGAAGTCTTGGGTTTAAGGTCGCCGCTCGATCTTTGATGGAGACTGTAAGATATCGCAAAATAAATAATAAATGTTATTGAAAGAAAAATCTTATTGGATTTTTCAAAAATTTTTAGAATTTTTTTTTTGGATTTAAACGGAGTCCGCACGACCCATTTTGAGGGGATAAGTCGGTGGAGTTAAGTGGAAGTCTGTTTAGAATACCCTTAAGTGGGAGTTGATTGAGGAATAATTTAGGGTTTAATTTTCTTAACCCTAAGTGGATTATGTTTATAAGGTTTTCGCGCTCACCAGACCCGATTCTTCCTCTCTTTCTCCCTCTCGCGCGCGGAGGACTCGACACCGAGGGATTTCTCCGGCGATCTCATCTTCGTCGCGTCACCGAGGGGAAACATCACAGATCTCGACGTCTCCGACCATCTCCAACGGAGCGATTCTCTCTTCAGCTGGGCTTGCGTGCGCGACAGTGACTTGACAGGGGGGGCTAGGGCACGACGGTGAGGAGTCGATTCTCATCTTTCCTGACTGATTGAGTCCTGTCCGATTCTCCTTCTCAATCGGTTCTCTTGGAGTGCATTCCGAATCTCCACCAGATGAGATTGATTGCGCGACACCAACTGGAGGCGATCGATTGAGGTAAGGGCAGAGTCGGGTAATGCTATGAGTTCAAGAATCTTCTGTGAATTTGTTTCTTCTCATGATATTCTTCCTGATGCAGGAAGAAGGATGCTTCGGATCAACCTAGTGATGGATGTTCCTTGAGCAGGACTTCATCTTCTCTATTTCTTGTGGTTGTTAGGGCCTTGGGTGAAGAGGTGGAGGGTTGTTGAGGTGAGTTTGGAACTGTGAGTTAGGGTTTCAATAAATCCTTTGCTATATGATTGGATTTATGAATTTTGGAAGAATTGGTGTAGGTATTCTGTTGTAGCTCCCGGATAGTGGATGGCTGGATGTTAGCTACTGGATTGCTGCCCTACGTCAAGGTAAATGCCTTACAGTGATGTATTGTTGGGTTACTCATTTGTAGGTTGCTAAATTAAGTTTTTCTAATGGGTTGTAGGGTTTTGTGCTTGCTTAGGTTATGAGTGGTGTGATGTGGATTGGTTGATATTGTAGATTAAGGATTAAGGTTTTGCCTCTAGTGGTAAGTATTGTTTTGGTTGATATAGATTATTATGTGATCATTTTTAGGAGCATTGGATTGGTTGTTGATTGGATTATCAGATGAGGTAGGTTGATGATTTGGTTGTTTGGTTGATGTGGATTTATGATGGAGATTTGAGCTTATGATAGGTTTTATGGTTGATATCATTATGTGGTGGGTTGGTAATTAAGAGAATAGATTTATTATTGGATTAAATGTGTTGTTTTGGGGGAGTTTTGGAGGTGTATCATCTATGACCTAATCTAATTAGGTTATATTATGATTAAGGTTAGTTGGAGGATTAATCCATAATCATGTTTGATTAGGGTTATCCTAATTAGGTGGGGGAAAGTTGTTTAGTTATTTACTTCATATGTAACTGGCTAAATACATTATATGATTGCAGGACTTTGGTTTGAGACGAGTGTCTTGACATGGGATTTCCGGATCACGATCGACAGATTTAAGGCGGGTATTTCTTCCTTGGCTCTATGTAGATTTTTATTGAGCTTAGTGCATGGTTATTATGTGATGGTTTAGGCTGCTTTACCTTATATCGTGTTCGTTGGTTATTTTCCTGCTTGATACTTATGCTTGACCCTTGTGATGATCTATTTAATTCTTATACAGTCTACACTTTGGATTATCTATACTCTGTGGTATTTGTGCACATGTAGAGTGTGTATGGTAGTGTATGGTTCGTTGGCAGTGTTCATATGATGATTGCCCATTTGTATGTCGTGTACACATTTGTCCGGTGTGATGATTAGAGGAGTTGTGTTGATTGTATGTTTGTGGTTTATACACGTGTCTAATGTGTTTATTATTGGAGGATACATGTTGATTGTACTTACGTTCTGTGCATATGTGTCCAGTGGGATTATTGGAGATTTTTGGTTGATTATACGTGTGTAGTTGTGTACATGTGTTTGGTGGGATGTGTGGGTTTACCATGACGATTATATTCATGTTGTGGAGTGCTTATGTGGAGTTAGAGTTTGCATGGATGATGACGGTGTCTGTATCATGATTATATATATATCATGTTCATCATTCATTGCATACTAACGACTATCGTCTCCTTTGTAGTTGAGAGGGTTGTCAGTCTTTTATAGTTGTCCACTCTACCACTGATGGAGAGTGGTAGCTGGGAGTGGAGCTATGTCCTGTCGCGCTTACTTAGCTGCTCAGTATTTTTACTCTGTCAGCCTCGACCACTCTGGAGTAGTGGATCTTGAGGGTACAGTAGTCAGAGGGCTTGAGTTGTGAGTAGTCAGGGACCCTTAGCTATGTAGTTAGATAACTACATAGTATACTGTCGCCTCAGTCGCTTTATAGCGGTTACATGCGTGAGGCTTGTACGGTTTGTCACGGACCCAAGCCTCTCGGCCATCATGGGTCGTGGTGTCTGGAGAGGTGGCGGGGGTGACCATGGAGCATGCATACACATTTGCATATGATGTGCGGTGCGTCGGTGGATATATATTTGCATACATGCCTAGTAGATACTAGTTGCATGTGATTGTGGTTGTTGCACTTGTTTGAGATATGATTGTTGCATATGGTTGTCATGCTGTATACATGTCATTTATTTTACATGTATATGCAGTCGTATTTATATTGCACAGGTGTCACGGGTATATCTGTTGCAGATCCGGTGAGTTTACTGATCATTGTACTATGTGTCGATTCCAGATTGGGTATGTATCTGTCCTTATGTTAGTTGTGGTTGGTACAGTTTATATGTCAGGTTATTATGTCAGGTATGTTCAGATGCATTGATTATGATAGTATGATCATGTTCTTTATTCTCTACTGAGACTGTATACTTGTGATCTCCATGTTGTTTATGGACCATGCACTATCTTGTCTATTACCCGCTGAGTTACCTAGACTCACCACCGCATTTGTACATTTATGTTTTCAGGTAGCAGGTAGATGGTTGGTGTGTCGCTTGGAGTATCTTGTCTGCCGGGTCCTACGTCACATCTGAAGACCGTGCTTGTTTTCTTTTGTATATTCTTTTCTTATTTTTGGCATTGTATTTTTGTATAGCCATGTGGCTATCTTATGGTTTTAGTGTTGTATTTGTGTTTAAGCCGTGCCGGCATGCATTGTATTTATTTGTGTTGTGTGGGCTTTCCTTCGTTTTTTCGCTGTGTTTTAGTACAGCCGTGTGGGCTGTTTTATATATAACTGCGTGGTTGTGATTGTTTCATTCCAACCGTGTGAGCTGTTATTATAACTGCGTGGTTGTGTATATAAATATTCCAGCCGCATGTGGCTGATGTATTTTGCTTGTAGTGATGCTTCAGATTGTCACCGGTATAGGGGAGATGCTGCCGGATTTTTGTCTGGCAGAGACTCCTTTGGGGCGTGACAGAGACATGTGTTTAAGGTCGTTGCTCAACCGTTGATGATGATAGGGGTTTAAGGTCGCCGCTCGACCGTTGATGGAGACACGCATTTAACGTCTCCGCTCGATGATTTGACGAATTTTCGGGTTTAAGGTTGCCGCTCGACTGTTGATGGAGACACGCGTTTAAGGTCGCCGCTCGACCGTTGATGACGACAGGGGTTTAAGGTTGCCGCTCGACCGTTGATGGAGACACGCATTTAACGTCTCCGCTAGACGATTTTACGAAGTCTCGGGTTTAAGGTCGCCGCTCGACCGTTGATGGAGACACGTGTTTAAGGTCGCCACTTTACCGTTGATGACGACAGGGGTTTAAGGTCATCGCTCGATCGTTGATGGAGACATGCATTTAACGCCGCCGCTCGACGATTTGACAAAGTCTAGGGTTTAAGGTCGCCGCTCGACCGTTGATGGAGACACGCATTTAACGTCGCCGCTTGACAATTTGACGAAGTATTAGGTTTAAGGTCATCGCTCGACCATTGATGACGACAGGGGTTTAAGGTCGCTGCTCGACCGTTGATGGAGACATGAGTTTAACGTCGCCGCTCGACGATTTGACGTGCACCTGTAAGACCGTTAGAGTCGATAGAGGGGGGGGGTGAATATCGATTCGAAAATATCGAGTATAAGCGCAGCGGAAAAGTAAAGTAGACACAATTGTTTTTACTTCGTTCGGAGCCTGTGACGACTCCTACTCGAAGGCCCGTGGTCCTTGACCACTTTCGTTGGGCAATCACTAGCAATTCGAATATAATTACAAAATGAATACAGGAAATGCTAATGAAACAAAGTAATACCGACAAGGAAATTAAGAAAAACGAAGAAGCACTTTGTCGGAGCTTTGTTAGCGTCGCAGGAACGTAGAGCAGCAGGACCAGCAGTCGAAAAGTTCTCAGTTGATGATTGATTCTGAAGCTCCTGACTGGGGCTTCTTTTATATGCTATCCCGGGCGCCTGGATCCCTTCCGGGCGCCTGGAATGTGACGTAGCTGCACAAACCATGATGCTCCACGTGGCGACGACTCGGCTGGATGAAATTTGCCTTCCGGGCGCCCGGATCCCTTCCGGGCGCCCGGACCTCCGGGCGCCCGGACCCCTCTTCTCCAGAAAGTCCTTCTCCTGCAAGAAAAGGTTAGTCCGAGGCAAATGTACCCTGCAGCAAAGAGTGTTAGCACAGTTTTATAGATGAGCAAAGTATGACTTAGATTCCGTCTTTCCGAGACCGGAATCTAGTCACGATCTCGACTTAGATATCCGAAATGGATCTAAGCCGGATCGACGCCTAATGTTCCCTACCCGGGAACGCGTCCTCGCAGTCACTCCCCTCCAGTGACTTACCTCACTTACCTGCCAGACGTCCGGTCAGCCCGTCGACCCGTCTGGACTTCTCGCCAAGCGTCCGGTCAGCCCGTCGACCCGCTTGGACTTCTCGCCAGCTATCCGGTCAGCCCGTCGACCTAGCTGGACTTCTCGCCAAGCGTCCGGTCAGCCCGTCGACCCGCTTGGACTTCTCGCCAGCTATCCGGTCAGCCCGTCGACCTAGCTGGACTTTTCCTGCACACTTGATAAAAGTGTCAGACAACAACAAACCTAACTTAACCTGATTTGTCATTCATCAAAACCTGAGTTAGACCGTTAGTGCTAACCGCACCAACAATCTCCCCCTTTTTGATGGAATGACAACCTGGTTAAGTTAGTGATAAAAAGTATGCAAAAATCAAGCATGATTTTTGAGGTTTTTAAGGTTTAAGTTAGTTTTTTTAAGTTTGCATTTAGTTGCCCTAACTTAACCAACCCAACTCTCCCCCTTTGGCATTCATCAAACAACAAGGGTAAACAATCATAGCGAGAAATACTGAAAACAATAATACCTTGAACAATAACTGAGTTTTTAAATCCAAGAGAAGATCAAATTGACTTGGGGGGTATAAAGTTTTGAAAATTTGTTTAAAGCATTAGCTTTTAGCTTTTAGAAAAAAAATGCTAAGTTTAGATAGGTTAATTTTCAAACATAAGTGTATAAGGTCTAAAAAAAATTTTTCAAAACAAGTTTCAACTTTGAAATGCTACTTAAACATAAGTTTTCAAAACCAAAATCCCAAAGCTAAGTTTGAAAAGTCTATTTTTCAAAACTAATTGAAATTTATTTTTCAACACTAAGTGTACAAGATTCAATTTTCAAAACAAGGAAAATAACTTTGAGAAGCTTAGTTTGTAAACTAAATTTTGTAAAATTTATCCTTCAAATTAAATTGTCAAAATTAAGTAAAGTCAAATCTTTAAGAAGTAGACTCAGGACAATTTTCAAAGTAAAATTAAGTTTAAATCTTTACTTTTAGTTTTCAAAGGAGTTTGATAAACGTAAGAAAAAATTTTTTTGGAATGTTTTTGTAAAGTTTGCTTTTCAAAATCAAATTTTTCAAAGTTTAAAAGTATTAGATTCAAAACTATGGTTTAAAATACTTGAAAAGTTCAGTTTTCAAAGAATAGGTAAAAAGGATAAAAAGTTTGTGAGTTTAAAAATTTCACAACAAATTATTTTTAAACTTTGATTTTCAAAATTAAGTTTAAAATTCAATTTGGAAAACTAAAGTAGTTTTATTTCTCCCCCTGAATTTGATATTTAACTTCAACCAGCTGTCTAACCAATTAGGTACTAACTAACTATTAGAAAATAGTAGCTTTCACTTGGTTAGTCAGATTAAGTTAATTATAATCAGTCAGTGTTTGACTCGACTGATAAACTTTAATCTGATTAATATTTGAATTGTATTTAACGTCCAGACTTATACTGATGCACTGAAATAAGCATCTTAAGTCCAGACAGATGGCCTATGCATCTCACCCCTTTCTATGTTTATCAACCACAAGCAAGGTAAACCTAAGGTGTTGGTGAGATGCTCAAGAACTAAACCTATGGGTACATGCTTTCTAAGGATGTAAGACTAGTGTAAGGCCAAAACTGTTTTTGAAAGTTTAAAAATGGAAATTTTGAAAACAAACAAGTTTAGCCTACAAGTTGATAAAATCAGTTTTGAAAGTATTTATGAAGGATCCTAGTCTATTGAGCAAGAACATATTCAATGTAAGTTTGAAATGTCACTAGATAAATTCAAAAATATTTTACAAATAGTGTAGCTACAGAAGTAGGTCATCACTAAAGCTACTGAGATGCTGAAGAGGGTGGTCCAGATCCCAAGGATCGAAGAAGTGTCATCAGCTCAGTGTGGCGGCCCGTAACTCGGCAACCTCTCGCCGGTATGTCCCGATGAAAATCGGAGTTCTCCTGCTGGAGACCGCCATGGCTCTCTCGGTCATACGGTCGGCTAGAGTGCGGGAGCGTGTCGTGGTGCTCGAGCTGGGGTGGTGGTGGAGCCGGTGCGGCTTCCTCCGGAAATAGTGCGAGCATGAACTCGTCCATCTGTGCGTCTGGATCGGGCTGGTGCTGTGCCCCCCTCCGCCAAGTCATAGTCCCGTCATCTCTATCTACCTGGATGCCGGCTAAGGAGAAGTTCCGAGAGGATATAACATCGAACTCGGTCATATGGGCAACGTCTCCTCTAGTGACATCAATGTGCAGTGAGGACATATAGGCTGTCAAAATGTGACCAAATGGCATATGGACTCGACTGTCAGTCACGTATCCGGCTGCGTAAGTGATGGTGGAGAAGATATGTAGGCTAATGTCAATCTCCAACCTATGAATCAGGGCATAAAGTAGGAATGAATGGAATGGGCGCATCACAGCGATGTCCTGAGTGGTCAGTGGTAAAATACAAAGAACTACAACTCTATAAAGAGCGTAGTCCTGGACTCTAAGTTCTACTGACCTAAACTGTGTCACAGTGGGATCTCTCTCTCCCAAAAAAAAAATACGAATACATCGTATCGAGAGTAATATGTGAGTAGGGATCGTCGAACGGTAGATCCCTTGGAGGATAGCACAAAAAGGGGCAAGTAGAAGGACGCAACTCTAAAAACTCTCTGATAGTCGTAGGGGAAAATACGATATCAGTGCCTGCTGCCCTAGTGGTATAGGTGAAGTCATCTACTTTTACTAAGTTATTGCAAAATTCGGCAAATAGACTTATGTTTATTGGACTGGTACATTCTACAAGGTTCCTTAAATTGTAGTGGCCTATAACCTCTAAGGCAGAGGGACATGACCTTAGGAAGAACGCTCTATCTATGCAGGTAGTCCTAATGGCCTTATAGATGGTGGACTCAAATTTAATCCTAAGTTCGTCTGTGGGAAACTTAGGGTCTGTACTAGCATTGGAGGGTCCAGCACCAGTATTTGTTCGTTTCTTACTGTATATAAAGAATATATAAAAAAAATTTAGAAGACAACAAAAAGAATATTTTAGAGAGGGGAAGAATATTTTACCGAGGAGCCATCGAAAAAAATATAGATTTGACGACCTCGGTTGAATCGCAACAGCGTCTTCACCGCACGGAAATTTAATTTAGAGTACTTTCGCACTGAGGTTCAAAGTGAACCTTGGCAAAAGTGAGAATGAGTGGGGCAGAGGTTGGGGGCGCCTGCTGCCCCTTATTTATAGGGCACTCCGGGCGCCTGGAATGGTTTTTGACTTTTTTTTTTTTTTTTTTTTTTTAATTGAGATGAAAACTAATTTAGGTTTTAGAATTTTAAGTTTTAAGATTAAAATTTTGAAATTGATTTAAGTTTTTTAAAATTTTGAAATTAATTTAAGTTTTTGAAATTAAAATCTTGAAAACTTAATTTAAGTTTAAAGTTAAATTTTGAGTTTAATTTTTAAGTTTAAAATTAAAATTTTTGAAATTCATTTTTAAGTTTAAAATTAAGATTTTTGAAATTCATTTTTAAGTTTAAAAAAAATTTGAAATTAATTTTTAAGTTTAAAATTAAAACTTTTGAAATTAATTTTTAAGTTTAAAATTTTGAAAATAATTTTTTTAAGTTTAAAATTAAAATTTTTGAAATTAATTTTTAAGTTTAAAATTAAAATTTTTGAAATTCATTTTTAAGTTTAAAATTAAGATTTTGAAATTAATTTTTATGTTTAAAATTTTTAAGTTTAAAATTAAAATTTTGAAATTAATTTTTAAGTTTAAAATTAAAATTTTGAAATTAATTTTTATGTTTAAAATTTTGAAAATAATTTTTTAAGATTAAATTTTTTGAAAATAACTTTTTTAAATTTAAAATTAAATTAAGCCTTATTCATCTCACCCGATCTATATTATCAATCAGGGAATCCTATGATTTTGTGAGATGAAATTGGTTTGATTACAGACTTTTGGTTTAACTTGTGTTAGATTCAGATTTAGTTTTGGTTTCCACAAATAGGTATTCTTCGGATAAACTTCTAAGCTTGGTGAGTCACAGGGACATCATTAGAAGTAACCAACCTTTCGAAGTTTTCCGAATAGTCCTATCCACGGAACTTAGTACTAAATCTTGATCTAACTGATTAGGATTCGTTTAAGGGTAGCTTCGGTCAGTTCCACTTGGCCAAATGCACCAGATCGAAGCCATATCTTTCTAGACATGCGATGCCCAAGCTTCCCTAACGTACTATCATCCAAAAACTTCACGACCATGAGTCAAGTTAACCTCGGTCTCTTTTTAACTAATCCGATTACCCTGCAGGGTTAGTTTGTTTTGGGTTACCCCGGGTATGTTAGTTTTGGAGGTGCCTGCTATGAGCCTCCCCTGAATTATTGGCCATTAATTTAGATTTTGGGTTTGTGTCGATTCTTTTTATAGTTATAATCAACTTGGTGATAGTCTAAGTTTTGTGGAGTTTTGAATTTTGATTTTAAGTTAAATTTATTTTTTAGTTTTTGATCTGATTTATTCAAGTTTATATAATGTATTTTATCTTTAGGTATATAGAATTGATTAAGTCCTACTTGCGTGGTTAAGCATGCTTTCGGGACCCAAGCTTGTTTAGTTGCTTTGTGTTGGTTTAATAATGATTTAAAGGTTTTGTTTGATTTTGACTTATATCCAAGTCCGGTTTTATTATAGCATGCCTTTTGGTTATTTAGAATTAAATCTAAATTTTTAGATCTTGTTGTGAATTTTTCCAACAATTCTTTTAACTTATTAATTTCACTTTTCAATGATAAATTCTCCTCCTCAAGTGTTCGGTCTTGAGTTGGATTCGAATTTTTTAATTGTTCCTTGAGGTTTTGATTTTCCTCAAGAAGCGATTTATTTTCATTTTCCAATTTAACTAATTTTTTATTTAAACACGAGATAATTCTAAAGAATTTATGATTTAAGTTTAGGTATACCTCTTCGGAACCTTCGGAAACGAGTGCGGACTCGTGGCTCGATTCGGGTTCGGACCCGTCTTCCGATTCGTCTTCCGTTTCAGCTTCGCGAGCCATCAACGCGAGGTGACTTTGGTGCTTTTGCCTTTCTTCTTCCGATTCGTCTGAGGAGGAATCGTCCCATGTTGCTTTGAGGGCTTTCTTCTTTGTTGACTTTGGTTTGTCAAGTTTCAATCTTGGGCATTCGTTCTTGTAGTGCCCCTTTTTGTTACATCCGAAACATGTGACATTTCTTGAGTCGGCTGGCGAACTGATCTTCTGAAGATCCTGTTTGCTGAAGTTTCTCTTTTTCCTGGTGAACATTTTCCTTACCAGGTTCACCAGGTGTTCTTCGTCTTCAGAGTCTTGATCGGAATCTTCTTCAGATTCGGGTTTGTTCTTCTTTTCTTTAGAGGAACCTGCGAATAAAGCTACACCTTTCTCGACCCCGGCGTTAGTTTGCTCATGAAGTTCTAATTCACAGAAGAGTTCATCCAATTTTAATTTAGATAAATTTTTTGAAATTTTGTAGGCATCTACAATTGATGCCCACAAATTATTTCGCGGAAAAGCATTTAACGCGTACCTTATTAAGTCTCGGTTCTCCATTTGGTGTCCTATCGCGTGGAGACCGTTGAGGATATCTTTGACCCTCGCGTGGAGCTGACTTGCCGTTTCTCCTTCCTGCATTTTTATATTAAAAATTTTATTTAACAGCAAATCTCTTTTTGTTACCTTCGCGTCGCTTGTTCCTTCGTGCAGCTCGATCAGTTTATCCCAGAGCTCCTTAGCGTTTTCATGCGGTCCGACCCGGTTCAGTTCTTCTCGTGTTAGTCCGCAGTGTAGAGTGTTGATGGCTTTGTTTTCAATTGATGCCTTTTTCTTTAAATCATTTGTCCATTCTTCAGGGTCTATTATTTTCCGGAGTTGTCTACTGGAATTTTATAAGCCTTTGTGACGCTCATCCATTGGTCGTAGTCTGTCTTCATGTAGACCTCCATTCTTCTCTTCCAAGACGAAAAGCCGTTGAATAGGGAGGACGAACAATCTTGAAGCCTTCTTGTTGAGACATCTTATCCTGCACACTAAATTAACTGGAACAAAAAATCCCAAGACTTCGCCTTGGATTAGCAGGGGAAAAATAGAAACTCTAAGTGTAACGAAAAAAATCTTCAAAAAGATAATAATATCAGTTTGAATTAAAAATATTTCACCCCCGTCTGATTGGTGGTTGCACCAAATCGAGCGACTGCTCCGATACCACTTGTAAGACCGTTAGAGTCGATAGAGGGGTGAATATCGATTCGAAAATATCGAGTATAAGCGCAATGGAAAAGTAAAGTAGACACAATTGTTTTTACTTCCGAGCCTGTGACGACTCCTACTCAAGGCCCGTGGTCCTGACCACTTTCGTTGGGCAATCACTAGCAATTCAATATAATTACAAAATGAATACAGAAATGCTAATGAAACAAAGTAATACCGACAAGGAAATTAAGAAAACGAAGAAGCACTTTGTCTGAGCTTTGTTAGCGTCGCAGAACGAGAGCGGCAGGACCAAGAATGAAAAGTTCTCGATTGATGATTGATTCAAGCTCCCGACCGGGCTTCTTTATATGCTATCCCGGCGCCGATCCTTCCGGCGCCGAATGACGAGTGCACAAACCATGATGCTCCACGTGGCGACGACTCTGGATGAAATTTGCCTCCGGACGCCTGGATCCTTCCGGCGCCGGACCCCAGAAAGTCCTTCTCCTGCAAGAAAAGGTTAGTCCGAGGCAAATGTACCCTGCAGCAAAGAGTGTTAGCACAGTTTTATAGATGAGCAAAGTATGACTTAGATTCCGTCTTTCCGAGACCGGAATCTAGTCACGATCTCGACTTAGATATCCGAAATGGATCTAAGCCGGATCGACGCCTAATGTTCCCTACCTGGGAACGCATCCTCGCAGTCACTCCCCTCCAGTGACATACCTCACTTACCTGCCAGACATCCGGTCAGCCCGTCGACCCGCTTGGACTTCTCGCCAGCTATCCGGTCAGCCCGTCGACCTAGCTGGACTTCTCGCCAAGCGTCCGGTCAGCCCGTCGACCCGCTTGGACTTCTCGCCAGCTATCCGGTCAGCCCGTCGACCTAGCTGGACTTTTCCTGCACACTTGATAAAAGTGTCAGACAACAACAAACCTAACTTAACCTGATTTGTCATTCATCAAAACCTGAGTTAGACCGTTAGTGCTAACCGCACCAACAGCACCCACGTTTAATGTCACCGCTCGACGATTTGATGAAGTCTCCGGTTTAAGGTCACCGCTCGACCGTTGATGACGACAAGGGTTTAAGGTCGCCACTCGATCGTTGATGGAGACACGCGTTTAACATCGTCGCTCGACGATTTGACGTGCACCCGCATTTAACGTCATCGCTCGACGATTTGACGTGTAGTTCGGCATAGAGTTTTTAAAAGCCTTGGTTGTTTTTCATTTTTATCCTGCATTCAAAGGGTATAAGGATGCAAAAATACATTCTATTACACTGGCACACCTCTTATCTGGTTCGGTAAGGTTGGAGATAGTTCGCACTACATGGTCGTTCGAGCCGTCTTCCATCCTCATCCTCCAAGTAGTAGACACTTGACCGGAGCTTTTTTACAACCTTGAAGGGTCTGGCCCACGGAACCTCGAGCTTGGTGATGTCGCCAACCGACTTGACCTTCTTCCAAATGAGATCACCGACCTGGAAGAACCATGGGATCACCCTCCAGTTGTAGTTTTACTTTATCCGCTGCCAGTACGCCTTTAGCCGAATGGTCGCTTTGGCACGCAATTCGTCTACCAAGTCCAACTCCAAAAGCCTCCGTTTGACATTACCCTCGTCGTAGTGATGCACCCGATCGTATTCCACTTCGACCTTCAGGGAGACTAATGCCTCGCCGCCATACACCAGGTGGAAAGGGGTTGCCTCAGTTCCTTTCTCTGGGGTCGTGCGGATTGCCCATAGCACGCTCAGGAGCTCGTCGACCCAACTATCTCTGACGTGGTCGAGCCGAGCTCGTAGGATTCAGAGAATCTATCGATTGGTGTAACAACCCAAATTTCCTCATTTCGAGTCCTAATAGTAATTAAAAATATTTAGAAATACCTTATAAATATCCTAGAGATTTTTAGAAATTTTTAGAGTATTTTTATGTAATTTTTGGAAGTCGTTTGATATTTTTACTAAACGAAAGAAGTTTTGACAAAAATAATGTCCAAGCCGAGATTCTAACTGGAGACCTCGGATTAAGCAGAACCCTAAGCGAATCCGACTGACCAGGTGTGCAAGCGGGCGATGTTGATCATATAAGGGACGATATATATATTTAAAGGGTAGTTGATAATAGAAATATGAGATATTAAGAGGGGAAGTTGAGTTATTTGCTGCGTGACCTAACCCTCTCCCTTCTCCTTCCTCGCGTGCGACGACGGCATTTCTGCCCGAGCGAAAACAAACGAAGCCTTAGCTTAGTTTTTGGCGGCCGACGAGTGGCTAACTCCGGAAGTTCTTCACCAAAACGAGGTCCTCTCGTTGAGGAGGAGCAATAAGCACGAAGCAGAGGTCGAGAGCTCGAGTTTTCCCGAAGCCCTAGCTGCCTTTCTCCGGTTGTGAGTCCAAGAAACTATTGTAAGTGCTTCCTCACTTGCAGTAGAGTAGCTCCGGATTCTTGTTTTTGAGTTTTGCTATGGAGATTGTGGTTTAGGGCTTGTTGCCGTGAGATTCAAAGAAAGAACAAGAGAGAGGAACGATTAATATAGTTGGGCATGTAATTTAAATCCTTTCACTTTCAGTACATCAGATTTAGACATGCTGTAGATGGGTTTATGTTTGGCCTTTCGGTTCAGATTTTTAGACTTTTGTTTGGAGTTGCTGCCATGAAGCTTAATTCAGATTTTGATCGGATCAGTGAATTGTTTCTGATGGCGTGATATTCTTTGAATAGTTTGCTAATGGTTGTGGTTTGATTCTGTGGGTGAAATGGGATTGCAGGTGGAGTTTTTATCTATTTCTAAATGTTGTAGGTGTTAAATTCCATTTTAGTTTCTTAATAGGTATGCCTGCTGCTAGTTGTCTCTATATTTTGTAGGTATTGAAATATGTTCCAATTCTTCACCATGTGTGTAAGTCTTTAGTTGTTCTGTCAGGTATTGAAATATGGGTAGGAACTAAATTTTCCATTTCTTTCATCTCCTTCACGAATGCACAATTTTGTGTCTTCTTTAAAGGATAGAAAGTATACAGAATGAACGAAATGTGCTAATGATAAAAGTATAACATGAACAAATAGGTTGCTAATGGTTGGGAAAGGTGGCTTGAGATCTTTATTTTCTACATCAAATTATTCTCCACGGTTAGTGCGCAAATTTTTAATTTTATGTTTCAATTGATTCTCAACTTCATTCAAATAATGAATGAAGCAATCTAATGCTTCAGATTTATGAGAAATCAAATATACATGACCAAAACATGTAAAGTCATCAATAAATATAATGAAATAAGTACTCTTATTTCTAGTCTTCAGATTAATTGGACCTCAAATATCCAAACAAATTAATTACAATGGTGATTCAGCCCTAATAGTCTTTCCAAATAGTTTCATAGTTGCCTTTCCAGCAAGGCAATACTCACTTATAGACAAGTTAATTTTAGTATGAGTTAATCTATTCATTCGTTCTTGTCCTATATGTCTTAGTCTAGCATGCCAAATTTCATCATTAACATCAACATTACTAGTAAGAGCAATGTTTGAAAAATAACCATCATTATCAAAAACCATAAAACCATTTATTACATAAGCATGCCCAATTAACACAGTTAATTCGAAGTTCCACACAACGACTATAAAAATTTACACAATAACCTAAATCAAGAAGACAAGTGACAAAAACTAGATTTCGTCGAATCTCAGGAGCATACAGGATATCATATAGAAACAAGGTTCGCCCACCACATAGGTTGAGCTTGCAAGTGTCAATTCCTTTGACTTCAATTCTTGCATTGTTTCCCACATATATCCATTTGTTGTCAGCTGGTACCCAGCGGTACTCCACATATGTAGCTCGATCACGAGTTACATGATTCGTTGCTCCTGAATCTATAATCCAAAAAGGTCATAACCCAAAATCTCTTCATTTAGGATATGAAGTTTCATCAATCAACTAGACCAGATACCACAATCGAACACACTTCAATTTGACTGCTAAGTCTAGAACTCAAACATCAATCAACTCCTACACTGACTTCGACCATTACTAAAGTCAACTTCGCCTATAGTAAGATCCTACCCTCGCCTAGGTACATTAAATTCTCAACACTCTCACAAAGTTATATCTACTTTGAAGCCATCTTCCAATAGGTCCCACATGTTTTAGCTACACCCTAGCCCACAACTCCTCAACATGATATACATCATGTCGTTGCTTTCGAAGTCAGCTTTCCTTGGCTCCACTTCGATGTTCTTTGTCCTACAATCTCTCAAATGCTCCATGTCATCTTTCACTAATCTTCTTGGACCTCTAGCCTATTGGTACAATTTTCCTTGGGTCAAGGTTGACCAAGTTGGCTAAGCTTGTATTGACTCGAGCTTAAGTTTTGATGTTTAACAATATGTGAGAGAGAAGTCAAATAGGTCAATACTTGTCTGGAAAGTTCTAACTAGAGGTTAGATAATAGGAAGTCCTAGCGGGGATAGACCATTAATGGCCTAGTTTGGAACTAGGCGGTGGAAGTCCAAGCGGGGCTAGGTGGTTGAAGACCTAGTTGGGAACTAGGCGATGGAAGTTCTAGTGGGGCTAAGAGGTTGAAGACCTAGTTGGGAACTAGGCGATGGAAATTCTAGTGGGGCTAGGCAATGGAAAAGTCTAAGTCGGTCAAAGGTGGACTGAACGCTTAATGAATAAATCCTAGCAGGGCTAGGCAAATTGAAAAGTCCAAGTGGGTCAAAAATTGACCGAATACTTGGCGGTCAGAAGTTCAACATGGAGTTGGCATGCAACTAGGAAGTTTCTGTTCGAGTGTATACTAAAAGCCTAGCTTTTGTAAACATTTATTTGTTGAAATAAAAGAATCACATTGGTCAATATCTACATTTATTTGTTAAATGTAATTGTTCAATTAATTTATATAGTAGACAACATGGAGTGTGGTGTCACACTCAGAAGATCATGTTGTCCGTTCTCGATAAATTATAAAAAGTTGCTCAAGACTAAGATAGAAAGGAACAAACTATCAGAATAGTCGTAGTGTAATTAAGTATTAGTTTATCTTGACTAATAAATTACACTGATACACTTTAAGTGTATTAAGTAGGACCATTTAGGTAAGTTCTTTTTGTATTGACTTAATAAAAGAACTAAACCTTAGTTATTATGGAAGTGTGTGCTCTTAATCCTAATATAATAACAAGCACATATATTTAATATTTATTTCTTTGACTTATCAAAGGGTGAGGTTTAGCTCGAAAAATCAATATGTCCGATAAGTTGGGAAATGATATTACTTATAGTGTGTGTTGTTGATTATAGAAGGAATCTGTGTCCTAGTTATCTAGGTTGACAATGTCCCCAAGAGGAGCTCATAAGGATTGCCATGTTAAACCCTGCAGGTGGACTTAGTCCGACATGACAATAAAGTTGAGTGGTACTACTCTTGGAGCTAGATATTAATTAAGTGAGTTGTCAGTAATTTACTTAATTAGTGGACATTCGTAATCTTAAACACAGGGAGACTAACACACTCATGATAAGAAAGAGCCCATAATGTAATTTGGGATTGATGCGGTAGTGCGGTAATAACTCTCTAGTGGAATGAGTTATTATCGATGAACTTGAGTTGTGTGTTCGGGGCGAGCACGGGATACTCAAGCTCATCAGAAGGCCAAAACCAATTTCACCTCTAGGTCCCTGTCATAGTCTCATTATAGCCTCAAGCCCATCCAAATGTAAGGCTCTTCTTGGTGTGCAAGAAGGGGGCCGGACCATTGCTTGGTGACCAAGCAATGGCAGGCCACATCCTCTTATAGGGGCCGACCCTATTGCTTGGTGATCAAGCTTGTAGGGGCCGACCAATATTAATTCAAATAGGAGGGTTGTTTTGAATTTTTAAAATCTTCTCTTTGTAGAAAACTATAAGTTTTAAAAGAGAGATTTTAATTTTAAAAATTTTCCTTATTTGAATTTGGCCACATGTTTTAATAGAGAGTTTTAAAAGTTTTAAAACTTTCCTTTTTTAACCATCTTCATGGTTTAAGAAAAAAAGGGAGATAAGTTTTAAAAATTAAAATTTTCTATCATTATGTTAAAAAAAGAAAATTTTATAAGAGAGTTTTTAAATTTTAAAACATGGTTTTAATTTTTAGAAACTTTTCTTTTTTAACTTCAACTTTAGGAAAGAGAGCTTGTAAATTTTATAAGAAGATTTCTTCTTGTAAAATTTTATAAAAATTATATTTCCTTTATTCCCTTGATGAGGTGGCCGGCCACCTTGCTTGGTGCCCAAGCAAGGGGCCGGCCATAATAAAATAAAATAAAATCATCACTAAATCAAATTTGGTGATTGATTCAATCAAGAGGAAAGAAAAGGAAAAATTAAAAGGAAAAAGGAAAAACTCTTGAATGATTTTATTTTTTGTTAAAAGTTTTTCCTTATTTGCTTTGGGCAAGTAATATAAAAGAAGGGGTGAGGGGGCTTCATAAAAGACAATTCTTATTCTCTTGCTTGGAGGCCTTTTGGTGGTCGGCCCTCACCTTTCTCCTTTTCCCTTTGCTCTCTTCTCCTTGGTGGTGGTGGTGGCCGAATTCTAGAGAAAGAGGAAGGATTCTTTTGGGTGGTGTTCATCTTGGAGGATCGTCGCCCACACGACGTCCAAGGCGAGGCGAGGAATACGGTAGAAGATCTCGAGATCATTAGCTTACAAAGAGAAGGTATAACTAGTAGTTTTCTTCCGCATCATACTAGTTATTTTCTTTGTAAGAATTCTAAATACAAGAGGCAATTAGATCTAGTTTTTCGAAATAGTTTTTTCGAGTTTGTGTTTTTATTTTTTTTCGAATTTGTGATTCGATTGTTCTTTTTGGTTAACCTAGAGTTATTTAAAGAAATAAATATTAGCTTTCCTTAAAAGGCTTTGCCTAGGCGGTGATGGTTGCTCCCATATCTAAGAAAGCCATGTGCATATCTAAGAAAGCCATGTGCCTCGCCATGCAGTCCTAGAAGCCAATTTTGGAAATTAATATTTATGGAATTAATAACTTTGGTAGATTTGAATCAATAATGTTAAGTTTCGCTTGCGATTCAAATCTAAACCATTAAGAACAGATAAGTTAAATTTGGAATCAATGATGTTAAGTTCCGTCTGCGATTCCTAATTTAACTTCTAAAGAACACAATAGGTTATTTAAGGAAAGGTTCGACACTTGTACAAAAATTTTTGTACAGTGGAACCGGTACGTTTTCCTAGGACTAACCAACAATTGGTATCAGAGCTAGGGTTTGCCTCTGTGTATTTTAGAATTCAAATAGGTTATGCACATGTCATACATAATTTTGGCAGGAAAATAGTAGGATGCGCTAACTCTTTGGTTGCAGGCTCCAACTATTATGGCTTATTGATGTTGTGTGTGATTGGACCCTTGGACATGTCAAGGGCATTATTTGTGTGCATGATTGTATGTATCAAATACAGCAGGAGCTATATTAATTTTAGAATTTTTATTTTTGTTCGATCTAGAATACATGTACATTCCCTCGTGGAATATAGGATCGATAAATGTAAAATTCCATTTTGTTACTGATCGGATTCTTGCAAGGCGTGGTACTTTTGGAGCACCAGAGGCGCAGCGGAATAAGAAGCAAGATGGATGCAACAACTCGACCTGATGGCAGTGGCTAAAAATGACAGCAGCTAGGGTTGGAGCACACTGAAGACAGTGATTGAAAAAACCATAATAGTTGGAAAATTAATTTCCAAATTTATTGCTTTTATTTACTATGATGTTTATATGCATGTGATGTATGCTAGGATAGGTTAAAAATCCTCAATTTTAAATAACTAAGTGGGAGAGGGATTTTAATAAATCCCATGGTGTCCATTACTGGTTTGTAAGTGATGCAACAAGCCTGCGTGTTGGCTCTGAGTGCCTCCCTCCACAACGGATGGGTTTGTTGCGGATCACTAGATCAAACTTCCTTTTATGGATGGTTATAGGAAATTATTTAGGAGCGTGTGATTTTCTTCAACTGAAGGGGCACCATCCTATTTAATGTACTTAGTATCAAGTAATGGTATACATTTAGACACATTCAATAGTGTCCTCCCCAACGGAGTCACTGCTATTGTCTTGTGTGACCAAAGTGAAACCAACTATTAATTTTATCTGTCATAAAGTTAGGATGACAAGATAATAAAATTAATGGGTCTCACCCTCCTCTTACAAATGTTGAATTTGTATACATCCACACTAACGTGGCATGCAATATTCACGATAATTTGAGGTGTTGGTTAATTTAAAATAGTATTGTTGGAGCAATCAATATTATTCTAAATTTAGAGTCTTGACCAAAGTTTATTTTTGTGATTCTTAGGATGACTTTCAACCCACTAGCCATTATACTGAAAGAGAACAAACTTACTGGTCCCAATTATATTGATTGGAAAAGAAACCTGGACATTGTTCTTACTGCTGAGAGCTATAAGTTTGTACTGACTGAGGCTTGCCCTGATGCACCTGACGGTGATTCTACCCCAGAGGAGATAGAGTATCATAAGAAATGGGTAAAAGATGATGAGATGACGCGGTGTTACATTTTGGAATCTATGTCAAATGTATTGCAACATCAGCATCAAGATTTACCAACAGCTTATGATATAATGAACAATTTCAAAGAACTCTTTGGGCACCAGAGTCGGACTGCTAGGCAAGAGGCAATGAGAAAGCTAATGACAGCCACCATGTCTGAGGGGACACCCGTAAGGGACCATATCCACAAAATGATGGCGTATCTGAATGAAATACAAGTCCTTGGAGGAAAAATCGATAGGGAAACCCAGGTCGATATAATTCTCCAAACGCTACCCAGAAGTTTTGAGCAGTTCCGCCTGAACTATAACATGAACAAAAGAGAGTATATGTTGGCGGAACTTCTGACAGAACTACATGCAGCAGAAGGAATATTTCGTCAAAGTTCTCAGATTCACTATGCTGAAAATGGTTCTACTTCTAAACCAAAAGGCAAGAAGAAGAAGAAACAGGTCTTTTCAACAAAGAAGGTGAATAAAACTCTGGGTACAGGACAGAAAGCTGGAATGAAGAAGCCGAAGGGCAAGTGCTTCATCTGTAAGCAGTCTGGACATTAGAAAGCGGACTGTCCTCGTATGAACCAGAACAATAAAGGTATATCTCATACTATAGTAGTTGAAATATGTTTAGTGGTGTTATCTACCAGCACCTGGTGTGTAGATACGGGAGCCACTGATCATGTCTGCAATTCTTTGCAGGAGTTCCAGGAAACCCAACGACTATTTGATGGAGAGATAACAGTCTACATGGGCAATGCTACTAAGGTGACGGCTGTTGCAGTGGGAGACGCCTACTTATCATTTGATAGGGATAGAAATTTGATTTTAAGAAATTGTCTTTATGTACCTAGTTTTAGAAAGAATTTAATTTCAGTTTCTAAACTATATATGAATGGATATTCAGTTTTCTTTAGTAACAATGTTGTTATAAAGAGAAATAAGGTGATTATCTGTTCTGGTGCATTGGTTGACAATTTATACACTTTAAATCTAATTTCTCCCACAAAGCAAAATATCGAAATTTATAACACATCTTCTAACTCTAATAAGAGAAAAGAACCTTCGAAAATGAACCAAACATGTCTTTGACATCTAAGACTTGGACATATTAAATTAAGTAGGATTCAAAGGCTTGTAGCTGATTGACTCTTGGGTTCATTAGAGTTGGAAAACTTTCCAACATGTGAATCTTGCTTGGAAGGTAAAATGACCAAGTGACCTTTTAAGGTCAAGGGGTATAGAGCCAAAGATGCGTTAGAACTGGTTCATTCTGATTTGTGTGGTCCTATGTCTATCCAGGCAAGAGGTGGTTATGAATACTTCGTTTCCTTTATAGACGATTATTCAAGATACGGATATATTTACCTAATGCGCCGCAAGTCTGAATGCTTTGACAAGTTCAAAGAATATAGGGCTGATGTGGAGAAACGTCTTGGTAAAAGTATCAAGACACTACGGTCTGACCGTGGTGGCGAATACCTCTTTGGAGAGTTTAGGAATTACTTATCAGAAGTCAGGATTTAATCCCAATTGCCTGCACCTAGTACACCCCAACAGAATGGTGTGGTAGAACGAAAGAATAGGACTCTTATGGAAATGGTTAGATTGATGATGAGTTATTCAGAATTACCAAATTCGTTTTGGGAATATGCTCTAGAAACAGCAGTGTACATTCTGAATATGGTACCTTCTAAAACAGTTCCTTCTACTCCCATGGAATTATGCAATGGGCGTAAGCCTAGTCTGAATCATATCCGGATATCGGGTAGTCTAGCACATGTGCTGAAGGGAGATACTGATAAGTTGGAATCACGTACAGAAGTTTGTCTGTTTGTGGGATATCCTAAGGGAACGAAAGGTGGTTTGTTTTATAATCCTAAAAATCAGAAGATCATTGTTAGCACCAATGCTCAATTTTTAGAAGAACATTATGTAATGAACCATAAGCCCATGAGTGAAATAGTTCTAGAAGAAATTAGAGAGGACACGTCTACTTTAGTACCAACAGTACAAGAGGAAGTACCACAAGAGACTGCAACACGTGTTACACATGATACACAACCACAGACGGTGCCTCGTCGTAGTGGGAGGGTTGTTACGCAACCTGATAGATTTACATTTTTGGGAGAGTCTTCGAACTTGATCCCGGGTAAACATGAACTTGATCCCCGGACATATGATGAAGCACTCCAAGATATAGATGCAGTATCTTGGCAAAAAGTAATGAATTCCGAAATAGAATCTATGTATTCTAATAAAGTCTGGGAGCTTGTAGAATCACCTGATGGTGTAAAAGCCATTGGATGCAGTGGATCTACAAAAGGAAAAGAGGGATAGATGGGAAGGTAGAAACCTTCAAATCAAGGCTTGTTGCGAAAGGGTATATTCAGAAAAAGTGAATCAATTATGAGGAGACTTTTTCACCGGTAGCCATGCTTAAGTCTATCCGGATACTCTTATCCATTGCCGCTCATATGGATTATGAGATTTGGCAAATGGATGTCAAGACAGCTTTCCTTAACGGAAGTCTTGAAGAAAACATCCATATGAAGCAACCAGAAGGGTTCATTGAAAAGGGCAAAGAGCATCTAGTGTGTAAGCTCAATCGGTCCATTTATGGACTGAAGCAAGCTTCAAGATCTTGGAACATCCGGTTTAACGAAGTAATCTAGTTATATGGATTTATTCAGTGTCCGGATGAGTCTTGTGTATACAAGAAGTGTAACGGAAACGTGGTGGTATTACTTGTACTATACGTAGATGATATTTTGTTAATTAGAAACAATGTCAAGGTATTATCAGATGTAATGGTATGGTTGTCCAAACAATTTGATATGAAGGACTTAGGAGAATGTGCACACATTCTTGGGATCAAAGTTATAACGGATCCCAAGAAAAGAATGTTGTGTCTATCCCAAGCTTTATATATAGATACAATCCTTGCTCGTTTTAGCATGCAAAACTCCAAGAAAGGTTTCTTACCTTTTAGACATGGAGTAGTCTTATCTAAAGAGATGCCCCCGAAGACATCAAAGGAGATTGAGGACATGAAGGCAGTTCCTTATGCTTCGGTTGTAGGAAGCCTTATATATGCAATGTTGTGCACGAGACCTGATATTTGTTTTGCCGTGGGCATGGTTAGCAGATATCAGAGTAACCCTGGACAAGGACATTAGACTGCTGTGAAGCATATATTAAAGTACCTAAGAAAGACTAGAGATTATATGCTAGTCTATCAATCAGACGATTTGCTCCCTGTGAGTTACACGGATTCGGATTTCCAATCAGATAGGGACAATAGTAAGTCTACGTCAGGCTATGTGTTTACTCTAGGAGGTGGAGCCATTGCATGGAGGAGTGTTAAGCAGAAATGCATCTCGGACTCAACCATGGAAGCTGAGTATGTGGCAGCCTCTGAGGCAGTCAAAGAAGTTGTATGGCTTAGGAACTTTCTAATGGACTTAGATGTGATTCCTGGTTTGCCCAAGATCATCACATTTTATTGTGATAATAGCGGAGCAGTTGCAAACTCGAAGGAACCACGAGCTCATAAGGCAAGTAAACATATAGAGCGCAAGTACCACCTGATACGAGACATCGTCAAGCGAGGAGAAGTTGTCGTCGCCAAGATTGCATCAGAAGATAACCTAGCCGATCCTTTCACAAAGGCCCTTCCGGCAAAAGCTTTTGATCGACATGTGGAGGGGATGAGAATCAGATGTAAGGCAACAGATATGATAGCTTAGTCTTTTAGTATAAGTGGGAGATTGTTAGAGTGTATACTAAAAGCCTAGCTTTTGTAAACATTTATTTGTTGAAATAAAAGAATCACATTGGTCAATATCTACAATTATTTGTTAAATGTAATTATTCAATTAATTTATATAGTAGACAACATGGAGTGTGGTGTCACACTCAGAAGATCATGTTGTGGGTTCTCTATAAATTATAAAAAGTTACTCACGACTAAGATAGAAAGGAACAAACTATCAGAATAGTCGTAATGTAATTAAGTATTAGTTTATCTTGACTAATAAATTACACTGATACACTTTAAGTGTATTGAGTAGGACCATTTAGGTAAGTTCTTTTTGTATTGACTTAATAAAAGAACTAAACCTTAGTTATTATGGAAGTGTGTGCTCTTAATTCTAATATAATAACAAGCACTTATATTTAATATTTATTTCTTTGACTTATCAAAGGGTGAGGTTTAGCTCGATAAATCAATATGCCCGATAAGTTGGGAAATGATATTACTTATAGTGTGTGTTGTTGATTATAGAAGGAATCTGTGTCCTAGTTATCTAGGTTAAAAATGTCCCCAAGAGGAGCTCATAAGGATTGTCATGTTAAACCCTACAGGTAGACTTAGTCCGACATGACAATAAAGTTGAGTGGTACTACTCTTGGAGCTAGATATTAATTAAGTGAGTTGTCAGTAATTTACTTAATTAGTGGACATTAGTAATCTTAAACACAGGGAGACTAACACACTCATGATAAGAAAGAGCCCATAATGTAATTTGGGATTGGTGCGGTAGTGCGGTAATAAATCTCTAGTAGAATGAGTTATTATCGATGAACTTGAGTTGTGTGTTCGGGGCGAGCACGGGATACTCAAGCTCATCAGAAGGCCAAAACTAATTTCACCTCTAGGTCCCTGTCATAGTCTCATTATAGCCTCAAGCCCATCCAAATGTAAGGCTCTTCTTGGTGTGCAAGAAGGGGGCTGGACCATTGCTTGGTGACCAAGCAATAGCCGACCACATCCTCTTATAGGGGCCGACCCTATTACTTGGTGATCAAGCTTGTAGGGGCCGACCAATATTAATTCAAATAGGAGGGTTGTTTTGAATTTTTAAAATCTTCTCTTTGTAGAAAACTATAAGTTTTAAAAGAGAGATTTTAATTTTAAAAAATTTTCCTTATTTGAATTTGGCCACATGTTTTAATAGAGAGTTTTAAAAGTTTTAAAACTTTCATTTTTTAACCATCTTCATGGTTTAAGAAAAAAAAGGAGATAAGTTTTAAAAATTAAAATTTTCTATCATTATGTTAAAAAAAGGAAATTTTATAAGAGAGTTTTTAAATTTTAAAACATGGTTTTAATTTTTAGAAACTTTCCTTTTTTAACTTCAACTTTAGGAAAGAGAGCTTGTAAATTTTATAAGAAGATTTTTCTTGTAAAATTTTATAAAAATTATATTTCCTTTATTCCCTTGATGAGGTGGCCGACCACCTTGCTTGGTGCCCAAGCAAGGGGCCGACCATAATAAAATAAAATAAAATCATCACTAAATCAAATTTGGTGATTGATTCAATCAAGAGGAAAGAAAAGGAAAAATTAAAAGAGAAAAGGAAAAACTCTTGGATGATTTTATTTTTTGTTAAAAGTTTTTCCTTATTTGCCTTGGTCAAGTAATATAAAAGAAAGGGTGAGGGGGCTTCATAAAAGACAATTCTTATTCTCTTGCTTGGAGGTCTTTTGGTGGTCGACCCTCACCTTTCTCCTTTTCCCTTTGCTCTCTTCTCCTTGGTGGTGGTGGTGGCCGAATTCTAGAGGAAGAGGAAGGATTCTTTTGGGTGGTGTTCATCTTGGGGGATCGTCGCCCACACGACGTCCAAGGCGAGGCGAGGAATACGGTAGAAGATCTCGAGGTCATTAGCTTACAAAGAGAAGGTATAACTAGTAGTTTTCTTCCGCATCATACTAGTTATTTTCTTTGTAAGAATTCTAAATACAAGAGGCAATTAGATCTAGTTTTTCGAAATAGTTTTTTCGAGTTTGTGTTTTTATTCTTTTTCGAATTTGTGATTCGATTGTTCTTTTTGGTAAACCTAGAGTTATTTAAGGAAATAAATATTAGCTTTCCTTAAAAGGCTTTTCCTAGGCGGTGGTGGTTGCTCCCATATCCAAGAAGGCCATGTGCCTCGCCATGCAGTCTTGGAAGCTAATTTTGGAAATTAATATTTATGGAATTAATAACTTTGGTAGATTTGAATCAATAGTGTTAAGTTCTGCTTGCGATTCAAATCTAAACCATTAAGAATAGATAAGTTAAATTTGGAATCAATGATGTTAAGTTCCGTCTGCGATTCCTAATTTAACTTCTAAATAACGCAATAGGTTATTTAAGGAAAGGTTCGACACTTGTACAAAAATTTTTGTACAGTGGAACCGATACGTTTTCCTAGGACTAACCAACAATTGATATCCGAGCTAGGGTTTGCCTCTGTGTATTTTAGAATTCAAATAGGTTATGCACATGTCATACATAATTTAGGCAGGAAAATAGTAAGATGTACTAACTCTTTGGTTGCAGGCTCCAACTATTATGGCTTATTGATGTCGTGTGTGATTGGACCCTTGGACATGTCAAGGGCATTATTTGTGTGCATGATTGTATGTATCAAATACAGCAGGAGCTGTATTAATTTTAGAATTTTATTTTTTGTTCGATCTAGAATACATGTACATTCCCTCGTGGAATATAGGATCGATAAATGTAAAATTTCATTTTGTTGCGGATCAGATTCTTGCAAGGTGTGGTACTTTTGGAGCACCAGAGGCGCAGCGGAATAAGAAGCAAGATGGATGCAACAACTAGACCCAATGGCAGTGGCTAAAAATGGCAGCAGCTAGGGTTGGAACATACTGAAGATAGTGATGGAAAAGGCCATAATAGTTGGAAAATTAATTTCCAAATTTATTGCTTTTATTTACTATGATTGTAACGCCCGAAAATTCTCAAAACTATTTTAGAATTATCCTATGACTTTTCTGGAATTTTTAGATATTTTTCCAGAATTTTCCGAGTATCGGAAGTAGCAAAAATAATTAGAACCGTAAAATAGCTTAGGCGGGAATCGAACCCGAGACCTATGGTTTACAGATAAGATTAGTAACCGGTGAACCCAGCAGGGCCGTGCTGAAAGAAAGGAGAACCAAATATATTTATATTAGAGTTGGGTTCATTAAACCACTTAATATAAATAATAAACTGAAGTTGGAGTTGGGTTATTATTATTTTGGTTCGGCACCTTCTCCTCTCAAACCCTCACGCCGGCGCCCCTCTTCTTCTCCTCTTCCTCACGCACGGCACACCAAGCCCAAGGTCCATCGGTTCACCTTCTGGCGACGACTCCAACACGAAAGAGGTTCTTCTCCGCGAGAGGAACGCGAAGACAGGATCAGATCGTCGAGAGGATCACCTCCACCGGAACTCTAGCGAATAGAATCGTAAGAAATTACGATCAAGAGGTAAGAAACCCCTCACCTGCGGTATAATAGCTCCGTTTGGTTTCCTACGCATTAGTTTTAGCTATATGCAGGTTTTTCGGCACATAGGGTGTGTTTAAACCCCCCTCGAGGATTAGGGATGTAGTTGAGCACCTCTAGACGGGCCGGACACGTTGTTCTCCTTTAGTTGGAGATTCTAGACGTTGTCGGGTGCCTAGAGGTGATCTCCCTATTAGAGGAGAGAGTTGGAGCACACCAAGTGTTCGGTAAAATGTTAGGATAGCTAAATACCACCTCAGTTATGTTTAAAAGCTCAGTTAAATGGATTAGGGGCATTTAAACCAGCACATTAGTTTAGTGCAGTTTTATGGGACTACGGTCCAATGGGTGGGCTCCCACAGTCGCCTCTAGGTTCAGATAACCTAACTCTAGGTTCAGATAACCTAGAAATAGCATGTTATATCAGTTAGCTATAGATATCAGTATTTTATTTTCAGTGGCACTGTACTGGATTAGATATCCATTGGGTTGGACTCCCACAGTCGTCCCTAGGTTCAGATAACCTAGACAACCCTGCTAAATTCGGGACTTGCAACCCCGGGTCTAGTAGGGATGCGCGCACAGCAAGTACAGTTGCCGGGCCGAACAACATGTTTAGTATTTTCACCTATTATGTATTAGATTTCAAAACTCAAAATCAATTGTGCTAGTTGAGTTTGTTTCCAATTACAGATTTAGTTTCAGTTAGTTTAGCCTATACTCAGTTCAGTGTTTATTTGGTTGCTTTGCCATGATTCAGTGCTTATGCCATGCTTATGTGTTATGCTTTATGATTTCAGTATACTATGACTTAGCAAGTTCAGTGCATATTTTCAAATAGCATGCTTTAAAAACCATATTGCACCGAATGCATATTTTTGTGAGGTAGATGGTTTCTTACTAAGCTTGTTAGCTTACAGATCCTACTTTTCTTATACTGCAGATAAAGGTAAAGGAAAAGTGGACTAGCAGAGGAAGCTGGAGGGCAATGCAGATCAAGATGTGTGTGTGTGGAACTGGAAATGAAAGATCTTAGGGATCTAACAAGCTTTAAATTACGCATTTGAACTCTTTAGTAATTTCAATTCAGCATATTAACTTTAGTATTTCCATGTTTGACATGAGTTAACGAACCATGCTTTAGATTATGCTTAAAATGTTAAATATATGATGTTAGAATGTTAGTATTTGCATGCTAGAGTGTTCTCATGTATCTAGAACTGGTGTATGCGATTTTTGGCACGAATCAGTGCTGGAAATCAGAAACTCTGATTTCGTTTCAGACTTTCAGAACCTGGATCGGTCAGCAGACCGATCCAGTGCCATTCCTCTTCCTGGATCGGTCAGCCGACCGATCCAGATGGATACAGTAGCTACTGTATCTCCCAGGATCGGTCAGCCGACCGATCCATCCGCGAACAGAGAGTTCGGGACGAAATCTGCGGTCACTGATCGGTCGGCCGACCGATCAGTGAGCCACTGATCGGTCTCACCGACCGATCAGTGAGCAGCTGGATCGGTCGGCAGACCGATCCAGCCAGTGTTCGCGTGGGTGTCAGTAGATCGGTCCGCCGACCGATCCAGAGACTTCTACCGTGCCAGTATCAAGCTGGATCGATCCCGTGATCGATCCGACAGCCCAATCGATCTGTGGATCGATTGAAATGCCTGATTACAGCTAGCAGGTCATTCGAGAGGCATAGGTTGTCTCCCATAGCAAGTGTACAACTCCTAGGTACACCCAGAGCATTATGTTTTGATCAGTTTAGTAGAAAAAAATTTTAATTAGCCCAGCCTTCCGCACAGCATAGTTTAGCATTATTGTGACGATTCGCCTTACAGCCTAGTAGTAGAAGGCGGGTCGTTACAGTTTATATGCATGTGATGTATGCTAGGATAGGTTGAAAATCCTCAATTTTAAGTAACTAAGTGGGAGAGGGATTTTAATAAATCCCATGGTCTCCATTACTGGTTTGTAAGTGATGCAACAAGCCTGCGTGTTGGCTCTGAGTGCCTTCCTCCACAACGGATGAGTTTGTTGCGGATCACTAGATCAAACTTCCTTTTATGGATGATTATAGGAAATTATTTAGGAGCGTGTGATCTTCTCCAACTGAAGGGGCACAATCCTATTTAATAGACTTAGTATCAAGTAATGATATACACTTAGACGCATTCAATAGTATCCTCCCCAACGAAGTCACTGCTATTGTCTTGTGTGACCAAAGTGAGACCAACTATTAATTTTATTTGTCATAAAGTTAGGATGACAAGATAATAAAAATTTTTAAAGCTGGTTCTTTTTGAAAATTAGAGTGAAAATCAGAGTGAGGTGCTGCTACATTTTTGAGTCTACAAGAGGCTATTCCAAGTAAAAAAAGCAAGTAAAGTAAGGTTCATAGTTGTAATTGTTTTCAATTTCTTATGTAACCTAGTTTGTATTTCTTGTTGCATTTTCTTGTTGTGAGCTTGTTCGAGGCTTCACAACCTCCAGATTATTTCTGAGAAGGAGTGTATTCATAGTGGAGTAGTGTGCACCATATGGATCCTTGGATTAGTCATCTCAAGGAGGTGAAGACCAACTAAATTAGATATCTCAGCATTGTGGAGTCTTCGCTTCGAGTATCCTTTGCAAATCATCATGGAATAAGAGAACAAAGCTATTCACCCCCTCTAGCTCAAACAAGTCCTAACAAGTGGTATTAGAGTGAGGTCCCTCTTTATCAGATTATCCTCTGTCGAAACACGAGCTAGAGGAAGGAAAAGAAGTTGAAGTTTTTGAACCTAAATTTCAACAAGTCAAAGGACTAACCTTATCTCAACTTCAAAATAATACCCTGAGACGGATTTGGATACGATATTCGGGCACCTCCACCCTTCGAATTTGGAAGCTTTGATCTTTGGAAGTCAAGGATGAAATACTTTCTCACGATGGACATAGAGCAATGATTTGATCTAACTAAAAGATTTAAAGCTCCGAGAGATGACCAAGGAAAACTTTTCAAGAAGAAGAAATGATCTAAAGGGAAAGTTCAAAGATTCGAGGCTCATGAAAAGGTAACTAAATTTTTGGTTAGTTTTATTCCTAATAATATTTTGTGTTAGCTAGGTGAATACATGGATGTTAAGGAGTTATGGAGAAAATTGGCCTAGCTCCATGAAAGTCCTTCCTTAATGCAAAATGAAGATAAATTCAAAAATAGAGACTCTTTGAGTGAAGAACAAGAGAATTCAGAGGTTGAGAGCCATTCAACATCCGAGGAGGAAATTGAAGAAGCATCTACCTCAAGGATTGAGAAGAAGAGGTCATTGAGTCTGAAACAAAAAGAAGTCTCTACATCCAGAACCAATGGGGATGAATTGTGCTCCACTTCTATAAGTCAAGGGAGCACAACTTGTGAAGGTATATCAATTTCAATTAACAAAAATAAAAATCATATCATATACTTTGAGTATAGGGAGAAGGGGCATTATAAAAGCAAGTTGCTCGTGCAGTTGGCACCAATGATCAAACCTGAGTTTTGATGAATGGCAAGTGGATTAAAGTTAGATGTGTTGTTGATTTAACTTTGTTACCGAGTGCGCATGGTTGACTAACTTGACGGGTCAGGAGGACCAGACACCAGCTAGGAAGTATAGTTAGGATATGCGATTCCTGATTGGCAAAGTCTAGATGTAGGATTCTAGCAGGAGGTCGGGATGTTCGATTCCTAATGGGTTGAAGTCTAGATGTGCGATTTTGATAGGAGGTCGGGATGTTCGATTCCCAATTGATGAAGTCTGGATGTGTGATTTCGATAGAAAGACCTAGTGGGTCAGATTAGACGTCAAGAAAGTAACTTAACATTTGGTAAGTGGAGATAAGTCACTGGAGAAGAGTGATTTAGTGAGGGCGCGCCCCATTTAAGGGGATAGTAGGTGTCGGTCCAATTTAGGTCCATTTTGGAAATCATAAACTGAGACCATGACCGAATCCAGGTCTGGAGGATAAGATCGAATTAACACTAAACTGCTTATTTTTATCGTGCTAATTTTGTTTTATAGTTTAGATAATTTGTATTGAACTAACATATTTTATAGGGCAAAATGAGCATAAAATGCCTCAGGTGAACAATACCCAAGGCACCTTGAAGCTAATGGAAGGCGCCTTGTGTTGGTGCAATCAACCTCCCAGGTTTAATGTCAGACAAATATGTTTAAGTATGAAGTTTGATCTAGGAAAGTCCTAGTTGTAGGCTAGGTAAGGGAAGTCTTAGTTGGATGCTAGGCAAGGAGAGAAATCTCGGTATATCGTGGAAGCCAGGTGGATAGGTCTGGAGGACTTGATCCCTGGGTAGCCGAATACTGAGTCCTAATTGTAGGCTAGGTAAGGGAAATCTCAGTATATCGTGGAAGCCAGGTGGATAGGTCTGGAGGACTTGATCCCTGGCTAGTCGAATACTGAGTCTTGGTGAGTGAAGTCAAATGGAGAAAATCCTAGGGGGTGGTAATCTTAGGTAACAAGAAGTCTTGGAGGAGTGAACTCCAAACAAGGTTGATCGGATGGTTTCCAGTCGACCGCGTGCGGTCGACTAGACCAGCGGATCTTGGTAAATCTAGGTTTAGGTTTATCATTGTATTCTGTATTACTATTATTACTGTTGGCTAATGTAGTATTGCAGGAAAAGTCTTAGTGGATCAGGCGATCAGACACTAAGCAGACAAAAGTCCAAACAGGTCTGGAGGACTATGTTTGGTAGGTAAGTTGAGGTAAGCAACTGGAGGAGCGACAGTGAGGTCGAGTTCCCGAAGGGAATAACCTAAAGTCGCTGATCCAATTGAAGAAACCGAGAATGTTTCCAAGTTGAGATCAAGACAGTTCTACTGTCTAATATTACTCATGCATAATATATTATTACTGTTCTAACCTTTGTTTTGTAGGAATATTGTTTAACTCTGTTTTGCATATTCGACCTGATCGGTCGACCGAACAGGAGGATCGATCGACCGAACCAGCTTGACTCAGACTAGAGATCAGTTCAGATCAGGCAAAACAGAGTTCAGTCTGGTCAAAGCTTGATCGGTCGACCAATCCTCTGGTTCGGTCGACCGAACCATGGAAACTCAGCACTGGACAACTCATCAGCAGCGATCAGCAGAAAAGGGAAAAAGGGTTGATCGGTCGACCGAACCGAAGGATTGGTTGACCGATCCAATCAGAATTAATTACAGCATTAATGAAGATCTCGGCTGATTTCGACGAACAAGGAAATAGACTATTCGGTCGACCGAAAAATAGGTCTGGTCGACCGAACCATTTATGAGCATTTACTACAAAGATCGAGCCAGCTTCTGCTTTCGGCGAGGAAGGAATGGAGCCGGGTTCGGTCGACCTAACAGAGGGATCGGTCGACCGAACACTCAAGGAACTTATAAAAAGTGCTCGAAGTCAGAGGCTACGATAAGACTTTCTGATCAACTCAAGTTCTATTCTGCAAGCTGTTCGTGCTTCATCAACTCTACAAGTCATTCCGATAGTGTCGACCGAGCTTCGACTTTCAAATCTATTGTCGGTATCTTTTATTTTGTATTGTACTTAAATTCATTTAAGATAGTAAGAGTGTTACTATCTTAAACATCTTTGTATTTGTACGATCTACTTCTTTCCGAGGGTTTCGAAAAGAAGGGTTATAGTCCTTTGCCCATCGGTGCGGTCAAGGACCGCGGGCCTTCGAGTAGGAGTCAAGCTAGGCTCCGAACGAAGTAAATAATCTTGTCTCGTTTATTATTTCCACTGCACGATTCTGATTTAAAAGTAAAAGAAAAGTTTTAAAAGAGTATGATATTCACCCCCCCTCTATCGTACTCATCCGATCTATCACCTTGAGTACTGTTTATAGAAGGCGTCTTCGGTCAGATAAAATTAGACTTTGTCGACGATAAGGAGCGAGTTGTTTGGGATAAAAGTTTGCCTATGGAAGGCACCTTCAGTGCTATAGAAGGCGCCTTCCATCCCCTTTAAAAGAGTTATTCGACCAAGGCTGTGTACACACCTTATTTACAAGCTTCTACGTAATCATGTGACGTTCCGATTGCTCCAACTTTGCTCTACTGCTCTGCTACGATGTTTTTGTGCCTAATTGTTGCTAAGAGGCCATCCAACACCAAGCTCAATCCTATAAATTACAAGTGTTGAGTAACTTTTATTTATAGTTAATTTATTTATTACTGCTTAAAAGAAAGTATATCTTGTTATACTCTTCCTAATCTCTCTATTGTATCTGATCCCCTCTTCTAGCAGCTTTGGAAGAGGTCTTTAGTGGATTGCCCGTCGATAGGTCTGCGGGCTTGGGTCTTGGAGTAGGAGTTGTTGAAGACTCTAAGCCAAGTAAAATTGACAGAGTCCACGTACTTGTGTTTCTGTTTCTATTTTTGTGTTTAATTCTGCTACGTACTTTTGATTTCAAAAGAAAAAAAAAGTTTTTAAAACCATGTGATTCAACCCCCCCCCCCCTCTCACGCACGTTTCGATCCCACACAAGTGTCCCTAATTAATGAAGAAGAATGTTCTAATGGCACCCAAGGTTAAGGAAAAAATCCAAAGAGGCCGGAACTTTGATATGAAAGGGAAAAGAGCACATTATGTGCTTCCTATACAATCACAAGAGACATTATCAAAATCAATGTCCAAAAAAGGAGGCTTCAGAGTAAGAACAAGAAAGGAAGCTCAAGTCAATTGCGAGCTTCTAAGAACAAACCTAAGGTACTATTAGTTAATGATATTTCTCCATTTCAAGATAAAAAGCATGCTAGAAAAATTGTTATCATTTTAGTGCTATTTATCATGAAAATAAGAGGTATTATAATTCTAATGAGAATTATAGATCATATCAAGCTAGAACAACTTTCCCAAAGGATAGGAAGGTAGAAACTCAATTAGGCAAGAACTTTAAAGATATTAGATATGTGCCTAAAAGGAAAAATGCTGAGTACAATTCTGAGCAAAATGACCTTTTTTTGCCATAGTTGTAGTAAGTCAACTTGCTCTTGGGTCTTTGTCTATATTTTTTTTCCTTTTTTCTTGATTTGGTTTTTCTCAACAACAACACTAGTTTTCTTTCCTTTTTCCTTTCCTTTCTTAAATCATTTTTTCTTATTCTTGGAACCAGAACCTTTAGCTACAAAAGCTTGACCAGAAATCTTTGCAGATTCAATCCTCTCCGTCTCAAGTTCAACATGGCGTGAGATATCAGTGAAAGTTTTGATACTTTCACTAGGAGTCAGATTCTGTTTTATCGTTTCTCAAGAATCAAGAAGGGAACGGATAACTGCCTAAACCTGTTATTCATTGGTCAACTCATGACTGACAACTTTTAAGTCTCGAATCATGTTACCCATTCCCTAAAATGTTGGGCCATGGTAACATTCGAGTGTTTTTTTACAGCTATCAAACTTGATTGTTAGCTGATGGAGCTTACTTAGATTTACTCCACTGTACTTCTCTCTAGGGGTTGCCCAAATAGCAGGAGCCGATGGTAATGGCTCATACTTAAATACTAGGTTATCCGTCATTGAACTAATCAATATTCCCTTAACAGTATAGTCATTCCTTTTCCATGCCTTATAGGCATCAAGGTCACGTCTGTGCCGTGTTGTTGAACCATTAGTTGGTTCATCCATGAATTGATTTACTGCCTCTATAACTTCTTGTTTCTCAAGAACATATTGTATCTTGAGGTGCCATATTTTATAGTTATCCCCATATAATTTTTCTCCTTTATTGAGTTCAGCTATGATGTTTCTAGTTACCATAATCTATATAAATAAACACATTATTTATTATTTCAGTGCAATTCATATGCATGTAAGTAATTATTGACTCACTGTAAATTAGAATTGGTTTACAAAATCAAGTGATAACTATATTTCCACTCATCATTTGTATGTCTCAATTTAATCAATATTGATCAATTATATTACACATATCTCATCAAATGAACTAATCATTTTTACATGAACTAATCATTGAATATGAATGAATCATATATTAAAATGAACTAATCATTTTCAAGTTTGTTAACACATAATATAACTTTTCATAACATAACTCTATTTGTACATAATGACAGAAATTATTATATGACTCAAATGAGCTAATATTGTTCGTACATAATAATAGTAAACAGAACACTAGTAACATAGATAAGCTAGCACCACTCCCACTAGGATAAATGCTAGTACAGTGGGTAATTGTATCCCATTCATCCCAGACTCGATGATGGCATGATCAGCTTTAGAATCATCTTTTAGATCCATGTTTAGATCCATTTCTGGATCTACTACACACTCTTCCGGATCTTCCTCTGATTCCACGGGATCCATTTCTGGAGCCTACTCAAAATCTTCGAGGTACATTTTCGCGGGATCTGGATCCTCTTCAAATTCTACAGGATTCATTTCTTCGGGATTTAGATCCTCTTCAGATTCTTTAGGATTCCATTCCAATTGAAGTAACTGTTGGCACATCTTTGAATATGAGATGCGCCCTTCAGAGTAATCCCATAGTTGGTGTGCTATATCGCTTAGAGCTGTCAAACGGGCCAACCCATGGCGGGCCGGGCCAGGCCGGCTCGTGGCGGGCCAACCATTTGGCGGGGCGGGGCGGGCCGACCCGTCAACTTGGCGGGTTGGGAAATTTCCAACCCAACCCAATCTAAGGCGGGTTGCGGGTTTGGCGGGCCAACCCGCAGGCCCATAATTTTTAAAAAAAAAAATTAAATTTTTTTTATATTTTCAATGTTTTACTTCGGAAATGTTTCATTAACCAAATGTATCAATAAACATGTATTTTACATATAAATGAACACAAACGAGTAGTTATGTGGGATAAAAAGTATTATTTTTATTTCAAAATTATAACAAAGACAGATAATAAATTGACAAAAAACTTAGCTTACATGTGTTTCTCAACCCACGGGCCAACCCAAGCCCATCGCGGGCCGACCCACGCGAGTTGCGGGCCTAGGCGGGTCGGCCCATGGCGGGCTTGGGTTGATAAAATTCCAACCCAACCTGCTTAAATTGTTTGGCGGGGCGGGCCAACCCGATGGGCCCAACCCAAATTAACAGCTCTAATATCACTGAGATGTTCTGATAGTGACTGAACAAGAGCACATCTTCTGTCTTTGTCCTGGACTTGATACTCTTCTCGTTTGAGTTTCCAGAGTATCCGATCGAGCCGACCAATAAGCCAACTGACTCCGTGATCCAGGTCATATTCCAGCTCCTTGATTTCTTTCCAAAGTTCATCTTGTCGTTCATAACGACCAGTCATCTTGTATATTGTTCGTGATATCTAGAATTGAAAATAATGATGTCAGTACAAAATTGACAAACCAGTAGCAAAATTGGTCAAATTTAATTCCCATATATATATGGAACAAATATATATGGAATACATGAGTAAATAAGAAAAATAAATTTTCTTTATTTGGGGAGTCTCGGTTCACTGACACATTGGATCCGTCGATCAGGAATTCAAATCTTAAGCTTAGTCCATTGTCCTTGTTAGAAATAATCTAATTTGGACAGGAATTTCTTACCTATGTTTTGTTATTGTTTAAATCCATTTAAGTCAATCTCAGACTTATTGATCAAACTTAGGTCCGTTTGAACAATCTAATACCCATTGAATTAAGTCTGACTTATTAGAACAAATCTAATCTTTTTTTATCAAATCTGACACAATAGAATTAATCTGGTCATATTTGATCAGCCCAATGTGTGTAATCAAATTATCCCAATTAATTCAACAATAAACTGATATGGTTACACCAACCAATAGTTTGAATCAGATCTAGGTGCTATTGAATCAAACTAGTCTAATTAAACTAACCAATAGTTTGAATCAGACCTGAATTTGATTGAACAATTTGGTCTAGTTTAATTTTCAATTAATTGAACAATAAATTAATTAAATATGTATTTATTAATTAATAATACATTTCTATATGAATTTAATTAATTAATTAATTAATATATTTAATTAAATTTTAATGAAACATATAAATATTATTTGTTTGTTTTTTTTTCTCTTTTACGTGTTTTGAGAAAGTTTTTTCTTTTTCTTTTTGATTTAATAAAATTAAAAATTTCTCAGAACACAGTATTTTGTTTTTGACGAATGAACCATAATTAATACTATTCATCATCCTTAATCAATTGCTTAGATCAATTAAAAATCCAATTAATTGATTACAGCTGTAAATAATCGATTACATCAATCGACTACACAGATTTATTGTGCTTTATCAGTTTAATCGATTACACAGATTTTAAATCGATTAAGATCTGTTTTAATCAATTAGTTTAATCGATTAAACTTCTTTTTTTATTCTCTGTCGTGACAGCGACACTCTTTTCTTTTACCACGACGGACGCAGTTGCTGCGACTGTCGATTGTTGGCCTCCCGACGTGGTGACCGACACTCTCTGGATACGGAAGTTGATAGCCGGCAACGTCTCGAGGCTCGACAACTACGACAGATAGCGACCCAGTCACGATCTTGCCTGGCGACGGTGGTAAGGAGATTTTCATTTCGATGAAGGGACAAGTTTCATACTTAAGTATCGCTCTGATACCATTGTTGCCTATAATATACATAAATCACAAGATTAAAACATGTAACAACTCACAGTGATCTACCGAGACGAACTTGGTCACTGCTTGACGTCGGAAGAGCGATCACGAATGAAACCGGAAAGCCTTTCGAGTTTCATGAGCCAAATTCCTTTCGTCCGGATGTACTCATTATCCACCATTGTCTCCACTGTGTACACACTGATCACTCTTTCCCCTATATATCCCTCTCGATTGCTCTTGGATGCATCATTATATAAGCTGAATGAGGAAGACGAAGGGGACCCCTTTGTCTCCTTAACGTTTGCATCAATGAGGGGGACGAAAGGGAAGCGACGCCCCTTCGCCTCCTCAACGTCCAACAGATAAGTGTCCCACCCCCAGCCAAAAAAGGAGAAAAATACCTGAAGCACAATCGGGCGAAAGAAGACACTTGTTTCTTAACAACTCAGGTGGAATTAAACCTCCACTCTCATGTGAATCAAAAGTGTAAAATCCTCGCTGCACAAAAGTACAAAATGAACCCATACATTATTCAAACCTTAGTGAAAAACTTGAAACTAAAACTCAAAAATATAAATAATAAATTATCTCAAACCATAAAGCAAGAGTCATTCTTCAGAGAGAAGATGGTTAAGGGAATCGCACAGGAATGCCTCCTAGATTTCTGCACATTATTGAATGATATCCGGGAAAGATTCCACATTTTCATAGGTGAAACCTCGATGGAACTGGTTGTGGACCGACTGGCTGAAATTGGAGTTGAGGTTGCAGCATGTAAACCAATGTTGTGTCCAGGAGTGACGTGGACTAACAACCTGCATCCTATACAAAAATAGGGGAGAACATTAAATTAACACGTGGAAGTCTAAAACCTTTTTAAAGCAGGTTTGAAATAGGAGCAAAATATCATCAATTATTTAAATTACCACATCTTATAAGTCAACATAAACATATAATTTATAAAAATTCTCAAAAAAAAAAAAAAAAAAAAAAAAAACGATCAACAGCCTAGTATGACTAACCCAAAGAAAATAAAGCGTTGATATAAAGAGAGACTGCTGAATCTCCCACCAGTGTTGCCCAAACAAGGAAGACTGCCCAGTACCTAACCATGAGAAAACTCCCCCCATAAATCCAACCAAAAACCACAAATTTCCCTAAAGAGCGGGTTGTTAGTATCACTCTTCACTCCTCATCTTCCTATCGCCATCAAAATCCCTGAAAAATCATCGATACTCTCTCCCTGCTTAAAATCCCCCAAATCATCTCCTTCCAAATCCATGTTTTCTATTAGGAAGTGGCTTCAAGTGAAAGATTCTCAGAGAGCTGCTGTTGATTGGAAGAGGCAGCATCAAAATTTGATTGCAATCGATACAGGGGAATCGCGGAATCAGCGTTGGGCCCATTGGCTTTGTTGTCCGCCTTCTGTTTCGACTTCAAAGTTGGGTTATTCATGGTCCGATCTGAGTGGGTTATTCGGAAAGAAGCAGATCGTACAGATACAGAAAGTATAAGATAGTAACAACCCTACTATCTTATTTAAAATTAAGTGCAATACAAAAATTATACCAACAGTAGTATGCGTAGAATGTAGTTTGGTCGGTACTTCCGGACGGAGTGGCTTGCTGAGCTGATGAAGACGTGTAGCACAATCCGTACGTAAAGAAGAGATTTTTAGATGATCAGAAGTGTTCTCTGCCTCAAACTTCGAGCCTCCTTTTATAGGTATACTTGATGTTCGGTCGACCGATCCTCCTGTTCGGTCGACCGATCCTCCTGTTCGGTCGACTGAGCACGCTCCCTTCCTTCCTGGCTAGAGTCTGACGCTGGCTCGATATTCTGCATTAACTGGTCTTTAATGGTTCGGTCGACCAATCCAAGTTTTCGATCGACCGAACAGGTTCCTTCCCGGTTCGTCGTGATTTATTGAGATCAACAGTTAATGCACCATTAATGCTGATTGGTTCGGTCGACCGATCAGTGTGCTTTCCTTCTGCTCTGCTTGTTGCTGTCTGTGCTGATTCATCAGGGTTTGATCGACCGATCTTATTGTTCGATCGACCGATCAATATTTGATCGGACTCGGACTCTGTTCTAGTCTGATCTGAATACTGCATTGATTTTGCCTTGTTCGGTCGACCGATACAGTGGTTCGGTCGATCGATCAAGTCCGATTTGTAAAATAGTGTTAAGCAAAAATCTCCTGCAGAACAGATGTTAGAACAATAATATTATAATGCAAGAGTAATATGAAAGACAGTAGAACTGTCTTGATCTCAACTTTGAAGCATTCCCGGTTTCTTCAGTTGGATCAGCAACGTAAGGTTGTTCTCTTCGGGAACCCGATCTCACTGTCGCTCCTCCAGTTTGTTTACCTCAACCTAACTGCCAAACTTTGATCCTGCAGATCTAGTTTGGACTTTTCACTCATCCTTGATCAGCTCGCTAGGACTTTTCTCTTGATCTTCG
The DNA here is from genome assembly GCF_018446385.1 of Zingiber officinale. Lineage (NCBI taxonomy): Eukaryota > Viridiplantae > Streptophyta > Magnoliopsida > Zingiberales > Zingiberaceae > Zingiber > Zingiber officinale. The sequence goes on along the minus strand of NC_056001.1, from coordinate 112,220,128 downwards.
GTCCTCCAGACCTCTCGATCACAACGCCAACCGTCGGGTCCCCTTGACCCACTTGGACTTGCACCTGGGTTCCACGATCTGTTAAAATTTCTCCTGCCTAGGCTCCAGCTAGGTCTTTCCTGGTTGAGTAAACAACCTGCACACTCAGTCAACTTGTTAGATCACAACAAGACTTAACTTAAACCTTTGACAACATCAAAACTCAAGTTTGATTCTGGTGCAACTTGCACCAACAATCTCCCCCTTTTTGATGTTTGGCAACCAAGGTTCAAAGTTAAGTTAAAAATATGCAACAATTAAATAAACAAGCAATTTAACATTTAGTTCTCCCTCTGAGTTAAATAACTCCCCCTGAATTCACTATCTCTCCCCCTTTGACACACATCAAAAATAGGGGAAGACTCAATAAACCAAGCATAAGTAAGATTGAATTAAGAAAACCAAAAATTTTGAAACTGTGAAAAAGTTTAACACTTTAAAAAATTTAGCTAGATCAACCTTTTGTTTGTAAAAGAAAGCTAACAATCTAGTATAATTAAATTTATCAAGTTTTAGTAATTTAAAAGTTTACCAAGTTTTAGAATGATCTTATAAAGGTTTAAAAGTTTTACTAAGTTTTTATAAAAATATTTTACCTGAATTTTTATTTTAAACAATAAAGATAATAATTTTGAACACTTAAAAATCTAAAAATATGAAAGAATTTTACTAAGTTGAAAAAGATAAAAAAAAAGTTTTTGAAAAGGTTTTCAAGAATAATTTTGAACACTTTTAGAAATCTATAAATATGAAAAAAAATTTACTAAGTTAAAAATCTAAATAGAATGTTGCAAAAAATAAAGATAATAATTTTGAACACTTTTAGAAATATAAGAATTTTACTAAGTGTAAAAATGTTTTTGAAAAAGTTTTTCAAAATTAATTTTGAATATTTTTAGAAACAAAAAAAATATTAATGAAAAAAATATTTTTGAAAATAGCTCCCCCTAAAATTGATATTTATCCTAAAAGTCCAAGCACAGGTAGGAAAAACTAAGGAAAAAGGTCCTTAAGATGAAATGTCCAACCTTTGTTCTAGGCTAACTACCACAATATAGTAACAATTGACTCAGGTTGGTCAATTTGAGTGTTTAGGACTAACTAGGTTTTACTAGCTAGTTAACTCAAATTGATTTATGTATGTTGTTTAAAGTCCAGATTTATTGCGATGCACTGACATAAGCATCTGAAATCTTAGGCTAGGTCCTAAGCATCTCACCCATTCTAAGTTATCAAACAAGGGATCCTACTGTGCTTGTGAGATGCTGGCTTCTAGAACTATAGGAACATGCAGTTTTATGGTAGAACCTAAGCTACTCTAGAAAATTAAAATTGTTGGAAAGAGTTTTGAAAACCAAAATTTGAAAGAGGGATTTTTACAAAAATAATTTTTAAAAAATTATATAGTAGTAATTTTCAAAAATAATAAAACCTATTCTATAAAACACATCCCTAATTGTCATCTTAGGGTACTAAATTCTGATTCAGGTAATGGTTTAGTAAAAATATCTGCCAAGTTAGATTTGGATTCAATATAAGTAAGTTCATTATTCCCTTTTGACACATGATCCCTAATGAAGTGATGTTTAACCTCTATATGTTAAGTTCTAGAGTAATGTACTGGATTTTTAGTTAGGTTTATAGAGCTTATATTATCAATGTAGGTTTTTACATTCTTATAATCTAGATTAAAATCTTTTAGTGTATGAGACATCCATAGCAATTGGGCTACGCACTCGCCCATTGCTATGCATTCAGCTTTAGTGGTAGATAAGGCAACACATTGTTGCTTACGGCTAAACTAACTAACTAAAGACAAACCTAGCAATTGACTTCCTCCACTTGTACTCTTTCTATCCAACTTACACCCGACATAATCTGAATTAGAATATCCGACTAAGTCAAAATGTGAAGTTCTAGGGTACCAAATTCCTACATTGGTAGTTCCTTTTAAATATTTAATAATTCATTTAATCAAAGATAAATGGGACTTTTTTGCACAGATTTGATATCGGGCACACATACTAACTGCAAATAAAATGTCAGGTCGACTTGCAGTTAGATAGAATAAACTCCCTATCATTCTTCTATAAAGTTTTAAGTCAGCAGATTTACCATTTTCGTCACTATCAAGAGTAATCTTACTAGCCATAGGTGTTTTAAGTGCTTTAGAATTTTCCATACCAAATTTCTTAATAAGGTCTTTTGTGTATTTAGTTTGATGTACATAGTTATCAACTTTAGTCTGTATAATTTGAAGACCTAAAAAATAGTTTAATTCACCAACCAAACTCATTTCAAATTCATTTTCCATTAAAGTTACAAATTTGTGTAAGAATTTTGAGTTGGTTGAGCCAAATACAATATCGTCAACATAAACTTGAGATATGAAAATGTTTGAATTAAAGGTTTTAATAAAAAGTGTAGGATCAATTTGTCCTTCTTTAAACCCTTTAGATTTTAAAAAACTAGACAGTCTTTCATACCAAGCCCTAGGTGCTTGTTTTAGTCCACATAATGCCTTTTTTAGCTTAAAAACATATGTTGGGTTTTCTATGTCCTCAAAACCAGGTGGTTGACTCACGTAGACTTCTTCCTTAATATATCCATTTAAAAACGCGAATTTAACATCCATTTGGTATAACTTGAAACCTTTAAATGCTGCATAGACGAGCAACATTCTAATTGATTCAAGTCTGGCTACCGGGGTATAAGTCTCGTCGTAATCTAGTCCTTCGACTTGACTGAACCCCTTGGCTACTAGACGAGCTTTATTCCTTAGGATTTCACCTTGATCGTCTAATTTGTTCCTAAATACCCATTTGGTGTCTATAATTGTCTTACCTTTTGGTGGAGGTACTAAATCCCAAACTTGATTCCTTTCGAATTGATTTAACTCTTCTTGTATTGCAATTATCCAGTCAGGTTCTGTTAATGCATCACTTATGTTTTTAGGTTCAATTTTAGATATTAATGCTATTTGACTTAGGTTTCTAAAGGCAGATCTTATTTGAACCCTTAATTTAGGATTTCCTATGATTTGGTTAACTGGATGATTAGGGTTAGATTTTATTATTCTTGGATTAGAATTTTCAGATTCTTTAAGTTGTGTTAAGTCTTCTTCTTTTTCTTGATTAACTGGATGATTAGGATTTGAATCATTGTGAGTATGATCATTTTCATTAAAGGGTACATTGGTGGTTTCCTCAATTTTCAAAGTAGATTTATTGTAAACTCTATAGGCCCTACTTGTAGATGAATACCCAAGAAAGATTTCTTGGTTAGTTTTGGAAGTAAATTTGCCTAAGTGATCTTTAGGATTTAAAATGTGAACATTGCAACCAAATACTTTAAAATATTTTATGTTAGGAATTTTATTAAAATAAATTTCATAAGATATTTTATTTTGATCTTTATTAATTATAATTCGATTTTGGACATAACAAGCTTCAACCCAAAAATATTTTGGTATATTATATTCATTTAACATTGTTTGTGCAGCTTCTTGTAAAGTTCTATTCTTACATTCTACTAAGCCATTCTGTTTTGGAGTTTTAGGGCACGAAAACTCATGGTGATAACCATTTTCTAAACAAAAATTATTAAAGTTTTGATTTTTGAATTCACCTCCATTATCACTTCTTATTTTCTTAATCTTAATTTCTTTTTCGTTTTCTACTTGTTTACAGAAATTTTTAAATATTTCAAATGTTTCATTTTTATTAGATAAGAATTTAACCCAAGTATATTTAGAGTAGTCATCAATGATTACTAAGCAGTAAAGACTTCCATTTAAGGATTTTATTCCATGAGAATCAAATAAATCTAGGTGTACTAGATCAAGTATTCTATTTGTTCTATTTTGATTAGTAAGTTTTTGAGTTGATTTAATTTGTTTTACTTGTTGACAAGAATTACAAAATTTATTTATAGGATTCCCTAACTTCGGCAAACCCTTTACTAAACCATTCTTATTTAATTTTAGTAAATTTCTAAAGTGAGTGTGAGCTAATCTCCTATGCCACAACCAAGTTTCATCATCATTTGTTAAAAAACATTTAGATATTGTTTTAGGTAGATGAATTGAATATATATTTTGATCTGAAAAGCCTTTTAATAATATATTAGTTGAGTCATTATAACTTATCAAACATTTAGAAGACAAAAATTTACCATTAAATCCTAAATCACAGAGTTGACTTATACTAAGTAAATTATAATTAAAATGTTCAACAAGTAAAACCTTTTTATTTGAAATGTTAGACTGTAATTGAATTTCACCTGTACTAATTACCTTTAGCTTGCTATTTGCAACACCCCACCCTCCTCACTACTAGTCTGCGAGGGTGGAGCGTTACTGGACTACTAATTTTTCTTAACTAACATTGCACACATGTGAATATTAATACATAAACTCTCTAAACATGCAATTAACTAGCAGCGGAAAACTAAATGACTATTCTACACATACTACTCAAGTTTATGCTCACATCTAAAACTACATATCAATCTAATCATGCTGAAATATATGCATTAATCTGAACATGCATGCAACCATTATACAACTCAGATAATAGGTCTAATGTGCATAACAATAAAAAGAAAGGATTCTAAATACATGGCAATCTTAATAAATTCTTATGCTAAATCCCAAGGCTTCTATAGTCCACACATCACACATCCATCCGCACCTCCTTATCGCCTTCCTTTGCTATAACTTTTCCTTTCCTTTATCTGCAGTAAGAGGAAAATGCATCTATAAGCAAAATTGCTTAGTAAGCACTATCTAACTCACAAAAAATCAAATATGCATGTGAATATACTGAATCTAAAAGCTGAATGCTTAAAAGGAAAACTACTCATGCTCATCTACAAGCAAAAGAAACATACTAAAATGCTAAACATGTAAAACTGTAATGCCTGAAAATTCTCAAAACTATTTTAGAAATATTCTATGATTTTTTGGAATTTTAGAATATTTTTATAGAATTTTTGAAGTAGCAGAAGTAGCAAAATTAAATAAAAACATAAAACAGCCTAAGCGGGAATTGAACTCGAGACATATGGACTCTATGACTTATAGGGTGACTTAGTAACCAAGGGGCCCCAGCAGGGGTGTGCTGAAAGGAAAGGAGAACAATTATATTTAAGGTTTAGTTGGGGTATATTAATCACTTAATATAAATAGGGAAATTAAGTGGAGAGTTATTATTTTGGATCGTTAATTCTCTTCACCCTCAAACCCTCACCGCCGAACCCCTCTAATCCTACACCCTCTCAGCGCCCAAGACCAAGAATTCTAGGGTTCCGCACCTAGGATCGTAGGAGCGCTCTCCGGCGACAATTCCGGCACGAAGACGTTCCTCTCCACGAGAAGAACGCGTAGGCGTAAGAAGATCGTCGAAGAGATCCTCTTCTCCGGAAATCTAGTGATCGGATTGTTAGAAAATCTAGCGCAGGATGTAAGTAACCCCTCACCTATAGTATAAGTAGCTCATCGTATGTGTTATGTCCTTAATTCGCATTTATGTGCATAGTGCAGCCACATGTAGGGATAGAGAACACCAGGTGCTCGATAAAATGCCTAACACAGTTATATGCTACAGTAGACGTTTAATAGCTCAGTTAAATGCCATAGGTGCATTTTTAAATAGTATACTTAGTCTTGCCTCAGTTTATATGGGACTACGGTCCAATGAGTGGGCTCCCATAGTCGCCTCTAGGTTCAGATAACCTAGTAAAAGCAAGGTAAGATAAATCAGTCTATAAACAGTATTTCACCTTATCAGAGGCATTGTATTGGACTCTCAGATGTCCTTGGGTTGGGCTCCCATAGTCGTCCCTAGGTTTAGATAACCTAGTAAACCCTACTAGATTCGGGATTTGCAACCTCGGGCCTGGTTAGGGTTGCGCGCATAGCAAAGTACAGTTGCCGGGCCCATCAGCAGCATGTTTATTATTTTTATCTATGTATATAAATAGTTTTCAAACTTCACAAACCAAATATGTGAAAATAGCTTAGCTCCAATTTAGTTTGCTTAATGTTATAACAATTAGCTTAGCTTATGTATCGATTTAGTTAGCTTGTTGATACAAAGATTAGCTTCTATTTGTTCAGTATTTGTTAGCATGACTTAATTGTCGATATGCCATGTTTTAGTATTTCCAGCATGATTATTGGCATGTATTTCGAATAGCATCTTTTGAAAGCATGATTTCTTCGAATGCATGTTTTTGTGAGGTAGATGGTTTCTTACTAAGCTCCCAAGCTTATAGTTGCATTTTCCTTATACTGCAGATAAAGGTAAAGGAAAGATGGAATAGCGGAGGTTGGAGGCAATGCGATGAAGATGTGTGTGCGAAGGAACCTGGAATAAAGACCCTTGGGGAGTAGCCCATTTAAAGACTTTGTATTTTTGTTTTTAGATACTTTCTTCACTCTTAGGATGTTAAGTATCATGAATTGTGATTCTATGAATTATGTCATGCGTAGACTGTTAGTGGTCTTGCTGATAGATAGTAAAATATGTATAAATTCATGTCTAGTAGTATTGTTTCATAGTTTAGTGATTTCTGAAGGTTCTGAATGAGTTCGGGTGGGTTTCTGCTGAAATCAGAACCCCAATCGATCAGCCGATCGATTGAGGAATCCTCAATCGATCAGCCGATCGATTGAGATGTGACTTCCGCGTTCAGAGAGCTGTTGAATCGATCAGTTGATCGATTGACCATGGATCGATCAGTAAATCGATCGGGAACTTACTTCCTGCGAACAGAGAACCTCTGAATCGATCATCGGATCGATTGGCCTGCTGGATCGAACAGCCAATCGATCCCGAATTGACCCCGTGCATAGTAGCTTGTTGAATCGATCAGTGGATCGATCAGACCCCTCCAATCGATCAGCCGATCGATTGAAATGTCTGATTTCAACTAAAAATGTCTAAGTTCAGTTTTTGATCAAATAGAAAGTTAGTCTCCCTTCTTTAGCATGTGTACAACTTCAGAAGTGTACTCTAAGAATAATTTCCAGAATTCATAGTAAATAGTGGAGACTTTTAATTAAGTCCAGCTTTATTCCGCACAAGAATAGTTAGTATAATGTAACCCCGGTCTTACAGCTTAGTTAGTAGAAGGAGGGTCGTTACAGAGTGGTATCAGAGCAAGTTCCATACTTCCTCACACACACATTAGCATTGAACCTGCAGCTTCCAAGTAAGAACATCTCTCACTTTATTTATGTTTTGTTTGCTTTCATGTCCCTAGATAACTAAAGCATGCTTAGATATATGATAGCATCTAACATGATTGTAGTAATTATGCAATACGATCATATTAATCATGTATGCCCTCCATTTCTTTAGAAAATGGTACGAGGACGCCCAGCTAGAAAGACACCAGCTACTGAGCCCCAGCATGAGGCAGGCAGTTCAGTGCCTTCTCTAGACCTTGCAGAGGTAGTGGCTCAGTTACATAAGCAACTATTTGAACAGCAGCAGGAGATAGCCACCTTAAGGGCTAATCAGCAGAACACTCTCACTGTCACTCCAGAACCTAACTTAGCAAATCCAGTAGTGGTAGAGGTTCCACCAGTCCAACCTGCAGCACCAGTGGCCCCAGCAACAGGGGCAAGGAGGGAAGCCTATCTGATCCAGTGGCAGAAGATCAAGCCCGAGAATTTCTCAGGCACCAGTGAACCATGGGATGCCCAAGCCTAGTTCAAAACACTGGAGAGTACGATGGAGCTTCTGGACTGGCCAGAACATGAGAAGGTGAAATGCGCCTCTTTTTGTCTGACAGGAGACGCACGTATGTGGTGGGAGAAAATTAAAGCGAAGCGCCTAGTGAATCAGATGACATGGGCCGACTTCGAAAGGGAATTCTTCGAGGAGTTCTTTCACATGCGGGTCACAAACCGTCACTACGACGAGTTCACTGAATTTCGTCAGGGCAATCTTTCAGTTGAGGAGGCCGTGAGAAAATTCAACAGACTGGCTCGTCTATGCCCTGAATTGGTCAGTACTGAAAAAGAACGAGTCCGGTTGATCCTTAAGATGTTAAGGCCGGAAATAGCAATGAATGTGGCCAGTGGTGTCCGTAGGCCGCAAACTACAGAAGAACTAGTAAGCAGTGCTCTGACCACCGAGCATTACCAGAACAACATCAAACAGCAGAAGCAAGCCCTCTCAGAGTCGAAAGGCCAAGGAGGCTCAAGTACTCAGAAACACCAGGGCCACAACTCTAACTGGAAAGGGAACTCCAGTAACAAACGTAAACCAGGGAGTTACCCAAAAGGAGGATCAGCTAGTAAACAACCTAGTTATCCCAAGTGTTCTACTTGTGGGAAATTCCATCCCGGAGTTTGTCGCAAGGGCACACGAGGATGCTTCGAATGTGGCCAAGAAGGGCATATGGCTAAGCAATGCCCGAACAAGACCAGTCTCCCTCCACCATAGCCGATACAGTACGGAGATAAACCAGCCCAGTTACATCAGATGCAGACTGCAATAGATGGACCACATATCAGTCAAGGCAGACTAGAAGCCCCCTCAGCCACGACGAATGCGAGGATCTACTCATTCACCAGAGAAGACGTAGCGAATGCCTCGACAGTTGTTACAGGTCAGATTAGTATTTTACAGCAAAGTGCAACTGTCTTATTCGATACTGGGGCAACCCATTCTTATATATCCAGGGCCTTCGTCGAAAAGTTGGCAATACCCCTAGAGGTACTCAGTGGTCAGTTTTTGACGACACTACCTTCGGGAGAAATCATGGCATCCATGCACTGGCTCCGAGCAGTGCTAGTTATTATAGCAGACATAGAGCTTTTTGGTGATCTTATAGTGTTAGATATGACTGACTACGACGTCATCTTGGGAATGGACTTTCTGATCAAGTACAGCGCCTCCATAGAGTGCCGTAAACAGAGAGTTGTATTCCAACCCGAAGCAGGAGTGCAGTTTGGGTTCATCGGAGAACCAAAGAGAAAGGCCAAGAAGTTTCTCTCATCTCTGAAAGCACAGAAACTACTGGATTTGGGATGTACGGGATTCCTAACACATGTAGTCAGTACCAGCCAGGACAAGGACCGAAAGCTAGAGGAGGTCCGAGTTGTATGTGACTACCCAGCAGTCTTCCCTGAAGAGTTACCAGGCCTAACACCAGACAGGGAGATTGAATTTGAGATAGAACTTATTCCCGGTACAAATCCCATCTCCAAAGCACCCTACCGCATGGCTCCAGCAGAACTAAAGGAACTTCAGGCGCAACTACAGTGTTGGTGCGGGAAGCATCCGACGATCGAACCTATGTTTTGATTATGTCAAAGGGTTCAAAGTTAAGGTTCTTTGGTTTCTAACATGTTGAACAAGTGTGCAGGAAAGTCCTAAGGTTTCTTAGGCGAAAGTCCTAAGGTTTCTTAGGCAAAAGTCCTAGCTGCGGTTAGGCAAGTGGAAAACCCTAGGGGGTGGTAACCCTAGGTCATAGGGGGTGGTAACCCTATGTGGGAAGTCTTGGCGGGTCGAAGCTTCGGGCAAAAATCCTAGGGGGTGGTAACCCTAGGTTAAAATCCTTGTGTCGCGAACCGGGTGGAAGTCTGGACTAGCCGGGAAGCGGATGTCCAGCATGAAGACCGGAAGCAACGAACGCTGAGCAAAAGTCCAGTCGATCTGGAGGATCGTACTGGCAACAGGTAAATCTCCTGAGTGGAGTAGGTGAGGGAACAGTAGGCGTCGGGTCGACCTAGGGTTTCCGGTCGGAAACCCGAAGTCAGACTCGGACAGTCCGGAGACTGTCTATTCTTTATTTATCATGTGTACTGTGCTAACTTTGTTTTGCAGGGTATGTGTTTGGGACTAACACATTTTGCAGGAACAAAGGAGCAAGTTACAACTCGGATGAACAGTGTCCGAGGCGCCTCCATGGAGCTTGGAGGCGCCTCGGGTGCGAGCCAGGAAAAGGCCAGCGCAGCAGACTGGAGGCGCCTTGAATGGAGTTCAAGGCGCCTTGAACCGGAGGTTGAAGGCGCCTTGGATAGGCTGAAGGCGCCTTGAACCAGATAGAGTTCGACCAGGTCAGTGCTGATCCACGCGGGTGACTCGGCTCATTCAAGGCGCCTTGATGAACAGTGTAAGGCGCCTTGAACCCTCTTTATAAGGGGTCTCGACCAGCAGCTCTCCACAACAATTTACAAGCGATCTTTCTGCTACAAGCTGCTCACGAGACGATTCCGAAGTGCTGCTACGAGACACCGACGACCCGGAGCTCCGAATTTTCTTTTCTACTACTGTTGTCGGTATAATTTTAATTGCAGTTACATTTTGTAATTAATCTGTAATATTCATACGAAATTGTAGTTGTTGCCCACGGAAAGCGATCAAGGATCGCGGGCCTTCGAGTAGGAGTTGACCTAGGCTCCGAACGAAGTAAACGACCGTGTCTTTTTGTTTGTGTCTTACATTTTCCGCTGCATATTTTACTTTGATAGTTTTACGATTCCGATAATCGAACAAAATAGCCGCGAGCGCTATTCACCCCCCCCCTCTAGCGCGTCTCGATCCAACATACAGGAGCTGCTCGACAAGGGCTTCATACGCTCTAGTCACTCACCATGGGGAGCGCCTGTATTGTTCGTGAAGAAGAAGGACAGGAGCATGCGCCTGTGTATAGACTACCGGGCACTAAATCAAGTCACGATTAAGAACAGGTATCCTCTTCCCAGGATAGATGACCTGTTTGATCAGCTAAAGGGAGCAGCAGTGTTCTCTAAAATAGACCTCAGATCGGGATATCATCAGGTGAAAGTTAAAGAAGGTGATATACCCAAGATGACTTTTAGGACCAGATACGGACATTATGAGTTCGTAGTCATGCCCTTTGGCGTGACGAATGCTCCAGCTACTTTCATGGACCTCATGAATAGAGTATTCAGAGACTACTTAGATAAGTTTATTATCGTGTTCATCGACGACATTCTTATCTATTCTGGAACTCAGGAAGAACACGCAGAGCACCTGAGGATAGTACTGCAAACCCTTCAGCAGAACCAGCTGTACGCCAAGTTTACGAAATGTGAATTCTGGCTCGATCAGGTAGCCTTCCTAGGTCACATCATCTCCAAGGATGGTATTATGATAGACCCCAGTAAAATAGAGGCTGTGAGTAACTGGAAAAGACCTAAGAACGCCAGTGAAATCAGAAGCTTTCTAGGACTAGCAGGCTATTATAGAAAATTTGTAGAGGAATTCTCCAGGATAGCCTCCCCACTGACAGCTCTCACCAGGAAGAACAGGAAATTTCAATGGACAGAGGACTGTGAGAACAGTTTCATGGAGCTCAAAAGAAGATTGACCAGTGCTCCCATTTTAGCTCTGCCAGAAAACACAGACAGCTTTGATATTTATAGCGATGCCTCTAAATTGGGACAAGGAGCAGTACTGATGCAAAATGGCAAGGTGATCGCCTACGCCTCTAGACAACTCAAGGACTATGAGAGGAACTACCCTACTCATGACCTTGAGCTTGCAGTAGTTGTCTTCGCCCTCAAAATTTGGAGACATTACTTGTATGGAGCGCAGTGCAGAGTGTATACAGATCATCAGAGTCTGAAGTACTTCTTCACTCAGAAAGATCTGAATATGCGACAGCGCAGGTGGCTCGAGCTGGTCAAAGACTACGACATAGACATCCTCTACCACCCAGGAAAAGCCAATAAGGTGGCAGACGCACTTAGCAGGAAGTCCAGCGCTACCTTATTATCCCTATCAGCCATGTCACCGCCCCTACAAAAGGAGATTGCAGATTTCAGACTCGAACTTATAGTTGGACAACTCTCTACTATGACATTAGCATCTACCCTGCTTGGTGACATCCAGACAGCTCAGGAGCAGGACCTTGAAATTCAGAAAATCAAGCAAGGGTTAGCAAAATCAGAAAGTGGAGAGTTCAGAGTGTCCGATAGTGGGATATTACATTTTGGTGACAGATTATGCGTTCCGGATTAGGAGGAACTACGGAGGAAAATCCTAGACGAGGCTCACAGGACTCCTTATGCGATGCATCCTGACTCCACCAAGATGTATCAAGACCTAAAGAAACGTTTTTGGTGGCCTGGGATGAAGAGAGACATCGCTAGATATGTCAGTACTTGTCTGACCTGTCAGAGGGTCAAGGCAGAACACCAGAGACCAGGAGGAGTTCTGCAGCCTATTCAGATTCCAGAGTGGAAGTGGGAGGATATTTCTATGGATTTCATAGTGGGACTACCCAGAACCACGAATAGTTTGAATGCCATCTGGGTAATAGTTGACAGATTGACTAAATCACCCCACTTCTTAGCTATCAGGATATCCTACTCCATGGAGCAGCTAGCTCAGTTGTATCTCAAGGAGATTGTCAGACTACATGGAGTTCCATGGACCATCATTTCAGACAGAGATAGTAGATTCACGTCACACTTCTGGGAGTGTGTACAGTCAGCATTGGGCACCAAGTTAAAATTCAGCACAACTTTCCATCCTCAAACAGATGGTCAGACGGAGCGGGTAAATCAGGTACTCGAAGATATGCTCCGAGCGTGTGCCCTAGACTTCAAGGAAAGTTAGTGCAAATATCTGAGTTTAGCCGAATTTGCATACAACAATAGCTATCAGGCCGCTATCGGCATGGCACCTTACGAGGCTCTCTACGGGCAGAGGTGTAGATCTCCAATCTGCTGATATGAGAGTGGTGAACAGAAAGAACTAGAACTTCAGACAGATCTAGTAGCAGATACCACGGTAGCTATACAGTAGATCCGCCAGAGGATAGAGACAACTCAGAGCCGCCAGAAAAGCTCTGCTGATACACGACGTCGACCCTTAGAGTTTTCAGTTGGAGATGCAGTATTTCTCCGAGTGGCTCCCATGAAGGGAGTAATGCGTTTTGGGAAGAAGGGCAAATTAAGTCCCAGATATGTGGGACCATACCTTATCACTAGAAGAGTTGGCAAGGTAGCATATGAGCTAGAGCTACCCTAGGAGATGTCAGCAATCCATAACGTATTTCATGTCTCTATGCTGAAGAAGCATATCCCAGATGCCACCCAGGTGATTGAGCCTCAGTCGGTATAATTCCGCGAAGACCTCAGCTATGACAGTCGGCCTATTCAGATAATAGACCGAACAGTTTAGAAATTACCGAATAAGAAGGTACCATTAGTAAAAGTCATTTGGCAAAATCACACAACAGAAGAGACAACTTGGAAGACAGAAGACAGTATGAGATAGAAGTACACAGAGTTATTCTAAGTTCGAGGACGAACTTTTTATAAGGTATGGGGGATTGTAACGCCCAAAAAATTCTCAAATTTATTTTAGAAATATTCTATGATTTTTTTGGAATTTTAGAATATTTTTATAGAAATTTTGAAGTAGCAGAAGTAGCAAAATTAAATAAAAATATAAAACAGCCTAAGCGGGAATTGAACTCGAGACCTATGGACTCTATGACTTATAGGGTGACTTAGTAACCAAGGGGCCCCAACAGGGGTGTGCTGAAAGGAAAGGAGTACAATTATATTTAAGGTTTAGTTGGGGTGTATTAATCACTTAATATAAATAGGGAAATTAAGTGGAGAGTTATTATTTTGGATCGTTAATTCTCTTCACCCTCAAACCCTCACCGCCGAACCCCTCTACTCCCGCACCCTCTCGGCGCCCAAGACCAAGAAGCCTAGGGTTCCGCCCCTAGGATCGTAGGAGCGCTCTCCAGCGACAATTCCGGCACGAAGACGTTCCTCTCCGCGAGAAGAACGCGTAGGCGTAAGAAGATCGTCGAAGAGATCCTCTTCTCCGAAAATCTAGCGATCAGATTGTAAGAAAATCTAGCGCAGGATGTAAGTAACCCCTCACCTGCAATATATGTAGCTCATCGTATGTGTTATGTCCTTAATTCGCATTTATGTGTATAGTGCAGCCACATGTAGGGATAGAGCACACCAAGTGCTCGATAAAATGCCTAACACAATTATATGCTACAGTAGGTGTTTAATAGCTCAGTTAAATGCCATAGGTGCATTTTTAAATAGTATACTTAGTCTTGCCTCAGTTTATATGGGACTACGGTCCAATGGGTGGGCTCCCGTAGTCGCCTCTAGGTTCAGATAACCTAGTAAAAGCAAGGTAAGATAAATCAGTCTATAAACAGTATTTTACCTTATCAGAGGCACTATACTGGACTCTAAGATGTCCTTGGGTTGGGCTCCCATAGTCATCCCTAGGTTTAGATAACCTAGTAAACCCTACTAGATTCGGGATTTACAACCTCGGGCCTAGTTAGGGATGCGCGCATAGCAAAGTACAGTTGCCGGGCCGATCAGTAGCATGTTTATTATTTTTATCTATGTATATATATAGTTTTCAAACTTCACAAGCCAAATATGTGAAAATAGCTTAGCTCCAGTTTAGTTTGCTTAATGTTATAACAATTAGCTTAGCTTATGTATCGATTTAGTTAGCTTGTTGATACAAAGATTAGCTTCTATTTGTTCAGTATTTGTTAGCATGACTTAATTGTCGATATGCCATGTTTTAGTATTTTCAGCATGATTATTGGCATGTATTTCGAATAGCATCTTTTGAAAGCATGATTTCTTCAAATGCATATTTTTGTGAGGTAGATGGTTTCTTACTAAGCTCTCAAGCTTATAGTTGCATTTTCCTTATACTGCAGATAAAGGTAAAGGAAAGATGGAATAGCGGAGGCTGGAGGCAATGCGATGAAGATGTGTGTGCGAAGAAACCTAGAATAAAGACCCTTGGGGAGTAGCCCATTTAAAGACTTTGTATTTCTATTTTTAGATACTTTCTTCACTCTTAGGATGTTAAGTATCATGAATTGTGATTCTATGAATTATGCCATGCGTAGACTGTTAGTGGTCTTGCTGATAGATAGTAAAATATGTATAAAGTCATGTCTAGTAGTATTGTTTCATAGTTTAGTGATTTCTGAAGGTTCTGAATGAGTTTGGGTGGGTTTCTGCTGAAATCAGAACCCCAATCGATCAGCCGATCGATTGAGGAATCCTCAATCGATCAGCCGATCGATTGGGAGAAACTCTCTGTACACAGAATGCTATTGAATCGATCAGCTGATCGATTGAAGAATCCTCGATCGATCAGCCGATCGATTGAGACGCGACTTCCGCGTACAGAGAGTTGTTGAATCGATCAGCTGATCGATTGACCATGGATCGATCAGCCGATCGATCGGGAACTTACTTCCTGTGAACAGAGAGCCTCTGAATCGATCATCGGATCGATTGGCCAAGCCAGATCGATCAGCCGATCGATCCAGAATTGACCCCGTGCACAGTAGCCTGTTGAATCGATCAGTGGATCGATCAGACCCCTTCAATCGATCAGCCGATCGATTGAAATGTCTGATTTCAACTAAAAATGTCTAAGTTCAGTTTTTGATCAAATAGAAAGTTAGTCTCCCTTCTTTAGCATGTGTACAACTTCAGAAGTGAACTCTAAGAATAATTTCTAGAATTCATAGTAAATAGTGGAGACTTTTAATTAAGTCCAGCATTATTCCGCACAAGAATAGTTAGCATAATGTAACTCCGGCCATACAGCTTAGTTAGTAGAAGGCGGGTCGTTACAAAAACAAATCTATACAATCATGCTAGCATAAACTTGCTGAATTTTAAAACACTTTCTGAATCTTATTTCACTTGTTTAAAAACTTATATTTTAATACTTCAAAATAATAATCAACTTCTCTTGCACCCAGGCATAGTACCATCTTATGCGCGTTCCCTAATAGGTTGGGGTAGCGAGCCACCAATCCTAAAAGAGCAGACCTTGGTCTACCAGGACTAAGACCTCGGAATTGGACACCTGGATTTGTTTAACGACAACCTCGGAAGTCGGGTACTAGCCTCTTCAAAGTAAAATATCTTAATTACTTCTTCTTTAAATGTCTTGACATTTTAATAAGCACCTTGTGTGCCAAAATCCCTAAAGTCTTGACTTTGGGATCTACTTAAGGCCTTGGCCTTTTTCTTTCTTCTCTTTATCTTGCTTATACTTGTTAATACCTCTATTAAAAAAATGTGTCTCATACAAAACTGCACTAAAATGCTTATTAACTCTGCACTGAAATGCTTAACATAATTGCATGGAAATACTAATAGAACTGTACTGAAATGCTTATTGAAACTGTACTAAAACTAAATCTGCATACAAGCTTAATCAAATCTGCCTACAAACTTAATCAAAATTCTGCACTATAAGCTTAATCAAAATTCTGCACTATAAGCTTAATCAAATCTGCCTTCGAACTTAATCAAAATTCTGCACTATAAGCTTAATCAAAATTCTGCACTATAAGCTTAATCAAATCTGCCTACAAACTTAATCAAAATTCTGCACTATAAGCTTAATCAAAATTCTGCACTATAAGCTTAATCAAATCTGCCTACAAACTTAATCAAAATTCTGCACTATAAGCTTAAATAAAAATCTGCATTATAAGCTTAATTAAAATCTGCACTATAGACTTAGTTAAAATCTGCACTATAAGCTTAAATAAAAATCTGCACTATAAATTCCACCAAAAATCTGCACTACAAGTTCCACCAAAAATCTTAAGAGGATCTTAACCGAAACTTACATGCTCAACAACCAATCTATACTATCTCATATTCATTGCCAAATATATAGCCAAGAATGACCGGATTGCACAGCAAACCCCAAGGAAACTACTTGTGCCCTTTTCATTGCTCCAACCAAACTTCATGCTAAACAATCAAAGATCTACAAATCTAATTAAGCTACTAGAGATCAAATTGGATCTTCCAATGCTAAACCATCAAAACTGCAATGCTAAACAATTCAAAATCTGCAATGCTAAACAAATCAAAATCTGTAATACTGAACGATCATTCCTCATACACTGTGCCACAGCAATCCATTGAACACCTCGGAACTAAAATTATTCATGCCCTTTCCTTAGCACAAACCGAACTTGCAAGGCTCCATATGAGCCGACTGTGTCCATTGAGGTAACCATAATTAACAAAAATCCAATTATGAGATGCTAATTATAAGAACTGGGAAGTCTAACCTACATGCCAAATCCATTAAAACCCCTTCTCATCTTCTTTATAAAACTCACAGCAGCAAAACCTCAATCAACAAATCTTTACAGCATAATCCGAAATCTATAGAAATCCAAACCATATGCCTAACTCAACAATTCATTTCTTTCTTTGAGATTCTCGGTAGCAAACATCAAGTGCACTGCCCTTACAACATGCTACAAAATCAAGAAGAAAGCAGGAATCCGAAACCTCAATTCATGGCAGCAAGTAAAGGAAATCTCGGAACTACTCTTACTGCAGGTGAGCGCACTTACCTTGCTTCTTGGACTCACAACCGAACAAGAAGGGCTTCTAGGACCTTGGCCGGTCGCCGGAGATGATGCCCTAACTCCCTTTTGTTTTCTGCCCGAGCTCCGTCGTCGCACGCAGAAGAGAAGGAGAGAATGGTTTAGGTCACAGGAAAATAGAGCATCAACTTATCTCTTTTTATAACTTAATATTTTTGTTAAATCCTTAAATAAATCTTTCTATCTTTTCTAAACAGATCCGTTCGCTTGGATTCTTGGTCCGCCGGATTCGTCGAAACCTCTGACCGAGTCAGAGGTCGCGGGTTCGATTCCTCAGTCGCCCCTTTTATTACCATTTATTTTCTGTTTCCTATTAACTATTACTTAAATAAATTTCATTCCCCTATTTAATCGGCAATGCTCGCTGGGACACTTGGTCAACTGCGCTTTGCTAAATCTTGACTGGGTCAGAGGTCGCGGGTTCGATTCATCAGCCGCCCCTTTTTATTTCAATTTATTTCCTATTCCTCAACTACTGCTTAAATAGATTTTTGCTCCTTCTTTAATTAGCTATGCCCGCTGGTACACTTGGTCAGTTGGATTCGCTTAAAAGTTGGCTCGGTCGGAGTCTTGGGTTCGAATTTCAGAATGGACATTATTTTTGTCGAAACTTCTTTCGTTTAGTAAAAATACCAAACGACCTCCAAAAATTGCATAAAAATACTCTAAAATTTCTAGAATTTTTCTAAAGCATTTCTAAATATTTTTACGTACTATTAGGACCCATAATGAGGAATTTTGGGTCGTTACACTATTGTTTCCAAAGGCAACTGACCCTAAGTTTTTGAATTCAATATTGGTAAATTTGTGCTGATCCCCAGTCATGTATCTGGAGCAGCCGCTGTCTAAGATCCATTTATCCAGAGCTTTGGATTCCTACAAAACGTAGGATTTAAACCAAAGTTTGGTTAAAGGATGAAATTGAGTGGCTAAGTTTTTTGGGTTTCAGTTAGTTGAGTTGTATTTTAATGTTTAATGAGTCTTTGATTAAGTTAATAAGGTTAATAATTTTAATTAAGTTTTTAAAATTAATTTCAGATAAGTTTTAAAAAGTTTTTTAATTAAGTTTTAAAATAGTTTTTAAAATAGGTTTTGAAGTAATTTTTAATTAAGTTTTAAAAAAATTTTAATTAAGTTTTAAAAGTGTTAAAATAAATTTTAATTAAGTTTTAAAATAAGTTTTAATTAAGTTAAAATAATTTTTAATTAAGTTAAAAATAATTTTTAAAATAAGTTTTAATTAAGTTAAAAATAATTTTTAATTAATTTTTAAAATAAGTTTTAATTAAGTTAAAAATATTTTTAATTAAGTTTTAAAATAAGTTTTAGTTAAGTTAAAAATAATTTTTAATTAAGTTTTAAAATAAGTTTTAGTTAAGTTAAAAATAATTTTTAATTAATTTTTAAAATAAATTTTAGTTAAGTTAAAAATAATTTTTAATTAAGTTTTAAAATAAGTTTTAATTAAGTTAAAAATAATTTTTAATTAAGGTTTAAAATAAGTTTTAATTAAGTTAAAAATAATTTTAATTAAGTTTTAATTAAGTTAAAAATAATTTTTAATTATGTTTTAAAATAAGTTTTAATTAAGTTAAAATTAATTTTTAATTATGTTTTAATTAAGTTAAAAATAATTTTTAATTAAGTTTTAAAATAAGTTTTAATTAAGTTAAAAATAATTTTTAATTAAGTTTTAAAATAAGTTTTAAAATAATTTTTAAGTAAGTTTTAAAATAGTTTTTAATTAGGTTTTAAAAATAATTCTTAATTAATTATTTTTAAAATATTAATTAATTGATTATTTATTTAAGATTGAACTTGAAAAAGGTTATTGAACGCATGTTAGATTCAAACTTAGCTTTGGGTTAATCATGTAGGCATCCTAAGGATAAGTTTTCAGTTCAGTGGCGAGACATATGACCTTCTTGTGTATCAGTAGTGGACCACTTGCTGAAGACTTTCCAAACTGTTCCCGCTCAAAGAACTTAATGCTAAATTTTAGTCTAACTAGACCATGTTTGACTGGGGTAGTTTCGGTCAGATCCACTTAGTCTAGTGCACCAGGTAGAATTCCATATTCAGCCTAAACATGCCTTCGACAAAGCTTACTTGACATACTATCATCCCAATCCATTCCGATGCTATGTTGTAGGGTTTGGTAAACCTTTTTCATCTAACCATTCTAAGCAGAAAATAAACCTAATCCTAAGTGTATGAATTTGGTTAATCAAGTTGGTTGTATTATTTTTCTACTTGCTCCTCCTGAGTCATAACTTAGATAAGGTCTATCTAAGTAATGAATTTGACTCTTAGGAACTAAGTAGAGGTTTGGTATAATTGGTTTGATTAGGTGTTTTGTTTGGACCCATGCTTGGACTTGACTTCTAACTTTTTGACTAATTAAAGACAAATATGATTTGTTTGTTTGTATAGGGTTGTAGCCAAGTCCTGATTTGTTGTACACGGCTCGTTGTGACCCAAGTACCATATATAGACACTTGGATCCCAGTCCGAACCTTTCCAACATTTTCTTGAGTCACTCGACTTGTCCTTTCAAGTCAGAATTTTCTTCCTCAAGTTTTCCAACTTGAGTCGAAGTTCCGACTTGAACTTGGTTAGTCGAGTCACTCAAGTTAACTTGTTGCTTAAGGTGTTCTATTTCCTTAAGTAACAAGTTATTTTGTTTTTCCGATTTAGATAACTTTTTAAACAAACACTTAACTACTTTAAGCAGATTAGACTTAGAATAAATCGTTACCATATTTGGATCTTTCGATCTGCGGCTTTTGTCGGACTCGATGTCGATCTCGGACTCATACTCGTCATCGGCCTCGGAGTCGGAATCTTCGTTTCTTGCTATAAATGCAAGATGGCTTTAATGTTTCGTTCGCTCCATGTCAGATTCGTCGAAAGAAGTCTCGTCCCATGTCGCTTGAAGAGCCTTCTTTCGTCTTGTTGATTTAGACCTTTCTTCCTTCCGATTCGGGCAATCGATTTTGAAATGTCCCTTTTTGTTGCATCCGTAACAAATCACTTCTGATTTGCTTTGGGTCTGTTGGGTGGTGTCTTTTTGGCATTTCTTCATAACTTCTTCTTCGTCAAAAGTCTCTGGACCATGTTGACTAACTCTTCGACATTTGTTGAGTCAGAGTCTGACTCGCTTTCAGGCTCAATCTTGGTTTTTGATTTTGTCTCCTTGCTTGGACCTGCATACAAAGCAACTCCTTTCTCGACATGGCTTATGTTAGATTGTTCATGTAATTCCAACTCACAAAATAGTTCATCTAACTTAAGAATTGAAAGGTCCTTGGAAACTTTGTACGCATCTACAATTGATGCCCACAAAGCATTTCTCGGAAAAGCATTCAGAGCGTACCTTATCGTGTCGCGATTTTCAAGATTATGCCCAATCAGGTGGAGGCCATTTAGGATGTCCTTTAGTCGAGCGTGTAGTTGCGAGGCTGTCTCTCTGGGAAACATTTTTATATTAAATAAATTATTTAAAAGCAAATCTCATTTGTTTACCTTGGACTCATCGGTCCCTTCGTGTAGTTTGACTAGCGAGCCCCACAGTTCTTTGGCGTTGTCGTAGGGGCCGATGATAACCATGATTTTGGCTATATTATCTTGATTCATAATGCATGTTTTTAATGATATTTTCATAGCCTAAAGTCATATTTACTCTACATTTCAAAATTTCATTCTATCTTGGACCTAATTGCAAATTAGCTTATTTTCATGATATTTGATGCTAATATTTGATTATGATTTTGTAGGCATCAAAAGGGTCATGGACCCGATCAAATCAGGCCACATTTGGACTCAAATCAAGGGCTAATCAAGGTGATCAAGCTTTGGATCGATTTGGACCGTTCGTTGAAGATTGGAGAGATCTGAGCCATCCGTTAAGAATCTGGTCCATCCGTCCTACTGAGGCGCCGATCTCGTCCATTGATGAAGATCCAGAGGTTTTGATCCAGATCTGAAGACATCACAACCGTTGATCAAGCCAGAAATAATTTGGACCGTCCGATCAGATGAGGAGAGGTTTAAATGTTGAGAAGCTACAGTACTCGTTGAGCTCGGTTCCTCGCGATCCTCCACTGTTCACTGACATCCACCTTTGCGACGCCGACGCTCCCATCAACATCTCGATCAGAATTCAAGATCTGTTATCAATGGAAGCATTTGGATGACCGGCGACCATTGTCCGACCATCAGATCGCGAGAGAAGGAGGTTTTTTTGTTGTGATCTTTGCTTTTCACATTCACCAGGCGAGCTCAGATTTTGGGGAGTTTTTCCAATCTGAGGGATTCTATCAAGCAACAGAAGATTCGGAGGAGTTTTTCCGGAGGTTTTGCTTCGCATCCATTCTTCAATTCACTCGCGAATTCACCATCGATTCGATCGATCGATTGACGATCGTGATTCTCTCATCCTTCCCTGTTCTTCGTGCAATGAACTTTTGATGAGATGTTAAGCTTGTAGGGAGGTTTCTACCAGCTACGCACTTCTTAGTGCTCAACCGGGAATCCAAACTAATATAGTGATTACTCACGGGAGTTTTCGAGAGTTTTTTTGCAAGTTTGCAGGGAGACAGTTAATGAAAACTGATCTGAGTTGTGATGTTCTTCATTTCTTCTTAGTTTCAATTCATAGATCTATTGTATTCATTTGTTTCAATTCAAGACCCCCATTGAAAAGCATTCTGTTAGATTTAATAATTGAGTTTCTGATTTGAATTTCTGTTAAAGAATTTGGTTGAGGTTGAAATGAAATCAGAGACAAGAGTTAGGGTTCTAATTCATATTTAGGTTTAAACTTTTCATCCATATTGTTGTTAAGTTTAGTTTCCTTAAATTGATTCCTCTATGATTCATTGTAGTTTCGAATTCTGATTTCTGCAGAAAATTACAAATTAGTTCAGTTAGGTTTCAAGAGATTTGTATCAGTTACTTAGGTTTTATTGGAATTCAAGTTTAAGTTTAGTTGCTATTAGTTCATTTGAACTAGGTTAGTTTTATTTCGGGCAGCAAATAATTTGTTCAGAACCAATTCTGAGAGCATGCATTTCTTTTAATTCTATTGCATTTGATTGTGAGAGTGAGCAATTTCAATTCTGAGTATGCAATAATAAAAACTTTCAACCAATAAAAAGAAATGAATAAAATGAAGATCACATTTAGTCAAACACATTCACTAGTTAACTTTGGAAAAATACGACTTGGGACTCGTTACTACATCTTTTATATTTAGTTTTGAAATGTTCCAATTTTAATTAATTTGATGCACCACGTGACATGCAATATGGATGACACCAAATTTTGGCGCCGTTGCCAAGGAAGTAACTAGCAATGTGTGTTTATTTTAGATTGATCATTGATTGATTTTATTTTGTTAGCATCTTTCTTGATAGATTTGATTGCCTATTCTTTTTGTATTTTCATGTTGGTTTATTCTTGAATTGTTTAGTGATTTTACTGTTCATATTTTCATGTGATTGAATCTTTATGCTCTTGAATCTTCTAATCTTGATTTTTAGTGTTGTAGTGAAGAACAGGAGATATCTTTAGCATGGATCCATATTTTCAGAATTTTGGAGGTGGAATGGAAAATCAGTGTTTTCAGTCTGAGTATCAGTTTTACCCAAACATGGATCAACAAAATAGGTATGAGTCATTTTCAAATGATTTTAATGCTAATTGGGTGGATAATTCATGTTTCAGGTATGAAAATGCACAAGGACAATTTGTTGAGCCATTTCCAACCTACCAGAGTTCATATGGGTTTCAAGAAGTTTCAACAAATTTTATGCCACAACCTTTTCAACAAAACGAACTTCAGATGGATGAATCAACATGGAAACTCAGAGAGATTATGCAACAAATGAGTGAGCATCAAGAGCTACAATTTTCAAGGATACAGAACCTACAGTTACAGTTGGATCAAATTGCATCATCCATCAGTCAGCTGCAAGCACAAAATTCCAGTGGAGAGATGGAAAGTAGCGATTCTGTCAGGCCTGACCCTACTCCCATTACTTCACATGATTTTTCTAGTATTTTTGTGATGATTATGTAATTATGCAAATTTCTAATCCTATTGATTTTGTTGCTGAAGATGTTGCTAGTGATTCAGGTTCTAAGTATGTTTTTGAAGATGATTTAAGTGTAGGGGAATGCTTACTGGAAGCATTACCTCAAGAATCACCTAGATTTGATGAAGATGAAGATGTAAGTGTAGGGACTTGTGCTATGAAGCCAAGCACCCAAGAATCACTACATGAGGATTAGCATTCACCAGAACCAGAGCTTGAGCCATATCTTGATGAAGAGGAGGTAACAATCACTACTCTGGGTACCGTTCAAAACGACAAGGTGAGTATTTTTTGTGATTCATCAGAAAATTTAATAGAGGCACCGTTCATTGATTTTATTAGATGTGATTCATTCATTGATATATTTTATACACACACTAATGTTCTCCTATTCTTTTCTTACCCCACATGCGGGTGGGAGGGGTTTTCTTTTATTGATGTTGTAGGAGAATACAAGCTTCCGGAGTGGATGCTTGAACTGAACCGCCTCAGAACTCCAGAAAAAGCTTTTGATGGAAAAATGAAGAATAAAAAAAAAATTGATTGCAACCAAAAGTACTCCATTCCTGGTGTGGATTTTGTTGCTAAATCTTCTTCGACCGCCGGAATTAAAGGGGAGTTGGTTCTAATTTTTCTTAATCTTTCATTTTAATTCATGCTTTGTTAATAAATTCTTTTTGATGAGACTTTCTTTAGTTTCATACTTACATTTGCATTTTACTTCCACACTTTGCTTTCATATTTTGCAATTTTGTTTAGTACATAGCATTTTATTTTTAATAAATCCTCCATGGAAGTTTCTAGTAATATTTTTAAGATGGTAAAAGCTTCTTAAATTTGATCATCAATTTTAGGTCATTTAACATGATTGGACGCTTTTCTTGCATGATATTGGTTAAAATGGTGGTGGATTCTAATTTGATCAATTGAGCTTTATTGCATATAAAAAAATACCTAGAGAGGACCACTTTAAGCCTAAACACTATTTTATTTTTGTGTGACATGCACTCATAGCAATTGAACTCTAGAACTTGCTTAGTTTCTTTTCAAAGTCACAATAACATTTGTGTGCATGGAAATTGAGGATTTTATCAATTTTGTTCCCCTTCATACTTTCCAATTCCTTTCTCCACAATTTTCTTCCAATATTCTTATCTAGCATTTTAACCCTTGATCACTTTGCCTTGCCTTCATTCCATTAGAAGTTTTGGTTGAATTCTTGATGAGTTGGATTGACTAGATGAATAAAGATTGAAGTGTGGGGGAGGTGTTGAGAAGGTGTTTGGAAAATGTGAAGGAACGAATGGTATTCTTGCATCATTCACCTCTACAAATTTAAAATCCAATTACTGAAAAGATGAAGCAGTGAGGACCATTGACATTAAAAGAAGGCTAATGCTGGATGAAGAAGCAGAAATTGAAGTGCAGGGCTGAAAAGTTTGTATCAGGTTTGTATCAAAAATTAGAATGCAATATCCAAACGAGTGGAAGTTTAGTTGAATTTAAGAGTTGATGAAAACAAATGGTATGCTTATATTGTATGGCATTTGCAAGATGAGAAAAGATGAATTCAGGGATTTATCTGGACACAAAACAATGCAAGTATAGTGAGTTGTATAGCCACTGGAATGTGATTTAAATGGATCAAAATTCAGAATTCAATTGGTGGTTATTATTTCATTAACGAAGTACTTGAATGGAGTATCATTTACTCTAGAAAGTTGAAGAAAAGAGCAACAATTGATACTCAAAACAGTGAGGTGAAGCTGGAAACAGAACTCAGTGTTACTGCAATTTCAGAATAAATTTTGATTCTGTTTCAGAAGCTGTGATTTCAGGAGCTATATGACTAGCCAAATCGAATGGTGTTATTTTTATGTGGAAGTGATGAGTTAAATTGAATGATTAACAAAGTGCGGAAAGTGTTTGAACTATGCAGAATTTGCAGAAAAAAAGGGCAGTAATGCAATGCCACATCATCATCAGTTGGTGTGGAGCTATGAACCTGAAAGAGAATTTTACTAGATGGTTGGTATTGAGTGCTAGTTATAAGAGCAAGAGAAGAAAGGAGTCAATTCAAAGAAATGCTCTATGGGAGGATAAACAATGTTGCAATTCAAGATATCAAATATGTGCAGTGGAAAAGCAGTTTAAAAGCTAGAGGAATAACATGTATTGAAGCTGGAAATTGTGTACACTGGTTTGTGCCACTTTTGTGCCAACTTTCTCTTTAAACTTTCAAATCATTGAGAAATTCAAGCAAATGTATTGTATGCTCAATGACAAATGGTGTGTCATTCCTTCCAAGCTTTCACTGAGTTAAAAAAATCTGGAATAACATAAGAACTGGAAATTTAAAAAAAATAATAGAATTTGGAAATGCAGAATTGAAGATCTTCATGTTCCAAAATTGATGCTATGGTGTGCTTCAATCCTTACAAGGAAACAGTGGTGATGAAGGTAGGTTTGCTGAATCTGAGTTACTGAGAAAGAGTGCTGATTTCTGAAATTGGCAGCTGCATTTCAGAATTTTGGCCTGAAACAAAGGCTCTGAAATCTAGCTTTAATTCTAAATTTTGGTCTAGCTTCTGAATTTGAATTATGAATTCATGAATTGCATAGATTAATTCCCTTTCCGAGACCTTGTAGCTGTTGAAGATAGCATCTTAACAAATCTGTAGAGCTGGATCAGTGAACATAGTGCTGGGATAAACAAATTCGGATACTGATTTCTGAAGCTTAAGCTCGAGTCAAACCACAGAAGCCTATATTCAGAAATGGTTGTCTCGCAAGCTGAATCTGCAGGATGAAAAATTTATGAAACTAAATTACAGAAATTTGGGTTTTGAAATGCTGAAATTGTATCTTGTTTAGTACCAGTTTGTGCGCTGATTATGAGTGGTAGGAGTTGGAACTATAAACCTTTGTATCAGAATAACCAGAGGGATCTAAAACTTATTAATCAGAAAACTAATTTCTGAATCAGAACTGAAAGATTCAAATCTGTGAAAGGCTGATAGCTGTGCCAATTTGCAGCTTACAGCTGAATTTTCAGAGAATCAATTGGCACAAACTGCAATTGCGAGTGATTGCAATTGCTGTAAATAACTAAAGAGAAAGGACCTTATTAGTGCCAAAACCTGCTGCTGTCTCTTACCATGCTCTTGCAGGGCTGAATTTGGTTTGGTTCAGTGATTTTCCAGATTGAAGTCTTGATTAATGAAGCTGAAGTTGCAGAAACTGATCTTTATCAGAATTATTGGACCTGTTCTTTATCAGTAATCTGCAACAACATCTATTTGGTTTATTGTTTGCCAAACTGATCTGCATTTCCAAACACCAACCTTTCAACCAATTTCTGATCGGGAACAAGTTTGAAGAGTGTTTACTCACTTAAATCAGTACCCAGGTGCTGTAATTTCATAAGAGGATCCTGAACTTAATTTCTAAGAACTGAAATCTGTTGCTGCTAATTGGAATTGAAGCTTATGCATGCATTTAGAAGTTTGCAATTGGAATAAGTATCAAGATTACAGAAATACTGATGTAGGCTGGTATGATTTTAAGTATGAAAATGTTTAACTAGATTGGCACAGAATTGTTAAATTTTCATTTCTTCATCATTCTGGTTGAGAACATTGGAGAGACAAATCAAATTATTGAAACAGAATTGGATTTGCTGAAGGAAAACTGATTAATGAAACCCTGTTTTGTGCCATCTGTTCTTGATGTTTTTTTTAAGAATACGAATTGAATTCCATTCCTATCAATTAAATGGTAAATGGGATATCATTCCAGGCTAAACTTTTCATGATTCAGGTAAAATTTTCCTTGAATGTTGAATTCTGAAACTAAGGTTCCGAAATCCAGAATTTAAAAAATTGCTGCTGTTGAAGAACTGTTGTGACATTCTGGAAATATGAATAGTATGGATTTAAATTCAAAGTTGATTTTGCATAAACACTGGAATTTAGTGCTGTTATCAATGGAGTTTTTAACTATTCTGATAGATTCGTTTGTTTGGAGGTGTGGCATAAAAGTTGTGTTATGTTGTTCATCTTGGTCAGTTTATTTAATTTTTAATGCTGGTTATGAACATGGAAGGAGGTATTGTAATGGTTTAAGCTTTGAATTTAATTCTAACAAAGGAAAAGTACCACAAATATAACTGATTTCTGATTTCTGAAAGTGTAGTATCTGAATTGTCTTTGTCGCTGTTGTGAAGAATTCTTAACTGCTGAGAAGACTTTTGGCTCTAAGTCTTAACAGTAACAATACTGCACAGATTTGAGTTTCAGAAAAGCTGATAGATGTGCAAAATGATTCTTTGGAAGTTTCAGCTGATAGCTGTGAAATATTGAGTTTGGAATTTTGAAATTAGATCCTGACCTACTAGAAATTGCAGTGAAAAATCTAAGAATGTGGAATGGGTTTGAAGAGATTATTCTGGAATTTTGTTGCTGTCCATTTACTTGGCCAGAATTTTACAGGATATGCAGAATTGTAATATGAAATTAAAGTACCAGTTGTTTGTCAATTCATGCTATAAGCATCTGGACCAGTTAAACTCAAATGAAGCATTTGGTCTTCTATTACCTTTTGGTTGTTTAGGCTGAAAATTGAATGCAATTCAGAAACACGAATGGGACCTGAAACATTGCATTTGACTGCATTCTAGGGTTCGGTTACTAGAATTACATTTTTAGAAGTGTAAATTCGAGCTAAATTCTTGTGATATTGCAAGGAAGTTAATGCAGATTTCTGAAACTTGTAAAGACTTGATGCATTGGGTTTAGTTGAGATCATGTTAACTGATTGTATCTGAATTCCAAAATCCAGAATTTAGTCTTGTTGAATCTGATGTTGAATCTGTCCAGTATCATTGCTGCTTAACCACTAAACTCTTGAATTTGTCTGCTGCATTTGTGAGAAACCTGTAACTGAAGGAAGCAACAGAAAACAAAGAAACAGAGACAGAAATGGAAATAAAACCTACAGAATTAAAAGGATAACAGTGTTAAAGAGTATCAAGTTTTTGAATGCATTGCCCGAGACGGCCAAAAGTTTAAGTGTGGGGGAGGGAATTATTCTTCATTATTTGAGATTATTTTTGAGCTTCCAAATGCTGGAATTGAAGTGTAAGAGCTGGAAAAATAGTGAAAAAAGAAAAACAGAGAAGAGGAAATGGCAAGACAAAAGAATATCAAAGTTGGAGATTGAGTATCAAGATTCTTTGTTGGTCATCAAATTGAAGGAGAGGTTAGCTTGATGTTTTGAATTGGTAATGACAAATGGTATTCATCTCTTTTCACATCAAAATGGTCAACTCATCAAGTATATTTCTCCAATACTCTCATCTTCTCATATTTTTCATTGAATACTTTTCTTTTGCCAATTTCATTCATTTCAATTGCTTTTCTTGCTTCCATTTTCAATTCTTGTTGATAAAATCCTTTTGATTCATGTATGCTATGTTTTATAGTGGTGGAGAATTAGAAAATAAGCAAGTTTATGGTAGCGAAATGTTGTGAGTGACATTGAATGAGCTCCACTAATATGAATTTTTGAGTGTGAGGGATAGAATAGATAAATCCCTTGTGAGATTGTATTTTGCTTAATTTTTCAATTGGATTGAAACCACCATACCTACTGATTATTGTTTGAATTGTATTCATGATTGTTTGTGATCTTTAAGATGACCTTAGTTAAATTCTTTTTACCATTCTCTAGATATTGCTAGGGAATTACTATGGAGATGATTTTTAGTTTTTTCTTGACTTGAACGGGACGTCCAAGACTAAGTGTGGGGGATTTGATAACCATAATTTTCGCTATATTATCTTGATTCATAATGCATATTTTTAATGATATTTTCATAGTCTAAAGTCATATTTACTCTACATTTCATAACTTCATTCTATCTTGGATCTAATTGCAAATTAGCTTATTTTCATGGTATTTGATGCTAATATTTGATTATGATTTTGTAGGCATCAAAAGGGTCATGGACCCGATCAAACCAGGCCACATTTGGACTCAAATCAAGGGCTAATCAAGGCGATCAAGCTTTGGATCGATTTGGACCGTTCATTGAAGATTGGGGAGATCTGAGCCATCCATTGAGAATCTGGTCCATCCGACCTAATGAGGAGCAGATCTCGTCCGTTGATGAAGATCCAGAGGTTTTGATCCAGATCTGAAGACATAACAACCGTTGATCAAGCCATAAATAATTTGGACCGTTCGATCAGATGAGGAGAGGTTTAAATGTTGAGAAGCTACAGTGCACAGACGGGCTCGAGTGATCGCGATTTTCCTTACTGTTCTTCTTCTTCACTGCGTCGCCGAGGCTCCGCGCTCCACTTCCATATTCGAGAGCTTAGCTTCTTCTCCGACGACAATCTCCAGCTGATGACGTTCATCTTCCGAGGGCAGAGAGCTGCGGAGGGAGGTTTCTCGACTGCGAATTTGATTCTGTTCCGCCATTGCAAATCTGATCGAGGGAGGTTCCTGATTTGCGTTCTCAGCATTCAACAGAGATTCCAAGGAGTTTTCTAGGAGTTTCTGATCCTTTTCCGTTCGTCATTTCGCAGCGAAGCTAGATTGATCTGATTAATCGAACTAGTTTGGCAATTCACAGGATCTTGCTCTGTTTTTGGCCAATGAGGTTATCAGTCGGGCGTGAGCTGCAAGGGAGGTTTTTTGGAGCTGTGATCATTCTCTGGTAATAGTTGGAGGTTAGAGATTTATTGTTGAATGCTTGATGGGAGGTTCCGATGGTATTTCTGTTTTTACAACAGAGTAGAGGGATTTGAGTTCTGGGATTTTGGTTGTGGAATGTTGTAAATTAGGGTTTTGCTTTCTTTATTTTTGTCTATGAATTGTCCATGAACTTGCTCAGATTCTCAGATCTGATCCATTACTTTGCCATTCTATTTTGTTTAAGTTTAGTTTTTATAAACATCCTGTTTCTGATTTTCTATTTGCAAATTTGTTTTCATTTGAACATTTGCAATCCAAACCATGTTTAGCTTTAACTTAGTTTGCAACCTAGGTTTTGATTTGAATTAGGTGTTCTGATTCTAACAAGGGTGTTGAGTTTTAATTAAGGGAATTAGAAGAATCTTTAGTTTTATTCATTAGGTTTGTTGTGATTGTAATGATGTTTAATTGTGGATACTTAATTTGAGATGCTGATTGTATACCTCTGTTTATTGATATTACGAATGAATTTCTGAGTTAATTGTGACCAAGTATAGAAGATTTGGAGATCAAGTTGAGTATAGAATTGGATTGTGACAGTAAATGCAATGTTGATTTCGGTTTGCAATTGTATTCAATTCTTGAGTTTAATGACTACTATGAATGTCTAATGCTTGCATGTTTTACTACTGTGAATGTAATGGAAGATGTATTAATTGAAGCATTTGATACAATGTAACATGAGAATCCGATTTAATTGTGTGTACTTGAATAGATGGAATAGAATCATGTTTTAAATGAGGTTGACTTTTCTTGACTCTGTTCTTGATTTTATTAGATGAGATTAATTTGAATTGTAAGTTAAAGGGAAGTGCTAGGTTCACCTTGTTGATGTAATAACTCAATTTGAATTAATTCTAAGATATGCACACATTTATTAGTTACCCTTGGAAAAAATACGACTTGGGACTCGTTACTACAACATTTGTTTTAATTTTAATGAGTTTCAATTTTAATTAATTTGGAGCACCTTGTTACATGCAAAAAGGCCGACACCAGCCTACTCGGTTCAACTCTTCCATTGTGAGCCCACACTGAATGGTGTTGATCGCCTTGTAGTTCAGTTGTGCCTTCTTGATCATTTGGGGAGTCCATTCTTCTGGATCTAATGTTGTTCCGTTTTTCATCGGGAGAGTGTAGCCTTTCAAGATTGTGAACCAGAGCTCGATGTCGGACTTCAAGTAACACTCCATTCTATTCTTCCAATAACTGAAATTCTCTCCTTTGAATAGTGGAGGTTGGACCGTACTGTAACCTTCTTAATACGAATTCGACATCCTTGCAAGAAAAAAATTAAAAGAGAAAATATTTCCAAGACTTTTGTCTTGGGATTAGTAGTGCTTGAAAAATAGAAATGAGAAAAGAATTATTCTACAAGAAAAGAAAACAGTTTTAAAAAGTGCTTTGAAAATCGGTTAAGAACTTTCAGAGCTAACGAGGCTCTGATACCAATTGATAGATCGAATGAGAGCGATAGGGGGGGGGGGGGGTAAATATCGCTTTCTTTAAAACTTATCTTTTTCTTTTAAATCAGAATGGTGCAGCGGAAAGTAAAAAGGGAGACAGGTTCATTTATTTCGTTCGGAGCCTAGCTCGACTCTTACTCGAAGGCCCGCAGTCCTTGACCACACCGATGGGCAATCACTATAACTCTTCTTTCCAAAATCCTTCGGAAAGAAGCTGATCATATCGATACAGAAAGTATAAGATAGTAAAAACCCTACTATCTTATTTAAAATTAAGTGCAATACAAAAATTATACCGACAGTAGTATGCGTAGAATGTAGTTTGGTCGGTACTTCCGGACGGAGTGGCTTGCTGAGCTGATGAAGATGTGTAGCACAATCCGTACGTAAAGAGGAGCTTTTTAGATGATCAGAAGTGTTCTCTGCCTCAAACTTCGAGCCTCCTTTTATAGGTATAATGGATGTTCGGTCGATCGATCCTCCTGTTCGGTCGATTGAACACGCTCCCTTCCTTCCTGGCTGGAGTCTGATGCTGGCTCGATATTCTGCATTAACTGGTCTTTAATGGTTCGGTCGACCGATCCAGGTTTTCGGTCGACCGAACAGGTTCCTTCTCTGTTCGTCGTGATTTACCGAGATCAACAATTAATGCACCATTAATGCTGATTGGTTCGGTTGATCGATCCATGGGTTCAATCGACCGATTAGTGTGCTTTCCTTCTGCTCTGCTTGTTGCTGTCGATGATGAGTCATCAGGGTTCGATCGACCGATCTTATTGTTCGATCGACCGATCAATATTTGATCGGACTCGGACTCTGTTATGGTCTGATCTAAATACTGCACTAATTTTGCCTTGTTCGGTCGACCGATACAATGGTTTGGTCGACCAATCCAGTCGGATCTGTAAAATAGTGTTAAGCAAAAATCTCCTGCAGAACAGATGTTAGAACAATAATATTATAATGCAAGAGTAATATGAAAGACAGTAGAACTGTCTTGATCTCAACTTTGAAACCTTCTCGGTTTCTTCAGTTGGATCAGCGACGTAAGGTTGTTCCCTTCAGGAACCCGACCTCACTGTCGCTCCTCCAGTTTGTTTACCTCAACCTACCTACCAAACTTTGATCCTCCATATCTAGTTTGGACTTTTCACTCATCCTTGATCAGCTCGCCAGGACTTTTCTCTTGATCTTCGGTCCTCCAGACCTCTCGATCACACCGCCAAGCGTCGGGCCCCCTTGACCCACTTGAACTTGCACCTGGGTTCCACGATCTGCTAAGATTTCTCCTGCCTAGCCTCCAGCTAGGTCTTTCCTGGTTGAGAAAACAGTCTGCACACTCAGTCAACTTGTTAGATCACAATAAGATTTAACTTGAACCTTTGACAACATCAAAACTCAAGTTTGATTCTGGTGTAACTTGCACCAACATTTACAAGCCTGCTTGAAATCATTTTTTGTTAGTGTTTTGGTATTCTTTTTTATTTTTTTACTTGCAATTCTTTAAACAAAATATTCTCTTTTACCGTAAAATTCAATCTTTCGATTCTTGCTAAATTATTGAATTCATCATTTATTCAAATTCAATTTTTAAAATGTTTTTTTTCTTTGTCTTATATGGTTTGTAATTTTTGTTAGTGGTTTTTTATAAATGTTAATGGATCAGTTTTTAGAAGTTGGCAATTTGTTCTTGAGTTAGTAATGTTCAGCTAGATAGTAATATATGGCATTGGTTGATTTCATGGCATGTAATGAAATTTAATGTATATGTTTGCTTGCTCTAGTTTTACAAAATGATGATTGACAAAAGTTGAATGAGTGTGAAGAATCGAATCTCTCTCAAATATAAAAATGGTATTCGGATGTTTGTAACACAAGCTATAGAGTATGCCAATGAAAGAGGGAAAAATAAGATGTCCATGTAATACTTGTTTGAATCATATGTATTAGCCACTGCGCTTAGTAGAGATACACCTAATAAAATATGGGATACAATAGTCATACAAAGTGTGAGATTACCATGGTGAGCAATATGAACATCCACCAACAGAGCATGAAGTTTTTATCTAATAGTGATGCCCAAGATGAAATGGTAGATGTTTTGGCTGATTTGACTGGACTAGTAGATATAGGAGAATCCAGTGAGCCTGTTCGACATCAAGGTTTC
The DNA here is from genome assembly GCF_018446385.1 of Zingiber officinale. Classification (NCBI taxonomy): domain Eukaryota; kingdom Viridiplantae; phylum Streptophyta; class Magnoliopsida; order Zingiberales; family Zingiberaceae; genus Zingiber; species Zingiber officinale. Next base: position 112,186,160 of record NC_056001.1, on the reverse strand, counting down.
TAAACTGAGAACTTTGATGATATGTTGAAGGAGATTGAGAAGGAATTGTATCCGGGATGTGTAAATTTCTCAGCGCTTAATTTCATGGTAAAATTAATGAATGTGAAAGTACTAAACAAATGGAGTAACAAATCTTTTGATTTGTTACTTAAGTTATTGAAGAAGGCATTTCCTCAAGCAATATTACCTGGTTCACACTATGAGGCAAAGACAAAGTTAAGTGAACTAGGATTGGGGTACGAGTCAATCCATGTCTGTTAACATGATTGTGTTCTTTTTTGGAAAGAGAATGTTGGCTTCTGAATTGTCCTGTATGTGGCGTGAGTAGATGGGTTAACAAAAATACAAAAGGGAAGAAATACAAAAAAAAGTGATGTGATACTTTACCCTAACTCCTAGGTTAAAGCGTTTGTATAGTTCTAGGCACACTACAACAAATATGAGATGTCATAATGCTGAACGACTAAAAGATGATGGTATTTTAAGGTACCCTGCAGATGGTTTTGCTTGGAAGATGTTTGATGAGAAATTTCCAACATTTGCCATTGATCCTAGAAATGTGCATCTTGGTTTGGCAACAGATGGTTTTAATCCATTTGGTAGCATCAGCATGACTTACAACATGTGGCCTGTTATGATTGTTCCATATAACATGCCACCTTGGAAGTGTATGAAGTTTGAAAACATGATATTGTCTTTATTAATACCTAGACCAACATCACCTGGAAAAGACATGAATGTTTTCCTTCAGCCACTAATTGAAGAGTTAAAAAAATTATGGGAAGGCGTGAATACTCGAGATGCAGTGACTAATGATACTTTCTTAATGCGTGTAGTGGTTTTGTGGACCATCAATGATTATCCTACATATGCTTTAATGTTTGGATGGAGTACAAAAGGATATAAAGCATGCCCAACTTATAACGAAGACACTCCCTCAAAAGGCATAAGGAGTAAGATAGCATACGTTGGGCATAGATGTTTTCTTCCTTTAAATGATCCAATGAGGTGAAGCAAACAATTTGATGGTAAGGTGGAACCAAGATCTCCTCCTAGAGAATTAACTGCTGGAGATATATTAGCTCAATTAGAACATGTGCATCTTGGTCTTCTAGGAAAGCATAAGCAATATGGAGGTATAAAGTGCAAACGTTCAGTTATCCAGCTTAACTGGTCAAAAAAGCATATTTTTCCAACTTGAATACTGGAAAAACTTACCACTTCAACATAACTTGGATGTAATGCACATTGAGAAGAATGTATGTGATAGTGTTCTTGGCATCTTATTGAACGTAGAAGGAAAATCAAAAGACACAGAAAAAGCGAGACTAGATCTTCAAGACATGGGGAATAGGAAAGAGTTGCATCTCTACAAAGATAGAAATAAATGGAAGAAGCCACCAGCAACATATATGTTAAGTGCTGAAGAGAGATGTTTATTTTGTCAATTTATCAAATCGGTGAAGTTTCTGGATGGTTTTGCCGCCAACTTATCAAAAATTGTCAATGAGACCACTTGTAAAATTTGGGGACTTAAGTCTCATGACTGTCATGTTTTGCTCCAACGTTTATTGCCGGCAGGAATCAAGCCACACTTGAAGAAAGAAGTGGGTGAAACTATCATTGAGTTGTGTAATTTCTTCCAACAAATATGTGCCAAGACTTTGACTGTCAGTGATCTTAAATTGTTGAAGATAAATATTGTGCTTATTTTGTGCAAGTTGGAAAGATTGTTCCCTCCAGCGTTCTTTGATATTATGGTTCACTTGATTGTTCATTTACCACAAGAGGCAATAATGGGTGGTCCTATACATTTTGGATAGATGTATTGCATTGAGCGAGCTATGGGTATTTACAAACAATATGTTAATAATTGAGCTCTCCCAGAGAGATCAATTGTTGAAGCTTACATTGTTAATGAGACTTTAACCTTTTGCTTGATGTATTTTTGAGATATCGAAACCCGATATAATCACCCAGAAAGAAATGATGATAGGGTGAACACATGCCCTTCCCGAGTTATTTCTATATTCAAGTAGTTTGGTCGACCCTTGGGCAAGAAATAGGTCAAAGTTCTTGAACCTTCTTTACCGAGTAAGGCAGAATGGTATGTGCTATAATTGTCAAGAAGTTGAAAAGTACATTGAGTAAGTCATATATAACTCGTTCAATTATTTCATTTACCTAAATTCATATTATTTTCTAATAATATTATTTTAAATATCATGTAGCTAATAATAATATTTTAAAATGTAGGGAGCATCGAAATGATCTACTAGCTAGGGGAGTGCGGAATGTGGAACAACAACAAGAAATTGAATTACCAATGTGGTTTAGGTATAAGGTAAGTAAAAAATATGTTCAAGTAAATATGATAAATTGTTCAATCCTAAATAAAAATAGGTTGCATTTGAATTGAATAATTACAAATCAAATTAAATCTTTGTATTGTACATCTCTAAACTTTTTTAGGTTAATGAAATGCGAGCAACGGGGCCATGTGAAGCCACAGATGAATTGTATGCATTAGCTAATAGATCCAATTTCAGTGTGTATTCATACTCTGGTGCTATTATCAATGACGCTAAGTTTCTTGTGGAACAACGAGATGTGAGACGAACCACACAAAACAACGGTATTCTTGTACCTGGCGTAGGAGGGCAAAACTTTTATGGTGTTCTTCAAGAAGTTATAGAGTTGTGTTATTTAAAAGATTGCATAGTGTTAATATTCAAGTGCAAATGGTTTGACACTGATCCTAGGAAAAGCATCTATACTGGGGCAGAATGGTACAAGAATGATCCATTTATACTTGCATCGCAAGCGAAATTAGTGTATTACTTGAATGATATCAAGAATGGCCCAATGTGGAAATTGGTTCAAGCTTATACCCCACACAATTTGTGGGACTATCCAATTATTGAAGCTGAAAATGATGTTGACACAACTAGTATCGATGCTCACATAGTGCAAGAAATTAATTCACAATCATTGCAATTGGTGGTAGAATTACCAGAGTTTGAGAATGCCAGCTTCCATCGTGATGATATCGAGCCGGTAGAGGTTAAAAATATCGATCATTTGTTGCACAATATAGGTGATTTTGTAGTTGACGATGACGATTTCGAGGATGTTACAATAGAATATAATGAAGAAGATAATGGTGGTATTGAAATTGATGATGATGATAGTATTGAAAATGAGACTAATGACGCAACATCAGAAGAAGTAAGAAATATATTTATTCATATTACTGTTGGTTAATCTATTCTTTATATTTTTGTCCATTTATTCCATGATTTATGATATCATTCATTTATTCATGTTATTATTTTTTCTTTTTTTTTTTACAAGATGTCTAGTTTGAATGCTAGTGGTTCTAGTACTGGAGATGGGGGATCAAGAGAGGATGGAGGTAGACAAACAACATGGAGAGGGCAATCTTGTAGTAAAGTTCTTGAGAAGGCATTGAGAAAGCGAAAAATGATAAATTGGAGGTTGAGTTTGAAAAATATACAGGGGTAGTGTTGGAGAAATTGGAAAATGGTTTAATAACTTAATAGCTCAAATTTTTCGAGATACAATATCTCCTCGTATTACAGCTTGGGAGGATTTGACCTTGGTTGAAAAATAACTCATTTTTGATCGTCTTGATGTAAGTTTGGAAAATTACATTGTGCTATTTTAATTATATAATAATAATAATAACCTAAGTATTAATGAGTTTTTTTTAAGAACAAATTTATATATCCAAAGACGAGCTTGGTGAAGGCAAAGGTGGAGAGACTCGCCATGAGAGCAATTCGAGAACGAAGGTGTAAGATGAGGAGGCGCTGGAAGCAGCTCGATGGGTTGCAAAATAAGGATGTGCCAAAGAGGAAATCATACAAAGGAGTAAGCCAAGATGATTGGAGTTTACTTTGCGATTATTTTGGAGAAAAGGAACAAATAGTTAGTAATAATGAGATTAGTTGATAAATATTTTAGTATTACTGAAACTAATATTATTCATTACGGAACAATCTGAGAAGAATACAAATAATCGGTTTTGTAGGCCACTTGAGGGCGCTCATGGATCAAAGTCTTTGGTCCAACACTATCACACTGTTGTAAGTTTTATTTAAAAATAATATTTATTTTAAAATTTATATGATAATAATGCTTTTGTTTTTAAGGCTGATCCTGTGACGGGAGAGCTTCCAAGCGTGATTGGCACTTTTGAGCAATTGTTTCAGAAAAGAGGACAATGGAAGAATGATTGGGCTACACAAAAATATGTAAGTGTATTTTATTATTTTTGTTGTAGAAGAGCGATGGATACTAATTATTTTTTTCCCCACTTAGTGTATTCGTGTCTTGGAATTGATTTTGGTTTTTGATGGATTAAATTAGTTTTACTAGATTCTAGTTTGGTAGATTGAATATATCTCTCAACAATTATGCTGGCATGGATTATATTTGATTGTGTTATTGAATGTTGTTTACACCTTTTTGGCCTGTGTCAAATATGTATTGATGTTTTCCTGCAATTGAGTTTGATGCGACGATAAGGAAGAGTCCACCTGTCATGGGTTAGTCGATACAGTGTCGGTCAAAAGTCAAGGTGGTCAAGCCAGGGCTTACGGAAAGAGCCTCAACTAAAGGTGGTTGTCTGGTTACCCCGGTAGGCCAAGGCATGACCGAGCGGATCACCCTGCCGGTTGGACGAATGGACAAATCCGTAGCCAGTTGTTTCGGTCGGCAGGAAATGAGCTGCTCAGACCACCCGCCTGGCGCAAGGAATGATATTACACAGAAGAGGATGAAAAAAATAAAAGAGAATAATTTGTCTATCATTTAATATGAAGAAGCCAAGATAAAGAAGAACATTTCAGCTAGAGATGGAGGCACCCAAGGGCTATCCTAGGCTATAGCCCAGCCCAGCTTACAACGTCAAGGGTAAAAAATAATCAATCAATTCCCTAATGCAAAAAATACAACTGTTTATTAAAAAAGAAAAGGGGATTAGTATTTCTTCTCCTTTAGCTCGTGATGCAATAGTGATGCAAAAAATAACCAATAGTGAAGCGGAAAATGAGAGGAGCCTCGATCGGCTTTGACAATGTTCAACAATGGTGGATCTTGTTGCTTTGCTCACCAAGAAAACAAAGAAGAGAAGAATTAGTGTTGAGTATTATGGATAGGGAAAATAAATAAATGGAAGAAGAGAAGAACACTATTATTCTTGCTCTTGCTAAACAAAATGACAAGTGAAATATGTTGCTTAAACCAACTAGATGGCTGCTGCTACTGTTGAAAGAGGGCAGCAAGGTGCTGCTTTTATTGCTGAGAAAGAGCAACAATGACTACTATTTGAGAGGAAGGAGGAGAGAGTTGCAAAGGATGCTACTATTGAGAAGAGGAGAGTTGGAGAGAGAAAGGATGCAGTTTGGTAGCTGGAAGAAGAAGAGAGAAGAGGTTGCAGTTGGGAAAAATAGATAAAAGAAAAGAGGGGGAAGAAAAGAAAGGGAGAAAAAGAGAAGAAAAGTAGGCATCATGAGGTGATGAGAGTGCTGGGTACGTCGAGAGAAAAAATGAGATAAAAAAATGTCCTGCCTAATTCATTTTAAATTGATTGAATGAATTTAATATTTGGTTTGATTTTAATTTAATTAAATCAAATCCATCAAATCAACTTAATTTTTATCTTTACACCTATGCAATGAATTTAAATTTTAAACATAGCACTCACTTCTTATTTGCTAATTTAATTCTCATCTACAATGGGATGGTAACATATTAGTGTGAAATGAACTCAGATCACTTCTATGATATTTTGGGAGACTCAACCAACTTAAAATCAGCCTAGTCCGTTTGTAATTTTTGGATCTGTCCCTTGATTTCAACCATCATTAATGCATGGAAGTCAAGACAAAGAAGACTTCCTCTAGCAATCAATATCATTAACTAAGGGCAGATGAACGATCACAAAGAAAGGTATAAAAAGGGTACGCCAAGTATGAAGAAGGGACAAGATTAATACATCTTTTGATTACTCATCCTCTCTTCTTGATTATAACTTGAGTGTCGGAGGGCTAACGCCAGGGACCCCTTCCCTAGTTTGATTTTATTTTGCAGGGTCGAGGTTTCCATTCTGTCAGTAGTCACCCCATCTCCAGCTTTCTCGCTTCTCTCGTTCGGACAGGATCAGAGTTATTGATCTTATATTTGTCAAAATCATCTTCTACACACATCTTACACTTTATATTTGACATCATTCTTTACCATGTCCTGTAAGTTGTAACATTCTTATGGCTTTCCATGGACACCAAGGATACAACTCAATGGCTTCAATATTTTGTTCTCGTAGAGCCTAAGGGAGTTTATCTACCTTATCTGAATATAACTATATCTGACTCACCTAGAAAGTCAGTATTTATATGTTTTGCTCTTTATTTGATTTTTCTTTTTTTATGACTGGGTGTTAACTTTAGTAGGTTATGCTATTCATTAACATTTCTTGAGTGACTCAGATTCTGAGGTGTCATTCTGATTATTTGTTGTATCAAATATCTTAACCTTTGTTTAAATGTTTTTGTATAATTTTTAGGTATTCATTAGTTTTATTTGCCTCAGGTGACATTCACATTATATCTAGTTAATTTTCATACTAAATTTTTATTTTTTTCTTTAAGCTGAAATGGTTGAAAGTCGATCGACCCAGCTAGAAGGTGAAGTTTTTATCTCTATTGTCGATAATGTAAGATCCTAAAGATGCTGATAACATGACGCAAGTCTTAGGCTCACGCTCTCATTACATCAAGGGCTTAGGTCCATTACCTAAACTATCTATAGTGGGTGGTCCTAGGGCCACAAACATCAGCTCAAAGCGTAATGATGATGGTGAAAAAATTATGGCTATACAACAAATGATCGATGAACAAAAACTGACAATAGGTGAGCAGTAAAAGATGATAGATGAGCAGCAACAAAGATTTGATGCATTATTGCAATAACTTCAACATGTCATTCCCAGTTTCTCTTTCCAACCTCCGCCGACAAGCTCTTCCACATGATCTCCTCCATCATATCATTGGCATTCAGCAACGCTTATATAGTTTTTCATTTTGAAACATCTTTTAATTAGTGTTTGACTAATTATGTTTTGGATATTATTTTACTACCGGTTTAACATTTTGAAAAATATTTGACTTGTGAATAGTAAGTTGCACATCTATTATATTAAATTTGATTGTCTATAATTATTTTACTTGATATTCATATTTATTAAAAAAACATTTATGACACAGATTTTGGCGACGCTTTCATAGTATCACAAAAATTAAAATAAATAAATAAACAAAATGTCTAATATCTTTGGCGGCATATTTTTGCGTCGCCAAATGATTATTATAGTTTTAAAAAATTGAATCGAGAAAAATATTTCGCGACTCAAGGAAAACATCACCAAATGGTTAATACCCTTTGGCGACACGTATGGGAAACATCATCAAATGCCTACACCTTTAGCGATGCGTTCCTTAACGCATCGCCAAATAGAAAATCGACATTTGCATACGAGCAATTTGCGATGCGTCATGGCGACGCGTTTTGGTGTCGCTAAATATTCAGCGACACATTTTGTTTACATTTGGTGACGTGTTTCAACGCCACCAAATGTAAAATTTCTTGTAGTGCATCTTCGGAAAGATTCAACTGATGAATTCCCTCTCTCGATTTCTCCCTCGTCAACTTCTTATTCGCTTTCTTCCATAGGAAGAGATCGATAGTGCTTCTAAGACTTTGTCGATCCAAGAGGCTAGCACCTGACAGATCGTGTCAAGTTCGTGATCTAGTACGCGTGAATACCACTAGAGGAGTCACACATGGAACTCTTATCCATCTGTAATATAATTCACGCCTATAGATAACTCAAGATATATTTTTTATGTTATTTTTATTTTTGTCAAACATGTTTGAGTTCGGTTCGAATTTGATGATTTTAAATATAAATTAATTTTTTTTAGCCGATTAAAATAAAAACTTGCAAACAGACTGCATTCGTTGCTCTCCTAACCATTACGAATGCATCTCTCCTCGCTCGGCCATGGCAACCTCCACCCATTGGTCTCAATGAATCTCCATGATTGATTAACTTTTTCTAATTCAACCTTTTGAATTTTGATATTTGAAGAAGTTTCACGAGTCTATGGCATGTTAGTAAAGGAAACCCATATAGAAACGATCCAAAAGAAAATCTCAGTAGAATAAACTAGATAATCGAAACAAATTCTAAAGCCTGAGTGTCAACCTAATGTTTTTCATATTTCACAATGTCCTCGGATTTTATTTCCAAGAACCTTTAAATTTTAATAAATAATATATATCTTAAAAAAATTTGGCACGTCTCTGAGGGTTAGATGCATCATTTTGGTTGGTAGATGTAATCCATCAATAGGTATATGTATTCTTTTTTATCGTAAATGGTTTTAAGTGGCACCTTTACAGTAATATTGGCATCGGTTTACTATTATTGACTATTGACGAATTAGGAGTGAGTAAAATTTTGATTCAATCGAAATAACCGATCAAATCAAAATATTTAAAGTAAATTGGTTCAATTCCATTATGAATTTTGAAATTCGATTAAACCAATTAAACTCTTTTGATTAAATAGTAATAATAAAATCATTTTTTATTAAATTGATTAAGTTTTTATTTAAAAGTTTTAATATTTTTTAAAAAATAGTCAATTTGATTATCAACTGAATTAATAGACTTTTTTTTTATGTTGATTGAATATTTTTATTATTTATTTAACTTTAATATTTTGATTCAGTTTTAATCAAATGTTCACTTCTAAAAGTTTCAAATTACTTGTTCATCTTTAACCATGAGAATGATGGCACACACGGGAACAAATTACATGTTTTTTTGAATAAAGGACGATCGAATTGGTGTTAATGACATATGAAAAGTACTCTTTTAGTTGAGATTTATTAATTTTAATAATCTAGATAAATTATTTAAATTTTAAAGTATAAAATAAATCTAATAATTATTTTTTTTAAGAGTAAACAAACTCGTTTAATGTGGAGTTGAGGGTGCTATAATTTATTTATTCATACGAGTAAAATCCCAGGCCTAAACGGATGAAGATGAGAAAAACTAGACTAGTTTATCTCCCTGTACAGTCATTTGTCAAACCCAGGCGAGGATCCTTCGTTTCCTCTCCGTCACTCACACAATTGACACCTCAATTATTTTGATTCAATTAAAATAATTAACCGAATTAATTTGAAAATTCAATTCAATTTATTCAAAAGTTTATTTTTTAAAAAATTATTAATTATTTTGATTAAATAAGTTGGTTATGAATTTTAAAATTCAATTCATTTAATTTTTTTATTAAATAAACAAATATTTAGAATTTTATTTTTTTATTAAACTGATTAAGTTTTTATTAAAAAGTTTTAATATTTTTAAAAAGTTAAAAATAGGTTAATTAGGTTACCAGTAAATTTTTATCGAATCTATTTATCAATTTTAATAATAAATATCGATTAATTTAATTAATAAAAAAGTTGAATTTTAACTGAATGCTCATGCCCTAAGAGCATCAACATCAATTATCATATGTAAAGATTTTATATTAAATTTTAGATAGTGTAACTAAAACCTTTGCATCAGCTACTCTATCCATTTTCTAAATTTTATATTTATAAATAGTACTTCTCTAAATATGAAAAATAAATTTCATTCCTTACAAATTACAGAGAGAAAGAATAGGGAAGTTGATATATGGTATAGTGGAAAATGATTATTTAAATTTAATAAGTAATTTTTTTATTTTAAATTATGTATTTTAGATAAAAAAAAAAAAGTTGATGTAGATGCTCTAACCATATATACCATTTTGAGTCGACTTATTCTGTTGGATAAGGGAAATAAGTTGAAGATGAAAGTAAATTTTTATATTGTCCTACTTAAATGCTTATATATATACAATTGATTAACCATTTCCTTTTAAAACTTAAAATATAAGCACTCTACCCATGGGTGAAAAAAAGTTTACAAGTTTACCATTAAGAATTAAATATAAATTTGGCATTGGATGGTATTATAGGGATAGCGAAGATCACGGTGTCTACTGTCGACAATTTACTACAAGTGCTTCCATGATTTTATTGGTGTAACAGGGCCGATAAGAGGGGAGGAGTGAATTGCTTGAAATAGAAAAATAATACCCTCCTCGTGCTTTTAACTCTTACTTAAAATGCAACAGTAATAATTAAAATAAAAGTGACAAAAATAAGGAAGAGACTCAGAATTGACTTGGTTACAACGTAGGTGGTTGTTACTCTAAGGCGGTTGCAAAGCGCACTAAGAATCTACTTCTCTAAAGGCGGAGAAGCCTTTTACACACAATGAAAGCTCAAACAATTGCTAGGAAGTTAATACAAGAGTTGTTGTTTCATTTACTACGTCTAGGATCTTTTTATAGCCCCTGGAAAATCTCATCCATAGCTTGAGGGCGCCTCCAAAGGCTTGGAAGGCCCTCCAGCGTGGCGCAGTGATAAAGTTTTATCCACTGCGAAATGACAAGTTTAACTGGCCAAAGGTGCCTTCCATAGCCTTGGAGGGCGCCTTCGAACTGTTCATATATCGAAGGCACCTTCCAACTATGGAAGGCGCATTCCACAGAAGGCACGGAGGTGCCTTCAACAGCCTTTGAGGGCACCTCTAGTAGTTCTTGCAACTTCATTTCTCTCCTTTGTTGCTACGATCTCCTCGGTGATTACGACCACCGGAATAGGCTCACCCGAACCCAATTTCTAGCCTTCTCCTCAAGCAGGCTTCCACTCTGGCTTCTCGTCTCTCAAATGTCGCATACGTTCTTCTTGTCCACCGGTGTACTCTTCCACAGCCTTTTGGTCCCTCAGATGTACCGAACCCGTAGGCTCCCTTCCCGTGCCATCCTTCTCGCTAACCGAGTCTTCCGATTGACTTCCTGTGCTCCTAAGCTCCCGCACAGTTAGACACATGGATCAAAACCAAACAGGACCTAACCTAACTTGGTTGATCACATCAAAATAACCACGGAGTCCAACAATCTCCCCCTTTTTGATGTGCATCAACCCAAGTTCAAGTTAGGGTAAAAAACGAACAAGTCATAGTAATTTCAACATAAAACATTTAAGTATAAAGTTGCAGATAAAAGAAATTGAAACATCAAATGTAATTCAAATTGATCAAAAAATGAGTTTATAAAAAAATCTTAACTCCCCTTAAACTTGTACATATTCTTCCTCCTTGGATCACATAAAAAAAACAGGGTACAAATTTTCAAGCTAATTAAAACAATTTTTTGAGAAAAAGATCTAAGTTAGAAATTTTAAAGTTTAAATAAAAGCATTGAGACTAAAAATTTATGAAAATTTCAAATAATTGACAAGAATTTAAAAAAGCAATATCTTACTTTACATGCTTATCAGTTTGTCAATTAAATACTCAATTCATTAATCGACTTCGAAGCTATGGCGAAGCACTAGGTCTTCTTGGTTATTGGATCATCAATCACTTCTAGACAAAGCCTCTTAAAGAATTAAATATTTAATTTTTGTCTGAAATCCTTAAATCCAAAAAAAATTTAATCAAAATAAGACTTTAGAATCTAATATAGGTTCTTTCCTACTGAGTTAATCAAAAATTTAGGGAGAATATAATTTTTCAAAATTTTTCTAATTTGGCCTTGGTGATGTCTAATATACCAGTTTAACTTTCTATAAATTCTAAGTTTTGATTTTTGAAAGTTATTAGCTTTTAAACATGCATCCTTTTTTAAGCCGTTAATTTGCAGCTTTAATTTATCATTTTCTTCCTTTAATTTGTTAAATAATTCTAAAGGACATGTTTTTGTTAAGTTTAATTTTAACTCAGCATTTTCCTTTTCTAATTTAACTAAATCTTTAATAAGGATCGTAATAAACTGAAAGGACTACTTGGAAGATAGAGCACATACCTTACTTACCTCAATTTCTGATGCTCCCCCTTCATCGCAGCTTTCTTCTTCTGATGATCCTCCCCCTTCATCTATGTCATTTCTGATCTGGTCTTATCTTCTTCTTGGTGGATTGTTGTTAGAGCAAGTCCGGTGTAGGCTTCGACTTCATATTCGGAGGACGATGATTCATCCCATGTAGCCTTCAGACTCTTGCATTTAGAGGATGCTGGTCTTTGAGACTTTTCTTTCTCCTTGTCCCTTTTCTTCAATTTTAGACTGTCATTCATGATGTGCCCTTCTTCATTGCAGTTGTAGCATCGGACCTTCCTTTTATTTCAGTAATCCCTCTTTGTTTGCGATTTAAACTCATTAGACCGAATAAATTTATTGAATTTTTTTACCAGAAGGGTTGCTTTGTTTTCATCAACTGATTCATCGGAGTCTAAATCATTCGTTCTTGCCTTCAGGGCAACATTCTAACTGGGTCCTTTTCTTTGTCATGCCCATCGAGATTCATGTAATTCGAAAGTAGAGAAAAGACTTTCTAAGGTACTTACCTTGAGATCCTTGGATATGTAGTATGAGTCTACTATAGATATCCATTCAGGTGTTCTTGGGAACGCATTTAAAGCATACCTTTAGGTGTCCCGATTCGTTACCGTTTCTTCAAGGTTTGTTAGTCCGGTGATTAGCTCCTTGATGTTGGATCAAAAAGAATTTAGATATCTTTACAATGACATGATATTGTCCATTTTGGGTCTAAGCCCTCATGATTTTGCTCTTGGGCTCTATCCAAAAGGTCTCATGCCAATGGAGATATCTTTTTCTTATAAACCCATGATCTTTCTCATGTGCTTTCAATGTGGGACTATATTTGCAACCTTGAAACCCCAACAATCCCCCCTCAAACAAAGGATCACAGACTCCCTAAGGTCCGATCCTCAACCCGTTAGGACTTCCTGCCCCTCAGTCCACTCGACCTACTAGGACTTCCTTGCCTAGTCGCAATTAGGACTTCCTGCCCCTCAGTCCACCCGACCTACAAGGACTTCCTTGCATAGTCACAACTAGGACTTCCTGCCCCTCGGTCCACCCGACCTACTATGACTTCCTGCCTAGTGTCTGGTTCTCTTGATCCGGATACGAGACCCCCCACTTCTTTGTTCGAGGTCAATATTCCACCCACATGGTTCGATTGGACCATGACTGACTTCCTTGCTTAGTCGCAACTAGGACTTCCTGTCCCTCGGTCCATCCGACCTACTAGGACTTCCTACCTAGTGTATGGTTCTCTTGATTCAGATACGGGACCCCCCACTTCTTCGTTCGAGGTCAATATTCCACCCACATGGTTTGATTGGACCATGGCTCTTGTGCACAGTCGACGGTTAGTCCTTCTGGCAATCCAGGCTCTGATACCAATTGTTGGATCGAAAAGAATTTAGATATCTCCACAATGACATGATATTGTCCACTTTGGGTCTAAGCCCTCATGGTTTTGCTCTTGGGCTCTACGCAAAAGGCCTCATGGCAATGGAGATATCTTTTTCTTATAAACTCATGATCTTTCCCATGTGTTTTTAATGTGGGACTATGTTTGCAACCTTGCAACCCCAACACTTGATTCTTCCGTGTAGTTGTGCTACTGAATCTCCTTCTTCCATCCGGAGGTTCGTCAGTTGATTTCGGAGCACGTCCCGTCTCGTGAGCATTATTTCGGAAGTTCCTTCGTGCAACTCCAAGAACTTCTCCCAAAGCTCCTTCGCTAAGTCGTAATCTCCAATCTGATTTACTTCCTGGGGTGGAAGCACGCTAAGCAGGTGGAACTCGGCTAGTCCGTTCGCTACGAAATCTGCTTGTTCCTTTTTGGTCCACTGATATTCTCTTGTTTCTTCTCCTTGGGGGGTTTTTGAAGCTACAAAACCGTATTTAATTATTAAAAGAATTTCAAAGTTGGTTTTGAAAAATACCTCCATTCGTTTCTTCCACGACGCAAATTCTCCTTCGAATTTTGGTGGATAGATCATCGATTCGGCCATCATCTTGATCTTGATGCTTCAGTTAGCATTTAGTCCTTCTGAGATGGTTGAGCTCTGATACCACTTGTTGGCGCAGCGGGGCTCGCAAGATGGGAGGAGTGAATTGCCTGAAATAGAAAAACAATACCCTCCTCGTGCTTTCAACCCTTACTTAAAATGCAACATTAATAATTAAAATAAAAGTAATAAAAATAAGGAAGAGACTCAAAATTGACTTGGTTACAACCTAATGGTTTACTCCAAGGCGGTTGCAAAGCGCACTAAGAATCTCCTTTTCTGAAGTCGGAGAAGTCTTTTACACACAATGAAAGCTCAAACAGTTGCTAGGAAGTTAATACAAGAGTTGTTGTTTCATTTCCTAGGTTCAGGGGTTTTTTTATAGCCCATGAGAAATCTCATCCACAGCTTGAGGGCGCCTCCAAAGGCTTGGAAGGCGGCTCTAGTGTGGCGCAGTGGATAATGTTTTATCCACTACAAAATGGCTAGTTTGACTGGCCGAAGGCGCCTTCCATAGCCTTGGAGGGTGCCTTCGCACTGTTCATGAAGGCGCCTTCTAGCCTTCCACAAAAGGTGCAGAGGTGCCTTCAACAGCCTTTGAGGGCGCCTCCAGTAGCTCTTGCAGCTCCATTTCGCTCCTTTGCTGCTGCGATCTCCTGGGTGATTTCAGTCACCGGAATAGGGCTCACCCGAATAGGTCTTCTCCTCGAGCAAGCTTCGCTCCAGTTTCTCATCCCTCAAACATCGCCTACGTTCTTCTCGTCCACCGGTGTATTCTTCCGCAGCCCTTTCGTCTCTCGGATGCACCGAGCCCGTCGGCTCCCTTCCCGTGCCATCCTTTTCGCTAGCTGCGTCTTCCGCTCGACTTCCTATGCTCCTAAGCTCCTGTACATTTAGACACAGGGATCAAAACCAAACAGGATCTAACCTAACTTGGTTGATCACATTTAGACACAGGGGTCCAACAGACTTACCCTAGAGACCGATAAGAAATTTCCGTAGAATCGAATCGGTCACCTCTAGAATTAATTGGGTAGTAAGAATTGGACATCTCGGTTGTAAAAAAAAAAAAAAAGATCGCACTCTAAATTATAATTATAAGTCATGATAAACCTTCATATCCTTAGAACTTTTTAGTGAGAGGCATAAGCATTAGAGTTACACTTCCAACTCGTGTATTGAATAAGTTGAGCTCAAAGAGTAGTTCCTTTTATAGAATAAGAATTTCTTTCAAAAACTTTAGATTATTATTCAATTGTTAATTGATTGTTTCATAGCTTTAATTAGAATGTGTTCTCAATCATTGAAATTTTCAATAACCTTATTTTATTTATTAATTAATTAATTTTCAATGATTAAGTATAATTGATTAAGTATAATTAATTTCCAATGATTACGTATTATAAGTATAAATGATTAAGTATAATTAATTTCCAATGATTAAGTATTATTAAGTATAATTGATTAATTATAGTCGTATGAGAATTGGCATGCATGCGTATTTTAGTTAACATTTGGGTACATGCATGTGTTCATAAACCTTAATTACTCACGTGCGAACTAACACTTTTATTAAATCATATCGAAATAATAAAAAATATTAATTTTTCATCCGCCAAATATAACTATATAGTTGTTCATGTCCATATTCTTGGACTAATTAGTTAGCAAAAACCAATTTCCAACAATTTAATCCCTAATCCTTTAATTTTCTAAATGAAACTCAATTTCCTCGTAATTAAACTAATCAAGTCTATACATAGGACGCTAAACTTCATCAACTTCTCCACACTAATCCATCTCTATAAAGGATGCTAAACCTCTCTACTTAATTCTCCACACAATCAATCAATCTCTATTCTTCTTAATTAATTAATATAATTCTCATAATTAATGGTGAGCGAGCAGTTTAATCATCAATTAATTCTAATTAAACTAGCTATATATGTATATCCATTATCAAATATCAAATTATGACCTTTAGGACTGACTCAATTGATAAGTTGGTGGCAACATCTCATGACTCAATTGATAAGTGCATGATATAATGATTGTAATGATTAGAGAATCGAAATTTGACAGAGAATTTCATTATCTTTGTGGGTCACTATACATATACTTGTCAATTTAAGTTCCTATTAAAGTCTTACTAATCAATAGTATAAGATAGTCATGAAAGGGTCGTGACTATACCGCGTTCAAATACCAATTCACAGATTGAGACAGAGATGTGGCTACATCAGTTACTTTTACTTTTTTTTTTTTTTTTTTTTTTGTCTTTAGTAAAAGAAATAGAAAAATAAATAAAAGAATATAAACTAAAGCTGTCAAGGATTTAAGTATCTTACGAGCCATAACCAATATTGTTTTTTTACTTTTTTTTAAAGAAAAAGAAAAAGAAAAAGAAAAGAAAAGAAAAGAAATTAAATACGTAAATTAAATTAAATCTGACAAGGATTTTAGTTCGTCACAAGCCTTTAATTCTAAAGAAAATTGGATTTTCCATTGACAATTAAGTTTACAAATTTTAGTTGGATTGCAGCTTGTGTGAGAGGTAGATTAAGGATATTTTATGTTGCGGGGTAAAGCATGATGTTTATTCTACTCCATCGATGAGTAAAAGAATACTTTGCTTTGCTTGTGGCAATGGCGAATGAAAGATGCTGAAGATGGTAAGAAAGAAAGTTTGCTTCAGGGGTGGTGTACATATCAAAACTAATTTGGTTCACAACCACTCTCTCCGCATTTGCATAAACTCATTCACTAGCAAAGAAAATCAGAGGTTGAAGAAATTATGTCGGTGTTCCAGGAGTGAAGCATCTATTGCTGTAGGTGTTGGAGTTAGGAAGGTGAGAAGGTGCCCCTTCCCCTTCCTCTTCCAATATAATCACCTTCCTTCATAAATGAAGGAAGGGGAAGAGAACTTCTACACCTATATAAGGTCGACGAAGCAATTTAAAGGGAAGAGGAGCACAAGAGAGAAAGGAAGAGGGGACTTACTGTATGCGAAGTTCGAAAAAGGGTTCATCCCATATCGAAAAGGTCTCCGTACAAGGTTCATTCGTGTGCACAAGATTGTAAGTGGGCAAAAAAGAACATTCAAGATTGGTTTGTCCAATCTCGCAAGAAGGATTTGGTTTGTGAACCATGAAGAGCTTTCCGATTTTGTGATCATTCTTCCATCAGCAAGTCTTGCCGGCGCCGATTGCAGATCTGCCGGAGATCACTGTAAGTTTTTACATATTTTGTATTTCTGTATTTTTCATGCTTAGAACTATCAACAATGGTATCAGAGCACAAATTGTAAAAGCATGAAAATAATCTGTATTACTTTGCCTGGAAATCACAACTTTGTGTTGGAAATTTCCTTCCGAGCCAGCAAATGGCTTGCGAATGATCGCTGCAAGAACTAGCAATCGGATTGTGCGCCAGCGGCTGTGTTACGTGCTGCCAACCATGTCAGAAAGAACTGGCGATTGCTACCGACCAAGTGTTTGTCACGTAGAAATGGTCGTAAACACCGACGACCAAGTCGGGAGGATAGTCATAGGTGTTCTTGGCCTGCTAGCGCTAGAAACGACGCTAGAAAATCGGCAGCTGATTGTCGTAGTCGGCAACCACGCCTCTACATGGGGCGACATAAATGGCGTTGATGTGCTCATGGGCATGGCTTCAGTGGAAGAAGTGGGCATTCTTCGGCGTTGGACAGAAGACGCCGGCTGGAAGGTATGCCGGCGACGACATTTTGGATCTGGCGAAGGATTCCCGTCTAGCCAGCAATGCACAAGTGGCCGAGATGCGTTGAACAGCCAACGACGACGTCGTCGAGCCAACGACGACGTTGTCAAGCCAAGGACGACCAGTATCCAGCGCTAGAAAGGATCAGCGACCACCGTTGTGTTGGATCGAAAGCGCTAGAGGGGGGGTAAATAGCGCTCGTGGCTATTTCGTTCGTTTCGGAATCGTAAAACAATCGAGTAGATAAACGCAGTGGAAAAATAAAAGAGCACACGCTAACACAAGTTGGTTACTTGGTTCGGAGCCTGTGGCGACTCCTACTCCAAGGCCCGTGATCGTTGATCGCTTCCGGTGGGCAACAACTATAAGCTCGAAAGTGGTTATTACAAACTAAGTACAATGTAAAAGCAGTAAACAAACTTTATACCGACAACAAAATACTGAAAGTTGAAGCTTTGGGTCGTCGGGATCTCATTGCAGCACTTCGGGATCGTCTCGTAAGCAGCTTGTAGCAGAAAGATCGCTTGGAAGAAGTTGTACTGAGCTGCTGTTCGAAGTCCCCTTATAAACAGTGCTGGAGGCGCCTCCAAGGCTGTCCGAGGCGCCTCCAACGAGCCGATTCAGCCGCGTAGATCAACGCAGACTCCTTCTGCGCTTATCCTCCTCAAGGCGCCTTAAAGGCCAGTCCAAGGCGCCTTGAACCCCAACTCCAAGGCGCCTTCAAGTCCATCTAAGGCGCCTCCAACGTTTCTGGATAGTTGGCTTCGGCTAGCACCCGAGGTGCCTCCAAGCCCCATGGAGGCGCCTCGGACACTGTTCATCCGAGGTTTGAGTTGCTCCTTTGTTCCTGTAAATTGTATTAGTCTCAAACACAAACCCTGCAAAACAAAGTTAGCACAGAAATAATATGATCGATATACTTGACAGTCGTCGGATTGTCCGGGTCTGACTTTGGATTTCCAATCGGAAATCCTAGGTCGACCCGACGCCTACTGTTCCCTCAACGGGGAACGCGTCCTCACCTACTCCACTCAGGATATTTACCTGTTGCCAGTACGATCCTCCAGATCGACTGGACTTTTGCTCAGCGTTTGAAGCTTCTGGACTTTCTGCTGGACTTCTGCTTCCCGGCTGGTCCAGTCTTTCACCTGGTTCGCAACACCAGGACTTTCCACCTAGGGTTACCCCCAATAGGACTTTTGCCCGAAGCTCCCGGCCCGTCAAGACTTTTCGCATAGGGTTACCACCCCCTATGACCTAGGGTTACCACCCCCTAGGGTTTTTCACTTGCCTAACCGCAGCTAGAACTTTCCTGAAACACTTAATTAAGTGCATTAGATCACAAGACAACTTAACTTTGAATTCCTTTGCCATTATCAAAACAACAGTCGATCGTCGGATGCTTCCCGCACCAACACATTGTATGCTGGTGATTGGCCTTTGTGGCTGACAACCACGTCTGTCGTGGTTGTGTGGAGGAGGCATGTGGCGTAGTGAAGAAAAAGGTCGAATAGTAATTTTGTTCGTCAAACTTACTGTTTGAGAAATTGTTTGATTATTGCATGTTAGATTAAGTTTGTGTTATCAAACTTACGTTTCAATTAATTGATGCATGTAGAATTAATTATAATTGGGATTATTAATTGCCTCAATTAATTGGGTTGAAACTTTTTGGTCGGACTTAAACTAGATCTGGTTCACTGAATCAGACCGACCATGTTGGTTTAATCAGAGAATTTTGGCCCAATTTGACCTTGATTTAGTTCAAATCATTAGTTGGTTTAACTAAACTAATTAGATTTATTCTAATGGGTCAGACTTAATCAAATAGATATTGATTTGATCAAATGGACCTGAGTTTGATCAATAAGTCTGAAATTAACTTAAATGGGCTTAGATTAACAGAACATAGGTAAGAAATCCCAGTCCAGTTAGATTAGTTCTAATGAGGGCATTTGAGAAAGCTCAGGATCTAAATTCCCAATCAACCGATCAAACGGATCAGTCGATTTAGACTCTTGAAAATCAAGAAGATTTATTTTTTTGATTAATAATGTTGGTTCTATACCTATATAAATTAAATTAAGCCGGTTTTGTACTGATTAGTTAGTTTTGTACTAATTTATTTAATTTCAATTTAAAGATGACATGGATGATTACCAGTCCTTGAAACTCGAATAAGAAGAGTTTCTAATCCTGGATAATTATAGGATCTGGATGTTGATTTGTTCACTGCTGGAGAATCCTAAGGTGGTAGCACACCAAATATGGAGGCTCTCCGAAGGGAGAACCTTATATGCATAGTTGTGTGTGGAGCTACTTCACCATGAGTTCCTAGAGAAAGATCTTGAAGAATTTGAGAAGGATCCTGAAGAATCTAAAGAGGTTTCTGAAGAAGTTTCGATGATAGATCAAATTGAAAATCTTGAAGTTGGTCTATTTGAGATTGTCTCAAATGAGTCCAGGCTGAAGGGGATTATGTTGGCCACTGCACTAGTGTCTGTCCTAGTGGGAGTGGTGTCAGCCTATCTAGTTTGTAAGAGTTATGTTATTGTTACTGTTATTATGTATGAATAGTATTAGTCCATTTAGTTCATGTCTGTTTGTTATATGTTAACAATATGCGACATGTTTATATGAATGATATGTTCATTCATATGTTGATTACTCTACATGATACATGAAAAATGATTAGTTCATTTTATTAAATAATTAGTTTATTTAATTAAAGAAATCATGATAGAATGATGATTAGTTCATTTGTTGGGATGCATGTAATAGTATTGATCAATGTTCATTTGATTGGACCATACAAATGATGAGTGGAAACGTAGTTATCACTTGATTTTGTAAACCAACTCAAATTAATATTGAGTCAATTATAAATTGCATGCATATGAATTGCACTGAATACTAAAAAATATGTTTATTTATGTTAGATCATGACAAATAAGAACATCATAAGCTAAACTTAATAATAGAGAGAAATTATATGAGAATAACTACAAAATCTGACAACTCAAGATACAATATGTTCTTGAAGAAAAAGAAGTTCTAGAGGCTATAAATCAATTCATGGATGAACCAGCTAATGGTTCAACAGCACAACACAAATGTAACATTGATGCCTATAAGGCATGGAAAAGGAAGGACTCTATTGCTAAGGGAATATTAATTAGTTCAACGGTGGATGACCTGGTATTTGAGTATGAGCCATTACCATCGGCTCATGCTGTCTGGGCAGCCCTTAGAGAGAAGTACAGTGGAGTAAGTCTGAGTAAGCTCCCATCAGCTAACTATCAAGTTTGATAGCTGTAAAAAAAATGCTCGAATGTTACCATGTCCCAACATCTCAGGGAGATGGGTATAATGATTCGAGAGCTTAAGATTGTTGGTCATGCATTGACCGATGAACAATAGGTTCAAGCAGTTATCCGTTCCCTTCCTGATTCTTGGGATACAATGAAACAGAATCTGATCCATAGTAAGAGTATCAAGACTTTCACTGTTGTCTCATGCCATGTAGAACTTGAGGCAGAGAGGATTGAATTCGCAAGGATTTCTGGTCAGGCTTTTGTAGCTGAAGGTTCTGGTACCAAGAATAAGAAGAAATGGTTTAAGAAAGGAAAGGGAAAAGGAAATGAGGCTAGTGTTGTTGCTGTAAAAAAACCAAATCAAGAAGAAAGGAAAGAAATATGGACAAAGACCTAAGTGCAAGTTGACTTGCTATAACTGTGGCAAGAAGGACCATTTTTCTTGAGATTGTAACAAGCCTAAAAAGGTATATCCATTTTTATCTTCTTTCCACGAGTACTATGTTGCAAGTGCAGTGTTGTTAGCTGATTCTTACCCTTTGTGGATTATAGATTCGGGAGCAACAAACCATGTAGCTCGGGAGTGAGTTACATTTGTAGAGTACCGACGGGTACCAGCTGGCAACAAATGGATCTATATAGGAAACAATGCAAGAGTTAAAGTTAAATGAGTCGACACTTGCAAACTCAACCTCTGTGGTGGTAGTGTTTTGTTTCTACATGATATCCTGTATGCTCCTAAAATTTGACGGAATCTTGTTTCCGTTATAGGTCTTCTTAATTTAGGGTATTGTATTAATTTTTATAGCCGGAGTGTTGAACTTAAGATTGACTCAGTGTCAATCGGATATGATTTTTTATCAAATGGTTTTATGGTTCTTGATGTAGAACTAGATATCAATTGTGCTATTGATGGTTGTTTTTCAAACATTGCTCTAACTAGTGATGTAGATATAACTAATGAGGTTTGACATGCTAGATTAGGACACATAGGACAAGAACGTATGAATTGGTTAGCTAGAGAGAGTCTATTGGGCACTCGGGCTAAGATTCACTTGTCTATATGTGAGCATTGTCTTGATGGAAAAACAACTTGGTAACCATTTGGTAAGGCTATAAGCACTGAATCATCATTGCAATTAATTCATTCGGATATCTGTGGTCTAATAAATGTGAAGCCTAGACATGGAACTTCCTATTTCATTACATTTATTGATGATTTCTCTCATTTTGGTCATATATATTTGATTTCTCATAAGTATGAAGCATTAGATTACTTCATTCGTTAAATGAATGAAGTTAAGAATCAAACGGAATGTAAAGTTAAGACTTTACGCACTGACCACGGAGGGAAATATTTGTCTAATATGTTCAAGACAATATGTAATGATAGCGGGATTATTAGACAACTAACAATCTCATGAACTCCACAGCAAAATGAGATTGCTAAAAAAAGAAATAGAACTCTTCTAGATATGGTTAGATTTATGATGACGCAAAGTAATTTGCTGAGATGCATTATTAGTTGCGGCCTATATACTTAACAAAGTATCTTCAAAGTTAGTTTCATCTACCTCAAATGAACGTTGGACAAGCAGAAAATCGGATTTAAGTAATCTGAGACCCTGGGTGTCAGCTGCTTATGTTCATGATAGTTCTCACTAGTATAGAAATTGGGACTTAGGGATAACAAATGTATCTTTATTAGATATCATAAGATCTCCAAAGGTTATGTTTTCATAGGTGAGTAACTAGATGAAACCATCTCCGAAATAGATTCGAGAGATGTAATTTTTCTCGAAATAGAGTTCCCAACCAGAGGTGATGTTGATAAAAGTATTCCTCTTTGAGAGGATGAGATATTATCAACAAGAAAGGTGTCAAAAGAGATGCCTAAGTCTTGTCAACCTAGTGGGAGTGATTTGCCAAGTCATAAGTTGACTTCTCAACAACCCAACTTATGAAGAAATGGTTTGATATTGAGAATAAAGCACTAATAACACTCTCAGCTGATACAATAAACCTCAAACGGTAAAGGAAGCATTAAGATGCTTCGTTAAGAGAAAAAAGAAAAGGGGTAAGTTGCAATGGATGAGGAAATGGATTCAATGAGAAAGAATTAAGTTTGGGATTTAATCGATCTTCCTCTGGGCTGAAGGGCTATTGGGAATAAGTTGATTCTCAAAATCAAGAGGAAAGCGAATGGAACGATTAATCAATACAAATTAAAGTCCGACTAGTTGCAAAAGGATATATTCAAATGGATGGTATTATTTTTGAAGAGAAGTTAGTACATCTTAGGAGTGAAGATCATGTAAGATCGATCAAAAAGGCTTTTGAGTTTATCTCAAGAGGCTTATATTACTAAGATGCTACAACACTTAATTGCAACATTGTATCCCAATACTCCTGAAGAAATAGTCAAAATGAAAAAAAAAAAAACATATGTCAGTGCTATTGGTAGTTTAATGCGGACTATGTTGTGTACTTATCCTGATATAAGTTATGATATTGGCTTAGCTAGTAATTTTTAGTTAAACCCAAGATTGAGACACTGGAAATTGGTAAAGAGGATATTAAAATACCTCAGAAGGACAACAGATTATGTATCTATTTTCAAGGATCTAAGATGAGCCTGAGTGGATACATAGATGCAGATTGGACAGGAGACCTTGATGACAGAAAATCCACATCTGGGTATACCTTCTTGCTAAATGGTGGCGCCATCTCATGGAATAGCAAGAAGCAGGTTTATGTAGCCATGTTGACAATAGAAGCTATATGGCTAGACTTGTGTAGTCTTGTCGACAATAGAAGTTATATGGCTAGGCTTGTGTAGCCTTGTCGACAATGGAAGCTGTGTGGCTTGTGCATCAGTTGTGCAACAATCTATCTAGTTGAAAAGGTTCCTAAAGCATTGAAGATTGCTGAGGACAGTGGGAGTCCTATTACAGTGTACTACAATGGTTAAGCTGAGGATCCCAAATGTCACAGCAAAGGCAAGTATATAGAATTAAGTATAATTTTGTAAGGGATATTATGGACAAGAAAATGGTAATTCTTAAGTATATCCCTACATGTACTATGCTTGCAGATCCTTTTACTAAGTTATTGACTAAAGAGTCATTTCAAAGAATGAGAAGTCTTTGTGACTTCATAAAATGTAACATGTTGTAAAATGTCATGATCTATTCAGTATATAAATTTTTACATTTTGGATTAAAGTCTCGATGAGCATGTTGGCAGATTGAGATTGGTCCACTCACATGGACAATCATCTCTATTTGTTAAGTATAAATAGAGGTAAGATCTTTACTTATGGGACAACTTATGTAGCTGTGAATAGAGACACAACTATGAGTTAAGGTCGCCTTGATGATTGTATCAAAATGAGATCATTTATGTAATGATCGGAGTAAATGTACCCACCATTTACTGAATCTGTTTAAAGGCCAGATTAGAATTCATATGTTGAATTCATGACTAGACATTAGGTATGTCTAGATCAAAATTTGTACGATGTTAAAATTTGAGAAAAACATGCACTCTTTTTAGTAAAGATAATAACATCGTAACATGTGATTTATACCATATGTGTTATGACGACAAGAAGGGTAGTAGGAGAATGGATCCATGCTTCTCTACTATGTGAGACTCTTGAGATTATAAGTTAATCTCAATTTTACCCTCAGTGATATTTAGCTATCTACTTGAAATTATAATCAGTGTCTGCTACTTTAGCATGTTTCCTATTGACTATGGATGATTCGGTCTATGGAGTATAACTAGGAAAACGATTGATTTTAATGAATAAATTCTAGCTAAAAAGGAAGATTAAATATATTACATATTTTGATGTTATTCACTGGTCGACCTATTTCTGTTATGTATAGAAATGATTATGAATATTGAATATAGAACACGCTCTTGACATAATAGTCATCATGAGGGATTAGAGATGTTCATATTGATGTAAATGAAGATTATTTAATTTAGGTAAATATCAAGACATGGATATCTCCTAGATAATAGTTGTGTGCCACTGAGAGATTGGATATTTCATGGGTAACAGATATGTTCCGCTAGGAGAGAGGCTATGTACCATAATGAGAGTGCCTCTAATTCATTTGGAAGAGTGGCTAAGTAAAGTGTAACAACTTTGTTAGCATTAATCGCTCAAAGAACAACTATATAAGGTGTAGCAATCTTCTTAGCAATAATTGCTCAGTGTGCTTACTATCGCACGAACCATTTTCCCTAATGTATGGAATGGATGTTTTTATTTGATCTTTGTGACTAACTTGTTCTTATTTAGTCTTTGTGACTAATTAGTGTTTTGCTCTGGCCTTCGTATAGTCTATGTCACTTATTTAGTCTTTGTGACCAATTAATCTTTGGCTTTGTCCCTGTGACATGATCATCTTGTAGTCTGTGTGACTGACATGGTCTGTGTGACTGAGATGGTCTATGTGATCAGATAATCTTTATGGATTGACTTGGTTGAGTGGGAGATGTTGGAGTTAGGAAGGTGAGAAGGTGCCCCTTCCCCTTCCTCTTCCAATCCAATCACCTTCCTCCATAACTGAAGGAAGGGGAAAAGACCTTCTACACTTAAATAAGGTCGTCCAAGCAATCTAAAGGGAAGAGGAGCACAAGAAAGAAAGAAAGAGGGGGCTTGCTGTGTGCGAGGTTCGAGAAAGGGTTCGTCCCATATCGAAAAGGTCACTGTGCATGGTTCGTCCATGTGCATAAGATTGTAAGTGGGTAAAGAAGAACATTCAAGATTGGTTTATCCAATCTCGCAAGAGGGATTTGGTTTGTGAACCATGAAGAGCTTTCCGATTTTGTGATCATTCTTCCATCAGCAAGTCTTGACGGCGCAGATTGCAGATCTGCGGGAGATCACTGTGAGTTTTTACAGATTTTGTATTTCTATATTTTTCATGCTTAGAACTATCAACAGCAAGTGCTACCTTTGCCTGGCATGATAGCACAAGGCCACATGCTATGTATCCAAAACCACTTGGCCATGGTTTGTGATATCCTTTGGACTATCAATTCAATGATCGTTATCCCTAAGATGGGAATGATGTATAACAATTGTTTGGAATGGTATGGTATATTTGATCTGGCATTGGATGTGCCTGCAGAATTTGCATATTGGGAGACAGATGTGGCTGTAGCAGTTATAGATATGGGAAAGTTGCTCAGTTGAATCATGGATTGGGAAGCAAGTGTAGAAATTAAAAAAAGAAAAAAACTAATCATATTATTGGATCTTGAAATTGATACAGAGTATAAGGTCTTATATAGTTAAGTTCCTATCTGAAAGTCGGAGATACGGATGTTGGGGATGTGGCACTCCAACTAACTGCTTGTGGACTCCGCTTGGACCTGCAACACAGACTACGTCAGTGCCGAGCCAGGGAAGGGGTCCCCGGCGTTGGCCCTCCGACGCTCAAGTCAATCACCAACGATGAAGATGCAAGCGGAGCAACTAGAACAATGAACAGTAGCAACAACTATTGCGCATACCTACGACAAAGCTTGAACCCCCCTTTAAATAGAGCTCCTATAGTGTGTGTGCATGCTTCCCAAGAAAAGGCATATCAGTAAAGTGTCCCTGACACAGTACCTTAACGGGACGAGCATATCTATGAAATGACAGCGGAAGCTTCTGCCGTACGATCTTCTGTCTAACCATGCCGCCTGCCAGCGGCACTAGCTCCCAAAAGGATGTCGAAAGATAGTGTGCTGTTGTCTATTGCTTGGCCAAGTGGGATAGCCGCTTGGCCGGAACTCCACTGTCCGTTCAGGCAGAACATTGCTGTATGTATTGTCACTCGACCACTCGGCCATGTGTAGTCTGATCGGCTGTGTGTAGTCTGCTCGACCATAACTCTTCTCCGCTGTCCTATTCTGAGTACTGTTGTAAGGTCGAGCGGGGTAGCCGCTCAGCCCGGTTTCTGCATATCCTTGGTACTTGTTCCTTTATTGAGCGTCGGGTGCTCGGTGCACTATCGAGTCAAAGGTGATGTTGGATTAGGCACCCCTCCTCCCGATCGGGCGACCTACTCGCACGATCAGCTATTGACTGCCTTGACTTTGACCTCCATCGTGGTAACAGTCCTCCGCAGGGTGGGTCCCTCCTTATCACCACATCACATGCCTACCCCTTAAGTCTAGTCGAAGGATGCTGTAAGCCCAAATGACTGGACAAAACTATCTGTGAAGAACTGCCGCCCAATCGGCCTCGATACTCCCTAATCTCCAATCTGACTGACATGGCCCATTGGTCTGCTGTGTGACCGTTCTTGGCCGGTCGATCTGTTGAAGATTGTCGATCGGCCGTAGGTCTGCTCCCTTAAGTCGATCGGCGCAACAAGCATTTGTACTTGGAAATATTTCCTCCGGCCTCTCTGGATGAGCGCGATCGGTGCTTATGTCAACCGAATTTATGGGAAATCATAAAAATCCTGCGCATTAAGGCTGAGCACGCTCCCATGCCCTCATTAAATGTCAACCCATGGTGAAGCGCCACGTGTCTTGCCCTCTGCCGCCGCATGCCTGATGTGACAGGCGGATATTTGTTGGTGATATGATGTTTGGCAGTTCAAATTCAACGGCCTAATCTTGTCCTAGATTTCCACAACCTAGATCAGACAGCTCCGGTCGGCCGAGCCTGAGGCTTATAAGCTCATTGCATCACCGCCTCCTATACACTTCGTCTTCTTTAAGCGTTTCTAGCGACCTTTGTTCTTTGCTCCTATGCGATCCACATTCTCCGGCGATCCTCCGTGCTCTTTCTCCGGCAACCCCTTTCTAGTAAGCTTTCTTTGGCCTTTCTTCTTGTGTTCCGGTGACATTCCAGTAGCTTTTTTCCTCTTTCGGTCGCCTTTCTTCTCCTCAACATCCCCTTTTCGTCTGTTTTTGCCATGACAAGTTCTTCACAGCAGTTGGCCTCCATCCCTGGGCTTTGGTATACATCCATGGAGTCTAGGTTTGATGGAGGCGATGCTGAGAGCTTGTGAGATGTTTTCAAAATTCCTTCTGATCATGAAATTGTTCTTCCTTCTCCTTTCGATTGGCCAAATTTCCTGTCGACCGGTTGCATTTATCTGTTCAGGGATCACTTCATCGTCGGTCTGCAGTTCCCTATTCATCCCTTCATTCCTACAGTTTGTAAATACTTCTGCATCTCCCTTCCTCAACTCGTGTCGAACTCCTTTCGACTGTTGTTCGACGTCGCTGTTTCATTCCGTCTGCACGGTATCCCTCTCATTTCCCGGGTTTTCCACTATTTTTATTATCCCAAGCAGTCCGAGATGGTGACATTCCTTTTCTAGTCGCGGGTTGGTTTAGTTTTCTTTGACAAGATGCCGACCTCCAACAAGCATTGGAAAGAATTTTTTTCTTCATGCGTCTTCCCGAGCGGTCAGACTTCCCGACCCACTGGTAGCTCAAAATGGCACCTTAGCCTCCCCTGAAATGATACAAGAGCCAATCGTACTACCTCAATGTCGTATCATTGTTGGCCGATTAGAAGTACAATATCCACAAGTTGCTGCTTGAGGGTGTCCTCTATATCTTCGGCCTGAGTCCGATCTGTACCCGACTTCTGACCATCCTAGGTATGAAACTACTTCACCTTTTTCTTTAATTCTATCTGATTTTTATTCCTCTTTTACAGCCAAAGTCATGTTGCGCGCACGTCTGTCCAGCAAGGAGAAGCTCAAGGACATCGTTATCAATGCTGCGACTGTTGAGGAGCTAATGAGTCGCAGCCTACAGTCGGTCGGCTCTCATGAAGATTCGCAAGACAAGAGCGAGGCAGCTCCCGTTTTGGTGAGCAGCGGGGTAGCTAGCCAAACGCCCAGTGGAGGAGCGGCTGGTGGATCGCTCCCTCCATCCGAGCGGCTCCCTATCGCACAGGCCTAAGGTTCGGCCTCCTCAGGAGAGCCACTCTCAAGGTGAAAGAGGCACCGAGCAGAGTCCTCGCGCTTCGCTTGCTCGGCGGTGAGGACCGCTGAGCGGGTCGAGACCTCGACCCCCACTCCCATCATAGAAACTACGGCGGCTACCTCGTCCGATCGGACGCCTTCGCTAGCTGAGCTGCAGCAGGGGACTGTCGCCACACCGCCCGCAACCTTCATGCCACCATCTTCAAAGCCCTCAAAGGTCCATCCATCCAACATCCGTCCGGCATCCACCTCCTGCTCGACCGCCCGAGCAACCTCGGCTCAATCGGCCTGAGCAGCCAGTGCCACATCACAGCGATCCTCCATTTGCCCACTAAAGAATATGGCGAGCCGAGCGCCAAGTCTCGTGCCCCCGAGCATCAGATCATCATCCAGGGGCCGACCGCCAAGATCTGGGAGGACGTCCGAGCCCGTGCGGCGATGATGCCTCCGGGCGAGCTCGCGAACAACCACACCCAAATGTCAACTCGGGTAAGTGTCGTACTTCCCTGTATTTTCTTAATTTACCTCTGATCGGCGCTTACTTTTTCCTGTCCGCAGTACTGGGTGGAGAGCATGACCATGTGCCAAAGGCTTGCATTTTTGGAGGAGGAGGTCAAAAGGTTGAAGGTGTCAAGCGGCCAATCCTTCTCTCACGGGTCGACAACCGCTGAGGTGAATAAGCTGAAGGTCGATCTAGAGAGGAGCACCAAACTGCTTGAGGCCGAGCGGGGAAAAATTGCAGAGCAAGACGTTATGCTGGCTCGGCTCAACAAGCAAGTCATCACCTTCGACAAGAAATTGAGTCGGCCAATACGAGGAAGAACAGGGCCATTGAAGACTTAGACCTAAAGAACCAGGAGTCCCGGGCCCTCACCAAAAAATTGAAGGAGGCCGAAGACTTCTTGGTTGCCAAGCGGAAGAGTCGGTCGGCTAAAGAAACTATGCTCTAGGACCAGCTCTTTGCCAAAGAAGATGAATTAAAAATTGTGAAGGATGAGCTGGATGCCTCCCGAGCAGCCCTAAAGACTTACCAAGAAGCCGAGTTGAGTAGGTTTGAGGTCAGGAAGCAAGTCTAAATCTGCTTGGATGCTTTTAATGATAAAGTCGTCGATCAGACTCTTCGACTTTTTGACCTCGCGATTGACGGGACACTCAACCAACTCAAGGAAGGTGGTCACATTCCCACTGCTCTGACGGGTAGTGTCATCAGTCGGGACAAGATAGCCGAGTTGCTGCCTGATGATGCTTTAGATTACCTTGAGTGAGGTTTAGAGTTCTATAAAATTTTGAAGTTTCAATGCATGCTCGCCCGTCTGGCAAAGCTTTATCTTCAATGTATGTTCGCCTGTCCGGCGAAGCTTTATCTTTATAGTATTTCAGCTTCACTACATTAATGCCCCGTGATTCTCCCGATCGACAATGACTTGCATGTCTATCCGTTCGATCCATTTTGTTTTCAAAGTTGCACGAAGTTCGAAGTATTTTGGTACATACTCCCAAACAGGTCGTGTATCTGAAGACTTGGGAGCTTTTAAGTAGCCCATATTCGTAGTCAATCGTTCGACAGTTTGCGTAGGCTCGGGTTTAACGTCGCCGCTCGACGGTTTGCGAAGACTCGAGTTTTAAAGTCGTCGCTCAACCGTTGATGAAGACTCGGGTTTAAGGTCACCGCTCGACCGTTGATGAGGACAAAGATCAAAGTTTCAGCTCCATGGTTTAACATTGCCGCTCGACGGTTGATGAAGACCCGAGTTTAACGTTGCCACTTGACGGTTGCTGAAGACCCGAGTTTAACGTTGCCGCTCGACGGTTGATGAAGACAAGAGTTTAACATCGCCGCTCGAAGATTTGGTGAAGACCTGGGTTTAAGGTCACCGCTCGATCGTTGATGAAGACATGGGTTTAAGGTCGCCGCTCGACTATCGGTGGAGACAAGGGTTTAAGGTCGCCGCTTGACCGTCGATGGAGACCTGCATTTAACGTTGCCGCTTGACGATTTGGGGTAGACCTGCGTTTAACGTCGCCTCTCGACAATTTGATGTAGACCGTCGTTTAACATTGCCGCTCGATGATTTGGGGTAGACCCACGTTTAACATCACCGCTCGACGATTTGATGTAGACCCGCGTTTAACGTCGCCGCTCGAAGTTTTGATGTAGACCCTCATTTAACATTGCCGCTCCATGATTTGATGTAGACCCACGTTTAACGTCACCACTCGACGATTTGGGGTAGACCCGTGTTTAACATCGCCGCTCGACGATTTAGGGTAGACCCGCATTTAACGTCGCCGCTCGATGATTTGATGTACACCCACGTTTAACGTCGCCGCTTGATGATTTGATGTAGACCCGCGTTTAATGTCACCGCTTGACGATTTGGGGTAGACTCGCTTTTAACGTCACCGCTCGACGATTTGATGTAGACTTGCGTTTAACGTCGCTGCTCGACAATTTAATGTAGACTCACGTTTAATGTCGCCGCTCGACGATTTGATGTGATGTTCGACTTATAGTCTAGAAACCTTTATTTTTTTCTTGTCCTGCATTCAAAGAGGGCATAATACAAATACATTACTATTCACTCGCGCACCTCTCATCCAGCCCGGTAGGGTTGGAGATGATTCGTGCTCCACGGCCTCTTGAGCGGCCTTCCTTCCTCATCCTCTAGATAGTATGCACCCGAGCGGAGTTTTTTCACGATCTTGAAGGGCCCTGTCCATGGAGCTTCGAGCTTGGTAATGTCGTAGACCGACTTCACTTTCTTCCAGACAAGATTGCCGACCTGGAAGGATCTTGGGATCACCCTCCGGTTGTAGTTCTGCTTCATCCGTTGTCGATACACCATTAGTCGAACAACTGCTTTATCCTACACCTCATTCACCAAAGCAAGCTCCATGAGCCTTCGCTCGGTTTTGTCTCCATCGTGGTGCTGCACCCTATCGGACTCCACTCCGACTTCTACTAGGATGACTGCTTCGCCTTTGTATACCAAGTGGAAAGGAGTCAGGCCGATCCCCTCCTTCGGGGTCTTGCGGACAGCCCACAACACACTCGGGAGCTCGTCGACCCAACTGCCTCCAACGTGGTCAAGTCGAGCACGTAAAACTCGGAGAATCTCCCGATTGGTAACTTTCTCTTGCCCATTGCTTTGAGGGTAGGCCATAGAGGTGAAGACTTGCTGGATGTCATAGCCTTCACACCATTCTCTGAGCCTCCGACTGGCGTATTGTCTCCCATTATCTGATACGAGTTGACACAGGATGCCGAACCGACATATGATATATTTTCAAATGAACTTAATGTTGGTTGCTACTCGGAAAACCTAGAGGTTCCACTGTAAAAAAATTTTGTACAAAGGTCTGAACCTTTTCCTAGCTACCATGTGTTCTTTTAAATTAAATTTTGGATCGCTTGCGGAACTTAACACGTTTGATCCAAAACTTAATCTATTCGTTCTTTTAGGTTTTGACTTGGGTCTCCTGCGGAACTTAACACGTTCGACCCAAATCACCTTAAGTTATTAATTCCATTAAATATTAATTTCCATAATTGGTTCTCAGTACTGACGTGGGAGGCACATGACCTTCTTGGATATGGGAGCAACCACCACCGACTAGACAAAACCTTTTATGGAAAGCTAATATTTAATTTCCTAAAATAACTTTAGGTTAACCGAAAAGAACAATCAAATCACAGGGAAAAAAAACAAAAGAACACAACATCGAAAAACATATTCGAAATACTAGAATCGTATGCCTCTTGTATTTGGTATTATTTCCAAAAATAACTAGTATGATGCGGAAAGAAAAATTACTAGTTATACCTTTTAGAAAGACCTCTTGATCTTCTACCGTATTCCTCTTCTAACCTCGGACGTTGTGTGGGCAACGATCTTCCGAGATGAGAACCACCAAGCACCTTCTTCTTCCTTGCAAGTTTCAACCATCAAAACTTCTCCTAGGATGAAGAGGTTCGGCCACCACCACCATGCTCCAAGGGATGCTAGAAAAGATGCTTCTTTTCTCTCCTTCTTCTCCTTCTTAGATCCGGCCACCAAAGCTATCTCCACCATGAGAAGATTTCGGCCACACAAAGGAGAGGAGAGGAAAGAAAGGGTCGGCCACACCCAAGGAAGAAAAGAGGGAGAAAAATAATAGAGTCGTTCACCCATGAAGGCACCTCTACCCCCTCTTTTATAATCCTTGGTCTTGGCAAATAAGGAAATTTAAATAAAAACTTCCTTAATTCTTTTGCCATGAAAAGGAAAATTTATTTAATTAAAAATAATTTTTCTCTTCTCAATTTACAATGGCCGGCCATTATACAAATCTCCAAGCAAATACAATTTTAAACACAAATTAAAACTTCCTTATTTACTTCCGGAAATTTATAAAAATTTTCCAATAATTTTTATCCCTTCATGATTGGTTTATAAAAAGGAAATTTAATAAATTAAAATCTTTCTTTTAAACATGTGGATAAAAAGAAAGTTATCTCTATAAATTAAAATCTCTTTTAATATACAAATAAGGAAAGATATCAAATCTTTTCTTAATCTTTTGTAGAAACTTATAAAAGAGAATATTTAATTTTAAACTCTCTTTTAAATCATGAACATGATTAAAATGGAAAGTTTTCTTAAAATTTAAAATCCTCCTTTAATCAACAAATAAGGAAAGATTTCAAATTTTAAACTCTCTTTTAAACATGTAGATGATTTACAAATAAGGAAAGTTTTTACCAAAAAATTAAAACCATCCTTTTAAACTACAAATAAGGAAAGAGATTAATCTCTTCTCTTAATCTTTTGTAGAAAGCTATAAAAAGAAATTTTTAATTTTTAAACTCTCTTTTAAAATCATGATATCCACATAAGAAATAATTTTAATAAAATCCTTTTAATATTCTAGTGGTCGGCCACCTAAGCTTGGGACCCAAGCTTTGGCCGACCACCTACATGGCTCATCCACTTGGTCTTGGCCGGCCCTAGCTTGGGTTCCAAGCTAGCTTGGCCGGCCCCATTGGATGGGTAATGCGGTGGGTATAAATCTCTATATACTAGAGGCTACGATAGGGACCGAGAGGAGGAATTGATTTTGGTCTCCCGATGAAATTAAGCATCTCGTGTTCGCCCCGAACACACAACTTAATTTCATCAATAATAATTCATTCCACTAAAGAACTATTATTGAACTACCGCACCAATCCCAAATTACATTTTGGGCTCCTTCTTATTATGAGTATGTCAGTCTCCCTGTATTTAAGATAACAAATGTCCACGAATTAAGTAAGTTACTGACAACTCACTTAATTAATATCTATCTCCAAGAGTAGTACCACTCAACATTATCGTCATGTTGAACTAAGTCCACCTGCAGGGTTTAACATGACAATTCTTATGAGCTCCTCTTGGGGACATTCTCAACCTAGATTACTAGGACACAGTTTCCTTCTATAATCAACAACACACACTATAAGTGATATCATTTCCCAACTTATCGGGCTTATTGATTCATCGAACTAAATCTCACCCATTGATAAATTAAAGAAATAAATATCAAATATATGTGCTTATTATTATATTAGGATTAAGAGCACACACTTCCATAATAACTGAGGTCTTTGTTTCTTTATAAAGTCAGTATAAAAGAAACGATCTCTAATGGTCCTACTCAATACACTCTTAGTGTACTAGTGTAATTATATAGTTAAGATAAACTAACACCTAATTACACTACGACCTTCCAATGGTTTGTTCCTTTCCATCATGGTCGTGAGCTACTGTTTATAATTTATAAGGTACTGATAACATGATCTTCTGTGTGTGACACCACACACCATGTTATCTACAATATAAATTAATTGAACAACTACATTTATCACAAATGTAGACATTTGACCAATGTGATTCTTATTTCTAGATAAATGTTTTATACCAAAAGCTAGGCTTTTAGTATACATCCTAACACTTAACAACCATTTGCTCGGTTATCCTTGCATGCGGCTCGGCCTCCACCCACTTTGAAAAGTAGTCCACTACAATGAGCAGGAATTTTCGTTGACCCGTCACCATGGGGAATGACCCAACGATTTCCATACCCCATTAGTCGAACGAACAAGATACAATAGACACATTCATTTTCTCGGTCAGTCTGTGCGACAGGTTGTGATACTTTTGGCAGGACAGACAAGTGGTGACCGTCCGAGCGGCATCTTCTTGGAGGGTCGGCCAAAAATATTCGACCAGGAGTATCTTTTGTGCTAATGAGTGGCCACCCGGATGACCTCCGTAGGATCATTGGTGCACCTCTCGCAATATGTATTCGACATCTTCTGATCCAACACACTTGAGTAGAGGCCTGGAGAAGGCTTTCATATATAGCTGATCCCCGATCAGGGTGAACCGTCCGACTCTCTTCCTCAACAAGTGAGATTCCTCCTGATCGGCAGGTGTGGTTTCCGACCATAGGTACTCCATTAGAGTCGTCCTCCAGTTGTTCGGGAAGGTGACCCCTTCCATTCGGTCTATGTGCACCACCAGCGACTCTTGTTCAATTGGCTGCACTATGACGATCGGCAACAACGAACTAGCTAGTTTGGTTAGCTCATCCGCAGCTTGGTTCTCCGATCAGGGGACCTTTTATATAATGACCTCCTGGAAGTTGGTCTTCAGCTTCTCGAAGCTTGAGTTGGGCATTGCTGATTTTAAACATCCCGGATAGTTATTGAGCGACCAACTGGGAGTCTGAGTGAATGAGGGCTTTAACAGCTCCCACATGCCGAGTGGCCTATAAGCCGGCTATTAGTGCCTCATACTTAGCTTCATTGTTGGTGGCTCTGTAGTCCAACCGAACGGACAGCTGCATCCGGTCTTCCCGTGGTGAGATGAGCAATACGATGATTCTGCTCCCTTGCCGAGTGGACAAATCATCCATGTATATTCTCCAAATGGATTCTGGCTCTAGGCTTTGCACCTCAGTGATGAAATCCTCCAGTTGTCCACTTAATCAGCCATCTGGATGCCTTGGGATTGAGGAACACCCTTCCCAAGGTGCTGTTAGTCATTACAATTATTGAGTGCGCGAGGAAGTACGGGCGGAGCCTCCGTGCGGTGAGTACTAATGCATAAGCCAACTTTTTGAGACCAGTGTAGTGGGATTTAGCATATTTTAATATATGACTCAAAAAGTACACAGGTTGTTCTTCGTCGTTCTGCCTAACTAAAGACGAGCCAACCGCATGTTCGATAGACGACAAGTATATCCGGAGCGACTCACCAACATATAGCTTAGCTAAAATAGGTAGGGAATTGAGGTACTCTTTGAGTTCTTCAAATGCCCGAATGCACTCCGCATCCAATTGGAATTTGGTGGCTCGGCGTAGTATCTTGAAGAACGGCAGGCTCCAATCGGATGACTTGGAGATGAATCTGGATAATTTCGTGATCCGATCGATCAACCATTGGGCTTCCTTCAGGTTGCGTGGCGGGGGCATATCTTGTAGTGCCTTTACTTTGCTCGGATTCGCCTCGATGCCCCGCTCGGTGACTATGTATCTTAGGAAGCGTTCACTATTCACGTCGAACAGACACTTGCATGAATTCAACTTTATTACATAGGTCCTCAGTGTCTGACAGGTCTCCTCGATATATGCGCACAAGTTAGTAGCTCGGAGGGATTTTATCAAAATGTTGTCGACGTATACCTCCATATTACGGCCGATCTGTCGTCGGAACACCTTGTTCATCAGCCTTTGGTAAGTGGCACCGGCGTTCTTGAGCCCGAACGACATGACGTTGTAGCAAACGTCCCGTCAGCCGTAATGAAGCTGACCTTCTCTTGATCTTCGCTGGTGAGCGACACTTGGTGGTACCCTTGGCAGGCGTCGAGCATGCAGATCAGCTCGCATCTTGTAGTAGAGTCCATCATTTGGTCGATCCGAGGCAATGGATAGAAATCTTTTGGGCATGCCTTGTTCCGATCGTAGAAGTCAATGCAGACCCACCATTTGTTGCCCGACTTGGAGACTAGGACGACGTTAGCGAGCCAGCTCAGGAATTGGATTTCCCTTATATGGCAGACCTCCAGCAACTTTTCTATCTCCGCCAGGATGATCAAATTTTGCTCAGCGTTGAAATCCCTCTTTCTTTGTTTCACCGGCCGAGCATCTAGTCGGACATGTAGTTCATACTGAGCCACACTTGGGGAGATGTCAGGCAGCTCGTGTGTTGACCATGCAAACACATCATGATTCTGTTGGAGGCAGACGACCAACTCTACCTTCTTCTCTGCCTCCAGGTCGGCAGCTATGAAGGTAGTTGCTTCCGTTCGGCTAGGGTGAATCTGAACCTCCTCCTTTTCTTCATATACCAGAGTGGGAGGCTTCTCAGTGATAGTGTTTACCTCCATACGTGGATTCTTCTGAGTGGCTTTTGCTTCGGTCTTGACCATCTCGACATAGAAGTGCCGAACGGCCAACTAGTCGCCTTTGACTTCTCCTACCTGGTCATCGACCGGGAATTTAATCTTCTGGCAGTACATAGATATTGCCGCCCAAAACTCGTTGAGGATCGGTCAGCCTAGGATGACGTTTGATGCGGTGATAAGGAGAGCCCACCTTGCAGAGGATCGTTGCCACGGTGGAGGTCAAAGTCAAGGCGGTCAACGGCTGATCAGGCGAGTAGGTCGCCCGACCAGGAGGAGGGGTGTACGATCTGACATCACCTTTGATTCGACAATGCACCGAGCACCCAACACTCAATAAAGGAACAAGTGCCAAGGATATGTAGAAGCCGGGCCGAGCGGCTACCCCGCTCGACCTTACAACAATACTCGAAACAGGACAGTGGAGCAGAGTTACGACCGAGCAGACTACACATAGCCGAGTGGACTACACATGGTCGAGCGGCCGAGTGACGATACATACAACAATGTTCTTCCTGAACGGACAATGGAGTTCCGGCGAGCGGCTATCCTGCTCGGCCAAGCAACAGACAACTGTTGGGGCTTATTGGAAATCTATTCTGTTTCCCTTTTACAAAAATTTATACAAGCACAAAACTTTTCCTAGCAACCCATGTGTTCTTTAGAAGTTAAACTTGGATTGGAAACGAAAATTAATATTTTTTTATCCAAGTTTAACTCATGTGTTCTTCAAAAGTTAAACCAATTTATAGAAGTTGATTAAATAGCTATTTCAAGGATTGACTTCCAGGTTAAACATGGTAAGGCCTCGGCCTTCTTGGGTATGAGATCATCCACCACTTCCTAGACAAAGTCTTTCAAAGAAATTGAATATTTAAACTCCTTATAGTAACCTTAGGTTTAACTATGGAGACCACAATCGAAGCACAAGATCATTGACCTCTTGTGTTGGTATTGTTGGGGTTGCAAGGAAGTCCTAGTTGCGGCTAGGCAAGGAAGTCCTAGTAGGTCGGGTGGACCGAGGGGCAGGAAGACCTGGTGGGTCGAGGATCGGACATGGGAAGCCTGTGGTCCTTTGTTTGAGGGGGGATTGTTGGGGTTGCAAGGTTGCAAACATAGTCCCACATTGAAAACACGTGGGAAAGATCATGGGTTTATAAGAGAAAAAGATATCTCCATTGGCATGAGGCCTTTTGGGTAGAGCCCAAGAGCAAAATCATGAGGGATTAGGTCCAAAGTGGACAATATCATGCTATTGTGGAGATATCTAAATTCTTTTCGATCCTACAATTGGTATCAGAGCAGGTACCGCTCTGATTTGGTGCAACCACCAATCAGGCAAGGGGGTGATTTGTTTTTAATTTTTTTTATTTTTGGATTTCAGTTTTTCATAAAATTCCAAACTGGTACAATTACCTTTTTGGAAATCTCCTTCCGTCATAATTACATCTAAATTAGTGCAACATCAATTTGGTTATTTTTATTTAATTCTTCCCGCACTACTAATCCAAGACCAAGTCTTGGAACCTCTCTATTTGTTTTTCTTTGTGCAGATTAAAAATGTCGCAGATTGAGGGCTTCAGCACAGTGTGACCTCCCCTTTTCAATGGGGATGATTTCCCGTACTGGAAGAAGCGAATGGAAGTCTATCTTAAGACAGATTTTGACCAGTGGATGAGCGTCACAAGAGCCTACAAAATACCAGTAGACAGTTCCGGGAATCTACTGGATCCTGAAGAATGGACAACAGACTTAAAGAAGAAGGCATCAACAGAGAATAACACAATCAACACATTACAGTGTGGATTAACAAGAGAAGAACTGAACCGGGTCGGACCACATAAAAACGCTAAGGAGCTGTGGGACAAACTGATTGAGCTGCACGAAGGAACGAGCGACGCTAAGGTAACGAAACGAGACTTGCTTCTAAATAGAATATTTAACATAAAAATACAGGAAGGTGAAACGGCCAGCCAACTCCACGCAAGAATCAAATATATTCTCAACGGACTCCATGCAATAGGACACCAGATGGAGAACCGGGACTTAATAAGGTATGCCTTAAACGCTTTTCCACGCAACAGCTTGTGGGCATCTATCGTAGATGCCTACAAGATCTCTAAAAATCTTTCAAAATTAAAACTAGATGAGCTTTTCTGTGAATTAGAATTACATGAGCAAACTAACGCTGGGGTCGAGAAAGGTGTAACTTTATTTGCAGGTTCCTCAAAAGAAAAGAAGAACAAGTTTGAACCTGAAGAGGACTCTGACCAGAACTCTGAAGATGAAAAACACCTGGTGAACCTGGTAAGAAAGATGTTCACCAGGAGGAAAAGAAGCTTCAGCAAGAAGGACCTTCAAAAGATCAATTCTCTAACAGAATCGAGGAGTGTGACGTGCTTCGAATGCAACAAGAAGGTCCACTACAAGAACGAGTGCCCGAGACTGAAGAATGACAAACCGAAGACGACCAAAAAGAAGGCCCTCAAAGCAACGTGGGGCGACTCCTCCTCGGATGAATTAGAAGCAGAAGATCAGAAGCACCAGAGCCACCTCGCGCTGATGGCCTGTGAAGCAGAGTTGGAAGACGAATCGGAAGATGGGTCCGAACCCGAATCAAGCCACGAGTCCGTACTCGTTTCCGAAGGTTCCGAAGAGGTATTCCTGACCTTAAACCGAAAGCTTTTTAAAATTATTTCTTGCTTAAATAATAAGTTAGTTAAATTAGAAAATGAAAACAAATTGCTCCTCGAGGAAAATCAAACCCTCAAGGAACAAGTTGTAAATAACAAACCAACTCAAGATCTAACACTTGAGGAGGAAAATTCATCATTAAAATTAGAAATCAGTAACTTAAAAAATATGTTAGAAAAATTTACTACCAGATCAAAAAATTTAGACTTAATTCTAAATAATCAAAAAGCATGTTATAATAAAACCGGACTCGGATATAAGTCGAACTCAAATAAAACCTTTAAATCATTAATAACTCAATACAAACCAACAAATAAAGTCTGGGTTCCGAAAGCGTATTTAACCACGCAAATAGGACCTAACCAATATTATATCCCTAAAGATAAAATATATTACATAAAGTCAAATAAACCAAATAAAAAACCAGAACACAAACCTAAACCAAAAAATTTAAAATTTAAACATATTAGAACTCAGCAAAATTTAAACTATCACCAAGTAAAATATAATTATAAAAGAAATAGACATAAATAGAGAACTAAAAATTAAATTAATGGCCATTAATTCAGGGGGAGGCTCCAGAATAGCTGGCACCTCCAAAACTAACCTACCCGGCAGGGTAACCTTAACCAACCTACCCGAGAGGGTAATTTGGACTAGTTAAAGAGGGTTCAAGTTTAACTTGAAAAATGGTACTGGTGAAATTTTGGATGATAGTACGTTAGGGAAGCTTAGTCTATGCATGTCTAGGAAGATATGGATTCGACCTAGTGCATTTGGCTAAGTGAACTGACCGAAGCTACCCTTTATGGATCCTAACTAGTTAGACCAAGGTTTTGTACTAAGTCCAGTGGATAGGACTATTTGAAAAATCTCGAAGGCATGGTTACTCTAATAATGCCCAAGTGACTCACCATAGCCCAGAAGTTTATCCAGAGAACGTCTATTTGTTGAACCCAAAGCTAAACCTGAATCTGACACAAGTTAAAAACAAATCCTAAAATTGAAACTAATTCATCTCACAAAATATATGATTCCCTGATTGAAAACATAGATCGGATGAGATGACTAAGAAATTAAAATTAAATTAAATTAAAATTAAAATTAAAATTAAAATTAAATTAAATTAAATTAAAATTAAACTAAAATTAAATTAAATTAAATTAAAATTAAATTAAATTAAAATTAAATTAAATTAAAATTAAAATAAAATAAATTAAATTAAATTAAATTAAATTAAATTGAAATAAAAATAAATTAAATTAAATTAAATTAAAATTAACTTGAAAATTTATTTTAAAAATTAAAACTTAAATGTCTTTTAATTTAAAATTTTATTTTAAAAATTAAAACTTAAATTTCTTTTAACTTAAAAATTTATTTTAAAAATTAAAACTTAGATTTTTTTTTACTTAAAAATTTATCTTGAAAATTAAAACTTAAATTTCTTTTAACTTAAATATTTATTTTAAAAATTAAAACTTAGATTTTTTTAAAACTTAAATTTTTTTTACTTAAAAATTTATTTTAAAATTTTATTTTAAAAATTAAAACTTAGATTTTTTTTTAAAAAATTAAATTTTTTTTACTTAAAAAATTATCTTAAAAATTTAAACTTAAATTTTTTTACTTTAAAATTTATCTTAAAAATTAAAACTTAGATTTTTTTTTAACTTAAAAATTTATCTTAAAAATTAAAACTTAAATTTCTTTTAACTTAAAAATTTATTTTAAAAATTAAAACTTAGATTTTTTTTAAAAAATTATTTTTTAAACTTAATTTTTTTTTAACTTAAAAATTTATTTTAAAATTAAACTTCATTTTTTTAACCAAAAATTTATTTTAAATTAAACTTCATTTTTTTTAAAACTCATTTTAAAAATTAAACTTAAATAACCTTAATTTTAAAAAAAAAATCGTGGTCAAAAACCAGGGGCGGGCGCCCTTGGTATATGGACCCGGGGCGCCCGGAAGGGATCCGGGCGCCCCGTCCAAGTTGACCCCGGGCGCCCGGGATAGGTCCGGGCGCCCGGAGCCCCCTTTATATAGGGGGCAGGGGCGCCCCCCTCCACTCGCGCCACCTCAATTCACTTTCATTAAGCCTTCTTTCAGGCTTTCCTACGAAAGTGTTTAAAAATTAAATTTTCCCTCGTTCTCAACCGAGGTCGTCAATTCTAAAATTATTTTAGCGATGCCTCCTCGGTAAACTTCTTGTCTTCTCTTTAAATTTTTAGAAATATGTTTGTTATCTTTAATTAGGATAATTTTGATTCTTAATTTAGGAAACGTTCTAAATCTGGTATTGGGCCCTCCACTCCTAGTGTTGACCCTAGGTTTCCGACCGATGAACTTAGAATTAAGTCTGAGTCGACCATTTACATGGCCATTAGGACTAAATTCCGAGATAGAGCCTTCTTTGTACGTTCTTGTGCTCCAGCTATAGAGGTTATAAACCACTATAACTTACAGAACTTTGTTGACTATACTAGTCCAGTAAACATAAGTTTGTGTGCTGAATTTTATAATAACCTAGTAAACGTAGATGACCTCACCTATACTACTAGGGTACGTAGTTGGTACTGATATCATACTGTCCCCTACTGTCATCCGGGACTTTCTAGAGTTACAACCATCTACCTGTCCCTTTCAGTGCTATCCTCCCATGGACCTACCATTGTGGAGATATCTAAATTCTTTTCGATCCTACAAGTATTTCAGGATCCATATAAAGAACATAAACTAATTATGCAGCGAAAACAAATAACTAATTATACCTTTCTTTGTAGCTTTAATACCTCTTGATCTTCTATTGTATTCCCCTCCTCCTCTTGGACGTCGTGTCGGCGACGATC
Organism: Zingiber officinale; assembly: GCF_018446385.1. NCBI lineage: Eukaryota > Viridiplantae > Streptophyta > Magnoliopsida > Zingiberales > Zingiberaceae > Zingiber > Zingiber officinale. The sequence continues at coordinate 112,143,157 of NC_056001.1, read as the reverse complement.
TTCCAAGACAACACCACCCAAACCTTCTTCTTCCTTCCAAGAGTTTCAGCCACTAAGGGATGCTAGAATAGGAAACCTCCTTCTCTTCTTCTTCCCCTCCAAGCAACCGGCCACAAGGATTTTCCAATCCTTGATGCCGCCGACCCTAAGGGAGCAAAAAATAAGAGGTGCCGGCCACAAGGAGAATAGAGAAGAAGAGGGGGCCGACCACTAGGGAATAGAAGAGGAGCTTAGGTTGTGTTCCCCATAAGGCATCATCTACCTCTCTTTTATAATCCTTGGTGAATGCAAAAAAGGAAAGATTTTTAACAAAAATTAAAATCTCCCTTTTTAATTCCTAATGTGACCGGCCCTTTCTTCGACAACAAGAAAGGAAAATTTTAAAATTAAAATCTCTCTTTTAAATCCTCTTGTGGATGACTATAAAAGGAAAAAATTTTAAAATTAAAATCTCTTTTTTAAATCCTTTTGTGGATGGCTATAAAAGGAAAGATTTTAATATTAAAATTTCTCTTTTAAATCCTTTTGTGGATAGCTATAAAAGGAAAGATTTTAAAATTAAATTTTTTCCTTTTAAATCCCTTCGTGGATGACTATAAAAGGAAATATTTTAACAAAAAATAAAATCTTCCTTTTATTCCTATTGTGGCCGACCCCTTGCTTGGACACCAAGCAAGGATTTGGCCGGCCCAACCTTGGGCACCAAGCAAGGCTTGTCCGACACCTTGCTTGGGTACCAAGTAAGCATGTGTTCGACCCCTAGCTTGGGTAAGAAGCAGAGCTTGGGTGGATGCGAGGCTTTATATATAGAGGCTACAACAGGGATCGAGAGGAGAAATTGGTTTTGACCTCCTAATGGACTTGAGCTTCCTGTGTTCGACCCGAACACCCAACTCAAGTTCATCAATAATAACTCATACCACTAAAGAGTTATTATTGAACTACCGTATCAATCCCATATTACAATATGAGCTCCTTCTTATCATGAATGCGTTAATCTCCCTGTGTTTAAGATATCGTATGTCCATTAATTAAATGAGTTACTGATAACTCACTTAATTAACATCTAACTCCAAGAGTAGTACCACTTAACTTTATTGTCATGTCAGACTAAGTCCACCTGTAGAGTTTACATGACAATCCTTATGAGCTCCCCAAGGAGACATCATCAACCTATATAAATAGGACACAGTTTCTTTCTATAATCAACAACACACCATATAAATGGTAATAATTCCCAACTTATCAGGCCTATTGATTTAACGAATAAATCTCACCCATTGATAAGTTAAATAAATAAATACTAAATATATGTGTTTGTTATTATATCGAGATTAAGAGTGCGCACATCCATAATAACAGAGGCTCTATCCTTTTATGTAGTCAGTATAAAAGAAACTACCTCAAATGATTCCGCTCAATACACACATAGTGTACTACTGTGATTTTATAGTCAAGATAGACAAATACCAAATCACACCACAACCGTTTCAATGGTTTGTCCCAATCCATCTTGGTTGTAAGCTCCTATTTATAATTTATAAGGAACTGATAACATGATCTTCTGTGTGACACCGCACACCATGTTAACTATAATATAAATTAAATGGATAATTTCATTTAACATATAAATGTAGATATTTGACCAAAGTGATTATCATTTCAAAATATAAATATTCACACAAAAAGCTAGGCTTTTAGTATACATCCTAACAATAACAGCACGCTATCTTTTGATATCCTTTTGGGAGCTAATGTCGCTGACAGGTGGCATGGTCAGATAGAAGATCGTACGTCGGAAGCTTCCACTGTCACTTTAGAGATATGCTCGGCCCGTTAAGGTACTATGTCAGGGACACTTTACTGACACATCTTTTCAGGGAAAGCTTGGGGACGCGTGTTCGCCTTGGGAAGCATGCACGAGCGCTACAGGAGCTCTATATAAAGGGGGGTCCAAGCTTCGTCGGAGGTATGCGCAATAGTTGCTGCTACTATTCATTGTTCTAGTTGCTCCGCTTGCATCTTCATCGTCGGTGACTGACTTGAGCGTCGGAGGGCCAACACCGGGGACCCCTTCCCTAGCTCGGCACTGACGTAGTCTGTGTTGCAGGTCTGAGCGGAGTCCGCTAGTGGTCAGCAGGAACACCAAATCCCCAGCATTCGTCTCTTTGACTTTCGGACAGGATCATATTTGGTGCTATCTATAGGAACGTAGCTTTCATTCAAGCTGAGAAGATGGAGGACGCTGGATGACTCACTACAGTGATGCTCACCAAGGAAGAGTTCAACATGATGGTACAATCCCAAGCAACGAAGATGCTCGAGCAGCAGCAACAGCAGGCGCTAGCCGACCAGCAAGCACAGCAGCCGGTGACATCAGCAGCAGGTGACCGACCGGAACAAGCTTCCATATGGGGTCAAAATAGAGGGCCGATCGACACACATAGGGAAGCGCTGCCCGTGCCCATCCCCTTTCATCGCGCTTTGTTCCAAACTCCCTCGGAAATAGCCCAAGCAAATCAAGAACGGGGATCATCTTCGGATGACACGCCCGTTCGGGATGCATGAAGAGGTAAGACGGCCCAAGGCAACACATCGCCCGATCGGATCAATTGAAAATTCTCTGAGGAGATCTTACCGGACCCTCTGCCTAGACACTACACCCCACTGGTGATCGGGTCATACAATGGATCGACTGATCCAGATGACCATCTGGATAGGTTCGATAATAAAGCCACGCTGCACCAGTACACAGATGGAGTAAAGTGTCATGTCTTTCTCACTACTCTCTCCGGCTCGGCACAGCGCTAGTTCCAAAGATTATCGGACAGATCCATACGCAGCTCAAGGACTTTCGAGTGGCCTTCTTGCATCATTTTGCCAGCAGCCAACGCTATCAGAAGACGAGCATCGACCTCTTCTCCCTGAAGTAGGGACTCAAAGAAATGCTCTGAGCTTATACTCAGCGTTTCAATCAGGTAGCCATGGACATCCAATCGGTTTCATCTGAGACAGGGGCTCGTTGAGGGAGATTTATTCCGATCACTCATCCGGAAGCCGCCTAGGGACTTCGACCACATGCTCAAGATGGCCAACGAGTATATAAATGTGGAAGAAGCACAAGTGGAGAGAAGAAAGGAGGCACCGACCGAACCCTCGGCAACGATCGAGTGTCAACCATCAAGCAACCACCAGCCACCTAGGGGGCCCAAGGCCGAAGGAGTGCGGCCACACCAGGAGACTAGAACGCATGTCGTGCAACATGTAGCATCCGATCGACCAAAGGCACCAAAAGGTAAGGTGTGGACGTCGATGTTCAGCTCCTTCTACCAGTCGGTGACACACAACACTCGTGATTGCCGCAGTCTGACGCCAATTGTCAGTCGACCGACTCCAAGAAGATACCCCCGCCGAACTCCTTCTCCCAATCGATGACACAGACATCAGTCCACTGGGCGGTGAGAGTACACAAGAAGATCGCTCGAGCAGCACCATCAACACCAGCTGAGGGATAATGCTGATCCCTCCCGAATCCCGGATGATCGAAATAGACCCTCCGCTTAGGAGGAAGAAAACAAAAGCAACGCGGCCCGAGGAGAAATAAGCATGATCGTCGGTGGGCCGACTGGCGGCGACTCCAACATGAGCTAGGAAATCGTACGCCCGACGGTTGGAGATCCACGCGGTGGGATTCAGGTGGGAGAAGGCTGAAGGGCCCGAGATCAGCTTCGGACCCAGAGACTTAGAGGGAGCAGAGATCCCTCATGACAATGCTTTGATCATCCAAGCGGTGATCTCCAACTATACTATTCATTGGATTTTCGTTGATACAGGGAGTTCGGTGAACATTATCTTTAAGAAGGCGTTCGATCAGCTGCAGATTGATCGAAATGAGTTGTTGCCCATAACGACCCCTCTCTACGGGTTCACGGAAAATGAGGTACTACCGCTCGGGCAGGCTCGACTGGCCATCTCGCTCGATGAGGAGCCGCTCGGGAGAACAAGGACCACGAACTTCATCGTGGTGGATGCACCATCGGCCTACAACGTTGATCCTGTCCGAAAGTTGAAGACACGGATGCTAGGGATGTGACGCTCCTGTTGACCACTTGTGTACTTGGCTCGAACCTGCAATGCAGACTACATCAGTGTCGAGCCAGGGAAGGGGTCCCCGGCGTTGACCCTCCAACGCTCAAGTCAGTCGCCGGCAATGAAGATGCAAGCGGATCAACTAGAACCATGACAGTAGCAATAACTATTGCGCTACCTCCGATGAAGCTTGGACCCCCCCCTTTATATAAAACTCCTGTAGCACGCGTGCATGCTTCCCAAGGTGAGCACACGTCCCCAAGCTTTCCCTAAAAAGATGTGTTAGTAAAGTGTCCCTGACACAGTACCTTAACGGGCCGAGCATATCTATGAAGTGACAGTGGAAGCTTTCGTCGTACGATCTTCTGTCTAACCATGCCGCCTTTCAGCGGTACTAGCTCCCAAAAGGATGTTGAAAGATAGCGTGCTATTGTCTGTTACTTGGTCTATCAAAATAGCTGCTCGGCCGAAACTCCACTATTCGTTCAGGTAAAACATTACTGTATGTATTGTCACTCGACCGCTCGGCCATGTGTAGTTCGCTCGGCTGTGTGTAGTCTTCTCGACCTTAACTCTGCTCCGCTGTCCTATTTCGAGTACTGTTTTAAGGTCGAGCGGGGTAGCTGCTCGTCCTGGCTTCTGCATACCCTTAGCACTTGTTCCTTTATTAAGCGTCGGGTGCTCATCGCACTACCGAGTTAAAGGTGATGTCGGATCGGGCACCCCTCCTAACGGTCGGGCAACCTACTCACCCCATTAACTGTTTACCGCCTTGATTTTAACCTCCACCGTGGCAACGGTCCTCCGCAGGGTAGGCCCCTCCTTAGCACTGCATCATATGTCTCCCCCTTAAGTCTAGTCGAAAGAGGCTACAAGTCCGACTGACTGGACAAAATTTGTCCGCATCACAAGCATTCCCACAGACAGCGCCAAATATGATCATGTCCGAAAGTCGAAGAGACAGATGCTGGGGATGTGGCGCTCCTGCTGACTTCTTATGGACTCTGCTCGGACCTGCAACATAGACTACGTCAGTGCCGAGCTAGCGAAGGGGTCCTCAGCGTTGGCCCTTTGACACTCAAGTCAGTCACCGGCGATGAAGATGCAAGTAGAGCAACTAGAACAATGAATAGTAGCAACAACTATTGCACATACCTCCGACGAAGCTTGGACCCCCCCTTTATATAGAGCTCTTGTAGCGCACGTACACGCTTCCCAAGGTGAGCATGCATCCCCAAGCTTTCCATAAAAAGACGTGTCAATAAAGTATCCCTAATACAGTACCTTAACGGGCCGAGCATATCTATCAAGTAACAGTGGAAGCTTCCGCCATACGATCTTCTGTCTGACCATGCCGCTTGTCAACGACACTAGCTCCCAAAATGATGTCAAAAGATAGCGTACTGTTGTCTGTTACTTGGCCACTCGACTTGAACTCCACTGTCTGTTCAGGCAGAACATTGTTGTATGTATCGTCACTCGGCCGCTCGGCCATGTGTAGTCCGCTCGACTGTGTGTAGTCTGCTCGGCCGTAACTCTGCTCTGCTGTCCTGTTTTGAGTACTGTTGTAAGGTCAAGCGGGGTAGCCGCTTGGCCCGGCTTCTACATATCCTTGGCACTTGTTCCTTTATTGAGTGTCGGGTGCTCGGTGCACTACCAAGTCAAAGGTGATGTCAGATCGGGCACCCCTCCTCCCGGTCGAGCGGCCTACTTGCCCGATCGACTGTTGACCGCCTTGACTTTGACTTCCACTGTGGCAACGGTCCTCCGCAGGGTGGGCCCCTCCTTATCACCGCATCAGTTAAGAAATCCTAAACTCTATAAAAAAAGGAAAAAGTTCAAATTGCCTTAAAAGCTATAAACAAATAAATATATAATCTAACATCCCCCCTCAAACTCACGATGCTACAGCTAGAAACATTGAGAGTTTGTTAGATAAGAAATGAAAACGTGAAGTAGAATGTTCCTTGGTAAATATATCAGCAATCTGTAGCTTTGAAGGAACAAAAGGCAATGTGATGGTGACAATCTAAAGATGGTGACGAGTAATGTGACAATCAATTTCAATATATTTCGTCTGCTCATGAAAAATTAAATTGTATGTAATTTAAATGGCACTCTGATTATCACAATATAATGGAGTAGGTTGATGAAGAAAGACACTCATATTCGCAAGCAACCAACGCAACCAAACTATCTCACAAGTAGTTAAGGCTATGACACGATACTCAGCTTCTGTGGAAGATCTAGAAATAACATCTTGCTTTTTACTCTTCCAAGAAATGAAGGAATCACCAAGAAAAATGTAGAAGCCAGTGGTAGATTTGCGATCCGTAGGATTACCAACCCAATCCGCATCAGAGTATGCACGTAGTTCAAGAGATGAAGTAGAAGGAAATAAAAGGCTTTGAAATTGAGTGCCCCGAAGATACTTGAGAATTCGAAAAACAACATGTTGGATCGAAAATAATTTAGATATCTCCACATTGACATGATATTGTCCACTTTGGGCCTAAGCCCTCATGATTTTGCTCTTGGCCTCTACCCAAAAGGCCTCATGCCAATGGAGATATCATGCATCCTTTTAAACCCATGATCTTTCCCATGTGTTTTTAATGTGGGACTATATTTGCAACCTTGTAACCCCAACAATCCCCCCCCCCCTCAAACAAAGGACCACAGGCTCCCTAACGTCCGATCCTCAACCCACTAGGACTTCCTGCCCCTCGGTCCACCCGACCTACTAGGACTTCCTTGTCTAGTCGCAACTAGGACTTCCTGCCTAGTATATGTTTCTCATGATCTAGATATGGGAGCCCCCACTTTTTCGTATGAGGTCAATATTCCACCCACATGATTCGATTGGACCATGGCTCTTGTGCACAGTCGGCGGTTAGTCCTTCTGGCAGTCTAGGCTCTGATACCAATTGTTGGATCAAAAAGAATTTAGATATCTCTACATTGGCATGATATTTTCCACTTTGGGCCTACGCCCTCATGGTTTTTGCTCTTGGGCTCTACCCAAAAGGCCTCATGCCAATGGAGATATCATGCATTCTTTTAAACCCATGATCTTTCCCATGTGTTTTCAATATGGGACTATATTTGCAACCTTGCAATCCCAACAATCCAAATTGATAGATCGATTAAGAGCGATAGAGGGGGGGGGGTGAATATCGCGCTTTTAAAACTTTTATTTTACTTTGTAAATCAGAATCGTGCAGTGAAAAATAAGAAAAGAGACACAATCGTTTACTTTGTTCGGAGCCTAGTTCGACTCCTACTCGAAGGTCCGTGGTCCTTGACCGCACCGATGGGCAAAGCACTATAACCCTTCTTTCTGAAATCCTTAGAAAGAAGTGGATCGTACAAGTACAAAGATGTAAGATAGTAGCACTCCTACTATCTTACAGGAAATTAAGTGTAGTACAAAAGAAAAGATATACCGACAATAATAGTAGTAAGTCGTAGCTCGATAGGCACTATCGGATGAAGTCGCTAGCAAAGTTGATGAAGACTTGTAGCGTGAGTAGCTTGTAGAAGAGCACTTGAGTTGATCAGAAAAGTTATATTTTTTCCTCTTGCTTCGAGCCTCAATTTATAAGTGTAATGGAGGTTTGGTTGACCGATCCCTTTGTTCGATCGACCGATCCACTTCTTTTCCTTTGCTGCTGATCGGTGCTGATGAACTGGCTGTACTGAGTCATCAAGGTTAGGTCGACCGATCTTATTGTTCGGTCGACCGATCAAGCTTTGATCGGGCTCGGACTCATTTATGGTCTAATCTGAATAGTGAACTGAATTTGCCTTGTTCGGTCGACCGATCCAGTGGTTCGATCGACCGATCCAGTCAGACCTGCAACACAGTTTAAGAAAAGCATCCTGCAAAACAGAGCTTAGTACAGTAATATAAAATGCATGAGTAATATGAAAGACAGTAGAACTGTCTTGATCTCAACTTGGAAACCTTCCCGATTTCTTCAGTTGGATCAGTGACCTAAGGTTGTTCCCTTCGGGAACCCGACCTCACTATCGCTCCTCCAGTTTGTTTACCTCAACCTACCTGTCAAACTTTGATCCTCCAGATCTAGTTTGGACTTTTCACTTAGCCTTGATCGGTTCCCCAGGACTTTTCTCTTGAGCTTTGGTCCTCCAGACCTCTCGATCATACTGCCAAGCATCGGGTTCCGTCGACCCACTTGGACTTGCACCTGGGTTCCACGATCTGCTAATATTTCTCCTGCCTAGCCTCCAACTAAGTCTTTCCCGGTTGAGTAAACATCCTGCACACTCAGTCAACTTGTTAGATCACAACAAGACTTAACTTGAACCTTTGACAATATCAAAACTCAGGTTTGATCCTCGTGCAACTTGCACCAACAATCTCCCCCTTTTTGATGTTTGGCAACAAAGGTTCAAAGTTAAGTTAAAAATATACAACAAATAAATAAACAAGCAATTTTACTTTTAATTCTCCCCTGAGTTAAACAACTCCCCCTGAATTCACTATCTCTCCCCCTTTGACACACATCAAAAATAGGGGGAAACACAAAAAACAAGAATAAGTAAGATTGAATTAAGAAAACCTAAAATTTTGAAACTGTGAAAAAGTTTAACACTTTAAAAAGTTTAGCTAGGTTTTAAAGAGAGTTAACCTTTTGTTTGTAAAAAAGAATTAAAATTTTCAAGGTATAGTAATTTTTTTAAAAGTTTACCAAGTGTTAGAATGATCTTTAAAAGTCTTACTAAGATTTTAGAAAAAAATGTTTTACCTGAATTTTTCAAAATAAAGAAAAAATTTTGAACACTTTTAAAAGTCTGAAAGATTTTTACTAAGTATAAATATAAAAAGTTTTTGAAAAGGATTTCAAGAATAATTTGAACGCTTTTAGAAATCAAGAAATATGAAAAGAAATTTATTAAGTTTAAAGTCTATAAAATAATTTTGAACACTTTTCAACAAAATAAGTTTAATAAGTGTAAAAGATTTTGAAAAAGGTTCTTTGAAAAATTAGGATTTTCGAAAAAATGTGAAAAATTTTAACGAAGTTGCAAAAGTTTTTCAAAAATAAAAAAAAAATGAATTTTAAAATATAGTTCAAGGCTCCCCCTAGAATTGATATCAACCTAAAAGTCCAAGCATGGGCAAAAAGACTAAGGAAAAAATGTCCTTATGATGAAATGTCCAACCTTTGTACAAAACTAACTACCATAAGATAGTAGCAATTGACTCAGGTTGGTCAATTTGAGTTTATAATACTAGCTAGGTTTTTACTAGCTAGTTGACTCAAACTGATCAATGTATGTAGGTTAAAGTCCAGATTTATAGCGATGCACTGACATAAGCATCTGAAATCTTGGGTTAGGTCCTAAGCATCTCACCCATTCTAAGTTATCAAACAAGGGATCCTACTATGCTTGTGAGATGTTAGCTCCTAGAACTATAGGACAATGCAGTTCTACGGTAGAACCTAGGCTACTCCAGAAAATTAAAATATTTTAAAAGAGTTTTGAAAACCAAAATTTTAAAAAAGGAATTTTTACAAAAATCATTTTGAAAACTAAGTAATAATTTTCAAAAATAAAAGAACATATTCTATAAAACACATGCCTAATTGTCTTCTTAAGTTACTAAATTCTGCTTCAGGTAATGGTTTAGTGAAGATATCTGCTAAGTTAGATTTAGATTCAATATAGTTAAGTTCAATGTCCCCTTTTGAAACATGATCCCTAATGAAATGATGTTTTACTTCTATATGTTTAGTTCTAGAATGATGAATTGGATTTTTAGATAGATTTATAGAGCTAATATTATCAATGTAGGTTTTTATATTTTTATAGTTTAGATTAAAGTCTTTTAAGGTATGTGACATCCATAGCAATTGGGCTACGCATTCGCCCATCGCGATGTATTCGGCTTCGGTGGTTGATAATGCAACACATTGTTGCTTCTGACTAAACCAACTAACTAAAGATGATCCTAGTAATTAACATCCTCTACTAGTACTCTTTATATCTAACTTACACCCAGCATAATCAGAATCGGAATATCCGACTAAGTCAAATTGTGAAGTTCTAGGGTACCATATTCCTACATTGATAGTACCCTTTAAGTATTTAATAATTCTTTTAACCAATGATAAATGGGACTCTTACGCACATGTTTGGTATTGGGCGCACATGCTGATGGCAAATAAAATGTCGGGTCGACTTGCCGTTAGATAAAGTAAACTGCCTATCATGCTTCGATACAATTTTAAATCAACAGGTTTTCCAAATTCATCACTATCTATCAGTTTGGGAGGTACTAAATCCCAAACTTGACTCCTTTCAAATTGATTTAATTCTTCTTGAATTACAATTACCCAGTCAGGTTCTGTTAATGCATCACTTATGTTTTTAGGTTCAATTTTAGATATTAATGCTTTTTGACTTAGATCTCTAAAGGCATATCTTGTTTGAACCCTTAATTCAGGGTTTCCTATGATTTGGTTAACTGGATGATTAGGGTTAGATTTTATTATTCTTGGATTAGAGTTCTCAGATTCTTTAGGTTGTGTTAAGTCTTCTTCTTCTTCGTGATCAACTGGATGATTAGGATTTGAACCATGTTGAGTAATAGAAATATGATCATTTTCATTAAAGGTTACATTGGTGGTTTCCTCAATTTTCAAAGTAGATTTATTGTAAACTCTATAAGCCCTACTTGTATATAAGTACCCAAGAAAGATTCCTTGGTTAGTTTTTGAAGTAAATTTGCCTAAGTGATCTTTAAGATTTAAAATGTGAACATTACAACCAAATACTTTAAAATATTTTATGTTAGGAATTTTCTTAAAATAAATTTCATAAGATGTTTTATTTTGATCTTTATTAATTATAATTCGATTTTGGACATAACAAGCTATATTAACAGCTTCAGCCCAAAAATATTTTGGTATATTATATTCATTTAACGTTGTTTGGGCAGCTTCTTGTAAGGTTCTATTCTTACATTCTACTAAGCCATTTTGTTGTGGAGTTTTAGGACACGAAAACTCATGGTGATAACCATTTTCTAAACAAAAATTATTAAAGTTTTGATTTTTTAATTCACCTCCATTATCGCTTCTTATTTTCTTAATTTTAATTTCTTTTTCATCTTCTACTTATTTACAGAAATTCTTAAATGTTTCAAAAGTTTCATTTTTATTAGATAAGAATTTTACCCAAGTATATTTAGAGTAGTCATTAATGATTACTAAGCAATAGAGATTTCCATTCAAAGATTTTATTCTATGAGAATCAAATAAATCTAAATGTATTAGGTCAAGTATTCTATTTGTTCTATTTTGATTGGTGAGTTCCCTAACTTTAGCAAACCTTTTACTAAACCATTTTTACTTAATTTTAGTAAATTTCTAAAGTGAGAGTGAGCTAATCTCCTATGCCATAACCAAGTTTCATCATCATTTGCTAGAAAACATTTGGATATTGTTTTAGGTAGATGAATAGAGTATATATTTTTATCTCTAAAGCTTTTAGTAATATATTAGTTGAGTCATTGTAACTTATCAAGCATTCAGAAGATAAAAATTTAACTTAAATCCTGAATCACATAGTTGACTTATACTAATCAAATTATAATTAAAATGTTCAACAAGTAACACTTTTTTAATTGAAATGTTGGACTGTAATTGAATTTCACCTGTACCAATTACCTTTAGCTTTCCATTGTTTCCAAAGGCAACTGATCCTAAGTTTTTGAATTCAATGTTGGTAAATTTGTGCTGATCCCCAGTCATGTGTCTGGAGCATCCACAGTCCAAAATCCATTTATCCAGAGCTGGATTCCTACACAACGTAGGATTAAACCAAAGTTTGGTTAAAGGATGAAATTGAGTAAGTTTTTTATTTAGTTACATTTTTAATAAGTTTTTAATTGAGTTTAAGTATAAAATAATTTTTAATTTAAAATAAATTTAAGTAAGTTTAAAATAATTTTTTAATTAAGTTTTAAAATAATTTTAAGTTAAGTTTAAAAATAATTTTTAGAGTAATTATTTAAAATAATTTTAAGTTTTAAAATAATTTTATTAAGTTTTAAAATAATTTTTAGGTTTCAAAATAATTTTTAGTTAAGTTTTAAAATAATTTTAAGTTAAGTTTTCAAATAATTTTAAAGTTTTTAAAATAATTTAATTAAGTTTTAAAATAATTTTTAAGTTTTAAAATAATTTTTAGAGTAATCTAAAATAATTTTAAGTTTTAAAATAATTTTATTAAGTTTTAAAATATTTTTTAAGTTTTAAAATAATTTTTAGTTAAGTTTTAAAATAATTTTTAAGTTTTAAAATAATTTTATTAATTTTTAAAGTAATTTTTAAGTTTTAAAATAATTTTTAGTTAAGTTTTAAAAGAATTTTAAAGTTTTTTAATTTTTAATTAAGATTAAAATAATTTTAAGTTAAGTTTTAAAATAATTTTAAAGTTTAGAATAATTTTTAATTAAGTTTTAAAGTAATTTTTAAGTTTTAAAATAATTTTTAGTTAAGTTTTAAAATAATTTTAAGTTAAGTTTTAAAATAATTTTAAAGTTTTTTAATTTTTAATTAAGATTAAAATAATTTTAAGTTAAGTTTTAAAATAATTTTAAAGTTTAGAATAATTTTTAATTAAGTTTTATAATAATTTTAAAGTTTTTTAATTTTTAATTAAGTTTAAAATAATTTTAAGTTAAGTTTTAAAATAATTTTAATTAAGTTTTAAAAAAAAAATAATTAAGTTTTAAAATAATTTTTAAGTTTTAAAATAATTTTATTAAGTTTTAAAATAATTTTAAAGTTTTAAAATAATTTTTAGTTAAGTTTTAAAATAATTTTTAAGTTTTAAAATAATTTTTAGTTAAGTTTTAAAATAATTTTAAGTTAAGAATAATTTTAATTAAGTTTTAAAATAATTTTAAAGTTTTAAAATAATTTTTAATTAAATTTTAAAATAATTTTAATTAAGTAATTAGGTCGAAATTAAATTAGATTTGAATTAAGTTTGAAATTAAATAGGTTTGTATTTAATTTAGGTTTGAATCAAGTAAGTTTGAATTAGGTTTTTATTTAATTAGGTTTGACATTAATTAGGTTTGAATTTAATTGGGTTTGACATTAATTAGGTTTGGCATTAATTAGGTTTGAATTTAATTAGGTTTGACATTAATGAGGTTTGAAATTAATTTATTGAAAAAGGTTATTGAACTCATGTTAGATTCAAACTTAGCTTTGGGTTAATCAAGCAGGCGTCCTAAGGATAAGCTTTCAGTTCAGTAGCGAGGCATATGACCTTCTTGTGTATCAACAGTGGACCACTTGCTGAAGACTTTCCAAACTGTTCCCGCCCAAAAAACTTAATACTAAATTTTGGTCTAACTAGCCCATGTTTGACTGGGATAGCTTTGGTCAGATCCACTAAGTCTAGTGCACCAGGTAGAATTCCATATTCAGCCTAGACATGCCTTCGACAAAGTTTCTTTGACGCATTATCATCCCAATCTATTCCGGTGCTATGTTGTAGGGTTTGATAAACCTTTTTATCTAACCGTTCTAAGCAGAAAATAAACCTAATCCTAAGAGTATAGGTTTGATTTGATCAAGTTGATCAAGTTGGTTGGATTATTTTTCTAGTTGCTCCCCCTAAGTCATAGCTTAGATAAGGTCTATCTAAGTAATGAATTTGACTCTTAGGGACCAAGTAGAGGTTTGGTTTAAATGATTTGATTAAATGTTTTGTTTGCACCCATGCTTGGACTTGACTTTTAACATTTTGGCTGATTAGAGACAAATATGATTTGTTTGTTTGTTTGGGTTTGTAACCAAGTCCTAATTTGTTGTACACGGCTCGTTGCGATCCAAGTACCATATTTAGACACTTGGATCCCATTTCGAACCTTTCCAAAGTTTTCTTGAGTCGCTCGACTTGACCTTTCAAATTGGAATTTTCTATCTCAAGTTTTTCAACTTGAGTTGAAGTTCCGACTTGAACTTGGTTAGTCAAGTCACTCAAGTTAACTTGTTGCTTAAGGTGGTCTATTTCCTTAAGTAAAAAGTTATTTTCTTTTTCCGATTTTGCTAATTTTTTAAATAAACACTTAATTACTTTAAACAAATTAGACTTAGAATAAATCGTTACCATATTTGGATCTTCGGATCCGCGACCTTCCTCGGACTCGATGTCGTTCTCGAATTCGTACTCTTCATCGGACTCAGATTCGGAATCTTCGTTTCTTGCCATGAATGCAAGATGACCCGAGTGCTTCGTTTGCTCCGCGTCGGATTCGTTGGAAAAAGTTTCATCCCATGTCGTTTGAAGAGCCTTCTTTCGTCTTGTTGATTTGGGTCTTTCTTCCTTCCGATTTGGGCAGTCGATTTTGAAATATCCTTTTTTGTTGCACCCGTAACAAATCACTTCTGATTTGTTCTAGGTCTGGTTGAGTGGTGTCTTCTTGACATTTCATCTGAACTTTTTTTTCGTCATAAGTCTCCGAACCATGTTGACTAATTCTTCTTCGTTTGTTGAGTCAGATCTGACTTGCTTTCAGACTCAATCTTGTTTCTTGATTTTGTCTCCTTGCTCGATCCTGCATACAAAGAAACTCCTTTCTCGACATGGCTCACGTTAGATTGCTCGTGTAATTCCAACTCACAAAATAATTCATCTAACTTAAGAATTGAAAGGTCCTTAGAAACATTATATGCATCTACAATTGATGCCCACAAAGCATTCCTCGGAAAAGCATTCAGAGCGTACCTTATCGTGTCGCAGTTTTCAAGATTATGCCCGATCAGGTGGAGGTCGTTTAGGATGTCCTTCAGTCGAGCGTGCAGTTGCGAGGTCGTCTCTCCGGGAAACATTTTTATATTAAATAAATTATTTAAAAGTAGATCTCGTTTGTTTACCTTGGACTCATCGGTCCCTTCATGTAGTTTGACTAGCGAGTCCCATAGTTCTTTGACATTGTCGTAGGGGCCGACTCAATTCAACTCCTCCATTGTGAGCCCACACTGAATGGTGTTGATCGCTTTATAGTTTAGTTGTGCCTTCTTGATCATCTGAGGAGTCCATTCTTCTGGTTCTATTGTTGTTCTGTCTTTCGTTGGGAGAGTGTAGCCTTTCAATATTGTGAACCAGAGCTCGATGTCGGACTTCAAGTAACACTCCATTCTATTCTTCCAGTAGCTGAAATTCTCTCCTTTGAATAGTAGAGGTCGGACCGTACTGTAACCTTCTTAATACGTGTTCGACATCCTTGCAAGAAAAAGTTAAAAGAGAAAATATTTTCAAGACTTTCGTCTTGGGATTAGTAGTGTTTGAAGAATAGAATTAAAAAATATATTCTAAAGAAAAGAAAGAGTTTTAAAATTGCTTTGAAAATCGGTTAAGAAACTTCAGAGCTAACGAGGCTCTAATACCAATTGATAGATCGATTAAGAGCGATAGAGGGGGGTGAATATCGCGCTTTTAAAACTTTTCTTTTACTTTGTAAATCAGAATCGTGCAGCGTAAAATAAGAAAAGAGACACAATCGTTTACTTTGTTTGGAGCCTAGCTCAACTCCTACTCAAAGGCCCGCGGTCCTTGATCCACCGATGGGCAAAGCACTATAACCCTTCTTTCTGAAATCCTCGGAAAGAAGTGGATCGTACAGGTACAAAGATGTAAGATAGTAACACTCCTACTATCTTATAGGAAATTAAGTGCAGTACAAAAGAAAAGATATACCGACAATAATAGTAGTAAGTCATAGCTCGATCGACACTATAGGATGAAGTCGCTAGCAAAGTTGATGAAGACTTGTAGCGCGAGCAGCTTGTAGAAGAGCACTTGAGTTTATTAGAAAAGTTGTATTTTTGTCTCTGGCTTCGAGCCTCAATTTATAGGTGTAATGGAGGTTTGGTCGACCGATCCCTCTGTTCGGTCGACTGATCCACTTCTTTTCCTTTGCTGCTGATTAGTGCTGGTGAATTGACTGTGCTGAGTCATCAAGGTTCGGTCGACCAACTTTACTGTTTGGTCGATCGATCAAGCTTTGATCGGGCTTGGACTTTGTTCTGGTCTGATCTGAATACTGAACTGAATTTGCCTTGTTCGGTCGACCGATCCAATGGTTCGGTCGACCGATCTAGTCAGACCTGCAACATAGTTTTAAGCAAAGCATCCTACAAAACAAAGATTAGCACAGTAATATAAAATGCATGAGTAATATGAAAGACAGTAGAACTGTCTTGATCTCAACTTGGAAACCATCTCAGTTTCTTCAATTGGATCAGTGACCTAAGGTTGTTCCCTTCGAGAACCCGACCTCACTGTCGCTCCTCCAGTTTGTTTACCTCAACCTACTTGCCAAACTTTGATCCTCCAGATCTAGTTTGGACTTTTTACTTAGCCTTGATCGGCTCCCTATGACTTTTCTCTTGATCTTTGGTCCTCCAGACCTCTCGATCGTACTGCCAAGCATCGGGTTCCCTCGACCCACTTGGACTTGCACCTGGGTTCCACGATCTGCTAAGATTTCTCCTGCCTAGCCTCCAACTAGGTCTTTCCCGGTTGAGTAAACATCCTGGACACTCAGTCAACTTGTTAAATCACAACAAGACTTAACTTGAACCTTTGACAACATCAAAACTCAAGTTTGATCCTGGTGCAACTTGCACCAACACAACAACCTAATGAACTGTAATTGGTGCAACGACAAATTGACTAACCACATGAATAACATACGCAATATCTGGACGAGTCACGGTGGGATAAACCAAGCTTCCAGCAATAGTTCTGTATAAACTAGGATCCGATAAAGGTGAGCCATCAGATGGAGAATATCGAGCATTAGTCTCAATAGGAGTATCAACAACTTTATTATCAATAAGACGAGCACCCTCAAATAGATCAGATATATACTTTGACTGAGATAAAAGATAATCTTTTGAGGAATAAGCAACCTTAATGCCTAGAAAGTAGCGTAGTATACCCAAGTCTTTCATAGAAAAACAATGAGCCAACTCAGACATCAAGGAAGCAATTCCATCAGAATCATCACCAGTAATAATCATGTCATCAACATATAATGATAAAAGAATACGACCTGCACTCATACATCTGATAAACAATGTTGAATTATGATTACTAGGAAGAAAACCAAATGAAGTAATCATTGTAGAGAATTTCTTAAACTAAGCACAAGGTGCTTGTTTGAGACCATAAAGCGCTTTATGAAACCTACAAACTTCACTAGGTTTGTGTAAAATACGAGGAGTAAGTGTCATATAACTTCTTCATGAAGATCAACATTTAGAAATGTATTTTTAACATCTATCTGAGATATTTTCCATTGACAAACAGAAGCAACGACAATCAGAGTAGGAACAGTTGTCATTTTTACAACAAGAGCAAATGTTTCTTCATAATTCATGTCATACTTCTGAGAATAATCTTTAGCAACAAGACAAACTTTGTATCATTCGATAGATCTATCAGATTTAGTTTTGATCTTATATACCCAACGAGAACCAATAGTATGTTTTCCTGGTGACAATGGAACCAAATCTCATGTATGACTCTGATGCAAAGCAGTTAGTTCCTCAGCCATAGCACTCTACTAAAGTGGTTTACAAACAACTTCTCTATAGGATTCAGACTCAGAAAGGCAATGAATAGATGCAGCAAATGAAGCAAAAGAATGAGAATAACAAGAGTAAGCAAAATCTGGTAGTTTAGTAGACTAACACGTGTGGATTGACTATGGTGGAGAGAAGGATTATCCACAACCTTAGCAGATAATTGGGTAGTGGCAGAAGGAGGAATATAATAAACATTAGTAAGAGATGAAAAAGATGTAACAATTGAACCAATACCTACTAATGACATAGGAGTACTATCAGCAATCACAATAGATATAAATGAACTGGGAGAAAAAGAAACAAAAGATGACAAATTAGATGACATATGATGGGAGGCACCAGAATCCAAAATCTACAAGGATGAAGATATACCTGAAATATCAGACGACGATAAACATATATGAGAGGCAGCTGATTTGGCAGAGGGCTGTGAAGCAAGGAACTGTTGAAACTGCTCAAACATATATGAATCAGATTTTCATGACGCATCTGCACGACCAAGCATGATGACAAAATAAATAATTCTCAGAATAACCAAACTGTAATGATACATATTTGTATGATCCGTAAAAACTAATCTCAGGATGACTTGTGGTCACATAAAGAATCTGAGGCAGAGATGGATGTCAAATGTAACACAGGGTGTCGGTGTCAAAATTATTAGAAAAGGACGTCAGTGCTGAAATCGGCAACGTAGGGCTTCGGCATCAAAATCGATAGAAAAGAGCGTCGGCGCCGAAATTGACAACATAGGACGTCGGTACCGACATCGGTAAAAAATAGTGCCGGTGCCGAAATCAACAGAAAATAATATCAGCGCCAAAATCTGTAAGACAGGATGTATGCGCCAAAATCAACAAAAAAATAGATGTTGGCGCCGAAATCAACAGCAATAGGACAGAAAATAGATGTCAACGTCGAAATCAATAGAAGCAGTAGGAGACGACAGCGGTTACAGGAAGCAATAACAGGGGGCGGTAGAAAAAATTAGATCAGAAAAGGAGAACTGCTCTGATACCATGTAGATATTAAGAGAAGAAAAAAAAACTAACCATATTATTGAATCTTGAAATTGATACAGAGTATAAGGTCTTATATAGTTAAGTTTAGAAATCCTAAACTCTATAAAAAAAGGAAAAAGTCCAATTGCCCTAAAAGCTATAAACAAATAAATATATAATCTAACAGCAAGTTTGCGTCATTCCATTGCGAGCAACACCCAACACGTGCACTTTCGCCATGTTATTCTAGTGGAGCTGAAAGAGATGTTGTGCCACTTGAATTCTCTTATGCTGAGAGGATTTGCTATGGGTCTTCGGAGGGACCTTATGGCTTCTATGAACCCACTTAGAGAAGACTACTCAATTGTCTTTAAAAATGAGGTGGTGGGTAGAGAGGAAGATCTAGAGAAACTCATTGCAATCTTTGAACAACAACTAGTATCATCCAACAACAATGGCGATGATAACAACCCGTTCGTAATTGTTATAGATGGCAAACGAGGGGTTGGGAAGACGACTTTGGCACAAATGATCTACCACCACACTTGGGTTCAACAACAATTTCATCATCGCATTTGGGTGGATCTACCCCTCATTTCCCCATTCAAGATGATTAATATAATTGGAAGCGAATTTGTAAGGTCCATAAACAAGGAAGAATATTGTGATAGGAAATTACACCTAGACCTGCCCCTCCCAGCCATGTGGGAATATGTTAATGAACAACTCTGTGGCAGTAGATATTTGTTGGTTCTTCATTGTGAAAATTTGGTTAGTTTGATACAACCACAATGGAATGAATTGAAGAACATCTTGTTACGTGTGGGTGGGCTGGGGAGTGGAGTCTTGATCATTTATAAATCATCAACACAATCAGCTGTAAGTGATATGAGTTTTCTAAATGGGGTGAATCAAATTACAACATACCTCTTGAATCCCTTATCGGTGGATATATGGGTGGAATTATTCAAGAGACACCTAGAAATGACAATCCCATTGAAGCCGGACAAATCAGAGAAAGATGAGCTCTTTCCATTTGCTAAGCAAACACTTCCCCAACTTTCTTGGACAAACTTTTGAGGCAAAGTTTTTTGGTTTGTTAAGCCATAATAATCCAGCAACATTTGAACATCTCTTACCCTTTATAGCACATGATATTTATATGGTTAGGAATTTTCCATTTGTCATCATACGATTACTCCAATATCATCACCTACTCGATGCTAATATTCATAATGATTATGATGTCATCTCACACATGTTGACCGTTGAATACCTTATACCAACTGAAGGCCTCGAAACAGGTTGGATTGAATGCTATAAAAGATTTTTTACCAATATAAACTGGGAGTTACTAGAATTAGTGTTTCGAAGGATGGTCTACTTGCATATGAAGATTCCCAAAGATTCAACTACTATTTCAAGGTGCTATCGCTATTTGTGTTTGGAAATTAATCCTAGAGCGATACCATTTCGACTGCCGACCATGCCAGTTGAGGTGAGCACTAAGCTGATAACATTGATTCTACAAGAGGATGGGGAAACGACATGAGGAGATGTTGAGGAAATTACACTTCAATCATACAAAAAAAGACGCATGAAAGCGGCCACTGCAATATCAAAATTCCTTAACAAGATGTCGGTAAACTTGTACATTTGCATATATTAGTTGTAGAAACTAGTATGATCCAAAGCCTACCCAATGAGGTTAGCAAGTTGGTTAACTTGAGATACCTCCACCTTTCAAAGCTTAAGACTTTCGAAATCACTTTTTGACCTACTTAATTTGCGAATTTTAAGTTTGCTTCGCTGTCAAAAGCTTCGACCGATACTGGAACGAATCCATAAGCTTAAGAAGTCGCAGATTTTGAAACTAACTTATTGCACAAAGCTTCAGCGGTTACCAAAATCTATAACAAGACTCAAAAACTTAGAAGTGATTGATGTGGAAGGTTGTTGTTTTCTGAGGAAGCTACCAGAGAATTTGGTCAGTTTTAAATCACTGAGAACCCTCAACATCGCAAGATGTGCATCCTTGTCTCAAATTCCTCGTGGGATCGAACAATCAATTGACCTTCATAAGTTGTTAGGAAAATTTTTCGGTGTTGATGGAGGTTTTTGTTGAGTTTTAATTCAAGTTATTTCTTTCGGTAATGCATATATATGCATTTAGTCCCACATTGCTAAGCAAAGAAGGTTGGAAGGCCTTATATATGGAGTCATTCCATCCTTGCTTAGCAAAGTTAAGGGGGGCCTACACGCATGCGTAGGCCGAGCCCAAATCAAGTAGTTTGGGGGGGTTCGAGCTAGAGATCTATAAACCAGGCGCAACGCATGCAATCATTGCACGCAGGGGGGGTGCAATCCCCAGCTCGTGGGTCTCGCACTTGCAGGCGACCTGGTTTATTTTTGCCAGTCTGGTTCTTGGTTCTGACCCGCCCATGAGGAAGCGCACTTGGGTTCTGTCCACGTGAAGGAAGCGAAGCAACGCACAGACCCGCCCATGAGGAAGCGCACTTGGGTTTGGTTCTGTCCGCATGAGGAAGCGAAGCAACGCGACGCACCTCTGTCCGCGTGAGGAAGCGAAGCAACGCACGCTTTGATTCCTGGTGTGCTTGCGCTGCTTCAGAGTGTATAAATACACTCTCTCTGTTCCTGGTTAAACACACTCTCTCAAAAAAAAAAAGCATTCTCTGCTTTCTCCTTCTTCTTCTTCCTTCCGAGTTTTCCTTTGTTCTGAGGCTTTGGTTCCGCGATCTGAGGTTGAGTCCGAGTGCGGCGTTCATCTTGGAGTGCACATACGAACGGCACGAGTGGTTGTTTGATCTTGGGAGAATTTTGCCGGAGAGCCTCTGCACCGTGAGCGACAATAAATTCTATAAAGACATTAACGACCCACCTTCTGGGTACTGGCTGTAAGGCTGGTCGCTACGATTATGATAAACTATACTGTGCGGAAAACTGGGCTAATCAAAAATTTTACTCTACTAATGATGGATACAACTGATAAGAAAGGTCTAAAGACCTTCTCTGCTGGTATACATATACTAAGGAAGGGAAACTGAACATCCCAACTGAGCTAGGGACTAGAAACTGAACTTCTCAACTACCTACTGACCTGCCGATCGATCCACAGATCGATCAGAGCTGCGGTCGTTCTGTTCCCAACTGGATCGGTCGGCTGACCGATCCAGGTGTGGCTGGATCGGTCGGCTGACCGATCCAGGTGTGGCTGGATCGGTCGGTCAGACCGATCCAGGCCACCTGTAACGCTACTGTATCGTGCTGGATCGGTCGGCTGACCGATCCAGGAGGATACAGTAGCATACTGTATCTGTCTGGATCGGTCGGTTGACCGATCCAGTGGCACTGCCCAGGCTCTGATCGGTCTGGAGACCGATCAGAGTTCTGATTTCGCCCGGGAACTCTGATTTCAGCACTTTGGCGTGCCAAAATCTCACACCACAATTCTAAAATTAATGGAAATACATTCTAACAACTATTAACCAGCATTCTAACATAATTACTAACAAACTAAATAAATCTCCCATGATTTAAACACTCTAAGTTTCAAAATTGCATAAAAGAAGAAATACTAAGACTTCTACTATTTAAGCTTGCTAAAACCCCTGAGGATCTTTTATTCCAGTTCCTTCCACACACATCTTGATCTGCATTGACCTCCAGCCTCCACTGCTAGTCCACTTTTCCTTTACCTTTATCTGCAGTATAAGAAAAGTAGTATCTGTAAGCTAAAAAGCTTAGTAAGAAACCATCTACCTCACAAAAACATGCAACGATGCAAATATGATTTTAAATCATGCTGTTTAAAACATAAGCTGAATATACTGAATAGACTAAGCATGACATAGCATATAAGCATACAATCATGACATATCTAAAGCTGAACATATAAACATGTATAACAACTGCACATAAAGTTATCATGCATATTCACACAGAAAAACTAAGCTGGAGCATGATACTGAAACTGAAACTGAACTAAGCTAAAACTGATCTTAAACTATAATCACTGGAGTGAATTAAGAGTTTGAAAGCTAATATCATAATAAGTGAAAATAGTAATCATGCTGCTGTTTGGGCCCGGCAACTGTACTTGTTATGCGCGCATCTCTAACTAGACCCGGGGTTGCAAATCCCGAATTTAGTAGAGCTACTAGGTTATCTAAACCTAGGGACCGACTATGGGAGCCCAGCCCAATGGATATCTAATGTCAACTGAAAAGTAAAATACTGAGTATAGCTAAACTGTTCTAAATAGCTGTTTCTAGGTTATCTGAACCTAGAGCTAGGTTGTCTGAACCTAGAGGCGACTGTGGGAGCCCACCCATTGGACCGTAGTCCCATATAAGCTAGAATAAACTGATTTACTGATTTAGATGCTTCTAATGCATTCAACTGTGCTAATAAAAATGCCTAGGTTGCATTTTTTTCTAAGTTAGTTATTTAATCGACCACCTAGTGTGCTTTAACTCCCCTCTCTATTAGGGAGACTACCTTTAGGCACCCAACCGCATCTAAACCTCCAACTGAAGGAGAAAAGACGTGTCCGGCCCATCTAAAGGTACTCACTAAATCCCTAAACCTGCGAGGAGGGTTAAATACACCCTATGTGTCGAAAACATACGCATATAACTAAACTAATGCACAGAAAATCAAACGGTAGCTATTATACTGCAGGTGAGGGGTTTCTTACCTTGTGTGCTAGATTTCTTACAAATCTAATCGCTAGGAATTCCGGTGGAGACGACTTCTCGATGATCCGCTCGCGTCCACGTGCTCTACTCGTGGAGGGGAACGTCCTCGTGCTGAAATCGTCGCCGGAAAGTGACCTTGGGGCCCTAGGGAGAGAACCCTAGGTTGTTTGGGTGTTGGCGCCGAGAGAAGGAGAGGAAGGAGGGGTTGGCGTCGGTGAGGGTTTGGAAAAAAAAAAAAAAAGAATTGGCGTGTGGTTTTGTGAGGAGAGGGCTGCCGAACCAAATTAAACCAAACTCACACTTAAGTTTTTCCTATTTATATTAAGCAGATAACTAAGCCCAACTTAAATATAAATATATTTGATTCTCCTTTCCTTTCAGCACGGCCCTGCTGGGTTCACCGGTTACTAAGGCTAACTAAAGGTTTAGCGGACCCGAGAGGTCCCGGGTTCGATTCCCGCTTAAGCCTTTTTTATTCTTCTAATTGTTTTTGCTATTTCCGCTACTCAGAAAATTCCGGAAAAATATCTAAAAATTCCAGAAAAATCATAGAATAATTCTAATGCAAGTTTGAGAATTTTCGGGCGTTACAATCCCCATACCTTATAAAAAGTTCGTCCTCGAACTTAGAACAATTCTGGGTACTTCTGTCTCATGCTAGCTTCTGTCTCCCAAGTTGCCTCTTCTGCTGTGTGACCGTGCCAAATAACTTTGACTAATGGTACTTTCTTGTTCCGCAATTTCTTAACTGCTCGGTCTATTATCTGAATAGGCCGACTATCATAGCTGAGGTCTTCGCGGATCTGTACCGACTGGGGCTCAATCACCTGGGTGGCATCTGGGGTATGCTTCTTCAGCATAGAGACATGAAATATGTTGTGGACAGCTGACATTTCCTGGGGTAGCTCTAACTCATATGCTACCTTGCCCACTCTTCTGCTGATAAGGTATGGTCCCACATACCTGGGACTTAGCTTGCCCTTCTTCCCAAAACGCATTACTCCCTTCATGGGAGCTACTCTGAGGAACACTGAATCCCCAACTGAAAACTCTAAGGGTCTGCGCCGTGTATCAGCATAGCTCTTCTGGCGGCTCTGAGCTGTCTCTATCCTCTGGCGGATCTGCTGTATAGCTGCTGTGGTGTCTGCTACTAGATCTGTCTGAAGTTCTAGTTCTTTCTGTTCACCACTCTCATACAAGCAGATTGGAGATCTACACCTCCGCCCATAGAGAGCCTTGTATGGTGCCATGCCGATGGTGGCCTGATAGCTGTTATTGTATGCAAATTCTGCTAAACTCAGATATTTGTACCAACTTCCCTTGAAGTCTAGGGCACAAGCTCAGAGCATATCTTCGAGTACCTGATTTACTCGCTCCGTCTGACCATCTGTCTGAGGATGGAAAGCTGTGCTGAATTTTAACTTAGTGCCCAATGCTGACTGTACACACTCCAAGAAGTGTGATGTGAATCGACTGTCTCTGTCTGAAATAATGGTTCGTGGGACTCCATGTAGTCTGACGATCTCCTTGAGGTACAACTGAGCTAGCTGCTCCATGGAGTAGGATATCCTGATAGCTAAGAAGTGGGCTGACTTAGTCAATCTGTCGACTATTACCCAGATGGTGTCAAAACCATTCGTGGTTCTGGGTAGTCCCACTATGAAATCCATAGAGATATCCTCCCACTTCCATTCTGGAATCTGTATAGGCTGCAGAACTCCTCCTGGTCGCTGATGTTCTGCCTTGACACGCTGGCAGGTGAGGCAGATGCTAACATATCTGGCGATGTCCCGCTTCATCCCGGGCCACCAAAAACGGTTCTTCAGGTCTTGGTACATTTTGGTGGAACCTAGATGCATCGCATAGGGGGTCTTGTGAGCCTCATTTAAAATCTGTCTTCGTAGCTCCTCCTGATCTGGAACACAGAGTCTGTCACCAAAGTACAACACCCAGCTATCGGACACTCTGAATTCTCTACTTTCTGATTCTACTAGCCCTTGCTTGATTTTCTGAATTTCAGGGTCCTACTCCTGAGCTGACTGAATATCACCAAGCAAGGTAGACTCTAAGGTCATAGTAGAGAGCCGTCCAACGATGAGTTCGAGACCGAAATCTACGATCTCCTTCTGAAGGGGCGGTGACATGGCTGTAAGAGATGATAAGGTAGCACTGGATTTTCTGCTAAGTGCGTCGGCAACCTTATTGGCTTTCCCTGGATGGTAGAGGATGTCTATGTCGTAGTCTTTAACCAGCTCAAGCCATCTGCGCTGTCGCATGTTCAGATCCTTCTGAGTGAAGAAGTACTTCAGACTCTGATGATCTGTATACACTCTGCACTGAGCTCCATATAAGTAATGTCTCCAAATTTTGAGAGCGAACACTACTGCTGCAAGCTCAAGGTCATGAGTAGGGTAATTCTTCTCATAATCCTTGAGTTGTCTGGAGGCATAGGCGATCACCTTGCCATTTTGCATCAGTACTACTCCTAGTCCCAACTTAGAGGCATCACTATAGATGTCAAAGCTGCTGGTGTTGTCTGGTAGAGCCAAAATGGGAGCACTGGTCAATCTTCTTTTTAGCTCGCTGAAGCTGTTCTCACAGTCCTCTGTCCACTGAAATTTCCTGTTCTTTCTGGTAAGAGCTATCAGTGGAGAGGCTATCCTGGAGAAGTCCTCTACAAACTTTCTGTAATAACCTGCTAATCCCAGAAAGCTTCTGATTTCACTAGCGTTCCTCGGTCTTTTCCAGTTACTTACTGCTTCTATTTTACTGGGGTCTACCATGACACCATCCCTTGAGATGATGTGACCTAGGAAAGACACCTAATCAAGCCAGAATTCACATTTCGTGAACTTGGTATATAGCTGATTCTGCTGAAGTGTCTGTAGTACTGTCTTCAGGTGCTCTGCATGTTCTTCCTGAGTTCCTGAGTAGATAAGAATGTCATCGATAAACACAATAACAAACTTATCTAAATACTCCCTGAATACCCTGTTCATGAGATCCATGAATGTAGCTGGAGCATTGGTCACGCCAAAGGGCATGACGACGAACTCGTAGTGTCCGTATCTGGTTCTGAATGCTGTCTTAGGTATATCACCCTCCTTGACTCTGACTTGGTGATATCCTGATCTGAGGTCAATCTTAGAGAACACTGCTGCTCCCTTTAACTGGTCGAACAGGTCATCTATTCTGGAAAGAGGATGCCTGTTCTTGATCGTGACCTGATTCAGTGCCATGTAGTCGATACATAGCCGCATGCTTCCATCCTTCTTCTTCACGAACAGTACAGGCGCTCCCCATGGTGAGTGACTAGGGCGTATGAAGCCCTTGTCAAGCAGCTCCTGTAGTTGCTCCTGAAGTTCCTTCAGTTCTGCTGGAGCCATGCGATATGGCGCTTTGGAAATAGGATTGGTGCCGGGGAAGAGCTCTATCTCAAATTCAATCTCCCTGACTGGTGCTAGGCCTGGTAACTCCTCAGGGAAGACTGCTGGGTAGTCACATACAACTCAGACCCCTGCTAGCTGTCGGTCCTTGTCCTGCCTGGTATTGACTACATGTGCTAGGTACCCCGTACAACCCGAATCCATCAACTTCTGTGCCTTCATAGCTGAGAGAAATTTTCTGGCTTTTCTCTTTGGTTCTCCGATGTACTCGAACTGTGCTTCTGCTTCGTTTCTGTTTACGGCACTCTATGAAAGCACCGTATCTGATCAGGAAGTCCATTCCAAGGATGACGTCGTAGTCAGTCATTTCCAGCAGGATCAGATCACAAAAGAGTTCCCTGTCTGCTATAATGACCGGCACTGCTCTGAGCCAGTGCGTGGATGCCATGATCTCTCCTGAAGGTAGTGCCGTCAAAAACTGACCACTGAGTACCTCTGAGGGTATTTCTAATTTTTCGGAGAACACCCTGGCTATATATGAATGGGTTGCCCCAGTATCAAATAGAACAGTAGCACTATACTGAAAAATGCTAATCTGACCTGTGACAACTGTCGAGGCATTGGCTACGTCCTCTCTGGTGAGTGAGTAGATCCTCGCATTCGCCGTAGTTGGAGGGGCTTCTAATCTGCCCTAGCTGATAAGTGGACCTTCTAGAGCGGCCTGCATCTGATATAACTGAGCTGGCTGGCCTGCATACTGCATCTGCTATGGCTGAGGAAGACCGGTCTTGTTCGGGCACTGCTTGGCCATGTGCCCTTCTTGTCCACATTCAAAGCATCCTCGTGTGCCCTTGCGACAAACCCCTGGGTGGAATTTCCCACAAGTAGCACACTTTGGATAACTGGGTCGCTTGCTAGATGGTCCTCCTTTTGGGTCACTCCCTGATTTGCGCTTGCTGTTGGAGTTCCCTTTCCAGTTAGAGCTGTGGCCTTGCTATTTTTGAGTGTGAGAGTTTCCTTGGCCTTTGGACTCTGAGGAGACTTGCTTCTGCTGCTTTATGCTGTTCTGGTAATGCTCTGTGGTCAAGGCACTGCTCACTAACTCCTCTGTGGTTTGGGGCCTATGTATGCCACCAGCCACGTTCACTGCTATCTCTGGCCTCAGCATCTTGAGCATCAACCGGATTCGTTCCTTCTCTGTGCTGACTAGCTCTGGGCATAGACGAGCCAACCTGTTGAATCTCTTCACGGCTTCCTCAACTGAAAGGTTGCCCTGATGAAACTCAGTGAACTCGTCGTAGTGGCGGTTTGTGACCCGTATGTGAAAGAACTCCTCGAAGAACTCCTTCTCGAAGTCAGCCCATAACATCTGGTTTACTGGGCGCTTCGTTCTGATTCTTTCCCACCATATGCGTGCGTCTCCTGTCAGGCAGAAGGAGGCACACTTCACCTTCTCGTGTTCTGGCCAGTCCAGAAGCTCCATCGTGCTCTCCAGTGTTTTGAACCAGGCTTGTGTATCCCATGGTTCGCTAGTGCCTGAGAAGTTCTCTGGCTTGACTCGCTGCCACTGGATCAGATAGGCTTCCTTTATTGGCTCAGCTGCGGGATCTGCTGGTGCTGGTACTGGTGCTGGCGTTGGCGCTGTAGGCTGAGCTGGTGGAACCTCTAAGACTTCTGGAGTCGTCAGATTCAGGTGGCTATTTCCTGTTGCTGTTCAGCTAGCTGCTGCTGTAACTGAGCCACTAATGTTGTAAGGTCTGGAGGAGGCACTGATCTGCCTGCCTCTTGCTGGGGCTCAGTAGCTAGTGCCCTTCTAGCTGGGCGTCCTCGTGCCATTTCTAAAGACATAGAGAACATAACATAACTAATGTAATCACAGTTATATAACTACTGATATCATGTTTAAAAACTATCACATACTAACAAGCAGTAGGCATATAAACATGAACTGTAATAACAAAACAAGGAGCATAAATTAAGTAGAGGTATTCTTACTTGGAAGCTGCAGGTTCAATGCTGATGTGTGTGTAGGAAGTATGGAACACTGCTCTGATACAACTCTGTAACGACCCACCTTCTGGGTACTGACTGTAAGGCCGGTCGCTACGATTATGCTAAACTATACTGTGCGGAAAATTGGGCTAATCAAAAAATTTACTCTACTAATGATGGATACAACTGATAAGAAAGGTCTAAAGACCTTCTCTGCTGGTATACATATACTAAGGAAGGGAAACTGAACATCCCAACTGAGCTAGGGACTAGAAACTGAACTTCCCAACTACCTACTGACCTGCCGATCGATCCACAGATCGATCGGAGCTGCGGTCGTTCTGTTCCCAACTGGATCGGTCGGCTGACCGATCCAGGTGTGGCTGGATCGGTCGGTCAGACCGATCCAGGTATGTCTGGATCGGTCGGCTGACCGATCCAGGCACCTGAAGCTCTCTTGGAACGCTACTGTATCGTGCTGGATCGGTCGGCTGACCGATCCAGGAGGATACAGAAGCGGCTGACCGATCCAGTGGCACTGCCCAGGCTCTGATCGGTCTGGAGACCGATCAGAGTTCTGATTTCGCCCGGGAACTCTGATTTCAGCACTTTGGCGTGCCAAAATCTCACACCACAATTCTAAAATCAATGGAAATACATTCTAACAACTATTAACCAGCATTCTAACATAATTACTAACAAACTAAATAAATCTCCCATGATTTAAACACTCTATGGTTCAAAATTGCATAAAAGAAGAAATACTAAGACTTCTACTATTTAAGCTTGCTAAAACCCCTGAGGATCTTTTATTCCAGTTCCTTCCACACACATCTTGATCTGCATTGACCTCCAGCCTCCACTGCTAGTCCACTTTTCCTTTACCTTTATCTGCAGTATAAGAAAAGTAGTATCTGTAAGCTAAAAAGCTTAGTAAGAAACCATCTACCTCACAAAAACATGCAACGATGCAAATATGATTTTAAATCATGCTGTTTAAAACATAAGCTGAATATACTGAATAGACTAAGCATGACATAGCATATAAGCATACAATCATGACATATCTAAAGCTGAACATATAAACATGTATAACAACTGCACATAAAGTTATCATGCATATTCACACAGAAAAACTAAGATGGAGCATGATACTGAAACTGAACTAAGCTAAAACTGATCTTAAACTATAATCACTGGAGTGAATTAAGAGTTTGAAAGCTAATATCATAATAAGTGAAAATAGTAATCATGCTGCTGTTTGGGCCCGGCAACTGTACTTGTTATGCGCGCATCTCTAACTAGACCCGGGGTTGCAAATCCCGAATTTAGTAGAGCTACTAGGTTATCTAAACCTAGGGACCGACTATGGGAGCCCAGCCCAATGGATATCTAATCCAGTACAGTGCCAACTGAAAAGTAAAATACTGAGTATAGCTAAACTGTTCTAAATAGCTGTTTCTAGGTTATCTGAACCTAGAGCTAGGTTGTCTGAACCTAGAGCTAGGTTGTCTGAACCTAGAGGCGACTGTGGGAGCCCACCCATTGGACCGTAGTCCCATATAAGCTAGAATAAACTGATTTACTGATTTAGATGCTTCTAATGCATTCAACTGTGCTAATAAAAATGCATAGGTTGCATTTTTTTCTAAGTTAGTTATTTAATCGACCACCTAGTGTGCTTTAACTCCCCTCTCTATTAGGGAGACTACCTTTAGGCACCCAACCGCATCTAAACCTCCAACTGAAGGAGAAAAGACGTGTCCGGCCCATCTAAAGGTACTCACTAAATCCCTAAACCTGCGAGGAGGGTTAAATACACCCTATGTGTCGAAAACATACGCATATAACTAAACTAATGCACAGAAAATCAAACGGTAGCTATTATACTGCAGGTGAGGGGTTTCTTACCTTGTGTGCTAGATTTCTTACAAATCTAATCGCTAGGAATTCCGGTGGAGACGACTTCTCGACGATCCGCTCGCGTCCACGTGCTCTACTCGCGGAGGGGAACGTCCTCGTGCTGAAATCGTCGCCGGAAAGTGACCTTGGGGCCCTAGGGAGAGAACCCTAGGTTGTTTGGGTGTTGGCGCCGAGAGAAGGAGAGGAAGGACGGGTTGGCGTCGGTGAGGGTTTGGAAAAAAAAAAAGAATTGGCGTGTGGTTTTGTGAGGAGAGGGCTGCCGAACCAAATTAAACCAAACTCACACTTAAGTTTTTCCTATTTATATTAAGCGGATAACTAAGCCCAACTTAAATATAAATATATTTGATTCTCCTTTCCTTTCAGCACGGCCCTGCTGGGTTCACCGGTTACTAAGGCTAACTAAAGGTTTAGCGGACCCGAGAGGTCCCGGGTTCGATTCCCGCTTAAGCAAGTTTGAGAATAATTCTAATGCAAGTTTGAGAATTTTCGGGCATTACAGTCGGCACGCCGACGCTTCAACCAGAGATACACAATTTTTGAACCTTACTCTTATATTACCCGTTTATTGCATGCTTGCTATTTTTGGTGCAAATAGATTACTGTGTTAGTGTAATCAGATTACAACAATTTTAGAGAATTTATTGCAGCATCAATAGACATGATGAATGATAGGGTAACGGGGTCTGATGAGGCTAGCGCCAGACCCGAGAGATTTTTCGGGCAAAACTTCAGACGTTGGTAACAACGGATGAAATTTTGGCTTACTACGCTAGGGTTATTCTCCGTTATAGAAACAGATCCTCCTTCACCTGATGAAGAGGAACCTGCCTATACTGCTACCTTACAGAGGTTTAAGCAAAGGGATTATCTCTGCCATGGGAGAATCCTGTCTGCCCTCTCAGACACACTATTTGATGTGTACTGCTCAACCTTTTCGGCTAAAGAGCTGTGAAAATCTTTGAATAAAAAATACAACTCCGAAGATTCTGGTTTAGAAAAGTACACTGTGGCAAAATTCCTAAACTTCAAAATGGTTTAAGGCAAATCTGTGATTGAGCAGACACATGAATTCCAAGTTCAAATTCATGGTCTTGCTGAAGGAGATATGTCATTACCCGAAAAATTTTAGGTCTTGTCTATCATCGAAAAATTACCTCCGAGTTGGGAAGATTTTGGCATGACTCTTAAACATCGGAGAGGTAAAATCTCTCTAGAAGATTTGATGATTGCCTTAAATATCAAAGAAGAACATCGAAAGCAACATAAAGATGATGATAAAAGAATGCCTATGGATTTTATTCCAAAGGCAAACATAGTAGTCTCATCTGACAAAAAGAAATTGAAAAATCAGAAAATAAAGAACAAGATGAAACCCAAACCAAAGGTTCAAAAGAAAAATGGAACCAAGTCGTGCTGGGCATGTGGACAAGTTGGACATTATGCCAAATTCTGCCATAAGAAGAAAAATCAGAGCAATATGTCCAACACCAAGGCACAAGAAAATGTCATGACTGCCAGTAACGACACCAGCAATAGGTTTGTTACCTTCAAACCCGAACTAAACTTGATCTATCAACCTAATGAATGGTTAGTTGATAAAGATGCTAATGTGCACTGTTGTGCTGATCACTCTGCCTTCCTTACTTATCAGGTAATTGAAGGCACTTCCGTGATCATGGGGAACCATTCTGCAGCCAGGGTGTTTGGGATAGGACAAGTTGACCTGAGGTTCACTTCTGGAAAAGTCCTGTCACTGCATGAGGTGCATCATGTTCCATTTGTCCGTCGAAATCTGATTAGCGAGTCAAAGTTAGTCTGTGCTGGTTATGAGTTAAACTTTAAATGTAATAAAGTTGTAATATTACATTTAGGAACCTTTATTGAAAAAGGTTACCTTAATGAAGGTTTATTTAAACTCAATGTAGAAAATGCTACCTTAAATAAATCTACTGATATTGGTTGTTCATATAACATTGAGTCTTATGATATATGGCATGATAGATTAGGACATGTCAATTTTAATACCGTAAAAAGGATGATGAATCTAGACATGATTCCTAAGCATGCTATAAATAATAAGAAAAAATGTGAAGTTTGTGTGCAATATAAACAAACCTGTAAACCCTTCAAATCAATTGATAGAAATTCTGACATTTTAGAATTGATTCATACTGATTGTTGTGAATTTAACGGTGTAATAACGAGAGATCATAAAAGGTATTTTATTACCTTCATTGATGATTACTCTCGTTATTGCTATGTTTATTTGCTGAAAACTAAGGATGAAGCTTTAGATAAATTTATGATTTTTAAATCTGAAGCTGAGAATCAAACAAATAAATCTATTAAGAGGTTAAGGTTTAATAGGGGTGGAGAGTTTACCTCGAACCTGTTTCAAAAATTTTGTCAAGATACAGGTATAATTCACGAGGTAACTGCTCCATATAGTCCGCAATCCAACGGTATAGCAGAACGGAAAAATCGAACCCTTGAAGATATGATTAATTCCATGTTAGGCAGTTCTGGGTTAACCAACTTCATGTGGGGGGAGGCTCTATATACTGCATACCATGTATTAAATAGAGTCCCCATGAAGTCAAAGGATAAAAACCCATATAAGCTTTGGAAAGGCCGGAGGACAAGTTTGAAATACCTTAAAGTGTGGGGATGCCTTGCAAAGGTACTAGTACCTCAACACAGAAGGAAAAAACTTGGTCCAAAGACCGTAGATGGTATCTTCTTGGGTTATGCTCAAAATAGTATTGCATATAGGTTTCTGATTATAAAATCAGAAATTTCTGGAATAGATGCAAATACTATTGTAGAACTTCACGATGCTACATTTTTTGAGGATATATTTCCTATGAAGACGAGAACACCTTAGTCTATATCTAGTATTCCTACTAGAGATAAGTCTGCTTCTGTAGAGGCCCCATTATCCGTAGAAGGTACACCTTCCTCAAGTCACTCTAGACTAGATGAATCTAGTGAGTGTACAGAACTGAGAAGGAGCAAGAGGCAACGTGTGTCTACGGATTTAGGCCAGGATTTTATCACCTATAATATAGAAGGTGACCCTGTGACATATAGAGATGCTATGGCTTCTCCTGAAGCTAAGCACTGGAAAGAGGCCATTAAAAGTGAAATGGACTCTATTATCTCTAATGTCACTTGGGAGTTGGTAGATTTACCTCCTTGGTGTAACACTATAGGATGTAAATGGGTGTTTAAGAGAAAACTAAAACCTGATGAGTCAGTAGATAAATTCAAAGTCCACCTAGTTGCTAAGGGATTCAAACAGAAAGAAGGGATTGACTATTTTGACACTTATTCTCCTGTTACCATAATTACTACAATCCGAGTGTTAATAGCATTGGCATCCATATATCATCTTGAGGTCCATCAAATGGATGTCAAAATGGCATTCCTTAATGGAGATCTTGAAGAAGAGATATATATGGATCAGCCTGAAGGACATGTAGTTTCTGGAAATGAGAATAAAGTCTGTAGGTTAGTCAAATCTCTTTATGGTTTGAAGCAAGTCTCAAAGCAGTGGCACAAAAAATTTGATAGAGCTATGCTATCATTTGGGTTTGAAATGAATGACTCTGATAAATGTGTGTATGCTAAAATGAAAGGTGATAATTGTATTATCTTATGTTTATATGTAGATGATATTCTACTTTTTGGTTCTAACCTTTCTATTATTAATGAGACTAAGGCCCTCTTAAGTGGTAAGTTTGATATGAAGGATATGAGTTGTGCTGATATGATTTTAGGGTTGAAGTTGACTCGTTCAACTGATGGAATAGCAATTTCTCAGTCACTCTATATTGAGAGAGTATTAGAGAAATATGGCTATAGCCAAGTTAATTCTGTCGTCACACCCTATGATCCTTCAAAAACTCTCCACAAGAATAAGAGTGGTGTGGCAGTGTCTCAATTAAGATACTCACAAATAATAGGTAGTCTAATGTATTTAACAAATTGTTCTAGACCTGATATTTCTTTTGCTATATCAAAATTGAGCAGGTTTACCATCTGTCCGGACAGAACGCATTGAGATGCATTAGACAAAGTACTCAGATACCTAAAAGGCACTATATCCTTGGGCTTGTAGTATGGGAGATTCCCTGCAGTCTTGGAGGGATATAGTGATGCTAGTTGGATAGCTGACACTGTTGAGTGTAAAGGTATTACTGGTTATGTCTTTACACTTGGAGGCGGTGCAGTTGCTTGGAGGTCTGTTAAATAGACGATTATAACTCATTCTACATCTGAGACAGAATTGTGTGCTTTGGATACCACAGTAACTGAAGATGATTGGCTTAAGGGTCTTCTTTCTGAAATTCCCTTGATGATGAAGCCAATACCTTCTATTTCAGTACACTGTGATAATCAAACAACAATAGCTCAGATTAGAAGCTCCAAGTATAACTAGAAACAGAAGAGACATGTACGAATAAGATTAAAGTCTATTCGTGAGCTAGTGTCTCTTGGAGTGGTGTCATTAGACTTTGTAAGTTCAAAGGACAATATTGCTGATCCACTCACTAAAGGACTTGATTCTGAGAAAATCAAGAGATCCAGTAAGGGAATGAGACTGAGGCCTATCCTGGATTCATCTATAGCGGCAACCCAACCTATCTGATTGGAGATCCCAAGAAGTAGGTTCAATGTGGTATAAACAAGTTATAAGGATGAATTGTAAGCATCAAATTGATTGAGATGTAATCTCATAGTCTCTTCCCTAGATAGATGCTTGACTGCTAGTATGGATGAGCTTAAGAGCTCTTAATGAGTTCAAGGTCTTAATGACAGGATGCTCGCAGTACATCCTTGGAGAACTCACCTATGTAAGTGTAACTGTGAGGCCGCAGTGTGGGGGGTCTAGGCAACTCTCCTTAGCACTTATGAAACAAGATTTGGTGGCATGGCCGTAATGCACCAACCCAGAAGGATTCAACTATCGCCCGTGATGAGTTGTTACCAATTGATTTTCACATATAAAAGGTTTAAGATCAAGACTGAGTTCTCTTCAAACCTATGTGAATAAGATTGGTGTACTTAGGTGAAAATTCAAACCGGAAAGTTTTTTCACTAAAAGCTCATTGCAATCAAGCCTCAGAACATATCTTTATTTTCGACCAAAAATAATTTGAATTAGTGGGGGATTGTTGAGTTTTAATTCAAGTTATTTCTTTTGGTAATACATATGTATGCATTTAGTTCCACATTGCTAAGCAAAGAAGGTTGGAAGGCCTTATATATGGAGCCCTTCCATCCTTGCTTAGCAAAGTTAAGGGGGGCCTATACGCATGCGCGGGCCGAGCCCAAATCAAGTGGTTTCAGGGGGTTCGAGCCGGAAATCCATAAACCGGGTGTGACGCAAGCGATCATCGCGCGCAGGGGGGGTGCAAATCCCCAATCGTGGGTCTCTCACTTGCAGGCGGCCTGGTTTGTTTTTGCCAGTCTGGTTCTTGGTTCTGACCCGCCCGTGAGGAAGCGCACTTGGGTTTGGTTCTATCAGCGTGAGGAAGCGAAGCAACGCGACGCACCTCTGTCCGCGTGAGGAAGCGAAGCAACGCGCGCTTTGATTCCTGGTGTGCTTGCGCTGCTTCAGAGTGTATAAATACACTCCCTCTGTTCCTGGTTAAACACACTCTCTCAAAAAAAAGCATTCTCTGCTTTCTCCTTCTTCTTCTTCCTTTCGAGTTTTCCTTTGTTCTGAGGCTTTGGTTCCGCGATCTGAGGTTGAGTCCGAGTGTGGAGTTCGTCTTGGAGTGCACCTACGAATGGTGCGAGAGATTATCGGATCTTGGGAGAATTTTGCTGGAGAGCCTCTGCACTGTGGGCGGTAATAAATTCTCTAAAGACAGTCGGCATGCTAGCGCTTCAACCAGAGATACACAATTTCTGAACCTTACTCTTATATTACCCGTTTATTGCATGCTTATTATTTTTGGTACAAATAGATTACTGTGTTAGCGTAATCAGATTACAACAGTTTTGTGCTCACACAGTTGCAAACTTTAACAAATCTTCAAGAAATAAGATTACGAAACCTAGAACGAGTAGAGGAGACTCAAACAAACGTGTTGATGGGCCAACAAAGTCTACGCGACTTGTCATTGCATTGGGGTGGTGAAGAATCAAATGAGAGTTCTGAATCAGTTACATTACTGTTGGTACTCGAACCTCTCCGACCCAACATGCATTTGAAAAGTCTAGAGATCATGTCTTATAAAGGAGTGGAATTTCCTGGTTGGATGAGTGAACAACAACTTGCTGGTTTCGATTCTTTAGTTGAAGTGAGACTCATCAATCTCAGTGTTGGTTGCTACTCGGAAAGCCTATAGGTTCCACTGTACAAAAATTTTGTACAAAGATCTGAACCTTTTCCTAGCTACCATGTGTTCTTTTAAATTAAATTTTGGATCTCCTGTGGAACTTAACACGTTTGATCCAAAACTTAATCTATTTGTTCTTTTAGGTTTTGACTTGGATCTCCTGCGGAACTTAACACGTTCGACCCAAGTCTCCTTAAGTTATTAATTCCATTAAATATTAATTTCCATAAAAGGTTCCCAGTACTGACGTGGCGAGGCACATGGCCTTCTTGGATATGGGAGCAACCACCACCGACTAGACAAAACCTTTAATAGAAAGCTAATATTTAATTTCCTAAAATAACTTTAGGTTAACCAAAGAGAACAATCAAATCACAAGGAAAAGAAAGAAACAAAAGAACACAACTTCGAAAAAACATATTCGAAATACTAGAATGTAAGCCTCTTGTATTTGGTATTATTTCCATAAATAACTAGCATGATGCGGAAATAGAAATTACTAGTTATACCTTGTAGAAAAACCTCTTGATCTTCTACCGTATTCCTCTTCTAACCTCGGACGTTGTGTGGGCAACGATCTACCAAGATGAGAAACCACCAACCACCTTCTTCTTCTCCAAGCAAGGTTCGGCCACAAAGGAAGAACTTTACCAAAGAAGAAAATCAAAATACTAACCAAGCTCCAAGAGATGCTAGCTTTCTCTCCTTCTTCTTCTTCTTCTCCAAGTAGTATCCGGCCACCACAAGAACTCCAAGAGAGATGAAGTATTCGGCCACCACAAGAGGAAGAGAGGGAGAGGATGATGGCCGGCCACAACACCAAGGAAAGAGGGAGAGAAAACAATAGAGGTTGTGTCTTGTGAAGGCACCCTCACCCCTTCTTTTATATTCCTTGGCCTAGGCAAATTAGGAAATTTAATTACAATAAAATTTTCTTAATTTCCTTGACATGATTTATTTGAGAAAAATAAAATAAAATTTCCCAAATAAACTCTAATGGCCGGCCACATCAAGAGGAAGCAAATTGGACAAGTTTTAATCAACAATTAAAACTTTCCTTATTTGTTTCCGGAAATTTTAAAAAATAAAATTTCTCTTTAAAAATCTCTTCATGGTTAATAAAAGAAAATATCTATAATTTTAATTTTATTAACATGTGAATAATTTTAAAGAGAAAATAAAAAACTCTTCAATCTACAAATAAGGAAAGAGATCTAATCTCTTTCTTTAATCTTTTGTAAATCTTTTATAAGAGAGATATTTTAATTTTAATTCTCTTTAAATTATATCTTCCACATAATAATAAAATCTAAAATTAAATTTCTTTTTATTTAATTATGGCCGGCCCTACTAGCTTGGGTTCAAGCTAGGGCCGCCACCTTAAACAAGCTTAGGCCGGCCCTAGCTTGGTTCCCAAGCTAGCTTGGCCGGCCCCCGTTAGGTGGGTATAGAAGGTGGGTATATGTGGGTATAGTACTCTATAAATAAGAGGCTACGATAGGGACCGAGAGGAGGAATTGGTTTTGGTCTCCCGATAAAATTAAGCATCCCATGTTCGCCCCGAACACACAACTTAATTTTATCAATGATAATTCATTCCACTAGAGAACTATCATTGAACTACCGCACCAATCCCAAATTACATTTTTGGGCTCCTTCTTATTATGAGTGTGTTAGTCTCCCTGTGTTTAATATATCGAATGTCCACTAATTAAGTGAGTTACTGACAACTCATTTAATTAATATCTAAGTCCAAGAGTAGTACCACTCAACCTTATTATCATGTCGGACTAAGTCCACCTGCAGGGTTTAACATGACAATCTTTATGAGCTCCTCTTGAGGACATTATCAACCTAGTATCACTAGGACACAGTTTCCTTCTATAATCAACAACACACACTATGAGTGATACCATTTCCCAATTTATCGGGTTTATTGATTCATCGAACTAAATCTCACCCATTGATAAATTAAAGAAATAACAAACATATGTGCTTGTTATTATATTAGGATTAAGAGCACACACTTCCATAATAACTGAGGTCTTTGTTCCTTTATAAAGTCGGTATAAAAGGAACGACCTCAAATGGTCCTACTCAATACACTCTGAGTGTACTAGTGTAATTATATAGTCAAGATAAACTAATACCTAATTACACTACGACCTTCTAATGGTTTGTTCCTTTCCATTCTGGTCGTGAGCTACTGTTTATAATTTATAAGGTACTGATAACATCATCTTCTGTATGTGACATCACATACTATGTTATCTACAATATAAATTAAATGAACAACTACAAACAAATGTAGATAATTAGACCAAATGTGATTCTTTATTCAAAATAAATGTTTACAAAAGCTTAGGCTTTCAGTATACACTCTAACAATCTCCCACTTATACTAATGACTAAGCTGCCATATCTTCTGCCATACATCTGATTCCCATTCCCTTCACATGCCGATCGAAAGCTTTCGCCGGAAGGGCCTTAGTAAAAGGATCTGCCAGATTATCCGCTGATGCAATCTTGGCGATGACAACTTCTCCTCGCTTCACGATATCTCTTATCAGGTGGTACTTGCGCTCTATATGTTTACTTGCTTTATGAGCTCGTGGTTCCTTCGAGTTTGCAACTGCACCGCTATTATCACAATAAATTGTGATGATTTTGGGCAAATCAGGAATCACATCTAAGTCCATTAGGAAGTTCCTGAGCCACACAGCTTCTTTGGCTGTCTCAGAGGCTGCCACATACTCAGCTTCCATGGTTGAGTCAAAAACATATTTCTGCTTAACATTCCTCCATGCAATGGTTCCACCTCCTAAAGTAAACACATAGCCTGATGTAGAATTACTATTGTCCCTATCTGATTGAAAGTCAGAATCCGTGTATCCCACAGGGATCAAATCATCTGCTTGGTAAACTAGCATATAATCTCTAGTCCTTCTCAGGTACTTTAATATATGCTTTACAGCAGTCCAATGTCCTTGTCCAGGGTTACTTTGATATCTGCTAACCATGCCCACGGTAAAACAGATATCCGGTCTCGTGCATAACATAGCATACATTAGGCTTCCTACAGCCAAAACATAAGGAACTGCCTTCATATCCTCTATCTCCTTTAATGTTCGGCGACATATCTTTAGATAAAACTACTTCATGTCTAAAAGGTAGAAAACCTTTCTTAGAGTCTTGCATGCTAAAACGAGTAAGGATTGTATCAATATATGAAGCTTGGGACAAGCACAACATCCTTTTTTTGCGATCCCTTATTACTTTGATCCCAAGAATATGTGTGCATTCTCCTAAGTCCTTCATATCGA
Source organism: Zingiber officinale (assembly GCF_018446385.1). Classification (NCBI taxonomy): domain Eukaryota; kingdom Viridiplantae; phylum Streptophyta; class Magnoliopsida; order Zingiberales; family Zingiberaceae; genus Zingiber; species Zingiber officinale. The sequence continues at coordinate 112,102,726 of NC_056001.1, read as the reverse complement.
ATTATTTGTACAACCATACCCTTACTTCCGATAATACCTTGACATTGTTGTCAATTAACAAAATATCATCTACGTATAGTACAAGAAATACCACCACGTTTCCGTTACACTTCTTATATACACAAGACTCATCCGGACTTTGAATAAATCCATATGTCAGGATTACTTCATTAAACCGGATGTTCCAAGACCTTGAAGCTTGCTTTAGTCCATAAATAGACCGATTGAGCTTGCATACCAGATGCTCTTTGCTCTTTTCAATAAATCCTTCTGGTTGCTTCATATGGATGTTCTCTTCAAGACTTCCATTAAGGAAAGTTGTCTTGACATCCATTTGCCAAATCTCATAATCCATATGAGCAGAATGGATAAGAGTATCCGGATAGACTTAAGCATGGCTACCGGTGAAAAGGTTTCCTCATAATCGATTCCTCTTTCTAAGTGTACCCTTTCACAACAAGCCTAGCTTTGAAGGTTTCTACCTTCCGTCCCCTCTTTTCCTTTTGTAGATCCACTTGCATCCAACGGCTTTTACACCATCGTGGTTCTACAAGCTCCCGGACCTTATTAGAGTACATGGACTCTATTTCGAATTCATTGCCTTTTGCCAAGATGTCGCATCTATATCTTGGAGTGCTTCATCATATGATCGGGGATCAGGTTCATGTTTACCGGATCAAGTCCAAGACTCTCCCAAAACATGAATCTTTCAGTCAGACACAACCCTCCCACTACGACGAGGCACTTGTTTGTGGTTGTGTATCATGTGTGACACGTGTTGCGCTCTTGTGGTACTTCATCTTGTCGTTAGGTGAAGTAGACATGTCCTCTCTAAGTTCTTCTAAAACAACTTTACTCGGGCTTGTGATCCATTATATAGTCTTCTTCTAAAACGGGCATTGGTGCTAACAATGACCTTCGGTCTTAGGACTATAAAATAAACCACCTTTCGTTCCTTTGGGATATCCTACAAACACGCGAACTTCTGACGAGATTCTAACTTATCAAGATCTGGTTTCAGCACATGTGCTGGACTACCCCATATCCGAATATGTCTTAGACGGGTTTTCGCCCATTCCACAATTCTATGGGAGTAGAAGAAACTGATTTAGAAGGTACTAAGTTCGGAACGATACTGCTTGTTTCGAGCATATCCCCAAAACGAATTTGGTAATTCGAATAACTCATCATTGATCTAACCATCTCCATAAGAGTCCTATTCCTTCGCTCGCTACACCATTCTGTTGGGTGTTCCAGTGCAGACAATTGGGATTGAATCCGCCTTCGATAAGTAATTCCTAAACTCTCCTAAGAGGTATTCGCCACCACGATCCGATCAGTAGTGTCTTGATACTTTTACCTAGTCGTTTCTCCACATCACCTTGTATTCTTTGAACTTATCAAAGCACTCGGACTTGCGCATTAGGTAAATGTATCCATATCTTGAATAATCGCCTATGAAAGAGACAAAATATTCAAAACCTCCTCTTGCACGGACGGACATAGGACCACACAAATCGAGTGAACCAACTCTAACACTTCTTTGGCTCTATACCCTTGGCCTTGAACGGCCTCTTGGTCATTTTACCTTCTAAGCAAGATTCACAAGTTGGAAAATTTTCCAACTCTAATGAACTTAAAGTCCATCAGCTAAGCCTTCGAATCCTACTTAAGTTAATATGACCAAGCCTTAGATGCCAAAGATATGCTTGGTTCATTTCAAGGTTCTTTTCTCTTATTAGAATTAGAAGATGAATTATAAATTTCCATGTTTTGCTTTGTGGAAGAATTTGGATTTAAAATATACAAATTGCCAACTAATGCACCGGAACAGATAATCACTTTTTTCTTTTAATAACTACATCGTTATCGAAAGAAACCGAATATCCATCTAAAAACAGTTTAGAAACTGAAATTAAATTCTTTCTAAAACCTGGGTACATAAAGACAATTTCTTAAAACCAAATTTCTATTTCTACTAAAAGATAAGTAGACGCCTCCCACTGCAATAGCTGCCACCTTAGTAGCATTGCCCATGTAGACAGTAATCTCCCTTCAGATTTCCTGGAACCCCTGCAAGGAATTACAGACATGATCGGTGGCTCTCGTATCTACACACCAGGTGTTGGTAGATAACACCGCTAAACATGTTTCAACAACTAGAGTATGAGATATACCTTTGTTTTGGTTCTTACGAGAAATCCGCCTTCCAATGTCCTGCTTGCAGATGAAGCACTTGCCCTTGGCTTCTTCATTCCAACTTTAAATCCGTACTGAGATTTATTCACTTTCTTTCTTGAACCAGCTTGTTTCTTCTTCTTCTTACCTTCGGTTTAGAAGTAGAACCATTTTCAACATAGTGAATTTGAGCATTGTGACGAAATAACCCTTCTGCTTCTGTCAGTAGTTTCCCTAATGAATAAATCCTTTTATTCATATTATAGTTCAGACGGAACCGCTCAAAACTTCTAGGTAGGGTTTGGAGGATCATATCGATCTGGGTTTCCCATCAATTTCTCCTCCAAGGATCTCGTATTTCGTTCAGATAAGCCATCATGTTTAGGATATGATCCCTTACAGGAGTACCCTCTTGCATGGTGGTGTCATTATCTTTCTCATAGCTTCTTGTCTAGAAGCCCTATCTGATGACCAAAGAGTTCCTTGAGATTATATCATAAATCGTTGGTAAATCTTTATGTCGATGTTGCAATACATTTGACATTGAAGCCAAAATGTAACACCGCGCCATCTCATCTGCTTTTACCCATTTCCTATGATATTCAATCTCCTCTTGGGTAGATTCACCGGTGAGTGCATCAGGCAATGCTCAATCAGACAAATTTATAGCTTTCAGCAGTAAGAACAATATCCGGTTTCTTTTCCAATCTATGTTCCAATAAGTCTATTTTGTTGAAGTATGATGGACAATGGGTTGAAAGTCATCATAAGAATCACAAATAACTTTTGGTCGAACTCTAAATTTAGAATAATATTGATTCCTCAAACAATACTATTTTAAATTAACCAACACCTTAAAACACCGTGAATTTTGTATGCCACGTTAGTGTGGACGATACAAATTCAACATTTGTAAAAGGAGGGTTTTAACCCATTAATTTTATTATCTTGTCAACCTAACTTTTGACAAATAAAATTAATAGTTGGTATTATTTGGTCACACAAATAATAGCGGTGACTCGATTGGGAGGATACTATTAGATGTGTCTAAGTGTACACCATTACTTGACACTAAGTCCATTAATAAGATTATGCCCTTCCGTTGGGGAAGATCACACGCCCTTAATTAACTTCCTATAGTCATCCAAAATGGAAGTCTGTTCTAGTGATCCGAAAACAAGCTCATCCGTTATGGAGGAAGGCACTCGAGCCAACGCGAAGCTTGTTTGCATCACTTACAAACCAAGAATGGAGACCATGGGATTTACTTAAAATCCTCTCCCACTTAGTTATTTATAAATGAGGAATTTTAACTATGCTAGCCTACTAAACTTGTAAACTAACATGCACACACACAGCACAATATAAAAGCAATAAATGGAAAATCTAATTTTCAACTATTATGGCTTTTATCTTTAATTGTCCTCCGTGTGTTGTCATCCGAAGCTGCTGCCATATTTGGCCACCGCCACCGGGTCTAACTGTCGCATCCATCTTGCTCCTAGTTCCGCTGCGCCTCTGGTCCTTAGAAGGTTCCACGCTTTGCAAGATTCGATCCGCGACATAAATAGAATTTTACATTTTTGATCCTATATTCCATAAAAGGAATGTACATGTATCTAGATCAAAAATAAAATCCTAATAAAACTAAATACAGCTCCTGCTGTATTTTAATACAATCATGCACACACATATAAATTGCCCTTGACATGTCCAAGGGTCCAATCACACACATAATTAACTAAAAGCCATAATAGTTGGATCCTGCATCCATAGAGTTAGCACATCCTACTATTAACCTGCCTAAATTATGTATGACATGTGCATAATTAAACTAAATACCAAATACACAGAGGCAAAACCCTAGCTCTGATACCAATTGTTGGTTGCTACGGAAAGCCTATAGGTTCCACTGTAAAAAATTTTGTACAAAGATCTGAACCTTTTCCTAGCTACCATGTGTTCTTTTAAATTAAATTTTGGATCTCCTGCGGAACTTAACACGTTTGATCCAAAACTTAATCTATTTGTTCTTTTAGGTTTTGACTTGGATCTCCTGCGGAACTTAACACGTTCGACCCAAGTCTCCTTAAGTTATTAATTCCATTAAATATCAATTTCCATAAAAGGTTCCCAGTACTGACGTGGCGAGGCACATGGCCTTCTTGGATATGGGAGCAACCACCACCGACTAGACAAAACCTTTAATAGAAAGCTAATATTTAATTTCCTAAAATAACTTTAGGTTAACCAAAGAGTGTTATCAAATCACAAGGAAAAGAAAGAAACAAAAGAACACAACTTCGAAAAAACATATTCGAAATACTAGAACGTAAGGCTCTTGTATTTGGTATTATTTCCATAAATAACTAGCATGATGCGGAAATAGAAATTACTAGTTATACCTTGTAGAAAAACCTCTTGATCTTCTACCGTATTCCTCTTCTAACCTCGGACGTTGTGTGGGCAACGATCTACCAAGATGAGAAACCACCAACCACCTTCTTCTTCTCCAAGCAAGGTTCGGCCACAAAGGAAGAACTTTACCAAAGAAGAAAATCAAAATACTAACCAAGCTCCAAGAGATGCTAGCTTTCTCTCCTTCTTCTTCTTCTTCTCCAAGTAGTATCCGGCCACCACAAGAACTCCAAGAGAGATGAAGTATTCGGCCACCACAAGAGGAAGAGAGGGAGAGGGTAATGGCCGGCCACAACACCAAGGAGAAAGGGAGAGAAAACAATAGAGGTTGTGTCTTGTGAAGGCACCCTCACCCCTTCTTTTATATTCCTTGGCCTAGGCAAATTAGGAAATTTAATTACAATAAAATTTCCTTAATTTCCTTGACATGATTTATTTGAGAAAAATAAAATAAAATTTCCCAAATAAACTCTAATGGTCGGCCACATCAAGAGGAAGCAAATTGGACAAGTTTTAATCAACAATTAAAACTTTCCTTATTTGTTTCCGAAAATTTTAAAAAATAAAATTTCTCTTTAAAAATCTCTTCATGGTTAATAAAAGAAAATATCTATAATTTTAATTTTATTAACATGTGAATAATTTTAAAGAGAAAATAAAAAACTCTCCAATCTACAAATAAGGAAAGAGATCTAATCTCTTTCTTTAATCTTTTGTAAATCTTTTACAAGAGAGATATTTTAATTTTAATTCTCTTTAAATTATATCTTCCACATAATAATAAAATCTAAAATTAAATTTCTTTTTTTTATTTAATTATGGCCGGCCCTACTAGCTTGGGTTCAAGCTAGGGCCGGCCACCTTAAACCCAAGCTTAGGCCGGCCCTAGCTTGGTTCCCAAGCTAGCTTGGCCGGCCCCCTTTAGGTGGGTATAGAAGGTGGGTATATGTGGGTATAGTACTCTATAAATAAGAGGCTACGATAGGGACCGAGAGGAGGAATTGGTTTTGGTCTCCGATAAAATTAAGCATCCCATGTTCGCCCGAACACACAACTTAATTTTATCAATGATAATTCATTCCACTAGAGAACTATCATTGAACTACCGCACCAATCCCAAATTACATTTTGGGCTCCTTCTTATTATGAGTGTGTTAGTCTCCTGTGTTTAATATATCGAATGTCCACTAATTAAGTGAGTTACCGACAACTCATTTAATTAATATCTAAGTCCAAGAGTAGTACCACTCAACCTTATTATCATGTCGGACTAAGTCCACCTGCAGGGTTTAACATGACAATCTTTATGAGCTCCTCTTGAGGACATTATCAACCTAGTATCACTAGGACACAGTTTCCTTCTATAATCAACAACACACACTATGAGTGATACCATTTCCCAATTTATCGGGTTTATTGATTCATCGAACTAAATCTCACCCATTGATAAATTAAAGAAATAAATATCAAACATATGTGCTTGTTATTATATTAGGATTAAGAGCACACACTTCCATAATAACTGAGGTCTTTGTTCCTTTATAAAGTCGGTATAAAAGGAACGACCTCAAATGGTCCTACTCAATACACTCTGAGTGTACTAGTGTAATTATATAGTCAAGATAAACTAATACCTAATTACACTACGACCTTCTAATGGTTTGTTCCTTTCCATTCTGGTCGTGAGCTACTGTTTATAATTTATAAGGTACTGATAACATCATCTTCTGTATGTGACACCACATACTATGTTATCTACAATATAAATTAAATGAACAACTACAAACAAATGTAGATAATTAGACCAAATGTGATTCTTTATTCATAATGAATGTTTACAAAGCTTAGGCTTTCAGTATACACTCCAACACTCAGGAGGTGTGCTACATTACCATCACTCGGTCAACTTCATTGTCTCGAGAAGCTTGAGATAAGTGGCATGGATTTAATAAAACACATAGACAATACATTTTACGGGGATGGCGGCACATTTCCGATGTTGAGAGAGCTCACTTTCTCAGAAATGCTTGCACTAGAGAAATGGTTCATGACAGCAAGAAATTATGCTTATTTTTTTCCAAATCTTAGACAATTGACACTAATTCAGTGCCCAAAACTCAAGGAAATAGATCCGCATTATTATTGTCGTACAATGAGAGTATGGTTGAACAATGAGACAATATGGTCTGCTGAATTTTGCAATTGGGGCAACCTTCGATACATTAAAAGAATAGAGATAGTCGGGTGCCAAGATCTAAGATGTCTGCCACAAGGTATGCGAAGATTGAAGCGTCTATCTAAGATGATAACTAATAGTTGCAACAATTTGACGACTTTGGTAGCATTGGATTCACTTAGAGAATTGAACATATATGCTTGCCCAGTGCTAGCATTCAACCTAGAAGTATTTACAGAACTTAGGAGGCTTATAGGGCTGTAAACAAGCCGAGCCGAGCCGAGTTTAAAATGAACCAAGCTTTTGAAATGAGTATTTAGGCTTGGCTTGGTTTATTTTTTATGAGTTTGAGCTTGTTTGAAGCTTGGCTTGACCTTAGTTCATTTAGATGTTATCAAGCTCTCAATTCAAGCTTGGTTCGAGCTTTGCTCGAGCTTGGCTTGAGCTTGGTTCGAGCTTGGTTCGTTTAGATATTATCAAGCTCTCAATTCAAACTAGTTTAATTGTTTGAAACTTTTAGTTGCTTGATTGGTTATTGAGCTTGGTAATTTAAATTTATTTATTTATTTTATTTTATTTTATTATTTATTTAGCATATTGAAAAGAGTTGTATTAATAAATATGATTCGTGAATATTGTTTATGAACTTTATTCACGAACGTTAACGAGCTGAACACATATGTGTTGAAGTTTGTTTGTTTAGTTTAACGAGCTGTTCAAGCTTGTTTGTTTAATTAATTTTATGTATATTAAACGAATATAAACAAGCTCTTATCAAGCTGAACACCAAGTTTGTTCACGAATGCTTGGTTTATTTATAACCCTAAAGGCTTACAATTAAAGGCTGCCCGAAGATGCAAATGTGAGTGTGATCCTCATCTCCTAGTAGATTTCATTTAATTACTCCTCCTATGCTTCTATTCGCACCAACTATAACTGCTGAATTAATTATTGCTTCAATCAAAGTAGTTATTTATTCTCTTATTCCTTATTTGTTCTACCTATTAGATATTACATACCATCACTGCATTTATAATTAAACTTGTTACTTAGATAATTAAATAAAAATTAACTGACTTGTATGATTAGTAATATAAAGTGTTTGTCAACAAAATTTAACAGTGATATGGAAGATTGATCCATGTACCATTGTCTTAGCCATTAGACATATTGAAATAAAAAATAAAAAAAAAGGAAATTATGAAGTTTATTTGTACTTTTATTCATTGTACTTGGATGTTTGACTATAAAGTGTAGTGCAAAGGTTGGAAACTCAAACCAAGATTCAAATCCTCCATCAATTTAATGTTATCCAAGCTCATTATAATTGCATGACTAATAATTGCTTAGCATTTTAGTTTTCATGATGTCTGGAAGAAAAAAGATGAGAAACGATGGTGGAAAGCAGAAGAAGAAGAAGAAGAAGAAGAAGAAGATAATTAAAGAAACGACGGCGGGCAAAAGAAAAAAAAGAAGATGATGAAAAATATGACAATGCAAGTAGTTTTCTGCACCAAATTGAATGATTCCCTGGACATGTGGTAAGCAATAGTCGACTTCGAGCGGCGGCAATTAGAAGAATAGAAGATCCTAATTGATGCTGATATGCTTAGTTTATTTTTTATTTTGTGAAATTAATGTGTGTTTATTGAAACCCTTTATTTGTCATGCATCATTAATTAGACACAAATTATGGCTTGTGAACTTTCTCACGTCTCTTGAGAATTTATGCAACTAATCAAATGGATTTACTAATGTCTCTGGATGCATATAGTTAACGATATCAATGAACTTAGAAAGTTGCTTGATCTGTTGGATGTTTTAAAGTTGATATTATCTTAAATTGTTTTATTATTTATTTAATTGATAAATAATAGACAAAGACCGAGCCTATTAGATGAACTATTACAATAACAATAAGTGCATCTTTCTTCTCTTTTTCTTTGTAAACTAGCTTGTTAACCTATTTGAGCCAACTGAAGCGAAAGATTAGAATGTTATTTGAGACTTAAACTCTATATTTGTGAACTTTATTTAGTTACATGAATTTATTGTCTAAAGTTTTTTTTAAACATGTAACATAATTATTATTTTGTTAATTTATTTTAAATTTAAATACATAAAGAAATACTATATTTGTTTAAATTATTTATAATAAATTAAAAATGAGTGGCCATATAAGTTTTATGAATCCATGATTTAATTTAATAGGATTTATAAAAAAGTAAAGCTCAATTAACTTAATAAATATACTTAAAAAATTAAATAAGATAAAATGTACCATTACAATTCTTGCATAATTGTCTATGACCTCATTAATGCTCATAAAAAATTTATAAATAAATTTATTTATTAATTTATCTATCAAAAGATTTAATTATAAATTTATTTTTATATGAAAATTATAATAATATCTTATAAATTATATAATTATATAGCATTTGTAATATATTAAACTTGGTTTAGAAAAGTTTGAAGGGAGAAAAATAATTAAACGGTGTCTTAGAGAAATTAGTAATTAGAGAAATTGTCATTTTTCAAATCTAATATATTAAATTGATAAAAAGAAAAAGAAAATATGATTTAAAATACAGATTGTCAAATTTGATTATTAATAAGACGTCTATCATTACTAATTAATGCTCCCAAATATTCAAAATTATATGCTCTACTTTTTTTAAAACAAAATTATTAATTCATATTATTCATTTTTTTCCCAGTGCCTATGGTGCCGCATAAGGACATCCATATTGTCATTCAGGTACTCACGGTTCGATCCCCAGCTACGGCGTATTTGTAGGAATTTTTCCTCTAAATGGGAATGCAACCAAAGGATGTTGAGCTCTTGGATTGCCTGCCACGCATGTTTCCCGATTCACCCTGATGGTCGATGGAAAAATTCAGTGGGCCGGTCACCTTCAGGGGCTAGTTAACGAGACTAACTGGGTTTTTTTTTTTCTATATTCGATTTGTTAAGTATCTGGTCAATCTTGACTTAATTAACTCAGTCAAGTATCTAGTCTACCTTGGCCTGCTTGACTCTTCTTGTTGTCAACCTGGTTAAACATTGACCATAGGAAAATTGTTCCAATAATCTCCCTAAACGGACAATTACATCTGCAATCTCCATATATTGTCAAATATCGAAACCCAAACATCATGACTCAAACTTGAGTCAACTCAAGCTTGGTTAACCTTGACCCAGAGGATATTGCACTAACAGTCGCAACTAAGACTTCTCTTACCTAACTACAGTTAATTAGGACTAATCACTCGGTAGACTTCTCACTCTTACCTAACTACGATTAGAATTTCCCTTAATTAAATTCTATTAAACATATTTACCGGACATTAAAACTGAACATGGATTACAAAACAGGATGTTTCCTTTTGCTAAAGGTTAACAAAATTTGATTCAATTAAAATAATTAACTGAATTAATTCGAAAATTCTATTCAATCTATTCAAAAGTTTATTTTTTAAAAAACAATATTGATTATTTTGATAAAATAGGTTGATTATGAATTTTAAATTTTAATTAAACTAATTTTTATTAAATAAAAAATATTGAGAATATTATATTTTTTTATTAAACTGATTAAGTTTTTTTATTAAAAAGTTTTAATATTTTTTTAAAAAATTATTAATTCGATTACCAACAAAATTAATAGATTTTTATCAATTCTATTTATCAATTTTAATAATAAATATTGATGAATTTGATTAGTAAAAAAGTTCAATTTTAACTTGAATACTCATCCATATTTTTAAAGTACATATATCATTTCAAGTTGACTTATTCTTTTGGAAGAGAAATAAATTTGGGTTAAAAGTATATATATATATATATATTAACCATTGCCTTTTAAAAATTTAAAATAGAAGCACGAGTTTATCTCTTAAACTCCACGAACGAAGTATTCATGTACAGCCCCGATCCTAACAATGGAGGCCCGGGGCGAAACAATCAAAATAGACCCTTAATTTTTTTTCATAAAGTAAAAATTATTTATAATGACTTCTTTTAGTTTTTCTAGATGCAAAATCATTTATAATATTATTAATTTCAAGATTCTCTAAAATCTCTTTTTCAATAGATAAAATTATTAATCAATGCAATCTCTTTGTGATATTATTGATCTCATGTATATTCTTAACAATTTTAATTTCGAGAAACTCCTTTCAGTTGATCTTACGGTAACAGACATAGTTAACAATATTTTCTAAGCAATTGCAACATTTGGATAACAATCTATATTTTTCATAAAATTAAAAATATCAATTGCTGACATTATCTCATTTGGTAAAGTTACTTGTAATATTTTTAATTCCGTAAATAAATCATCTAACTCAACATCTAATAAATTTTCATGCGTAAAAGTAGATGTTAATACAATATTTTCTCAACTCATTATTATCTAATGATTTTAATGTTTTCGAATCAAACAAAAAATTAAATATATTTTCAAATATTATCATTTCACCAAATGTTTTCATTACAATAATTGTAAAACTATAATTTAAATAAACTGAATAAAACTATAATTTAAATCAATTAAAACAATTATACCGGGATAAAAAAGATGAGTAGATCTGTAGATGACAGTCTGCAACCGTCGCAACTCGCAAACCTCCACACCGTAAGCTCAAAACCTCCAGGAGCAACGTGTCGGAGGTGGTGGTGTAGCTGTGTAAAGAAGTGGCAAAGTCACAGCCTCGCTCTGATGCCGTCGCGATCTCATGGAGTCGCTAGTAGAAAAGAGAGCAAACAAAAATCAAACAACAGTTTACCAAACTTAATTCTTAAAACAATTTATATATATATATATATATATATATATATATATATATATATATATATAATCATTTAAAAGTTAAAAGTTGTGGGCCCCTCCAACAAGTTGAGGTTGTGCGGCGGCGAAAGACAAGGTGCAACAGTGAAAAGTTATAAAACTTAGTTTTTAAAATAATTAATATATATATATATATATATATTATAAATATTTAATATTTGTGGGCCCTCCCAAAGTTGGGGCCCTGGGCAATCGCCCAGGATGGCCCTGCCTCTGGGCCGGGCCTGTTCATGTAGTATTAGATGATCTTACTGGACGGTAAAATAATAGGGACTGTAAATCAGTGTACTTAAACTTAGTCAGCCTAAGCTCGAGTTCAGCTTAACTCAATATTATATTGGCTCGACTCGAGCTCAATATTTAATTAAGGGCTCGTTTGGCTCGATATATAAGCACCAAGCTTGTAATAATTAGGCTCGAACTAGGCTTAATTTATAATCAAGTCGGCTTGAGCTCAACTTGAAGCTAGTCAACTTCAAGCACGAGTTAAGTTTTGGCCGAGCAATTCGAGAGCGAGTTACGAGTGACTTACCTCATTTGCACCCTTAGTAAAAATTATGGGTTCTACTATCGACGACTTACTGTAAGTCCTTCTGTAATTTATATTGAATATTGATAGGAAATTTTGGTAAGATCAGCTCAATTAGTTGGATAGTAAGAATTGAACAACTTGATTAAAAAAAAAAAAAGAAGCACTCAAAATTATAATTATAAGTCATGATATACCTTTATATCCGTAGAACTTGTTAGTGAGAGGCATAAGAATTCAAGAGTTAAACTTCCAACTTGAGTATTGATTAAGTTGAGCTCGCTTCCGTTTATAGAATAAGGATTTAATTTCTTTCAAAGGATTATTATTATTATTATTAATTGATTGTTTCGTAGCTTTAGAATGTGTCCCAATCATTGAATTTTCAATAACCTTATTTAATTAATCAATTTCCAATGATTAAGTATTATTAAGTTTAATTGTTAAGTATAATTAATTTCCAATGATTATTTTTATTAAGTTTAATTGATTAATTATAGTCCTATGAAAATTGACACGCATATTTTAGTTAACATTTGGGTACATACATGTGTTCATAAATCTTAATTACTCACGAGCGAACTGACACTTTATCGAATGAATCTTTTATCACTCAAATAATAAAAAAATTATCATATTTTCATTCGCCAAATGTAACTATATAGTTGTTTATGTCCATATTCTTCGACTAATTAGTTAGCAAAAACCAATTTCCAATAACTTAGTCCCTAATCCTTTAATTTGTGGCGCCATGGACCAACTCAGTTGGTAATTACATGGGATAATAATCATAATGATCCGAGGGTTAAAATACGACAGATGATTTCATTATCTCCGTGGATCCCTGCCATACACTTATCAATTTAAATTTCTGTTTAACGCTTTATCAATAGAACGTGAGGACACCAATTTGCGGTCTCTTTGTAACTCACCCCACCTGTCACATACTCGCTCAGGATGCTATGATTTACCTCCCTTGTGATGACCTTGGGTCGGGTACGACGGGGACGCAGGAGGCGAACAATTTCGCCTTTTTATCACATGAGGATACCAATTTGCAGATTGAGAGAGACGTGTGGGTACAGCCGTTACTTTTATTTTATTTTATTTTATTTTATTTTTTTATTATTTTTTTTTAGTAAAGGAAAAGAAAAGAATATAAACTAAAGCTGTCAAGGATTTAAGTATCTTACAAGCCTTAAAGATTTTTTTTTTTTTACTTTCTTAAAAGAAAAATAAAAGAAAAGAAATTAAATACGTAAATTAAATTAAATCTGACAAGGATTTTAGTTGGTCACAAGCCTTAATTCTGAAGAAAATTGAGGTTTCCATTGACAATTAAGTTTACAAATTTTATATGGATTGCAGCTTGCGTGAGATGTAGATTAAGGATAGTTTATGTTGCGGGCCATGGTAATATTCTACTCCACGAGGAAAAGAATACTTTGCTTTGCTTGTGGCGACGGCAAATGAAAAATGCTGATGATGGTAAGAAAGAAAGTTTGCTTCAGGGTGGTGTACATATCAAAACTAATTTGGTTCACCACCACTCTCTCCGCATTTGCATTAACTCATTCACTAGCAAAGAAAATCAGAGGTTGAAGAAATTATGTCGGTGTTACTGGAGTTGAAGCATCTATTGCTGCAGGTGCTACCTTCGCCTGGCATGATAGCACAAGGCCACCTGCTGTGTATCCAAAACCACTTGGCCATGGTTTGTGATAGCCTTTGGACTATCAATTCAATGATCGTTATCCCTGAGATGGGAATGCTGTATAACAATTGTTTGAAATTTTATAGTATATTTGATCCGGAGTTGGATGTGCCTGCAGAATTTGAAGATTGGGAGAGAGATGTGGCTGCAGCAGTTATAGATGTGGGAGAGTTACTCAGTAGAATCATGGATTGGGAAGCAAGTTTGCATCGTTCCATTGTGGGCAACACCCAACAGGTGAACTTTCGCCATGTTATTCTAGTAGAGCTGAAAGAGATGCTGTGCCACTTGAATTCTCTTGTGCTGAGAGGATCTGCAATGGGTCTTCGGAGGGACCCTATGGATTCTATGAACCCACTCCGAGAAGACTACTCAATTGTCCTAAAAAATGAGGTGGTGGGTAGAGAGGAAGATCTAGAGAAACTCGTTGCAATCTTTGAACAACAATTAGTATCGTCCAACAATAATGGTGATGATAACAACCCGTTCGTAATTGTCATAGATGGCAAACCAGGAGTTGGGAAGACGACCTTGGCGCATATGATCTACCACCACACTTGGGTACGCCAACAATTTCATCATCGCATTTGGGTGGATCTACCCCTCGTTTCGACATTCAAGATGATTACTATAATTGGAAACGAATTTGTAAGGTCCATAAACAAGGAAGAATATTGTGATCAGAAATTACACCTAGACTTGCCGCTACCAGCCATGTGGGAATATATTAATGAACAACTCTGTGGTAGTAGATACTTGTTGGTGCTTCATTGTGAAAATTTGGTTAGTTTGATGCAATCAGGTGAGTGGAATGAATTGAAGAACATCCTGTTGCGTGTGGGCGGGCCGGGGAGTGGAGTCTTGATCATCTACAAATCATCAACAAAATCAGTTGTAAGACACGGGTTTTCTAAATGGGATGAAGGATATTATAACATACTGCTTGAATCCCTTATCGGTGGATGCATGGGTGGAATTATTCAAGAGACAGGCAACAACGACAATCCCCTCATCGAAGCAAGATAAATCAACGAAGGATGCATGGCTACTCCGAAATTGCATTCCTGAACAAGCTTTTGGGGCAAAGGTTTTTGGATCGTTAAGCCATAATATTCCGGCATATTTTGCAAATAGGTTATTCTATGAAGTTTATATAGTTAGGAATCTTCCACTTGTCATCATACGATTACACCAATACCAGCGGCTACTGGATGTTTATAATGATTATGATGTCATCTTACACATGTTGACCGCTGAATACCTCATACCAACTGAAGGCCTCGAACGAGATTGGATTCGGCTCTATGCAAGACCTATAAATGAGCGAACTTCATTACGGTTATCAAGGATGGTCCACTTGCATATGAAGGTTCCTGAATATTTAACTACTATTCCAAGGTGTTGTCGCTATTTGTGTTTGAAAATTAATCATAGAGCTATACCATTTCGACTACCGACCATGCCAGTTGAGGTGAGCAATAAACTCATAACATTGATTCTACGAGAACATGAGGAAGCGACACAAGAAGATGTTGAGGAAATAACACTTCAAGTATATAAAAAAAGATGCATGAAAGCAACAACCGCAATATCAAAATTCCTCAACAAGATGTCGGTAAGACTCAGTACATTTGCGTATATTAGTTGTAGAAACTGGTATGATCCAAAGGCTACCGAATGAAGTTATCAAGTTGGTTAACTTGAGATACCTCCACCTTTCAAAGCTTAAGATGGAATTACTTCCGAAATCACTTTTTGACCTACCTAATTTGCGAATTTTAAGTTTGCTTCGCTGCCAAAAGCTTCAAAAGATACCTGAACGAATCCATCAGCTTAAGAAGTTGCAGATTTTGAAACTAGCTTATTGCACAAAGCTTCAGCGGTTACCAAAATCTATAACAAGACTTAAAAACTTGGAAGTGATTGATGTGGAAGGTTGTTGTTGGCTCAGCAAACTCCCAGATGATTTGGTCAGTTTTAAATCACTGAGAATCCTCAACTTCACTAGATGTGCATCCTTGTCTCAAATTCCCCGTGGGATTGAACAATTAATTGACCTTCGTAAGTTGTCAGGAATATTTGTCGGTGTCGATGGAGGTTTTATGCTCGCACAGTTGCAAACTTTAACAAATCTTCAGGAAATAAGATTACGAAACCTAGAACGAGCAGAGAAGACTCAAACTGAGGTGCTGATGGGCCAACAAAGTCTTCGCGACTTGTCATTGCATTGGGGTGGTGAAGAAGCAGATGAGAGTTCTGAATCAGCTACACCACTGCAGGTACTCGAAGCTCTCCGACCAAACATGCATTTGAAAATGCTAGAGATCATTTCTTTTAAGGGAGTGGAATTTCCTACTTGGATGAGTAAACAACAACTTGTTCGTTTCGATTCTTTGGTTGAAGTGAGACTCATCAATCTCAGGAGGTGTGCTACATTACCATCACTCGGTCAACTTCATTGTCTGGAGAAGATTGAGATAAGTGGCATGGATTTAATAAAACACATAGACAATACATTTTATGGTGACGGCGACACATTTTCTGTGTTGAGAGAGCTCACTTTTTCAGAAATGCTTGCGCTAGAGAAATGGTCTATGCCGGAAAGAAATGTTTTTGTTGAGCTTGAACAATTGACACTAATTCAGTGCCCAAAACTCAAGGAAATAGATTTGCATTCTCGACCTTATCTATTTTTTGGTGTTACAATAAGAGTATGGTTGAACAATGAGACAATATGGTCTGTTGAATTTTACAGTTGGGACAAGCTCCAATGCATTGAAATAATAGAGATAGTCGGTTGCCAAGAGCTGAGATGTCTGCCACAGGGTATGCAAAGCTTGAAGCATCTATCTCAGATGACAATTAATAGTTGCAACAGTTTGACGACTTTGGTAGCATTGGATTCACTTGAAGAATTGAACATATATGCTTGCCCACTGCTAGCATTCAACCTAGAAGCATTTACAGAACTTAGGAGCCTTACAATTAAAGGCTGCCCGAAGATGCAAATGTAAGTGTGATCGTTATATTTCATTTAATTACTCTTGCTATGCTTCTATTAGTGCCAACAATAACTTCTGGATTAATTATTGCCTCAACCAGAGTAGTTATTTATTCTCTTCTCCCTTATTTGTTCTACCTATTAGATGTCATATATAAACTTGTTACTTAGATAATTAAACAAAAATTAACTGACTTGTATGATTAGTAATATAATGTGTTTATTAAGAAAAATTAACAGTCATATAGAAGTATGATCTAATGTACCATTTGCACCATTGGACATTTTTTTTTTTAAAAAAAAAGAGAAATTATGAATTTTTTTTATTGTATTTGGAAGCTAAGTTTGACCGTTAAAGTGGAGCTGCAAGTTTGATCTAATGTACCATTTGTATTTGGAAGGTTGGAAATAATAATAATAATAATAAACTCAAATAAAGATTCATATCAAATAATTGCTAATCATTTCTTTTATTGTATTTGGAACTTTGACCATCAAAATATAGTTGCAAATGTTGAAAATGACCAAAAAAAAAAACAAAAAACTCAAATCAAGATTTATATCCTCAATATAATTAATGTTATCAAGGCAAATTATATTACTTGGCTAATAATTTCTTATCCTTTTAGTTATCACGATGCCTGGAAAATAAAAAGACGGTGGTAAGCAAAAGAAGAGAAATGATGGCGGACAAAAGAAGAAGAACTAGAAAAACAACGACTGACAGAAGAAGAAGAAGAAGAATAATATAAATACAAATACAACAATGCAAGTAGTTATCTTCGCCAAATTGAATGATTCGCTGGACATGTTGCAAGAAACAGTTGACTTCGAGCTGTGGCATAAGAAGAATAGAAGATCCTAATTGAGCTGTGGCATAAGAAGGTAAGTTCTAGTCTTTAGAAAAAGAATGTGATATACATCGATTTCATAATTCTATTTTCTAATATATATAAAAAGATTAACAAACTAATAGAATAACAATGTGTGTACATATATTCATTCTACATCAATAAGACAACAGGAGAAAATAGATAAATCAACCAAAGGAAGATATTCGATTAAACTTGGTATATACTACAAGGTCATATGCTTTTAAATAAGTAGAGCTTTTGCTAAATGTTTGAAATTTTTGGTTATTTTATGTGTCAATAAAGAATAATAGGATCTTAATGATTTTAGTAGTATTAAGGACAACTAGTATGTGTATTATAGTATTGTTTGCCAAAGTATATCCAAAAATAGTGCTAACAATGTAATCTGTCTATCATTTTGTTACTGGCAACAAAATAAAACACTAACTCTAAAATACTAAATGTCAAAACTTACACACGCTTGAGTTTCAAGAAAACTGAAAGTAGATTGCTGGAAGCCTGGAAGCAGAACAAAACATCCCAATTGATAATAACTTCCCATGTTGGTGGTGCTAGCTCTCATGAAATGCTTTCATCAATCCTTTCAACGTGATTCTTATTGTTGTCGCAGCACATTGGTAAATGCTCATCCTAGTTTTGACAAGTGTAGGCATTCAATTCTACTAAGTACCTTATATAACTATAGAAATTTGACAAGACCTATATCCAAGTGAATTTGGTACGAGAAAAGTAAGTCATTTCTTTATATACTACATTAATGCTATCATATTATAGTGTTTGAATCACGTATTTATCAGCCCCCTCGGGACGGTGAAATGGTTAAGACATGGGGTGTTGTCACATGAGGTCTTGGGGTCGAAACTCGGCGTGACTGAGCATAACCTTCTCCATGTCTTGGCCATTTGCACTAATGGTTAGTAGTCACCCGTGATTTACCTCCTCCGTGTTGACCTAGGGACGAATTGGCGGAGGCGTTGGGGGCGAGCGAATCGTCTTTTACTACATGAATCACATATTTATCAAGCAATTACTAATCAAATCGATTCATCAATGCACATCAAGCATACAAAACTCCTGCCATAGTTTGCAAAATCGCGATCCGGATCGTAGGATCGTACGATCCTACGATCCGGAAACCCAAAATCGATCCAGGATCGTGCAGAATCATTTTTGCAGTAGGATCGCAGCAGGATCGGTAGGATCGGAGCAGAATCGGTAGAATCGGAGCAGGATCGGAGCAGAATCGGAGTAGGATCGGTGGAAGCTTTGAGAGGTAATAACTTTTGACTCGGATTAAACCACGGGGCCTATAATATATCCAATTAAAGCCCGTTCAGAGATCTTTAATAAATTTTAAAGTTTATTCTTAACCATTATCTTTTTTTCATCTTATTAGAGTTTTAAATTATTTAAATATATGTTTAATTATTTTTGAGTTAGTTTTTTATCAAGAATATTTTGTCATTTATTTTTCTCAAAATAATAAGTTTTTGGATGTCTATTGTCTAGTATTGTATGGCATCAACCAGTCTTTAGAAGATTATTTCCGACATTCATATTTGAATCAAAGGATTCAATAGCTTCTGTTATATACATTAGATGCTCTGTTGATATTTAAATTGAATTATCTTATAAATCAAGGAAATATTTTTGACATTGTATGTGTTATTATTATTGTGTTAATAGATATTTTATATTCTTTCATTTTATGATATGAAAATATAAATATTATTACTATGCGAGAATGATAGTTGAATTACAAGTTAATTTAAATTTGTACATGTAGTAATGTAATTTGATGTGTTGAGTGTAAATAATTGCATATATATACAAAATTAGTTATTTATTTATATGTAAATGAGTTTTTTAGGTATTTTTTCTAATTATTAATCATGTATGATAAAATTTTAAGGGTTTTTGGTAGGATCGTACGATTCTACGATCCGATCCTGACCGATCCGATCCTGACCCTAAATCGATCCTGCGTAGGATCGCGATTCTACAAACTATGCTCCTGCATATAGTTAATGATGCCTATGAAGAAAGTTGTTTGATTTGATTTGTTGGATGTTTTACTAATTTATTAAAAAAATATTTACTATTGTTGATATTATCTTAAATTATTTTATTATTTATTTAATTGATAAATAATAGATTAAAGTTAGATAAGTGCATCTTTCCCTTTTTCTTTGTCAACTATGCATGTGAACCAATTTGAGCCACCTTAGGCGAAAGATTAGAATGCTATTTTTATCTTTATTTAGTTATATAAACTTATTGTCTAAAGTTTTTTTAAACATGTAACATAATTATTATTTTGCTAATTTAATTTTGAATTTAAATACATAAAAATACTATCTTTCTTTAAATTATTTATAGCAGATTAAAACGAGTGACCATATAAGTTTTATTTATTAAATTAATAATTTAATTTAGAAGAATAATCGTATGAAAAAGTGAAGCTCAATTAATTTTTCAATAAATATATTTAAAAATTAGATAAGATAAATGTTCAACTACAATACTTGCATAATTGTCTATGGCCTCATTAATGCTCATACATAATTTATAAAAAAATTTATTTATTAATTTATCTATATAAAATTTAGTTATAAATATATTTTTATATAAAAGTTATAATAAATATCTTATAAATTATATATGATCCGGCGATAAGAAGAGGGACCCCCCCGCTGAGGGAAGTCAACGCCACGTGGAAGTCAAAGGGCCGAACGGCCGACCGGAGAAGAGGAGATCGGTTGGCCGAGCGAGGTCCCAGCGGAGTCAAAGGCACCCAGCGAGGAGTTAGGGTCCCGACGCTCGTCGAACAGGATTGTAAGGCTGAGCGGATGGCACGCTCGGCCGAAGACATAAGGTAGCATACTGCTAACAGTCTCCACAAAGCACATTACCGAGTATCTCCCAAGTAGATCACTATATATAGCCGGTCGGACGTAAGGCAAGTGCTGGCCGGTCGGACTCCCGACAGGGAGTAAGGAGAAAAAGACAAAGGACATATTCTGACAACGGGCATGCTTAATAATCCGGCTATACTCCAAATCTGACGACAAGGGGTTTCGCTGTCCCATCGAAGACATGCTTAGACTGTAGCAGTATGGTGTCAGGTAAGCTTGCTGACAGGCCCTTACTAGGGTATGGGCTGAGGACACGTGTTTGCCTAGGTATGTGTGCCTGAGCTCCTCCCCAGCTCTATATAAGGAGCTTTGCACTTCACCAGAGGTACGCATGCTACGATTTTCGGAGCCACTTCTTTGTTGTCTGCTTGCCTGACTTGAGCGTCGGAGGGTCGTCGCCGGCAACCCCCTCCCGGCCCGACTGCTGTGCAGGTTCATCGGAGGCCCGTGTGAACAGTCAGGAGATCTACGTCAGCCGCTTGGAGAGCGCCACGTGCCCAGCGTCCGTTGATTCAGCTTTCGGACAGGATCAATTTGGCGCCGTCTGTGGGAACGCTCCTGCATCCGATCGGAAGCAATGGACGAAGCTGGACGACAGCACTCGGTGATGCTCTCCACAGAGGAGCTCGATGCTTAGTCACAAGCCGAGCGGGCGGAGCAGCAAGCAACATCAGCATCAGGCGGCCGAGCGGAAGCACCGCAGGCCACAGTTGCATTCCATCGGGCCCTATTCCGCACTCCTCCTGAAGCCGCAGCAACTAATTGTGATCGAAGATCTTCTTCGGATGAAATGCCAAGACGAGACAACAAAAAAGGGAGGTTGCCGGACGAATCCATCACAAGTTTCAAAGATTTCCGAACGGCCTTCCTCCACCACTTCGCAAGCAGTCGGCGCTATCAAAAAACTAGTGTTAGTCTGTTTGCCATTAAACAAGAAGCCCGCGAATCGCTCCGAGCCTACATCCAGCGGTTCAACAGAGTGGCCATGGATATTCCAACGGCCACGTCGGAGACCATGATGAATGCCTTCACACAAGGCCTCGTGGATGGGAATTTCTTCCGATCACTCATTCAGAAGCCGCCCCGAGACTACGACCACATGCTACACCGGGCCAACGAATACATCAACGTGGAGGAAGCCCAAGCGGCCCGAAAAAAAGAAACTCCAACCGAGTGGGCTCCTCCTACCGAGCGGAAGCCGCACGCTGCTCATCAGCCACCTAGAGGACCGAGGGCCGAAGCAATCCGCTCCCCCCATTCTAGGTCCCACGTGCAAGAGGTAGCTGTCGCGCGGCCCAAGCCAACGAAGAAATGGACCCCAATGTTCTGCTCCTTCCACCGGACGGACACACATAACACCAGGGATTGCCGGAGTCTTCCTCTTATCGCCCACCCCGTTCCCAGGAGTGGAAGACGTCGATCGCCATCAGCCGACAGGCGACAGAGGCCTCGTGAAGTCGATCGGACGATAGCCGACAAGCGACAACAACAGACTCCCGAGCGACATCGCTCTCCGAGGTGGGAGAATCTCCGGATGTCTAGGGAACGGCCCCGACCGTCCGCTCGGGAAGAAGAAAATAGAAGTAATACTTCCCGAGGCGAGATCAACATTATTGCTGGTGGGCCGACCGGGGGCGACTCTAACCGAGCAAGGAAGGCGAGCGTCCGGCAGCTCCAGATCCATGCGGTCGGCTGCAGCCAGGAACGGGCAAGCGGACCCGAAATCAGTTTCGGGCTCAGGGACTTGGAAGGAGTTGAAGTTCCCCACGACGACGCTCTTCTCATCAAAGCGGTAATAGCCAATTACACAGTACACCGCGTTTTTATTGACACAGGAAGCTCGGTCAACATCATGTTTAAAAAGGCCTTCGATCAACTACAAATTGACCGAGCCGAGCTACTGCCCATGACAACCCCCCTTTACGGGTTTACGGACAATGAAGTTCAGCCGGTCGGATAGATCCGGCTGGCCATATCGTTGGGAGAGGAGCCGCTCAGAAGGACGCGGACTGCAAACTTCGTCATAGTGGACTCTCCGTCGGCGTACAATGTCATATTGGGACGACCGGCTCTAAGTGAGTTCCGAGCGGCTGTCTCCACCTTCCACCAGAAAATCAAGTTCCCAATAGAAGACAAGGTGGGAGAAGTACGAGGAGATCAACTGGCAGCTCGGCGATGCTACGTCGAGATGGTCCGAGCTGAAGCCAATGTCGCTCGAAAGGCGCCACGAATCGAGGTGAACGCTATAACTGAAAAACCTCCCTCTTTGGTTTATGAAGAAAAAGAGGAAGTGCAGATTCACCCGACCCGATCGGAGGCCACAACGTTCATTGCGGCCGATCTGGAGGCCAACCAGAAAGAGGAAGTGATCAAATGCCTCCAGAGAAACCGTGATGTATTCGTCTGGTCGACACATGAGCTACATGGAATTTCACCGAGTATAGCGCAGCATGAGCTCCACGTCCGACTGGACGCTCGGCCGGTGAAGCAGAGAAAGAGGGACTTCAGCGCCGAACAGAATGCAATCATCCGATCGGAGGTCGAGAAACTCTTGGAGGCCGGCCACATACGCGAGGTCCAGTTCCCTAGCTGGCTGGCGAACGTGGTACTAGTCTCCAAGCCGGGCAATAAATGGAGAGTGTACATCGATTTCCGGGACCTTAACAAGGCGTGCCCAAAAGATGTTATCCTCTGCCCCGGATCGATCAACTGATGGATTCTACGGCCGGCTGCGAGTTGATATGCATGCTCGATGCATATCAAGGCTATCATCAAGTGCCGCTCGCCCGAGAAGATCAAGAAAAAGTCAGCTTCGTTACAGCCGACGACACCTATTGCTATAATGTGATGCCGTTCGGACTAAAGAACGTGGGAGCCACTTATCAGCGATTGATGAACAAAGTGTTCAAAGAGCAGATCAGGCAAAATCTGGAAGTATACGTGGACGACATTCTCATCAAGTCCGTCCGAGCGGACGATTTCTTTGAAGACATGGAAGAGACTTTCAGAACGCTGAGGAGGTATGGAGTTAAGCTCAACCCCCAGAAATGTCTGTTCGGAACCAAGGGCGGGCGTTTCTTGGGCTACATAGTGACCGAGTGGGCAATCGAGGCAAATCCCAGCAAAGTGAAAGCCCTACAAGATATGCCGCCCCCAAGAAATCTGAGGGAAGTGCAGCGCTTGACCGATCGGATAACTGCTTTGTCCAGATTCATCTCCAAGACTGCCAATCGGAGCTTACCTTTTTTCAAAATCTTGCGCAAAGCCACTAAGTTTCACTGGGATGAAGAGTGCGATTGGGCGTTCGAAGATCTGAAGACGTACCTGAACTCTCTACCTGTGCTAGCCAAGCCGACTGTGGGTGAGCCACTTTGTATCTATTTATCTTCAACTGAGCAAGCAGTCGGCTCGGCACTAGTAAGGGCGAGCGGAGAAGAGCCTGTATATTTTCTAAGTCATATTTTAAAAGTGTTAGGATCGATGATCACGGCTAGAGAGGGGGGGTGTGAATAGCCGCCCCAAATTCTTTCGTTTCTTCCTACGATTAGGGTTAGCGCAGCGGAAATAACTAAATAGAAACGAAAGCGGAGAATAGCAAACCTCAAACTCGTCGATGTAACGAGGTTCGGAGATGAAACTCCTACTCCTCGGCGTGTCCGTAAGGTGGACGAATCCGATCAATCCGTCGGTGGATGAGTCCCCGGAGAACCGGCTAATAAGTACTCCTTGTGGGTGGAGAACCTCGTCACAATAGCTTGCAACAGCAATATGGAAATACAAAGAAGAGCAAGAACAAAATACACAATGAATATACAAATACTCGCTTGCCTTCTCATCGACTGAAGTCCCGGATGAAGCACCAACTTCACGGACGAATGCCAACAAGCAACTCAGTCAAAGAAGCTCCCCCGAAGCTTCGGAGCTCAGCAAAGCTCAAGAGCACAGCTTTCAGAAGAGACGCAGCTCAGTTCAGAGGAGGAAGAAGAAGAGAGAGCGCCACTGTAGCCCTTGAACTCCTTTTATAGCCTGCACTAAACCTACACTGCACCTGCGAAGAACAGAAGACAGAAGACTAGCCGTTGTGAGCCAACGGCTAGGGCTGGATCGATCAAAACATCTCCTGATCGGTCCAGGAAGACCCTGATCGGTCCTGGTGACCGATCAGAGCTTCCTCTGATCGGTCCAGGGACCGATCAGCAAGCATATCCCTTCCTTTTCTCCCGAACTTCTTGCCTTCTGATCGTTGTTTCCTGATCGGTCTGCAGACCGATCAGATAACACTCAATAGGCTACTGTTTGGTTACCGATCGGTCACCAGACCGATCCAGATACCCAGTGTATCACTAGATCGATCCACTGATCGATCCAAAGCTTGGTTTTTGCCCAAACCAAGTCCCAAAACCTTCCAAACCAACATCCGGTCAACCTTGACCTGTTGGTACATCATGCTTAGCATCCGGTCACTCCCTTGACCTGCTAAGACTCCCCACCAAGTGTCCGATCAATCCCTTTGACCCACTTGGACTTTTCTCTTCGTGTCAAGTATCCGGTCACTCCCTTGACCTACTTGACCTTCTCAACACCAGATGTCCAATCACCCTTGATCCATCTGGATTTTCCCTTGCCCGGCTTCACTCACCATGACTTTCACCTAGCTTCACTCACTAGGATTTTCACCTGGCTTCACTCACCAGGATTTCCAATCTGCCCGGCTTCACTCGCCAGGACTTTCCAACTGCCTGGCTTCACTCACCAGGACTTTCCCACTGCCTGGCTTCACTCACCAGGACTTTCACCTAGCTTCACACACTAGGGTTTTCACAACTGCCTGGCTTCACTCACCAGGACTTTCCCACTGCCTGGCTTCACTCACCAGGACTTTCCACGTCCGGTCCAGAGAACGAGCTACCGAGCCCTCTCTGACCACAGTCCGGAGAACGAGCTACCGAGCCCTCTCCGACTTCCCATGTGCCAAGCTTCCATACTTAGACTTCTCCGTGCCAAGTCTCCATACTTGGACTTTTCCCGTGCCAAGCTCCCTGCTTGAACTTTTCACCATGCTAACCTCCCTGCTTGGACTTTTCCCATGCCAAGCTCCCTGCTTGGACTTTTCCCGTGCCAAGCTCCCTGCTTGGACTTCTCCGAGTCAGGTCAACTCATCTCGGGTCAACCAGGTCAACCTTGACCACGGGTTGCACCCACAATCTCCCAAGCTTGTATCCTTGTCAAACATCAAGATACAACTTTTCTGTTCACGTCAAACATAACTCGTCAAACATCAAAACACAACTCGAGTCAAGTCAACTCGAGTCTGGTCAACCAGGTCAACCTTGACCTAAGGTTGCACTAACAATCTCCCCCTTTTTGATGTTTGACAAAACTCATAATCAAACCCATAATCAAGTTAGGTTAACCCGATAACCTAACTTAGGTTTTCCAATGTTCTTCCCTGAACATTCTCTAGACATTCTCCATTCTCCTCAAACCTACACTCTCCCCCTTTTTGACACACATCAAAAAGAGTGAATCAAGGTCAAGAGTTTCTTCCTAATGAAAGTCCCATACCTTTCATTGAAACCCTTAATTTCCCCCTTGAAACTAAATTCAACAATTAACTTAGTGATAATCCCATATCACTCAAGTCTTTAGGAGTAAAAAACTCCCCCTAAAAGTCAACTCCCGCTTGACCAATAGGTAAAACTCCCACTAAAGGTCAACTCTCCCTTGACCATTGCACCAACAATGTCTTGGAGAGTTTCAAACCTTTAGAAATCCAAAACACAAACTGTGTTTTAACTTTCAGCTGAAATTTCAGACAACACAGTCAAAAATCAGCATTTTGGCACGCCCAGCCTTTACTGGATCGGTCACCAGACCAATCCACACTTCCCTGGATCGGTCCAGTGACCGATCCAACATCCCCTGGACCGATCAGAATCCCCTCTGATCGGTCCACATGTCTGATTTCTGATTTCTGAATTTTTCCTTCCCGAAATTCAGAAACCTCTAGAAAATCATAGAAAATTCGAAAAATTGTGAAATTTTGAGGATACATTCCTCATACCACATACTATCATGGAAAAATAGATTTCTATGAAAATAACTTCCATTTTCAAATCTTGATACAAAGTTTGAAAAGTTTCGAAATAGCTCAAAGTTTCAAAAACTTTGTATCAACTTGCTCAATGATGAATGTTATCACTAGAAAAGCTTCATCAAGGTTTTTCAAATCAATCTTGAAATGATTTTAAACCATTTAATTTAGGACCACAATCTTTGGGCTAAATGTACATGACTTGTACATAAGCTTTCCCTATGATCCCCCAATTTTGAATTAGGCTCATCTAGGTACAAGAACTATGCACCTTGTTCCTAACTCATCATCCTAATATCTCACACACATCTAAGGTGTATCAAACACATTCAAGTCAATTTTGATGTGAGATATGGGTTTAGGTTATCTTAGGCTAAGGTTTCATGCATTTTCTAAACATCAATTTGATCTCCATATCAAATTGTGTTTTTAACCTTAAATCAATTTCATTGATTATAAATGCAAGAAATGATGACATGGCATAAAATGATATCATAGATAAAACATGTGCTAATGTCATGATGTCATGGCATAAAGTGTGAAACTTAAATAAAGCATGACATTTAAACTAACCTAAGCATTATCATGACATTTTAAGTGATCATAAAATAAATATGATGTCATGACATGGCATATGACAAACAATATATGGCAAATAACATGTCAAGGTATAGAAAATACCTAATTCTAGCCTTAGTTGCCATTTTTGATAATTTTGATCATTTTGCCATAGGTTCTATATTCCTAAGTGTAATAGACCTAAAATCATATACCAAAGATTTTTAGATCACTATGTGCCAATTAGATTGACTCTAGAAAATTCCTCAAATGTGGTTGACACATCCTAATCACCTTAGGAATAATTTTCACTTTCATTTTCAAGGCTTGATTGGACCTTGAAAATTCCTAAGGTGCCACCTTTTGCCATGATTAGGTTAACTACCTATTCAAGTAAGGTTGGTGCACCCTAACTAATCTAGCGTGATGGAATCACGCTCCTAGGAACCCAATACCTATTGGAGCTCATTGGGTTCACTAAGTATTCACTAGGGATGACTTCCCTAGCAACCCTCCTAATGACCCTCCTAGGCTTTAAAGCCTTGGTCATTTGGGACTCATCAAGATCCACTCTAGGGGTGACTCCCCTTGTGACCTTGGTGTTGTTCTTCCTAGCCTTAGGTTTTGTTCCATAATCGAATGGAACATTATGATAATTGGGCTTGACCACTTGGGACTTAGGTTTGTGACCCAAACCTTTATTGTCCTTGGACTTGGGTTTTTGACCCCTAGACCCTAGAGTCAAATCCTTAAGAGCATTTTCTAGAGAGTCAAGTCTTGACCTCAAGACTAGATTTTCTTTCTCTAATACCTCAAGCTTTAATTTTTCATTGTTCTTTGAGGTACTCCTAGGCATATGTCTAGTTGTTTTGAGATTTCTACCTAGGTTATCCTTAACCTTAGATGAGTTGATCCTAGGGTTGGCTTTCCTAGTGTTATCCTTATCTAGGCTCACATGTTTGGCACCTAAGCATGTGTATCGATTTCTATAATTATCATGCTTATCATTATTGTCAATTGCAATCAAACTACTAGCATGCATCTTACTAGTATTGCAATAATGTGCCTTAGAGATTACCTTAGGGTTTGCCTTAGCTCCCCCTATCGATGTGCTCGATCTCTTGTCCTTGTGAGATTGTCTCCCCCTCGGACATTGGCTCCAATAATGTCCCCTTCGCTTGCATTGGAAGCACACCACGTGCTCCTTGCTCTTGCGTATCGGGACTCCGGCTTCCTTGATCTTTGGCGCCGGTGGAGTCTTCCTAACCCTCTTTGGACATTTACTCTTGTAATGTCCAAATTCCCTACACTCAAAGCACATTATGTGTAATTTGCTAGAAACTAAATGGCTTGAGTTACCTAGGGTTGAGGATGGTTGTATGCTTTCTTCTTCATCCCTTCCGGAAGTAGAGGCTTCTTCTTCTTGCTCCAATCTTGAAGAAGAACTCTCCTCCTCCTCTTCCTTAGATGTTGAGTAGCCCTCAACTTCTAATTCCTTTCATCCATGATGTGAGCTACTTGGCTCACTTGACTCCTCTTCATAACTTGAAGTGGAGCTCTCCTCATGGAGCTTAGCCAAGTTGTTCCACAACTCCTTGGCATCGTTATATCCACCTATCCTACACAAAACATCATTAGGTAAAGAAAATTCAATGATTTTCGTTACCTCATCATTGATGGTTGATTGGTGGATTTGCTCCTTCGTCCACTTCTTCTTCTCCAAAAGTTCTCCTTCTTTATCCAATGGAGGAGTAAAACCTAATTGCACACACCTCCAATTTTTTAGGTTAGTCATAAGAAAGTACTTCATTCTTACCTTCCAAAACGCGAAGTCGTCGCGATCGTAGAATGGTGGAATCGTGATGTCCTCTCCAAATCGTTCCATTCTCTAGCTCGTGCTCCCCCGGGTGTCAATCCAACGAAGAGCAACCTCGCTCTGATACCACTTGTTAGGATCGATGATCGCGACTAGAGAGGGGGGGTGTGAATAGCCGCCCCAAATTCTTTCGTTTCTTCCTACGATTAGGGTTAGCACAGCGGAAATAACTAAATAGAAACGAAAGCGGAGAATAGCAAACCTCAAACTCGTCGATGTAACGAGGTTCGGAGATGAAACTCCTACTCCTCGGCGTGTCCGTAAGGTGGACGAATCCGATCAATCCGTCGGTGGATGAGTCCCCGGAGAACCGGATAATAAGTACTCCTTGTGGGTGGAGAAACCTCGCCAAAATAGCTTGCAACAGCAATATGGAAATACAAAGAAGAGCAAGAACAAAATACACAATGAATGTACAAATACTCGCTTGCCTTCTCGTCGACTGAAGTCCCGGATGAAGCACCAACTTCACGGATGAATGCCAACAAGCAACTCAGTCAAAGAAGCTCCCCCGAAGCTTCGGAGCTCAGCAAAGCTCAAGAGCACAGCTTTCAGAAGAGACGCAGCTCAGTTCAGAGGAGGAAGAAGAAGAGAGAGCGCCACTGTAGCCCTTGAACTCCTTTTATAGCCTGCACTAAACCTACACTGCACCTGCGAAGAACAGAAGACAGAAGACTAGCCGTTGTGAGCCAACGGCTAGGGCTGGATCGATCAAAACATCTCCTGATCGGTCGGAAGACCATCGGTCCCGTGACCGATCGAGCTTCGATCGGATGCCGATCAGCAAGCATATCCCTTCCTTTTCTCCCGAACTTCCTTCCGATCGTTGTTTCCTGATCGGTCCGCAGACCGATCATCAAAAATAAGCATTTTAGTACGCCGATCGGTCACCGGACCGATCCAGATACCCAGTCAATCGATCCACCGATCGATCCGAGCTTAGTTTTGCCCAAAACAAGTCCCAAAACCTTCCAAACCAACATCCGTCAACCTTGACTGTTGGTACATCATGCTTAGCATCCGGTCACCCTTGACCGCTAAGACTCCCCACCAAGTGTCCGGTCAACCTTTGACCCACTTGGACTTTTCTTCGTGTCAAGTATCCGGTCACCCTTGACCTACTTGACCTTCTCAACACCGATGTCCGATCACCCTTGATCCATCTGGATTTTCCTCTGGCTTCACTCACCGTGACTTTCACCTAGCTTCACTCACTAAGATTTTCACCGGCTTCACCCTAGATTTCCAATCCGGCTTCACTCACCAGACTTTCCAACCGGCTTCACTCACCAGGACTTTCCCACTGCCTGGCTTCACTCACCAGGACTTTCACCTAGCTTCACTCACTAGGGTTTTCACAACTGCCTGGCTTCACTCACCAGGACTTTCCCACTGCCTGGCTTCACTCACCAGGACTTTCCCACTGCCTGGCTTCACTCACCAGGACTTTCCACGTCCGGTCCAGAGAACGAGCTACCGAGCCCTCTCTGACCACAGTCCGGAGAACGAGCTACCGAGCCCTCTCTGACTTCCCATGTGCCAAGCTTCCATACTTAGACTTCTCCGTGCCAAGTCTCCATACTTGGACTTTTCCCGTGCCAAGCTCCCTGCTTAGACTTTTTACCATGCCAAGCTCCCTGCTTGGACTTTTCCCGTGCCAAGCTCCCTGCTTGGACTTCTCCGAGTCAGGTCAACTCACCTCAGGTCAACCAGGTCAACCTTGACCACGGGTTGCACCCACAATCTCCCAAGCTTGTATCCTTGTCAAACATCAAGATACAACTTTTCTGTTCACGTCAAACATAACTCGTCAAACATCAAAACACAACTCGAGTCAAGTCAACTCGAGTCTGGTCAACCAGGTCAACCTTGACCTAAGGTTGCACCAACAAAAAGATGCTGAATCCCGCTACACTGGGCTCGAGAAGCTGGCTTTCGCTCTGGTCCTCGCCGCTCGGCGCATCCGGCCCTATTTCTTGGCGCATACTATCATCGTCCGGACGAATAGCCCATTGGGAAGAGTGCTGTTGAATCCCGAAACGTCCGGATGGCTCATCAAATGGACCACGGAGTTGAGCAAATTCGACATTCAATATCAACCCCGCTCGGCGATAAAGTGCAGGCCTTGGCAGATTTTATCACTGAAGTACAAAGGCCAGAGCCCGAAGCAATGTGGAAATTATTTGTGGACGGATCATCCACCCGGCTCGGTAGCGGGAATGGTGTGCTGTTGCTCTCTCCACACGAAGAAAAGATGCACTTATCCGTTCGGCTGGATTATAGAGCTACAAATAATGAAGCAGAGTATGAGGCCCTTATAGCAGGCTTGCAGGCCGCCCGGCATGTGGGTGCCGGTCGGGTGACGCTGCATTCAGATTCACAGCTGCCCGCGCAACAGCTCTCAGGTACTTTTGAAATTAACAACGCTCGGCTTAAACTCTACGTGGAAGCCTTCGAAAAGCTCAAGGCCAATTTCAGAGAGGTCATTATCCAGAAGATACCCCGAGCGAAAAATCAGGCTGCAGATGAGTTAGCCAAACTCGCAAGTTCAATAACGCCGGTCGTCATCCAGCAGCCTATTGAGCAAGTATCTATGGTGGCCCACGTCGATTGGATGGAGGGCCTCGAGTTTCCGAGCGACTGGAGAACAGCCATCATGGAGTTTCTTCGATCGGGGGCAACACCATCCGATCGGAAAGCAGCCCAGCAATTAAGGAGGAGAGCCGGTCGGTTAACGCTTATTGGAGACCAACTTTACAAGAAGGCTTTCTCCCGCCCGCTGTTGAAATGCGTGAGCTCGGAAGACGCCGTGTACATCCTCCAAGAAGTGCATCAAGGATTGTGCGAGGGGCATCCGAGCGGACAATCACTGGCTAAGAAGATCCTGCTGGCCGGATACTTTTGGCCAACCCTGCAAGCAGACGCCGCTCGGACCGTGGCGACGTGGCTTTCTTGCCAGAAGTACCATAACTTCTCCCACCGATCGGCGGAGGAAATGAAGGCAGCTACAGTGTCCTGTCCGTTCGACCAATGGGGAATGGATATTGTTGGTCTGTTTCCTATGGCGACAGGGCAAAGGAAATTTCTACTAGTGGCGGTCGATTATTTTTCCAAATGGGTGGAGGTTGAGCCACTGTCCAGGATCACCGAGCAGATGGTCAAGAAGTTCATTTGGCAACACATCATCTGCCGATTCGGCATCCCCCGCCGACTCGTCTCCGACAATGGGCGGCAATTCGCGGGAAAGTTGCTCGAAGATTGGTGCAAAAGCTATGGCATCGAGCAACACTTCACGTCCGTGGCGTATCCCCAAAGTAACGGTCAAGCCGAAGTAGCCAATCGGGAAATTCTTCGCATTTTGCGCGCTCGGCTAGACCATTTGGGAGGAAGCTGGGTGGATGAAGTGTCAGGCGTCCTATGGGCCATCCGAATGACCCCGAAGGAGGGCACGGGCGTGACACCATTTCACTTGGT
Organism: Zingiber officinale; assembly: GCF_018446385.1. Classification (NCBI taxonomy): domain Eukaryota; kingdom Viridiplantae; phylum Streptophyta; class Magnoliopsida; order Zingiberales; family Zingiberaceae; genus Zingiber; species Zingiber officinale. The sequence goes on along the minus strand of NC_056001.1, from coordinate 112,070,065 downwards.
GTATGGCGGCGAAGCAGTTATTCCTGTCGAAGTCGGCGTAGAGTCCGTCCGGGTCCAGAATTATAACGATGATAACGCCGAGCGGAGGAACCTGGAGCTGGATCTGGTCGAAGAAGAGCGAGCCAAGGCGTCCGTCCGGCTGATGGCATACCGACAACGGATGAAGCAAAATTACAACCGGCGCGTAATTCCTCGATCGTTCCAGGTTGGTGACCTTGTCTGGAAGAAAGTAAAGCCGGTCGACGACGTCGGCAAGCTGGAAGCTCCTTGGACGGGCCCCTTCAAAATCATCGAAAAGCTCCGCTCGGGCGCTTATTATTTGGAGGATGAAGACGGGCGGCAGTTAGATCGACCATGGAGCGCGAATCATCTCCAGCCATACCGAGCTGGTTAAGAGGTGCGCTAATGTAATTTTGCATATGCTTTGGTCGCCTATGTACTTGTAATGCAGGCAGCAAAAATGATAAGGATGACAAATGACTTCGCCGAACGACAATGTTCAAATTAGCCTTAAAGGTCGTCAAGCTCTGACGTTAAAAATTGAAAGACGAGCCGGCGTCTATAAACCCTCCGAGCGGAGGACCGTCGAGCTCCGACGTTAAAAATTGAGAGACGAGACGGCGTCTATAAACCCCCCGAGCGGAAGACCGTCGAGCTCCGACGTTAAAAATCGAGAGACGAGCCGGCGTTTATAAACCCTCCGAGCGGAAGACCGTCGAGCTCCGACGTTAAAAATCGAGAGACGAGCCGACGTCTATAAACCCCCCAAGCGGAAGACCGTCGAGCTCCGACGTTAAAAATTGAAAGACGAGCCGGCGTCTGTAAACCTTCCGAGCGTAAAAAGCGATAAAAAAGATTGTGCAAATAAGTATCCAAATTGAACATTCTCACAGCAGAACATGTTTAGCCGAGCGGGCAAGCTAAAAATCCCTAAAACGGTATTTGATAAGACGAGCGGACAGCACACAGGTAAATTTCTATTCAAGATATCATATCGAGGGAACAGCAAGCAAAAGGAGATTATATTAAAGTAAATAAGGCCGAGTAGCTGAAGTACAAAAAAGGGATAGTTTGTAGCCGAGCGGCTAGATTACATTTAATCTTCTACTCTAAATAATCATAAAGATCCTTGGGGATATTGTCAAGGAGCGCCACTTGATCTGCGGCCGGGATGACGGCGGACTCGGGAAGTTGCCCCTTGGACTTCAGATATGTCATCGTGGCGGTCATAGCAAGGTCAAACGCAGTATACATCCGCTCGCAGACCTTCTCCGAAAACTCAGCCGAACGGATGTATTTCTGTTGAAGGGCAGCGACTCGGCTTGGTTCGGCCTCCTGGTATTCTTTAAAGGTCGCTCGGGAAGCATCGGCGGCTGCCTTGTGCTCTTGTACAGCCGCCTCGAGCTTCGCCACCTCGTCCGTTCGGGCGACCTTTTCTGTGGCTAGTTGGTCCGTGAGCTCCTTTACTTTCTGCTCCAATCCCCGAGCCTCAACATTCTTTTTCTCCAGATCGGAGATGGCCGTGTTTTTTCGAGTGGTGGCCAGGGTTATTTTCTGGTCGAGCGACTTGACTTGCCGCTCGGACTCGGCCAAGGTGTGGGCCTGATCGGCCATTTTCTTTTGCTCGGCCGCCAGTAAATCCTGAGCATTTTTAAGCTCTTTCTTCAGCTCGGCATATGAAAGGCCTTGAGAGCCGGACGGACCGCTTGCCGCCTTCAGTTGCCTTAGTTCTTCATCCACCATGGCCAGGCGGTTGGAGACAGCAATCTCCTCCACCCATCTCTAACAAATTAAAAGTTGTTAGTGGCCGATCGGAAGGAAGGCATACAAAACTTCGGAGAGAATAAACTTACCCCCGTGGCCTCCTGCATATGGCTATTGGCCAAATTTCGGAGGGGGATCAGCGCGACGTGTGCCCAAGCGTCGGCCCACATCTCAGCTAGGGGCCCCTTCAAGGTGATGGTATGCTCAGGGGCGGTTGGTCGGTCGGCCTCTGGCAGCAGCTCTTCAGTCGGAAGATGCAGAGTGACCCATACAGGGCGGCCGTGACCGGGGGTCGTCTGACCGGCGGTCGGAAGAGGATCAGAAGCCGGCGCCGAAACTGAGAATGAATGGTTGAGCGTTGGACTGGTTGACGAGCGGGCGGAAGGGTGCTGACCGGAATAGCCTCAATTAGGGCTGCCGGCTCGTCCCATTCAGAGGGCGTCCGGTCGGACGAAATGGCTTCAACTTCTGGAGCCTTGCCGCGAGCAGTGGCAGTGACCCGCTCGGATGGTTGGACTACGGAGGTAGCCGATCGCAGGGGAGTCTCCACCCGGCGCCTCTTTTGTCGAGGTTGCTCTTTCTCCAGAGCGGAACCTTCCTCTTGGGCAGTTGGTCCTCCGCTAGGGGTGGCTCCGCTTGCCACGTTCTGATGAGAGGCCTGAGCGGCCGACTCTTCCTGAGTCCCGCTTTCCCCTTCATTCGAGCCGACCGGCTGGATGCCGAGCATCTCCATTTCTTTGGCTGCCGTGGCTTCTAGCGCCGCCGCCTTTTTCTTCAAAATGCCGGCCATTACCGACTCCATGACGATATCCGCTACAAAGAAAAGAAGAGAAATCAGTTAGCAATCAAAGCATATGCCCAAGTAAAATTCTTACCGAAGCTGTTCGGAAGAGGAGTCCATATGGGACTCAGGCCGAAGATGTACATCACTCCTTCGTGAAGAAGCTTATTGATGTCCAGCCACAGACCGGCTAGCATATTTGCAGCATGTAGGTAATCCGGTCGGGTCTTGAATTTCTTCAGCTCAGGAGTGGGGGGTAGGTCGACCTGCCACTTGGTCCGGAAATTGGCCTGATCGGGCATACGAATATAGAAAAAATACTCCTTCCAATGTTTATTGGAAGAAGGCAGTTTATTAAAGAAGACTAAGCCGGGCCGAGCTTGGAACATGAAGGTGCCCGGCTCGGACTGCTTGGGGTAATAGAAATAATAAAAGACCTCCGGTCGGAGGGGGATGTTGTGGATCTTGAACAAAACAACAACACCACAGAGAAGGCGAAAGGTGTTGGGTACTAGACTGCCGAGCGGAACACCAAAAAAGTTACAAACATCTATAATGAAGGGATGTACAGGGAAACGCAGACCGGCAGTAAACTGGTCGCGGAAGACACAGAAAGCTCCGCGCGGCGGCTTGTGTGGCCGAGCGGAGGGACCGGCTAAAAGAGGTTCAAAATCACCGGGGATTTCAAAATTATCGGTCAGAATATCAAAGTCACGCCGATCGAATCGTGACTGCATGGTAGTGTACCAAGGGCCGAGGGATTGGTCTTCAGGATGAGAAGAACTAGCCATTATCCGAGCGGACGAAACCAAAAAAGACGAAGCAGAAGATAAAGGCAAAATGGCAACAGAACAGTATCCCGAAGATGGAAACTTGGAAGGAAATGTAAAGAAAACACCGGAAGCAAAGAGGGAAAGAAAGAGAACCTTGCAACGAAGAGGAAGATCGAAGAAAAGAGCACCGGAGATTGCCGAAACCAGAAGAAGGAGATCGTCGGGGAACCGGAACGTGAGAAGTGGGAAGGCACGCAAGAGCAATAGTGCGGCGAAGAGAGAAAACGAAGCTTTTTATAGGGTGGAGCCCGAGCGGCCTCCACCGTTGGATCCAGGTCGCGAGAATCGGAGCACTTATCGCGCCGTTCATTTCGAACCGCCTGGATCCCATCAGGACACCATGCCGCCGCCGTACGATGACGGCAGCATCGCCACGTGGCATTCAACCACGGGAACGCATTTAATGCGCGCGTGCTAGACCTTAATGATGAAGATTGGCAGAAAATTTGAAGTGATGCTGAGTAACGGTGGCGTTGACTGGCGTTTTGGCTACCCTTGGTTTCCGAGCGGATGGTTGTTGCAGCACGCCGCTCGGCTCAACTGACGGTCCAGTCAGTCGGACTAATCGCCTCCTTCGACTAGACTTGAAGGGGAGGCAAGTGATCCGGCGATAAGAAGAGAGACCCCCCGCTGAGGGAAGTCAACGCCACGTGGAAGTCAAAGGGCTGAACGGCCGACCGGAGAAGAGGAGACCGGTCGCTCTTCTCCGGTCGGCCGAGCGAGGTCCCAGTGGAGTCAAAGGCACCCAGCGAGGAGTTAGGGTTCTGACGCTCGTCGAACAGGATTGTAAGGCTGAGCGGATGACACTCTCGGCCGAAGACATAAGGTAGCATACTGCTAACAGTCTCCACAAAGCACATTACCGAGTATCTCCCAAGTAGATCACTATATATAGCCGGCTGGACGTAAGGCAAGTGCTGGCCAGCCGTACGCCCGACAGGGAGTAAGGAGAAAAGGACAAAGGACATATTCTGACAACGGGCATGCTTTATAATCCGGCTATACTCCAAATCTGACGACAAGGGGTTCCGCTGTCCCATCGAAGACATGCTTGGACTGTAGCAGTATGGTATCAGGTAAGCTTGCTGACAGGCCCTTACTGGGGTATGGGCTGAAGACACGTGTTTGCCTAGGTATGTGTGCCTGAGCTCCTCCCCAGCTCTATATAAGGAGCTTTGCACTTCACCAGAGGTACGCATGCTACGATTTTCGGAGCAACTTCTTTGTTGTCTGCTTGTCTTACTTGAGCGTCAGAGAGTCGTCGACGGGAACCTCCTCCCGGCCCGACTGCTGTGCAAGTTCACCGGAGGCCCGTGTGAACAGTCAGGAGATCTACGTCAGCCGCTTGGAGAGCGTCACGTGCCCAGCGTCCGTTGATTCAGCTTTCGGACATGATCAATATAATTACATACTATTTGAAATATATCAAAAATAAAACTTAATGATTTTTATTTATTGAAATTTTTTAATAGGTAATAGCTCTAACAAGTAAATTTAAACTCAGAAACATAACTAGAGAAACTTAGTTAACTGACTCATTTATTATCTAAAGTTTTTTTAAAACATGTAACATATTTATTATTTTGTTAATTTAATATATATATATATATATACTATAGTTTTTTAAATTATTTATAATAGGTTAAAAATTAATGACAATATAAGTTTTGTTTATTAAATCAATGATTTAATTTAACAGCATGATCGTATCATATCACTGTTTGAGCTCAATAAAATTCCCACGGGCGGGATCAGCTGGAAGGGTGCCTAATGCTTGCAATAGAGGTTCAGAGGTAGAGGGTCGTCAGTTGCACACGCGCATAAAACCTCGGTCTGCTGTGATTTAAATTCCACTCGACCCCCAATCACCCCTCCTGCCTAGCTTAACCATGATTTATCCCCTCTGGATATCTGTGGGACCGGACTCAGGGGCCGCTAAGATGACGATTCCACCTTTTGTAACTTTTTGAGCTCAATAACAAGTAAAGCTCAATTAACTTTTCAATAAATATACTTAAAAATTAGATAAGATAAATGTATACAAGTACATTCTTATCATAATTAATTATAAATAAATTTATAATTGTCTATGACCTCATTAATGCTCATAAATAATTAATAAATAAATTTATTTACTAATTTATCTATCTAAAATTTAATTATAAAATTATTATTATTATATAAAAATTATAATAAATATCTTATAAATATAATTGTATAATTATATACTATTTGTAATATGTTAAACTTGGTTTAGGAAAGTTGAAAGGGAGAAAAATAATAAAGAGTCTCTTAGAGAAGTTAGTAATTAGAGAGATTGTCATTTTTCAAACCTATTCTATTAAATTGATAATAAAAATATGATTTACAATAAAGATTATCCAATTTGATTATTAATAGGACGTTCTTATGTGCTTAATTATCATAACTAATGCTCCTAAATACTCAAAATTATATACTCTACATTTTTAAAAATATATATATATATTAATTCTATTAGTTTCTGAAATATCCCTTCGTCCTTCACATCTACCTTCTCTATCTTCGGTTTGTCCAATAAACGATGGCTGTGAAATTGCAGCCAAGCAACAACACTAATAATATCACATCAAATGTAGACATGAAATAATCTTCGAAGCTCACCCAAACTCAAAAGGTCAGCTAGTGATCCACAGCCGAAGATGTGCTTGCTGCTGAGAATCGTGGCCAGAGCAAGATGGAAGTTGCTGTCATCTAAATAAACACCCCAAATTATATACCTCTCAATGCCACAATAGAATTTCAGATTGTTTCAAACTTGAAATTAACCTATATTACCTCAATCCAAATGCCCCCAACAATTTATTCGCTGCTGGAGAAGATTGTTGTCAGAGCTGATGGTATCTACAAACCCTAGCAACAATCTTCCGAGTCACAGGGATCACTGCAGCTAGGGATCTACAATCCGGAACATCACTTCCTGTGCCCGAGAGGGTGGTAGTGTCGATCAGAGTCTGGCGCGATCGGACGACGGTGGATCGACCATAGAGCTCTGCCGGAAAGGTGGCATAAAGTGCTCGGCTCCCGGCGAATTCTTGGTGTCCACAACTAGGGCTGGGGATGGCACGGCCGAAGAGGGCAGCGATGGCTAGGATGTAGTATGACAGGGCTTCTGCACGGGGCCAACGTCGAGGAAGGAGAGATATTGCGTATGTTGTTCATATGGTTAGTCAATTTGTTCCTCCACCAACTGCAGTTCATTGGACTGCTGTTCTTCGTATTCTCAGGTATTTTTGGGGCACTTAATTTCAAAGCATGTTATTTTCTTCTACTTCATATCTTGAACTGCGTGCATACTCGGATACGGATTGGGTTGGTGATCCTACGGATCGTAAATCTACCACTGATTTTTGCATTTTTCTTGGTGACTACCTCATTTCTTGGAAGAGTAAGAGGCAAGATGTTATTTCTAGATCTTCTATAGAACCTGAATATCGTGTCATGACCTTAACTACTTGTGAGATAGTTTGGTTGCGTTGGTTGTTTGCGGATATGAGTATCTCTCTTCATCAACCTACTCCATTATATTGTGATAATCAGAGTGCTATTCAAATTACACGCAATTCAGTTTTTCATGAGCGGACGAAATATATTGAAATTGATTGTCACATTACTCGTCACCATCATCAGATTGACACCATCACATTACCTTTTGTTCTTTCATAGCTGTTGGGACCTTGACGTTCGCTAGAGGGGGGGTGAATAACGTCTCACCTAAATCGTCGCTTCCTACGCTTGTTAGTGCACAGCGGAAACAAAAATACTAACAAACAAAAGCAAAGCTAACCCTAGAAAACAATAAACAAGAAGCAAACCCAATGACACGTTGTTTAACGTGGTTCGGAGATGAAGCTCCTACTCCACGGCTGTCCGTAAGGTGGACGATCCCGATCCGTCGGTGGATGACTCCCCGGAAAACCTCCGGCTAGCTCGTGTAGCTCCTTGTGGGTGGAGAAACCTCGCCACAACCTTGTACAAGCACGCTAGATCACTTGGGCACTAGGAGACTCTAATTAGGGTTAACCACCACTAATTTAGTCAACCTTAACCAAGCTTCCAATGCTTGGTTATATAGGCCACAAGTTAGAAAACTCCGCCTACCAGTCGAGTGCCAAAACATGCAGTCGACTGCCCTTTGTGGAAATTTGACGGTTGCAGCCCAACGGCTCGATACCAACTCTCTGTTCGCTCCCAGTCGACTGCCCCAGTCGATTGCACCAGTCAACTGATGAAACCACCAGTCGACTGCTATAGTAACTCTACAGTACTGCTACAGTAACCCTAATTCTAGGATTTTACCCCGAGTACATTCACTCAGCACTCGTTCTCGCCCGACCAACCTAGACCTAGCCTTCTAGCCTCCTTCATCAGCCTTGCGTCCCTCGGATGCCTCCCCATCCTTCACATCTTGCCTTCTGGAGCTTCCATCGGCCTTGTCATTGTTGTCGGGTTTTCCTTTGCCAAGAGGTCGCGCCTCCTGGACTTCATCCATTGCCAAGTCACACTTGGACTTACTTTGCCAAGACTACATGCTTGGACTTACACCGCCAAGACTCATCCTTGGACTTTCCTCCTTTGCCAATATCACACTTGGACTTTCCTTGTTGTACCTATATCCTGCACACTCACAATGCATATCAAATACAACAATAATCCTAACTTAAACCTTTGCCCAAACATCAAAACCTAGGGTCACTAGATTGCTCCAACAATAGCTACAGATTGTTGATATGTTTACGAAGTCACATTCCACTTCACGCTTTCATTTCTTATCTAACAAATTCTCAATGCTTCTAGCTGTAGCATCGTGAGTTTGAGGGGGATGTTAGATTATATATATTTATTTGTTTATAGCTTTTAGGATAATTTGATCTTTTTCCCTTTTATATTTAGAGTTTAGGGTTTTTTTAACTAAACTATATAAGACCTTATGTTGGGACCGTCGTGTCCGCTAGAGGGGGGGGTGAATAGCGTCTCGTCGCACGCTTGTGCTTGCTTCGTCTTTGATATGCAGCAGAAAATAAAATACAAACACATTACAACGCTAACACACATATTTACTTGGTATCCACCTCAAGATGAGGTGACTAATCTAAGGATCCACACACGACGCTATCTCCACTAATAAAACACTCCTTCTCGGTTGTAGCCGGAGGCGGAGAAGCTTCGTACAAACTCACACAACAACACACACAAAAATACAAGAGGAGAGTACAAGATGCAAATGAAAACACTACTTCTTCTTGCTTACTTGTTGCTTGTTGTTGCCTCTTGAATCTTGGAGAAACACTTCCAAGTACCTTCAAGATTGCCAGTGAATGTTGGAGACTGTCGCTGGAGATCGTAAAGAAATCGCAGGAAGAAATCGCAAAGATCTGAGGAGAAAACGCTCCGCAAAGGCTATATCCTGTGCTCCCAATCGATTGAAACTAACCTCAATCAATTGCCATGTCAGCACCCCTCTATCGCAGCCATCCATCACCTAAATTGAAGCATCTATTGCTGCAGGTGCTGCCATCGTCTTCCATGATGGCACAAGGTCGCTTGCTGTGTATCCAAAACCACTTGGCGATGGTTTGTGATAGCCTTTGGGCTATCAATTCAATGATTGTTATCCCTGAGATGAGAATGTTGTATAATAATATGTCAGAAAGGTGGACGTACTTTGGCAAGGTGTTAGATGTGCCTCCAGAATTTGCAGATTGGGAGAGAGATGTGGCTGCAGCAGTTATAGATGCGGGAGAGTTGCTCAGTCGAGTCATGGATTGGGAAGCAAGTTTGCATCGTTCCATTGTGGGTAACACCCAACAGGTGAACTTTCGCCATGTTATTCTAGTAGAGCTGAAAGAGATGTTGTGCAACTTGAATTCTCTTGTGCTGAGAGGATCTTCAATGGGTCTTCCGAGGGACCTTATGGGTTCTATGAACCCACTCCGAGAAGACTACTCAATTGTCCTAAAAAATGAGGTGGTGGCTAGAGAGGAAGATCTAGAGAAACTCATTGCAATCTTGGAACGACAACTAGTATCATCCAACAACAATGGTGATGATAACAATCCGTTCGTAATTGTCATAGATGGCGAACAAGAAGTTGGGAAGACGACCTTGGCCCATATGATTTACCACCACACTTGGGTTCGCCAACAATTTCATCATCGCGTTTGGATGTATCTACCTATCGTTTCGACATTCAAGATGATTAATATAATTGGAAACGAATTTGTAAGGTCCATAAACAAGGAAGAATATTGTGATCAGAAATTACACCTAGACCTGCCGCTACTAGCCATGTGGGAATATGTTAATGAACAACTCTGTGGCAGTAGATATTTGTTGGTGCTTCATTGTGAAAATTTGGCTAGTTTGATGCAACCAGAGTGGAATGAATTGAAGAACATCTTGTTGCGTGTGGGCGGACCGGGGAGTGGAGTCTTGATCATCTACAAAACATCAACAGAATCAGCTGTAAGAGATATGAGTTTTCTAAATGGGATGAAGGATATTATAACATACTGCTTGAATCCCTTATCGGTAGATACATGGGTGGCATTATTTAAGAGACACACAGCAACAACAATCCCATCGAAGCAGGACAAATTAGAGAAGGATACATGGCTCATTCCATTTGCTAGGCAACACTCCCTAGACTTGCCTAGTCAAACTTTTGGGGCAAAGGTTTTTGGATCGCTAATCCATATTAATCTGGCAGCATTTGATCGCTCCTTTGTGGCACAAGAGATTTTTATGGTTAGGAATTTTCCACTTGTCATCGTATGATTACTTCAATACCATCACCTACTTGATGCTGATATTGATGATGCTGATTCTGATTATGATGTCATCTTACACATGTTGACATCATAATCAATATGTGGAGCTCAGAGACGAAGGCACAAAGTGGAGAAGATGACGGCACACACGAGGCTTATAAACTGCATGGCCGGTCGTATTAGAGTGTATACTAAAAGCCTAAGTTTTTTGTAAACATTTATTTTGAATAAAGAATCACATTGGTCAAAATATCTGTGTTTATTTGTTAAATATAGTTGTTCATTTAATTTATATTATAGATAACATAGTGTGTGGTGTCACACACAGAAGATAATGTTATCAGTCTCTTATAAATTATAAACAGTAGCTCACGACCAATATGGAAAGGAACAAACCATTAGAAGGTCGTAGTGTAATTAGGTATTAGTTTATCTTGACTATATAATTACACTAGTACACTTAGAGTGTATTGAGTATGACCATTTGAGGTAAGTTTTTTTATACTGACTAAAAAAAGAACAAGACCTCAGTTATTATGGAAGTGTGTGCTCTTAATCCTAATATAATAACAAGCACATATATTTGATATTTATTTCTTTAATTTATCAATGGGTGAGATTTAGTTCGATAAATCAATAAGCCCGATAAGTTGGGAAATGATATCACTTATAGTGTGTGTTGTTGATTATAGAAGGAAACTGTGTCCTAGTGATCTAGGTTGATAATGTCCCCAAGAGGAGCTTATAAGGATTGTCATGTTAAACCCTGCAGGTGGACTTAGTCCGACATGATGATAAGGTTGAGTGGTACTACTCTTGGAACTAGATATTAATTAAGTGAGTTGTTAGTAACTCATTTAATTAATGGACATTCAATATCTTAAACACAGGGAGACTAACACACTCATAATAAGAAGGAGCCCAAAATGTAATTTGGGATTAGTGCGGTAGTTCAATAATAGTTCATTAGTGGAATGAATTATCATTGATGAAATTAAGTTGTGTGTTCGGGACGAACACGGGATGTTTAATTTCATCGGGAGACCAAAATCAATTCTTTCTCTCGGTCCCTATCGTAGCCTCTTAATTATAGAGTACTATACCCACCTATACTCACCTTCTTACCCATCCTATAGGGGTCGGCCAAGCTAGCTTGAAAATCAAGCTAAGGCAGGCCAAGACTTAGTGCATTAAGGTGGTCGGCCCTAGCTTGAACCCAAGCTAAGGTGGCCGGCCAAATAAAAATAAAAAGGAATTTTATTTTTAAAATTTTTTTTGATGTGGAAGCCATGATTTAAAAGAGAGTTTTAAAATTAAAATTTTCCTTTTATAGTTTTCTACAAAAGATTAAGAGAAGGGTTTAATCTCTTTCCTTATTTGTAGAATAAAAGGATGATTTTAATTTTGACGAAAACTTTCCTTATTTGTAAATCATCCACATGTTTAAAAGATAAATTTTAAATTATAAAATATTCCTTTTATAACCAACCATGAAGGGATACAAAAGTGGAAATTTAAATTTTAAAATTTTCCGAAAGCAAATAAGGAAGTTTTAATTTTTGGTGAAAATTTTCCTTATTTGTGAGGCTTGATGGTAGCCGGCCACATGAAGGTTGATAGGAAATTTTAATTAAAATTTCCTTATTAACCATTGGCAAGGAAAATAAGGAGTTTTTAATTTGGCGAAAACTTTCCTTATTTGTCATGACCAAGGAATATAAAAGAGAGGGTAGGGGTGCCTTCATGAGACACAACTCTATTCTATTTCCTCCCTCTCTTCCTTGGTGTGGTCGGCCTCCATCTTCTCTCTTTCTCCTCCTTGTGGTGGCCGAACCTCATCTCTTTCTTGGAGTCCTTGTGGTGGCCGAATTCTACTCGGAGAAGAAGAAGGAGTCTCTTGCATCTCTTGGAGCTTGGTCGTGATGGCCGAACCTCTTCATCAAGGAGGAGTCTTGGTGGCCAAAACTTGCAAGGAAGAAGAAGGTGCTTGGTGGTTCTCATCTCGGAAGATCGTTGCCCACACAACGTCCGAGGTTAGAAGAGGAATACGATAGAAGATCAAGAGGTCGTTAAAGTTTACAAAGAAAGGTATTACTAGTATTTATTTTCCGCATCATGCTAGTTTATTTCTTTGTAAGAATTCCAAACACAAGAGGGTAGATATTCTAGTTTTCGAATTTATGTTTTTTTTGTTTTCTTTTTCGAACTTGTGCTTCGATTGTTTTTTTTGGTTAAACCTAGGGTTTCTGTAGGAAGATTAAATATTAAATTTCTCTAAAAGGCATTGTCTAGTCGGTGGTGGATGATCCCATACCCAAGAAGGCCAAGTGACTCGCCATGCAATTCTGGAAGCTAATTTTAGAAATTAATATTTAATTGACTTTGAAACCTAGGTTGATTTGGATCAAACGTGTTAAGTTCCGCAGGCGATCCAAGTCTAAACCTAAAAGAACATATAAGTTAAACTTAGGATCAAACGTGTTAAGTTCCGCAGACGATCCAAGTTTAATTTAAAAGAACACATGGTAGCTAGAAAATGTTCAGACCTTGTACAAAATTTTTGTACAGGGGAACCATTAGGTTTTCCGAGTAGCAACCAACAGGTCGCTCTCAGCCATCCGATCCAAGGTTTTGAAAACCTAGAAAAAGATCTGACCGTGGAATTCAAAAAGGTGCTAGTCACGTCAGCACAGGATATCTCTCTGTCTTGTCAGGCGTGCGGCGACAGAGAGAGGGACATGTGGCATGCGGTTATCGGGCAACATTTAATGAGCTTAATTAAAAGGAATGGTCATGTGCTTAGCCATAATTGTCAAGGATTTGCACGGGCTTCGAGAAATATAGATGACGTTGGCGACGACCACACTCTCTCGAAGAAGCACATTTGGAAAATTCTCAAAGTATAGCCGCTTTGCACTCCGCTCTACATACGATTACCGGACCGATCGTCCATTTGTCATGATTAGACAACGATCGAGCGGCATTGGTTGATGCGTCGATCAGATACTAGGGATCGAGCACTCTGATCGGACGAAGAAATCACCAAGGAAACTAGTTGTCCAATTAGTCGGATATGTAACCTCCTTCGACTAGACTTGAGGGGGAGGCTTGTATACGGTGATAAGGGAGAGCCCACCTATTACGAGTCAGTTGACACGGTGTCGCTCAAAGTCAAAGCGATCAACACCAGAGCTTACGAAAAGAAACTCAGCCAAAGGTGGTTATCTGTTTATCCCGATCGACAAAATGAGAAGGTCAAGAGAATCACCCGGCCGGTCAGACGAGCAGATCACCCGGCTGGTCAGACGAGCCGACATTATGGGCAGGTCGGACGAATGAACAAGCCCGTAGTCAGTTGTTCTGGTCGGCAGGAAAGCAGGCCTCTCGGACCGCCCATCTCACGCAAGGAATGTCACTACATAGAAGGAGAGAAAACAAAAGAGAACACTCTGTCTATCATTAATACACAGACGTCAAGATAAAGAAGGTACTCCACCTATCATTAATGTACGGAAGTCAAGACAAAGAAATCTTTCTCCAACAATTAATATCATTAAATAAGGACAGATGAACGATCATAGAAAAAGATATAAAAGGGTACGTTAGGTATGAGGAAGGCAAGATTTTCTATTTTCTGGATTACTCATTCTTTTCCTGATTTTGACTTGAGAGTCGGAGGGTCAACGTCAGGGACCCCTTCTCTGATTTGGTTTTGTTTTGCGAGATCGAAGTCTTCTTCCCATCAATGGTCACTCCATCCCCGACTTTCCAACTTCCTTCATTCGGACATGATCACTTATTTTATTTATTGATTAATTAATTTCCAATTATTAAGTTTAATTGATTAATTATAGTCCTATGAGAATTGACAGTATATTTTAGTTAACATTTGGGCATATGCATGTTCATAAACCTAATTACTCACACCTGCGAACTAACACTTTTATCAAATCATATCGAATGAATCTTTTATCACTCAAATAATAAAAAACACCATATTTTCATTTGCTTGATATAACTATATAGTTGGTCATGCCCATATTCTTTGACTAATTAGTTAGCAAAAACCAATTTCCAACCATTTAATCCCTAATCCTTTAATTTTATAAAGGAAACTCAATTTGCTCGTAATTAAACTAATCAAAACTAATCAGAGTCTAAACATAGGATGCTAAACTTCATTAGCTTCTCCCCACATTAATCCATCTCTTCGGCTTTATAAAAAAGATGTTAAACCTCTCTACCTTCTCCACACAACTAATCAATATTTTGTTCTTAATTAATTAACATAATTCTCATAATTAATAATGAGCGAGGAGTTTAATCAGTAAAGTAATTCTAATTAAACTAGCTATATATCCATTCTCAAATATCAATTTGTGGCCCTCGGTACTGGTTTTGTTGATAGATACATAAGATAATAACTATAATACACGTGGTCGAAACTCAATACAATTCATATTTGGATTCAGCGGTTCCACGTTCAAATTCAAATACCAATTTACAGATGGGGAGAGAGATGTGGTTATAGCAGTTACTTTTACCTTTTTTTTTTTTTTTTTTACTTTAGTAAAAGAAATATAAAAAAGAAAGAAAAGAATATAAACTAAAACTGTCAAGGATATAATTAACTTACAAGCCTTAAATATATATATATATATATATTTTACTTTCGTAAAAGAAAAAGACAAGAAAAAAATTCAATACGTAATTTAAATTAAACCTGACCAGGATTTTAGTTGGTCACAAGCCTTTATTAATTCGGAAGAAAATTGAATTTTCCATTGCAATTAAGTTTACAAATTTTAGTTGGATTGCAGCCTGCGTGAGATGTAGATTAAGGATATTTTATTTTGATGTTTATTCTACTCCATGAGCTTTATACTTTGCTTTGCTTGTGGCGATGGCAAATGAAAGATGCAGATGATGGTAAGAAAGTTTGCTTCACGATGGTGTACATATCAAAACTAATTTGGTTCACTACCATTCTCTCCGCTATTGCATAAACTCATTCACTAGCAAAGAAAATAAGAAGTTGAAGAGATAATGTCGGTGTTCCACGAATTGAAGCGTCTATTGCTGCAGGTGCTGCCATCGTCTTCCATGATGGCACAAGGTCGCTTGCTGTGTATCCAAAACCACTTGGCGATGGTTTGTGATAGCCTTTGGGCAATCAATTCAATGATTGTTATCCCTGAGATGAGAGTGGTGTATAATGAATATTTCCCATCAGTGGAGATGCTAGATGTGCCGGTGGAATTTGAAGATTGGGAGACAGACGTGGCTGCAGCAGTTATAGATGTGGGAGAGTTGCTCAGTAGAATCATGGATTGGGAAGCAAGTTTGCATCGTTCCATTGTGGGCAACACCCAACAGGTGAACTTTCGCCATGTTATTCTAGTAGAGCTGAAAGAGATGTTGTGCAACTTGAATTCTCTCGTGCTGAGAGGATCTTCAATGGGTCTTCCGAGGGACCCTATGGGTTCTATGAACCCACTCCGAGAAGACTACTCAATTGTCCTAAAAAATGAGGTCGTGGGTAGAGAGGAAGATCTAGAGAAAATCATTACAATCTTGGAACAACAACTAGTATCATCCAACAACAATGGCGATGATAACAACCCGTTTGTAATTGTCATAGTTGGCAAAGGAGTTGGGAAGACGACTTTGGCGCATATGATCTACCACCACACTTGGGTTCGCCAACAATTTCATCATCGCATTTGGGTGGATCTACCCCTCTTTTCGACATTCAAGATGATTAATATAATTGGAGATGAATTTGTAAGGTCCATAAACAAGGAAAAATATTGTGATAAGAAATTACACCTAGACCTGTCGCTACCAGCCATATGGGAATTTATTAACGAACAACTCTGTGGTAGCAGATACTTGTTGGTGCTTCATTGTGAAAATTTGACTACTTTGATGCAACCAGAGTGGAATGAATTGAAGAACATCTTGTTGCTTGTGGGTAGTCCGGGGAGTGGAGTCTTGATCATCTACAAAACATCAACACAATTAGAAAGTGATATGGGTTTTCTAAATGGGACGAACGATATTATAACATACTGCTTGAATCCCTTATCGCTGGATGCACGGGTGGAATTATTCAAGAGACATGCAAAGCAGGACAAATCAAAGAAGGATGCATGGATCTTCCGAAATTACTTTCCTAGTCAAACTTTTGGGGCAAAGGTTTTTGGATCATTAATCCATAATATTCCGATACCATTTGTCGCTGACGTACTTAATGATATTTATATGATTATGAATTTTCCATTTGTCGTCATACGATTACACCAATACCATCACCTACTTGATGTCGAAAATGATTATGATGTCATCTTACACATGTTGACCGCTGAATACCTCATACCAACTGAAGGTATCGAACGAGGTTGGACTCAACTCTATGCAAGATATTTAAGATATATAAACAAGACAGTACTAGCCTTACTGTTTTCAAGGATGGTGTACTTGCATATGAAGGTTCCCGAAGATTCAACTATTATTCCAAGGTATTGTCGCTATTTGTGTTTGAAAATTAATCATAGAGCTATACCATTTCGACTACCGACCATGCCAGTCGAGATGAGCAATAAACTGATAACATTGATTCTACGAGAACATGAGGAAGCGACACAAGAAGATGTTGAGGAAATAACACTTGAAGTATACAAAAAAAGACGCATGAAAGCAACAACTGCAATATCAAAGTTCCTCAACAAGATGTCGGTGAGACTCGTACATTTGCGTATATTAGTTGTAGAAACTGGTATGATCCAAAGGCTACCCAATGAAGTTAGCAAGTTGATTAACTTGAGATACCTCCACCTTTCAAAGCTTAAGATGGAATTACTTCCGAAATCACTTTTTGACCTACCTAATTTGCGAATTTTAAGTTTGCTTCATTGCCAAAAGCTTCAAAAGATACCTGAACGAATCCATCAGCTTAAGAAGTTGCAGATTTTGAAACTAGCTTATTGCACAAAGCTTCAGCAGTTACCAAAATCTATAACAAGGCTTAAAAACTTGGAAGTGATTGATGTGGAAGGTTGTTGTTGGCTCAGCAAACTCCCAGATGATTTGCTCAGTTTTAAATCACTGAGAATCCTCAACGTCACAAGATGTGCATCCTTGTCTCAAATTCCCCGTGGGATTGAACAATCAATTGACCTTCGTAAGTTGTCAGGAATATTTGTCGATGTCGATGGAGGTTTTGTGCTCGCACAGTTGCAAACTTTAACAAATCTTCAGGAAATAAGATTACGAAACCTAGAACGAGCGGAGAAGACTCAAACTGAGGTACTAATGGGCCAACAAAGTCTTCGCGACTTGTCATTGCATTGGGGTGGTGAAGAAGCAAATGAGAGTTCTGAATCAGCTACACCATTGCAGGTACTCGAAGCACTCCGACCCAACGTGCATTTGAAAAGTCTAGAGATCATGTCATATAAGGGAGTGGAATTTCCTAGATGGATGAGTGAACAACAACTTGCTCGTTTCGATTCTTTAGTTGAGGTCAGACTCATCAATCTCAGGAGGTGTGCTACATTACCATCACTCGCTGAACTTCCTTGTGTCGAGAAGCTTGAGATAAGTGGCATGGATTTAATAAAACACATAGACGATACATTTTACGGTTATGGCTACACATTTCCTTTCCTGAGAGAGCTCACTTTCTCAGAAATGCTTGCGCTAGAGACATGGTCTGTGCCGGAAGGAAATTATGTTGATTATTTTCCAAGGCTTGAACAATTGACACTAATTCAGTGCCCCAAACTCAAGGCAATAGATCAGCGTTTTCGATGTGGTAGTGTGACAATGAGAGTATGGTTGAACAATGAGACGATATGGTCTGATGAATTTTGCAATTGGGATAACCTCCGAAAAATCAGAAGAATAGAGATAGTCGGGTGCCAAGAGCTAAGATGTCTGCCACAGGGTATGCAAAGCTTGAATTTTCTATCTAAGATGACAATTAACAGCTGCAACAATTTGACGACTTTGGTAGCATTGGATTCACTTATAGAATTGAACATATATGCTTGCCCACTGCTAGCATTCAACCTAGAAGCATTTAGAAGACTTAGGAGCCTTACAATTAAAGGCTGCCCGAAGATGCAAATGTGAGTGTGATCGTCATTTCCTAGTAGATTTCATTTAATTCCTCCTCCTGTGCTTCTATTCATACCGACGATAACTTTTGGATTAATTATTGCTTCAACCAGAATAGTTATTTATTCTCTTCTCCCTTATTTGTTCTAACTATTAGATGTTACATACCATCACTGCATATATAATTAAACTTGTTACTTAGATAATTAAACAAAAATTAACTGACTTGTATGATTAGTAATATAAAGTGTTTAATTTGTCAACAAAACGTAACACTAATATGGAAGATTGATCTCATGTGCCATTTTCTTAGCCATTAGACATATTCAAATAAAAAAAAAAGAGAAATTATGAAATTTATTTTTACTTTTATTTACTGTACTTGGATGTCTGACTATAAAGTGTAGTGCAAAGGTTGGAAACTCAGACCAAGATTCATATCCTCAATCAATTTAATAATGTTATCCAAGCTAATTATAATTGCATGACTAATAATTGCTTAGCATTTTAGTTTTCATGATGTCTGGAAGGAAAAAGGTGAGATCGGAATGATGCGCAGAAGAAGAAGAATAATATGACAATTGACAATGCAAGTAGTTCTCTTCGCCAAATTGAATGATTTGCTGGACATGTGGCAAGCAATGGTCGACTTCGAGCGGCGGCATAATTGATAGTTGATATGCTTTAATTTGGTTAATCATCTAGTTTATTTTTTATTTTGTGAAATTAATGTGTGTTTATTGAAACCCTTTATTTGTCATGCATCATTAATTAGACACAAATTATGGCTTGTGAACTTTCTCACTCTTGATAATTTATCCAACCAATCAAATCGATTTACAAATGTTTATCAACAATACAAAACTCTGCGTGCATATAGTTAACGATGTCTATGAAACTTAGAAAGTTGCTTGATGTGTTGGATGTTTTAAAATTGATATTATCTTAAATTATGTTATTATTTATTTAATTGATAAATAATAGATAAAGTTAGACCAAACCTATTAGATGAACTATTACAATAACAACAAGTGCATCTTTCTCTTTTTCTTTGTAAACAAGCCTGTTAACTTATTTAAGCCGACTTAGTCGAAAGATTAGAACGTTATTTGAGACTTCTCAACTTTATATTTTATTTTATTTAGTTACATGAATTTATTGTCTAAAGTTTTTTTAAACATGTAACATAATTATTATTATTTTGTTCATTTATTTTAAATTTAAATACATAACAAAAATACTATATATATGTTTAAACTATTTATCTTATTATTTAATTAATAATCTGAACTTTAATAACTAATTTTGATGAATCCCAAACTAAATTATCTTACTGTCTTTTTTTTCTTTTTGACACTAATTTTTTTTTAAGGTTTATTAGTCCCGTACTAAAAATTTAATTTTGATTGTTTTTTATATAAAAAAATATGTATTGTCATGATTTTCTTTAATCATAAATCTTAGAATGGGTAACATCACGAGTAGATAAGCTTCTATGAATATTTTAAGTCGGCGACGTTAGAAAACATGTCTTTTATGGTCTTTTGACTAAGATAAAGTGTAATATATGTTCTTATTAGTATAATATATGATATAAAAATTTAAATTAATTTTTTACAAGGAAAAATCCATTACAATAATTTGTTATTAGAATTCTCGAACATTGTCTCACATTTACACGTATTCATATATTATATTACACATATAATGCGCATGCACGATGACCAGTAAAACAACCATATAAGTTTATTGAATCAATGATTTAATTTAATAGGATCAACAAAAAAGTAAAGGTCAATAAACTTAATAAATATACTTAAAAATTAGAAAGATAAATGTATAAATACAATTCTTACATAATTGTCTATGGCCTCATTAATGCTCATACAAAATTTATAAATAAATTTATTTATTAATTTATCTAAAATTTAATTATAAATTTGTTTTTATGTCAAAGTTATAATAAATATCTTATAGATTATATAATTATATATCATTTGTAATATATTAAACTTGGTTTAGAAAAGTTTGAAGGGAGAAAAAAATAAAGGGTGTCTTAGAGAAATTGTGATTTTTCAAACCTAATGTATTAAATTGATTTAAAAAAAGAAAATATGATTTAAAATACAGATTATCTAATTTGATTATTAATAGGACGCTTTTATGTGCTCATCATTACTAATTAATGCTCCCAAATATTCAAAATTATATGCTCTATTTTTTTTATTAATTATGAATTCATATTAGTTTTTCAAAAATATACCTTCGTCCTTCACATCTATCTTCTCTATCTTCGATTTGTCCAACAAGCGATGCTCAAGCAGCTTAAGTGGACGAACTTAGCCGTTAGCAAAAATCACGATCAAATGGTTGCTTAACCAACTTTGTTGCGGAATATATCCTAGTGGTCAATTGACAGCCTGACCATGATTTTACCGTTGGCTCGATCGCAAAACGGCTATGATTTGTGGTCATGATTTTACAATTAGGAGGGGATTGGAAAAATATTTTGAGAAATCTATATCTGATTTAATAATTTGAAAAGTAGAATTTATTATTTAGAAAAAAAATGATAAATCTAATTAGTTTCGATGATTATTTTTGGAATGACCGACTTGATCCCATGGAATTTTCCTACTAGCCACCAGGATAAATCAAAAAACGCGTGCACTACAAAAATGCCTTCAATTACCGACGGAATTAAATACAGTCGGTGATGTCCGACTGAATTTAATTCAGTCAGAAGTTGCCGACTGAATTTAATTACGTCGAAGATTATCGACTGAATTAACAATTCCGTCGGTAATTACCAATGGATACGTCAATTCAGTCGGTAATCCCCGACGGAATTAAATTCCGTCAGAAAATCGTGCGACCGGTCAAGATTCGGGTTAGTTCGGATTAGAGGGTTTTGGATATTAGCGACGGAATTAATAATTCCGTCGGTAAATACCTCCGGTTAACGGGTACAAACCATCGGGTGTTTTTATTTAACGGGGTGCGGGTGGTAAATATACCGACGGAATGAACTTTCCGTCGATAAATACCGATGGAACACTACAACAAAAGTGACTTTCCGCAGCGCATCATCAACGGTGTGCAATTAAAACATGCCGTTAATAATAGTTTTTACGGTGTGCCTAATTATATGTGCTGCGGATAATATAATATTTATACAAATAACAGTGTGCAGACAAAGTACGCTGTTAATATACTTTTCTACGGCGTGCAAAGTGTGATGTTACAAAAAGTATGTTGTGAATAAATATTATAAATGTCAGCGTGCAGAAAAAGTACGATGTTAATAAACTTTTCTATAGCGTGTAAAGTATGCTATTAAAACTTAATATTAACAGCGCGCTGTTAATAATTATTATATATATAAATAACAGCGTACAAAAATGTATACTGTGAATAAATATTATAAAATATTAGCAGCATGCAATATGCGTCGTTGATAATCTTCAAAATTTTCTAAATATTTAACCAAAAATTTCTCGCTGAAACAAACCTCCTGCGAATATTTTTCCGTGCATCCTCATCTGCCCACGAAACATCTCCTCACGCCCGAAACAAATCCTCATGGCCAAACTGCCCAGAAAACCTAAAATCGCGACCACCTCCTCACGCGTAACTCCTATCGTCGAAACCTCCCTGTGCAGCTCCTCTCCGCCAACATCTTCGCCCATCTTCTCTTCGTTGAAGCCCTCTCCGGCTAAATCCTCTCCGGCGAAGCCCTCTTAGCCGAAGCCCTAGAGCCGAAGCCCTCCTCCTCAGCTGAAGCCCTCCTCCTCACACGAACTCTCTCCGCCAAAACCTCTCTGTGGCAACCCTAAACTCCTCTTTGTCGAACATCTCCCCCCATCTTCTCTCAGACGAAGAGCTCTTCGGCGAAGCCCTCTCATCCAAAGCCCTTTCGTCCGAAGCTCTCCACTGAATTGAACATCTTCGTCGATCCTTCCGTTTCTCAGGTTGAATTTTCTTTTTGTTTTTCTTGTTTTATGTTGAACATCTTCAACTCTTTCTTGTATTTACTTTCCTTCCTCTTCCTGGCATTCTCCATCTTAGTAATGGGACTCTAATTGATTTAGTTGCATTGGCTTTAGTTGTAGAAGATAAATAACATTACCTTCTTGTACTCTTTTGTTGAAGCAACATGAACATGAAGCTTCTGTGCATCTATTTTAGAATAGAATGAAGATGGATGTTTGTTGAAGTACTGTTATTTAAGCCAATCTTACTATTTCTTTTCTTCAAATAGTTGATAGTTGAATAGAATGAAATCTCTAGTTTCATGGAAGTTGTCGTTTTATTGTTTCATAATGTTGTATAGATTTAAATCTCTTGCCAAAATTCTTGTTCATTCAATTTAAATATCCTCTCACTTCTTTATTGTTGTTGAAACTACGTCATGTATCCAACTATAGTTCTTATATGATAGTCTAACACCAAGAATGACAATATCCCAATAATTTCTATTGCATTAATAAATAATAAGATAATTCTTTTCTCTCCAAAGATCTTCCACAATAGTTGTTTACAAATTTTAGTATATTTTTAAATAAATAATAATCCTATGCAAATCCTTTCTATATTTTCCGTTATCAAATAAATAACAATTGTAGTTGATCTGCATTGCAAACTAACAAAGTTTTACCTTGGCGAATGACCCACTTAGTTGGTATATGTCTTACCTTGTCGAATGACCCACTTAATATGCCCTATTTCACCTTCAATATTGCAATTTGCACTCTCCCCATTTTGTTTTCTTTCGACTTTCATTTTCTTTTATGTATATTAAATAAATATATAAATCTTATTTTGTATTAAACATGCAATATTTGTATGTTAGGGTTTGGGTCATTTACGAAATGGATAAGGAATGAATACATTTGCCTTCAAGGCTTGTACCTGAGTATGAAGAAGGTGTACAAAAATTTCTTGCACAAGCTAAGAACTATGCCAAAATATGTGAAGTAATCTTATGCCCTTGCAAGCATTGTAAAAACAAAAAGTATATGAAATTTGACCAAGTGTACGATCACTTAATTATTAAGGGGTTTGATCCTTTTTACACTATTTGGGTCTTCCATGGAGAAACTTATAACCGACAATATCAAGGTGAAGGTAGTTCAGGAGAATTTCAGAAAGATGATGAAAGTAGAGAGGCATATCACTTATATAAGGATGTCTTTGTGCCAGAAGAAGAGGTTGGATACACTATGTCTGATGCAAAAGATAACGACTTTGCTAGTTTATTAGAAGATGCAGAAACTCCCCTCTTCCATGGTTGCACAGCTTACACAAAGTTATCAGCAATCGTCACATTATACAATTACAAGTCTACTAATGGTTACACAGACAATAGTTTCAATGAGCTCCTTAAGATCTTAGGTGACATGTTTCCAGAAAAAAACACACTTCCAGAAACTGTTTACTCGATGGGAAAATTGTTAAAACCATTTGATTTAGGATATGAGAAAATTCATGCTTGCCCAAATGATTGTTGTCTATTTCGAAAGGAGCTTAAAAATCTGGATACGTGTCCAAAGTGTGGTTCATCAAGATGGAAGGTGGACAAAGTCACCACCAAAGTTTTTAAAGGGATTCATGAAAAGGTGCTACGGTATTTTCCGGTGATACCAAGATTTAAAAGGATGTTTGAATCAAAAGAAAAAGCTGAAGAGTTGATTTGGCACTCCAACCACAAAAGTCAAGATCACATGATGTGTCATCCAGTTGATTCAGTAGCTTGGGATACAATAAATCATAAATGACCAGATTTTGCATTAAATCCTAGAAATATACGCCTTGACCTTGTAACCGATAGATTCAATCCTTTTGGCGACCTTAGTTCTAGATATAGTTGTTGGCCCGTTATTTTGGTAAATTATAACCTTCCTCCATTGATGTGCATGACGAATGAAAATCTTATGTTGACATTACTAATTTCAGGTCCAAAGCAACCGGGAAATGATATAGATATATACTTGGAACCCCTTATTGAGGATTTAAAGGAGTTGTGGGAGACGTGTAGAGACCTATGATGCATTCAGCAAGTCAATGTTCAATCTAAAGGCTATTTTGATGTGGACAATCAATGTTTTTCTAGCTTATGGAAACCTAACTGGATGTGCCACAAAAGGGAAACTTGGTTGCCCAATATGTGGGGAAGACGTATGTTCTATGTGGCTTAAGTATAACAGAAAGTTTGCAAATATGGGCCACAAAAGATTTCTTTCTCCTAATCACCCATTTCATCATAAAAAAGAAGTGGCCACAAAAGTGCATCATGTTGTTCTTGGTGGATCTTGTTGGAAAGTTTGGGTTGACAAGATTTTGGTGGAGAAGGTGGATCTAATTCGACCAAATGAGGAAATGCAGTTTCTCGATGATACAATAGGAAGCACAGTCGCATGGTTATCTAAATTTATAGTCTTGTGTGATTGATATAGATTCTACTGAATTGTGGATTGAAAGTTTTTAGCTAGTTTGTGAGAGATTATGCATTTTGTTTTTGTATTGAATCTTTCTGTTTGGATGATAAAAACTAGTGACTTTAATTCTGTTTTGTCTTTAGCCATTTATTTCTGTTTAGTTTTAATTTTTAATTTCACATTTGGGTTTGGGTTTATTTTGTTGAAGTATTTGTTAAATTGGAATTCAAGATTGTTTGACGTATGGAGCTGTAACATTTTTCAACAGCGTGCAACACATGCTGTTGATGAATGTTTTTGCGGCGTGCATTGCACGCTGTGGATACTTGTTTCAACATCGTGCATTGCATGCTGTGGATAGTTGTTTTTATTAGTTTTCACAGTGTGCATTGCTTGTTGTGGATAGTTGTATTTGATAGTTTTCACAGCGTGCGTTGCATGTTGTGGATAATTGTTTTTGATAGTTATCGCAGCGTGAATTACAGGCTGTGGATAATTGTTTTTGATAATTTTCACAGTGTGCATTGTTTGCTGTGAATAGTTGGTTTTCACGGCGTGTAATGTACACCATCGATAGTTATTTCCGCGGCGTACATAGTATGCTGTCGATAGTTATTTCTGCGACGTGCAATGCACACCGTCAATACTAATGGCTTTCAACCACTTTAAACTATGCAACGTGCAATGCGCGCCACGGAAGGTGATTTTGCACGCTGTGAAAAGGCATTTTTGTTATAGTGGAAACCTAATTCCGTCGGTAAACACCCACGGAACTGTAATTCAGTCGGTAACGCAGATTAGAATTAGGGCACCGGACCGCTTCCTCTTCGCGCGATCGATCTCCTCTTTCAGCTTCGGCGATTTTCCGACTTCGGCGATCTCCTGCGTCCAGCAGCCTCGTGCTCTCTCCCGTTCACCGCGATCTGCAACCAGCGACTCAGGTATGCTCCTCCCCTCTTTCGTCTGTTCGTTTTCACACGCACGGCGGCCGCCACGGCTTGCTCGCGGGCGGTGGGCCACCGCTGGCGGCTTCTCGCAGCAGGCCAGCCGTAGTAGGCCAGCCGCGGCAGCCTAGCCTGAGCTGCCGCAGGCGCTTGTTTGCGGCATGCTGGTCGCCGTAGGTTGTTGGCTGTGAGACCGGCTGCCGCAGGCTGCGGCGCCTGCTCGCGGCCAACCGCGGAGGCCTGCTCGTGGCCCCCACAGTGTCCTGCTCGCAGCTGCCCGCTTTAAGCACATGCTCGCGGCTGCTCGCAGTGGGTTGCGCGCGACCCGCTCTCGGCTAAATTTGTTTTTCTTTCATATATGTATGATTATTTAATTTAATGATACTCTAAGGAACAACATGTGTATATTAGTTTCATTTATTTGCTTTAGTGTAGATATGATTTTCGGTAATATGATACGATGATCGTGAGATGAAATTTTGCACATAATGCCTTATTTAAGCTTATTTCAAGTGATACAAGTTTAATACTGTTTCAAATTATATTCTCATTAGGTAACAATGTATATGAACAAAGCTTGAATGTACAATCGATTAGACAATAGTTTTATCAGAGATGATTTTATTGCTGAAGTTGAACAGTTTGTGAACTTTGCTAAAAGTCATCCAGAATATATGAATGGTGTTGAGTTACGGTGTCTGTGCAATCATAAAAAATGTCAAAATAGAGCATTTCGTGATGAGGATACTGTAAAAATGCACATATGTAAAAATAGTTTTGTGTCAAATTACTACAATTGGTACTGTCAAGAAAAGCCTTATTTATATGAACCAATTGGGCCTTCTGGTGGTTCATCTTTTGGGACTACTGTTACCGCTTCTGAAGCATCAAATAATATTGATATTTCAATGTAATCAATGGTTCAAGATGCGATGAATGCAGTTGATTAATCAAATATAGATGAAATACCAACCCTTGAATATCAACAACTATATGAAATGTTAAAAGCTAGTGAAAGAGAAGTGCGGGAAGGCATTCCTTCTGGTCATTCTCAACTATTAGCTACTGCAAGGTTATTGAATATGAAAGCAGAACATCATTTTTCAGAAAGATGTTACGATGAAATTTGTCAATTGATGTCAGAGTTGCTCCCTGCTGATAATATAATAACTGATAACTTCTATGAAACAAAGAAATTGATCAGAGGTTTAGGTTTGCCTGTAGAGAAGATTGATTGATGTATAAACAACTGCATGATATTTTGAAATGAAGACAGTGATTTGAATGAATGTAAAATCTGTATTCACCATCATTTTAAGCATCATACTCGCATACCAAGGAAGAAGAGGAAAAATATTGCTTGGAAAGTGATGTATTATTTTCCGTTAACTGTTAGACTTCAACGCTTATATGCATCTGCAACTACAACTGACCACATATTGTGGCATCATGAGCATGAGCATGAAGGAGGTATAATATGTCATCCTTGTGATTCTCTTGCATGGAAACATCTTGATATTGTGTTTCCCTCCTTTGCAATGGAACCACGTAATGTGAGATTGACTCTTTCTGCAGATAGATTTCAACCATTTGGTCAGTTGGGACAACAATATTTATCTTGGCCAGTTATATTAACACCGTACAACTTATCATCATGAATGTGCATGAAAGATGAATTTATGTCCCTTACTGTGCTTATTCCTGGTTCAGCCAATCCAAAAGATAAGATAGATGTTTTCTTGAAACCTCTAATTGCCGAGCTAAATGAATTATGAAATGTAGGGTCGGTGACTTATGATATTGCAAGTAAAACTAATTTTACATTGCATGCTGCCTTATTATGGATGACCAATGATTTTCCAGCATACTCAATGTTGTCGGGATGGAGCACGGTTGGTAAATTAGCATGCCCACTTGCATGACAGAGTCTTATGTATTTTCATTACCTTGTAGTGGGAATGTATCTTAGTTTGATAATCATCATAAATTTCTACCACTGGATCACTCTTTTAGGCGAAGTAAGAAAATTTTTCTAAAGAATGTTGTAGTCAGAAAACCTCTCCCAGCAGTCCATACTTCAGGTGAAAAAATCATTGAACAAATAGATAGTTATGGATTTCTCCCAGTATCTCAGCCTAATTCTGATGAGATAAATAAATATCTTGTTAGGATGTGCAAGTGTGGTTGGAAAAAAATGAGCATATTCTGGGAGTTGCCATATTGGAAGTATCTACTCATTCGACACAATATAGATGTGATGCATGTTGAGAGAAATTTCTTTGATAATATCGTCAACAATGTGATGAATGTACCTGGAAGAACTATCAAATAGATAGTTATGGATTTCTCCCAGTATCTCAGCCTAATTCTGATGAGATAAATAAATATCTTGTTAGGATGTGCAAGTGTGGTTGGAAAAAAATGAGCATATTCTGGGAGCTGCCTTATTGGAAGTATCTACTCATTCGACACAATATAGATGTGATGCATGTTGAGAAAAATTTCTTTGATAATATCTTCAACAATGTGATGAATGTACCTGGAAGAACTAAGGACACTGCAAAATCACGTAAGGAATTAAAAGAACTAGTCAACAGACCTGAGTTGCATCAAAATGAAACAACCAATAAGTTTCCAAAAGCTTGTTATACATTGGATAAAGATGGTAAACAAGCTTAATGTAGTTGGTTAAAAGAAATCAAATTTCCAGATGGATATGCTTCGAATATGGCTCGATGCGTTAACATGAACAAATTAAAGATGTTTGGAATGAAGAGTCATGACTGTCATGCGTTCATGCAAAGACTTATTCCAATAGCTTTTCATGATTTACTTCCCAATAATGTTTGGCAAGCACTTACAGAGTTGAGTCCTTTTTTTTAGAGATTTGACAGCGAGATGTATTATGACGGTCGATATGATTCAGCTAGAGACTGACATTCCTCTTATACTTTGTAAGTTGGAGCGCATATTTCCACCTAGTTTTTTTTATTCAATGGAACATCTACCGATACATTTACCATATGAGGCACGAATAACTGGTCCTGTGCAGTATAGATGGATGTATCCATTTGAAAGGTTTTTGAGAAAATTTAAAAATAATGTTCGTAATAAAACAAGAGTTGAAGGGTCAATATGTAATGCTTATCTGGTTGAGGAAGCATCTTCTTTCTGCTCTTATTATTTTGCTGTTAATGTTAAAACCAAACATCGTAAATGTCATAGAAATTTCAATGATACTCAGAATATAGACCCATCGATGTTTTCTATTTTTAAATTTTCTGGTAAACCAATGGGGGCATCTGTTTCTAGATGATTAACTCAATAAGAATACCATGCTGCAAGAACATACATACTCTTAAACTGTGATGAGGTCAAACCATACATAAAGTAAGTTAACTTCTCTAATCAAGCTTTTATTTCGTTGTACTTATTTCCTTGATATCCTAATTTTCTTATAATTACCTTCTTTCAAAGCTTGTATGAACAACAATTATATCTACAAAATCCATCAATAACTGCAAGTGAGGTTGTTGAAAATTTAGAGATCGAATTTGTATTATGGTTTCAAAAATATGTGAGTTAGAGATATTTTCATAATTATTTATTAAATTAAGTTCGGTCCTAATTTTTCTTATAACTATTTTGATAGGTGAAAGACCACAGAATATCTAATGTACAAGATGATAGAATATTGAATCTTGCATCTGGACCCCTTCGCCAAATAATGATCTATTCGGGTTACTATGTTAATGGTCTCAAATTCCATATGACACAATGAGATTCACAGAGATTAACTTTTAATTATGGTGTTTGCGTTAAAGGATCTATCGACACCAATAACACTGAGTTTGATCACTATGGTAGACTTGAGGAAATTATAGAGGTTGAATATCCTACATTATCGATAAAAATGTATGTGTTGTTCAAATGTTCATGGTATGATCCGACCCCAAGAACAGGTACCAGAATACATCCAAATTATAATTTAATAGAGATTAATGCAAATAGAAGGTTCAATAAGTTTGAACCTTTCATTTTTGCAATATACGCGGGTCAAGTTATTTATCTTGAATATCCTACGAAGAGAAGAAAAGCTAGTGAATGGTTGTCTGTTTGTCGATTGAAGCCTCGTTCAACCATAGAAATGTCGAACACCATTATTGCTCAAAACCATGATACATTTCAGAATGACGAAATAGAAAGACATTCGGTTGATTCACAACTCCAATCTACATCACAATTACTTGTAGTTGGTAATGTCACTAACGAGGAGATAGATGATGGAGAGAAATCCAGCAATGAGAATTTTGCTGAACTAACCGAGTCTAGCGACGATGACTTACAAACTGTTAATGTTAAGTAGAAATGCTTCCAGAGTCTAGCATTGATTAAATTTTAGCATTTTTATTCATCTAGTAAGTTATGCTTCAATCATGTTTTGTTGCTTATTTATCATGTTATATATTAAAGACTTATTATGATGTGCTGTAATATTTTTTTTAGATATCAGGTATCATGGCAGATCTTCCAGCACCACTCCGTGGATCCACCGTCCTTAGGGTTGTTGAAGAGTCATAAGTATTTTTTATTAGTAGTTATTCAAGTTCTTTATGTATAACATATATCTTATGTCTTAATATTGTTTATCTGTAGGTTTACTCCCGACGGCCATCGAGTATCAACATATATTACACGAAAATTTAAGAAAAGAGTCTGCATATCCGGTATTACATGGAGACATGTAGATGCTTCAACTAAAGATTTTTATTATCAAGAATTTGTAGTAAGTAAATTGAATATGTACAATATATTTATTCTTTAATATACTAAAATTTTAATTTTTAATTGCAGAAAAAATATACATGGGAGGATGGGCACGAGGTTGAATTTGAAGCAATTTGGAATATTTATTGTGCCAAGTTGTACAAAGATCTATTATACTATGTGAGAAAGGATGGCATACGGCTAGCTTATGTATCCGACGAGATCTGGAGTGCATGGACGACCACTTGATCTGCAGAAAGATGGCAGACAAAGGCTCTAAAAGCTTGAGCGAATAGGAATATAGAGCCAGGTGGCCCGAGTACCGGATATGCTCGGCATACATCAGGATCTCGATCCATTGTTGAGCACGTTATGGATCTAGTGATTTTAATTTAAAGTTATATAAATCAATTTTTTATTTATTAATAAACTTGTATAATTTTAGCTAAACTTATTTATGCATGAGGAGCGTTCTTTAGAAAAACAACCCACTTGCCTGGAGATCTTTCTCAAGACTCACCAGAGAAAGGACACATATATTGATCTTCGATCCAAGAACATTGGGGTTTGAATTATTAACTTGTAATTTATATTTAATCTTTAATAATGATTAATTAGCTTTAATAATTGTGTATAAGATATAAATTGTATATTTTCTACATAAGAGAAAATGACAAGTATGGTTGCTCAGGTATCTCAGCCACCGATAGAGGGAGGGGAGTCACAGGATCTATCCACCAAGCAAATAAACGAAATTTATTATGATATTGTGGGTGGAAGGACAAAATACTCCTCCCTTTACGGCCTTGGCTCCTAGGCCAAGGTGGTATTTAATCGCTTGAGGACTCCTAGGTGTCGTGCGAGTTCTTCTTCTTCTTCTTCTGAGGTGGAGTCATTAAGAAAAGAAAACCAAGAATTGAAGACTCAAATGACTACAATGGATCAGAGGTGGGAGAAGAAGTGGGCTGCTTAGGAGCAGACATTGGCCCAGATGCAAGCAATCATTGCTAGATGGGACCCATCACAGTAGCCCCATTCACAGCAGCCCCAGTCAGAGAAGACCCGAGACCCATCAAACCCTGACCCATCAAACCTCGCTAATGATTAGATTTTTTAAGGTATGTTCAACTATAACTTGATTTTTTTTAGAATTTCTTAGAAATTAATTAAGTCAAATATATTTATTCTATTGGGATATTATTAGATGTTTATCTTAAAGTATTTTACATTTTTCACGAGTTCATATTGATACATTCACCATTACTACTATTATTGGCTATCTAAAATATAATTCAGGTATATTTTTTACATGTAAAATTAGTTATATATTATAATGTTTGAGTTATATTACATCTGTATCAATTTATTCTAATCATTATCTCTTGTATTTGACTTTTACAAGATTATATTTGGATATATGTATAGGTGATGTATCATGGTAAGTATTTTTGATATTTTGTATTTGTCGTTCACTTATATACTTTTAGATACTTATGATTGTGAGCACTTGACACTTGGATATTATTGTATTTTGGAGACTTTACATTTGTCGTTCACTTCTGTCTATGTATTATATTGTATGTTGCATTTTGGAGATTGTGAATTGATTTATATTGTGATCTTTTTGTTGTGTTGTGATTTATATTGTGTGGATTGTTATATGTATGATTTATGTTTGTGATGTCATCGCTTGTGATGTCTTGTATTTATATTAAAATTGTATATGGGAAATGAGTAAAACAAGAGTAGGTTTTTTAATTTTTTTTTCAATTTTTTACCGACGGAATTATGGTTTCCGTCGGTAAAATATCGGCAGCACAGTATTTTTTGCGATATATTCCTGACGGAAGTAATGATTCCGTCGAGAATTCCTGACTGAATTAACGGTTCCGTCGGGGATGCCCGACGAAAATACTAATATCCGTCGGGAATTCCCGACGGAATCGTTACTTCCGTCGGGAATTTACCGAAGGTATGAAGTTTCCGTCGAGAAATTTCCAACTAAAATTTATTTAGTCGTAAATTTCTGTTACCTGCCATTTACTTTTTTACCGATGGGAGAAGTTTTCAGTCGTTAAATTTACCGACAAAAATTACTGACTGAATTGTATTTCCGTCGGTAAATTGAATCGCCGATCAAATGACTCCCGATACCGTAAATTCCGTCGGTATTCCGTCGATAATGCTATATACCGACTAAATACCGACAAAATATTCAGTCGTTATTAATTATTATTTTTGTAGTGGTGTGACGAGCAACCCAAATGTCCAGCATCTTTTAATTGCGCTCCTCATTTAAGGAAAAATTACTACAAATACACCACAGTTAGGAATCAAATGGAAAAAGAATAGTTTATCATTTTTCATGTTAGCAAATTCAGCGAGATTACTATATTAATTTAGTAAAATATTTTAATCAAATTATATATATATATATATATATATATATATATATATATATAAAAGGAACATGATTGAGAAAATAATACTATTAATTTGTATTAACATGATATTTCATTTGACATTGATCCCGTCCGGAGGCTGAATCGGACGAAGGCCGATCGCGGTGGACTGGGCGTTGACGGAAAGTCGCGGGCGGTGCAGGCTCCCCACGGATGGCTGATGCGGCTGCAGGACCCTGCGCACACTCAGACGATCCCCCCCTCACGTTAGAGACCGAAACCCAGGGAAAAAGTCCCCGGATCAGGCCCTCCGACGCTCAAGTCAGGTCCTTTTTCCCCAGAAAGAACAGAGAGAAGAAGAAAAGGAAAACAGTTGTGGAAAAAAGTGACGAGAGAGTGTGTGCGCGTACCTGCGTACGAGGGATTTCTCCCCTTTTATGCGTCCTCCTGCCAGAACCTGCCCTCCTGTCAGAAAACGTTAGACGCCCGGCTTTGTCCGCTAGTCCAGGACACCTGTCGCGTTGCTATTTGTTGTGAGAGCATCTTCCTATTAGGAACCTCCGCCTTCGCACTTGGGTTTTGTCCTGTAATGAGGGACAGCTGGCAGGCTACTACTGGCTATGAGGGCATCTTTTCGTTTCAGGAACCTTCGCCTTCACCCGCATTGTTGGTATGTAATGATTACCCCTGACGGGCCGTTGAGATTCTCCGCTCCCTTATCACTTAGCTCCTCCGATTCATTGTGTCTGCGCACCAGCCTGCGCTAGTGGTTCGCACTTCCAGGCCTCCAACTCGCAAACCTGCAGCCCTAACTGTCTAGACCTAGCTACGCTGATCTTCACCCTGCATCCTGCGCTTTGTACTTTCTGGCCCTCAACCGCAGGTCTGTAGCTCGGGCTGCTTCTGATCAGCTCTGCCGCTCCCGGCCCGTTGGCTTATACTTCCAGTTCTTGGCCTCTGCTTAGCTCTGCCGACCTCGACTTGCGTCCTGCACTTTGTACTTCCTGGCCCTTCACTGCAGGTCTGTAGCTCGGGCTGCTTCTGATCAGCTCTGCCGCTCCCGGCCCGTTGGCTTATACTTCTAGTTCTTGGCCTCTGCTTAGCTCTGCCGACCTCGACTTGCGTCCTGCACTTTGTACTTCCTGGCCCTTCACCGCAGGTCTGTAGCTCGGGCTGACTCTGCTCAGCTCTGCCGACCCTGACTCGTTAGCCTATACCTCCAGTTCTTGGCCTCTGCTCAGCTCTGCCGACCTCGACTTGCGTCCTGCACTTTGTACTTCCTGGCCCTTCACCGTAGGTCTGTAGCTCGGGCTGACTCCGCTCAGCTCTGCCGACCCCAACCCGCTTCCGCCTATGCTGAGCCCTGACTGCCCTGTCAGCCTGCCCTTTTTGAACGCCAAGTCGCCATGACTATTGACCGCCACCTCCTCGTAACTTTTGACCGCCACATAGCCTGGACTTTTCTAATCCTTTCCTCTTGGGCCCCTCCATCACTAACCGTATCACAAGCCTCCCCCACAAGTCTAGTCGAAGGAGGATGACAGTCTGACTGACTAGACCTCTGCACCTTTCTGTGACTTCGGCCTATCTTTGTGATCTCAGCAGATCTCTGTGTATCTGCCTCCGCGTATCTCTATGATCTCAGCATATCTCTGCGCACCCTGCTTCCTACGTCACGCATCAGCTTTTGTGTCACGTTGCTTGGGATACCATGCCTTCTTCCTTACTTCACCAGTCGCTTGGGGTGTCGCGCTCATGCCTTTGCTTTGACTTGGCCCCCCGCCTTCTTTATAAAGAGCCTCACGGTCACTTCTTCGCTCTATCCTTCTTCCTTCCTGCTTCCCTACTATCTCTTGCTCACCCGCGTTTTACCTGCTTCTTTCCTCCGAAATGCATTCTCCTTCTGTGGACGAAGTTACTCAACTACCTTCCCAAATGCGGATAGATAAGCTCACCTCGTAACTTGCCGAGAAAGAACGCGAACTGGAGCGCCTGTCCAGGGATCGGGCTCGTTTGTTGGCTGCCTTGCATAACATGGATGCCCTGTATCGTCTCACAAAATCTCGCGTGCATGCAGAAAAGGCAATGAAAGACGAATACCAGTTTGATCTGCAGCACCAAATTAGCCGCCAAGACCGTTTGCAACGAGAGCATGAGACAGAGGTATCTCTCCTCCGTTCAGGCCTTGAGGATAAGCAACATACTATCACTCAGCAGCAAGCTATCATCAGCTCTTTGCGCGCGGAGCTGGCTCAAGCTGTGAACGCCCCCGAATCTCCCGACAGGTCTTCACGCGGAAGTGCTCATTCCCCAGGGCCCATCTTTTCCCCGAGTTCAAGCTGGCCTGGGGAATAGTTGTCGCGGTGGCTCCTTTGCCAAATGGCGCTTCTGCTTGTGGCTTAGGCCGTATCCATCCCTTGCTGAACGACGTTGCTGCGCTCGTCGATCCGTCCCCTTTTGGCCCAGTTTCTCCTGCTCAATTTTCATCTAGCAAACACGTCTTTAGAAATTGGCCCCTGTGTAGGAGCCTAGAGTCGCTTCATGATTTCTTTTCATGCATGTGTTTTAGATGATAAAGTCAATGTAGTGCTTGAAAATTGCAACTGTGATGAACGTGTAAAACCTGATTTCGTAGTCAATATTGGCGCTGTAGGAGTAGGGTAGATGGCCTTTCACGCCCCTTGCCCTTTGTATTTGCTGCATATTTGCAATTTGAATAAAATAAATCCAGATACAGCTGACCTGATTACGGAAAACGTTCTGCTCGAGGTGAGGCGCATCTCTCGGAAAGGTAGTTAGGCATATGCACCGAGTTCGCTTATGGTTTTCGCAGAGGGACTGAGTTTTGGTTCCCGCATGGGGCCGACCTGAAAGGTCGTTGGGCGTGAGAGCAGAGCTCACTTATAATTCTCGCATGGGAGCCGACCTAAAAGGTCGTTGGGCGTGAGCACAGGGCTCACTTTTAATTCTCGCATGGGAGCCGACCTAAGAAGGTCGTTGGGCGTGAGAGCAGAGCTCACTTATAACTCGCACTGGGGCGAGAGTCTGGGACTACCGACCTAAAAGGTCGTTGGGCGTGAGCACAGGGCTCACTTTTAATTCTCGCATGGGAGCCGACCTAAAAAGGTCGTTGGGCGTGAGAGCAGAGCTCACTTATAACTCGCACTGGGGCGAGAGTCTGGGACTACCGACCTAAAAGGTCGTTGGGCGTGAGCACAGGGCTCACTTTTAATTCTCGCATGGGAGCCGACCTAAAAAGGTCGTTGGGCGTGAGAGCAGAGCTCACTTATAACTCGCACTGGGGCGAGAGTCTGGGACTACCGACCTAAAAAGGTCGTTGGGCGTGAGAGCAGAGCTCACTTATAACTCGCACTGGGGCGAGAGTCTGGGACTACCGACCTAAAAGGTCGTTGGGCGTGAGCACAGGGCTCACTTTTAATTCTCGCATGGGAGCCGACCTAAGAAGGTCGTTGGGCGTGAGAGCAGAGCTTACTTATAACTCGCACTGGGGCGAGAGTCTGGGACTACCGACATAAAAAGGTCGTTGGGCGTGAGCACAGGGCTCACTTTTAATTCTCGCATGGGAGCCAACCTAAGAAGGTCGTTGGGCGTGAGAGCAGAGCTCACTTATAACTCGCACTGGGGCGAGAGTCTGGGACTACCGACCTAAAAGGTCGTTGGGCGTGAGCACAGGGCTCACTTTTAATTCTCGCATGGGAGCCGACCTAAGAAGGTCGTTGGGCGTGAGAGCAGAGCTCACTTATAACTCGCACTGGGGCGAGAGTCTGGGATTACCGACCTAAAAGGTCGTTGGGCGTGAGCACAGGGCTCACTTTTAATTCTCGCATGGGAGCCGACCTAAAAAGGTCGTTGGGCGTGAGAGCAGAGCTCACTTATAACTCGCACTAGGGCGAGAGTCTGGGTACTCCGGTCCGAGACCGGTGGCGAGAATGATACTCCGGTTCGAGACCGGTGGCGATGGCGCTGGTCCGGGACCAGTAATGATACTCCGGTCCGAGACCGGTGGCGATGGCGCTGGTCCGGGACCAGTAATGATACTCCGGTCCGAGACCGGTGGCGATGGCGCTAGTCCGAGACCCGCTGGACCCTCCTCGCCAGTAAGACAGATGTGATGCTCTCTTCATCCTCCATCTGCCCCATCCGAACCGCCTTAATTGCTTTTACAGGGTCGGGCGTTATTTGCCAGTTTTGCGCTCGCTCCGCCGTGTCCCTCGTCTTCCTGCAAGCATATCATGCATAGTATAAGACGTGAGCGGGAGAGAGGGAACATGAACCTTATTCGGCCCTGGGTACGCGACGCTCTTCTAGCTTGTGGGAGCTTCGCGTGCCTTTGCATGCTGGTGTGGTTAACGAACCGTCCCAAGGGCTATCTCCACCGAGATGCTTGCCTAGCTACTTCGAGTAAGCAGCTCTCCTGATTGCCAACCCGTGCCTTCCTAACTTTCGCTAATCAGCCCTGTTCTCTGCGCGACCTCTACTGGATTACCTGGCTTTTGCAGCTCTGTAAAATATCCCGCTTGACGCTACCGAGGGATGCCTCTTTTTTAGCACCACACCCTGTCATGATTACCCCGCCACGCTCATCTTGAATAGGTTTATTTTTATGCTGACACCTGTCCGTTGCACTTATGGTCTATGCTTACTGACGTCAGTTTCCATACCTTTTTCGTACGCCTCCGTGCTTACTTCTCTTTAGACGGCGCGGGGCGGGTTACCCAAAAAGATACTCGGCCCGATTCTCGATGCTTCCTAGGCCTGAATGGGCTTTATAAACCCTAAAGGTCATCTGCCGCTTCCTTTCCAACGCTTCGTTCTCCCCCTCTCCTCCTCCGTGCTCGTCCTTGTTAGTGCAACTTGCCATCTTCCGGCCTGAGCTCGCGGCGCCTCTACCCTTCTGATCGTTCCTGGCCTGTGATCCTTCTCGCCTCAACCCTTCTTGCTTGCTTCTTCCCCGCGACGATGGATGGTAAGGACCTCCCCTGGTATTCATGCTATCTTTCGGATTTAGACCCCCATGACCTGTCGGTAGTGCAATCCCTTCTGCGATTGGATTCCTCCTATGAGCTTCGACTCCCATCACCTAATGAACATCCTTCGTCCCCTCCTGAAGGCTGTATCACTGTCTTTAAAGATCAGATTATGGGCGGTCTTCGCTTTCCTTTGCATCCCTTTATTTCAGACTTGTGCCAGTATTGTGGCATCGGCGTCTCCCAATTTGCTCCCAATGTATTTCGAGCTATCTGTGGAACCGTCATCTTATGCCGTATCTATCGGATTCCCTTGACGCCTCACCTATTCCAGCACTTCTATTCTTGCCGGCGAGCCGAGGCGGGGATATTCAATGTTCAGGCCAAGCCAGGCTTTAAGTTCTTTGACGGCCTACCTTCTTCCAATAAGGGCTGGAGGTCCCGCTTTTTCTTTCTTAAACCGCCTTCCCCCTTAGCCGGGCCTTCTCAGTGGCGTCCCCTCCCGGCTTTTCCCCCACATGTTCATGAATCTGCCTGCTTTACAACTGCGGACAAGTTGACCGGTGTTCTGGTTCGCTTGTCTGTGTTGATGCTGGAAGGCATCTTATACACCTTCGGTCTTAGTCCCGTCCCTGTAGAAATCGGCGCTCCCTTTGGTAAGTTGTCTCTTCTTGCACGCCGCTCTTCGCTAACTGAGGTGTTTTTTCTTTTTTATTCTTGTAGCGGCCGCTATCCTCCGTTCCTTCGCCTGCCAAGAGACGCCCGCAGTTGCTGTCCTTGAAGCCCTGCGTCAGGAGCTGACACCAGGCCTACCTTCTGATCCAGCTGCTGCCCTCGGTCCTCAACTTCCAGCACCCCCGACCTCTGATGTTGTGATTGTCCCGCCGCTCTCAGTGCTACCTTCCCCCAGCGCTGCAGACCCAGCATTGTCCCACACCTCCGATCAACCGGCGACTGCTTCCTCGCCCACTAGACAGGCTCCTCCTCCCCGTCCTACTCTGCGGCTACGTGTGACGCGGAATAGCAAACGGACGGCCCCGGTTACCGCCACTTCTCCTCCACCTTCACAGTGCCAACGCGTGGTGGTTCTTTCTTCCCCTTCCAAGTCTTCGGGCACGAGCTCGGCTCAGGAGCCAAGCTCGAGCCAGGAACAGGCCTATGACCTAGAGGTGGTAAGCCCGCCATCAGACCGACTTACTACGGCGCCACCCCCGAGCGTGCTACCTGCCCCGCCTTCACCTTCTGGTGGCCAACCCCCGAGTTCGTTGACTCCTCCAGCCTCCTCCCCTCTGATGCCAACGAGCCCGGCCGTGCCTATTTCTGAACAGCACTCCCCGGACTGGGCCTTCAGGGCCCTCTGGAGGCTTCCTTCGGCGACTGACCCGGCGAACGTGCCAGCTGCCCCCTCATCCCCTTTTTTTGGCAGGGTCGACTTCCACGGGGCCTTGGCTAACTCCTGGCAATCGGCTCATCGGCAATTCTGGGAAAGCGAATACCCTCTGGGAGAGCTCGATCAGGTTGCTTGTTCTCTGGTCGCGGTGAGTCCCTTCTTCCCCTCTTTCCTTTGTCCGGGCGTGCGTGTGTTTCCATAACCTCCTTTCCCCCTCCTATGGGCATTTGCAGACCTGCTCGGCGAGTCTGAGCGTAGTCCAACGAGCAGCCGAGCTAGAACGGGAGAATGTGGCACTCAAGGCCCGTCTCCGGGAACTGGAACCCCCCTCATCTTTCCCCGCCCCTTCTGGGCCCCCCCCCCCCCCCTCAGGAAGGCCTGGACTCCTGTCTGCATGCCGCTAGGGAATCAGCGGCCTCCGCCCGAGCCCTTTCTGACGCCGCAATCAACAAACTGCGGGCATTGGAGGCGCCCTTAAAGGTGAGTGAGTCCTCTCTGGCCTCTGAAGTGAAACGCCGTCAGGCGGCGACCTCTGAACTGAAAAATCGAGAGGCAGAGTTGCTTGCCCAGTCCAGGGAATTGGCTCTGCTGAAGCAAGGTCGGGAGCTCTTACAGATGGGGCTGGCTGAAGCCCAAACAGTGTCCAGTGCTGCTGTGGGTCGGGAAACCACCCTGCGAGCTCAGTGGGAAGCTTGCCAGGCCCAGCTTCAATCTTTGCAGGCGGAGCTTTCGCGGGCCCAGGAGGCAGTGTCTCAGGGTCAGAGTGACCTGGCTGCAGCTCGCGCGGAGGCTACCCAGGACAAGGACGCCCTGGCAGAGTACCTGGCGGGAGAGCTCGGGCGGCTGAAGGCCTACCGCTTGGCCTATGTTCGTTCTTCCTTTTTCCTGCAGAAACTGGGGCGCTGGATGGTCCTGCTGCTGAGTTACGGGGCTGCTGGCGGGGTGAGACAAGCTTTCGAGCAAGGTTATTTGCGCGCAGCGCCCCCCGCCACTTTCTTGGATACTGCTCGCCTGGCCCGGGAATTGCCGCAGGACACCTTCCCCTCCTTTGAGGCGGATGACGGGCTCTTCTTCCAGGCTGCTCCTCCTCCTCCTGCTACCGCTCCAGCCCCCGTAGAGGTGTCTCCCCAGGGTCTTCCTGCCGCCCTCCCCAAAGCTTCTGAAGCCCTTGCCCTTCCTTCTGCTGAACCAACCGACCCGGCTTCTCCTCGGTCGGCTCCTGATAACTCGTCTCCTTCTTCTCCGAATGTAGTGTAACTAAAACTATGTTATGCCGCTTGCCTTTTGACGCGTGGCTACCGGCTCTTCTTTGATGGTATTTGTGTAATTGTACTGACCTCGGTCTGCTTATCTCCGATTTCCCCTGCGATCCTACAACTGTGCCGCGTCCCCTTCGCGTGCTCATAGCTTGTTTTCTGTGGCCAGTCGTTCGTTGATTTCGGCCGAGCTCTGATGATCAGATTTCCCTTGTCTATTTTCCTTCGCTACGTAGCCTCTCCCCCCATCGCTGCCCTTCTACTGAGCTGGCCCGGGCTAAAGGCTACCTCGCGTGTCCTTGCAGCTCGCTGGTTTTGACTTATCCGCCTTCTGGTGAACCCTCCATACTCTTCTGTCCAGTTTGGAACAACTTCCTAGGGAGGCGCTTCGTATATCGAGCCCTTGTCGTTCCCTTAATGCCCCTTGTTTATCTTCTCGAAGCTCATCACAGAGCGTTCCTCGTCTGCTTCAAACCCTGTATCTACCGTCCGTTGCTGACTTACGAAAATGTCCTGCACCCACCATACCTATAAGTATCGTCTGACTCTTTCTTTCACCCTCACAGTAGAGCACTCAAACGTCGCCGCCGCCGACTAATTTCCTCCGAGACCTTGCTGTAATCTGTCCCTTCTCCTTCGGCGTTCCTTTGCGATTGTCCTCTCCACCCTCTAAGGTATTATCTTCCTCCATGGCCTCTTCTTCCTGGGCCTCTCTGTTGGCGGAGCATTTCCCAGGCGTTTCAAACTTCGCCGAGTTAGATTGGGATGACCTACGGTACACTTATGAAATCCCGGCAAGCTTCCGCCCCATCACCCCACTGTCGCAAACCTTTACTTCGATCCTCCGCCGGGTTCGTGTACTATCTTCACCGAGCAATTTGTCTCTGGCCTTCGTCTACCTCCACATCCTTTCCTATCTGGAGTGTGCCGCTACTTCAACATCCCCTTAGGTCAGTTAACTCCCGACTCCATAAAGATTTTATGTGGCTTCGTGATACTCTGTGAGGTTTGCGAAGTTTCCTGGTCTGCTCCCCTCTTTCATTGCTTCTTTGCCCTCGCTCGGCGTGCCGATGGTCTTTTGGAATTTCAAGCTCGCAGTCAAACTGCCTTTTTCTCCCGTCTTTCTCCTCCTCACGCCAACTGGAGGAAAAAATTCTTCTTTCTCCGGTTTCCTGAAGAGACAGGCTGGCCTATGTGTTGGCGACCCGAACTTCCTCCGCCCCCGGCGTTGGAAGAATATCATATGGACCTCTCCTATGCTGCAGCGGCGACAAGAATGGAGCTTTGGCGCCTGGATCTGACGAGACTGTTATCTGAAGACATGCTTTCTTTTTTCCGTCTGAATCCCTCCTTCTCTGGGGCGCCGCGCTCATTGGGTAAATCCGCGTTTGGCTCTTCTCTCCTGTTTATGCTTGTTTTATCTGCAAAGATAACCTTCCGTGTCGACGCCTACAGCGGAGGCCCTGTATCGTGCCTCCGAGGTTCTGCCCCTGCCCCTAGACGATCTGGAGATAATGCGGCGTGGCCGAGTAATCTTGGAGAGGAGGCTACTCCCTTATCCCGGCCCCGTTTCGCCTGGGGTAGCAGTCCAACCCGTTTCCGCCCCCACTGCGCACGAAATTCCTTCTCCACAGGTCGCCCCGAGCGGGAATCAGGGTCACGCTCGGGCTAGCTATCGAGCTAGGCGGGTCTTCCGAGGAGCTCCCCGGGCCTCCCGAAGGGGTCGCGCGACTCTTCATCGCGCGGGTCGAAACTTGTCTGGTCAAGACGTTGCGGGTGGCAATGCCACGGCCCCCTCTCAGGGCATACCGCGTTCTGACGACTCTGGCTCTGATGATCAGCCCCAACTTCAAAGACGGCGCCGAAGACCAGGTCTGACTTCTCGCAGACTCGATGCTGTTCCCTTATCACTGCGGCGTTCCCTGCCGTCATCATGGCTGGTTCTAACATCATTTCCTCTTGTTATTGTTGCGTTATTTCCATGGCAGCCTCCCCCAACCCCTACAGGGGAAGACCCTCTGCATCTCGTTCCACCCCCATTCCTCAGGAGAAGGACAGCCCCGGTGAGCGACGTAGCCCGGCATCAGGCGAGCCCACTCCCGAGTCGCCTCCTGCTCCTCCCGGCTCGGACGCAGGCCCTTCTCAACCCACCGGCCCTTCTCAACCTGCCCGCCATTGTTATAGGACCACTATCCCCTCTGAAGCAACTCAGGCTCGACGACATGATGTCTCTACTAGCGTCTTGGCGATGAAAGGCTGCCTTGGCAGCTTGTGGGCAGAGAGCATGAATCAAATGGGTAGCTTGTCGCCCTTAGCTCAAATGGATAGGTTCTC
Source organism: Zingiber officinale (assembly GCF_018446385.1). Classification (NCBI taxonomy): domain Eukaryota; kingdom Viridiplantae; phylum Streptophyta; class Magnoliopsida; order Zingiberales; family Zingiberaceae; genus Zingiber; species Zingiber officinale. The sequence continues at coordinate 112,027,239 of NC_056001.1, read as the reverse complement.
GAAGTCTTGGGCTAAAGTAAGTACCTTGTTCCTTTTCCTGAATGCGAGCTTGTTTTAACTGAGGGTTGTTATTCGTGGTCCAGACTCACGCAGAGTCCCTGGTGTTGAACCAATCCTTCCACACCCTCCATCATGAAAGCAAAGACCTCCGGGACAAAGTTTCTGAACTAGAGCTACAACTGAATGATCCTGATCAAGCCAGCCACGCCTTGCGAGCTGAGATTCGAGCTCTAACCAGCCAGACTGAGCGGCAAAAAAGGTCTCTGACGCAGGTCAGAGATGAGCTCCGAGCTATGTGTGAAGAAAGAGCTGCACAAGAGGCGGGATATCAGCAACAGCTAGCCCACCAGGTCGGGGAGATTCAGTCCAGAGATACCCTGCTACGGGAGAAAGACAATAAGCTGGAGGCTCAGGCAGTTACGTTGGCAGCCCAGGAAGCAGAGCTGCAGGCCCTAAGGGGGGAACTGTCCCAGTCTCGGACGACTCTGGCGGGAGTGTCTACCGCCTTGTCAGCCTATCAAGAGGGAGAAGAAGCTCGTTGCCTGCGAAGTCGAACGTCGTATCTGCCTTCTCCTGAATTTCTATCCCAGGCTGGGGCACGCTTTGCCATGGCCGTGCCATACACGGCGGCGGGAGTTATCAGGCAACTGAACACGCAGGGCTTCTTGAGCTCCATCCCCGCGGCAGATTTCTTGAATCACAACCTAATCATTCAAGGCCTTCCGGATGAGATTTTTGCTCCTTTCAAATGATCTGTACTAGCCACTTAAACTGGGAAATCGTTACATGTACATATGTCTTTTCGGGTTTTCACTTGAATATCTTACTGCTTCTACGCCCCTCGTTTGATCCAGTCTACGTCCACGAAGCCTGCCCCTTCAAACTCGATAGGGCCGCAGGTAATTAGCACTCCAAGGTCGATCCAACTTCCTTCCTTGAGCGTCTTGTAAATAATAGACTCCTGATGCCAATCTCTTGATAACCTTGTACGGTCCATCCCACTGAGGAGCCAACTTCGTCACTTCCCCTAAGGGCTTTATCTGCTTCCAGACCAGATCACCTTCTCCGAAGAACCGAGGGATCACCTTCCTATTATAGTTCTGTCTCATCCTCTGTCCGTAGGCCTCCAACCTGGCAGCTGTTTGCTCACGAATTTCGCTGATGAAATCCAGTTCACGAATCTCGGTGTTCTCTTCGTCGTACATCATCCTTCTCACAGACGGTATCCCGACTTCCAGAGGAACCACCGCTTCATTACCGTAGACCAGATGGAATGGTGTCAGACCTGTGCTCTCTCGGGGCGTCGTACGGTAGGCCCACAAAATGCCTGGGAGCTCATCTACCCAGTTGCCTCCCATGTGATCCAGCTTGACTTTAAGCCCGCGTACTATCTCCCGATTGACCACCTCGGTCTGACCATTACTTTGAGGATGAGCCACTGAGGTGAAGGCCTGAGTTATGCCGAACCCCTTGCACCAATTCTGTATCCTGTGTCCCTGAAATTGTCGGCCATTATCCGACACTAACTTATGGGGTAAGCCAAATCTGCAAAAGATATTTTTCCATAGGAACTGGATCACCGCATCTTCAGTGATTCTGGCTAAAGCTTCTGCTTCTACCCACTTAGAGAAGTAGTCTACTGCTACCAACAAGAAGCGCCTCTGCCCGGTAGCCATCGGGAAAGGTCCCACGATATCCATACCCCATTGGTCGAAAGGGCAGGATACTGTAGAAGTTCTCAGCAGCTCTGTAGGTCTGTGCGTCAGGTTCTGGTACTTCTGGCATGATAGACAAGTATTCACCAACTTCTGTGCGTCCTTCTGCAAGGTAGGCCAGAAATAACCAGCCAGCAATACCTTCCGAGCCAGCGTGATTACCACAGCACCCCGAATGTATCTCTCACAAGGCCTGGTCCGCTTCCTCCATATTCAGGCACTTGAGTAGAGGTCTGGAGAAAGACTTTTTGTACAGCTGATCCCTAATCATTGCATAAGAGTGGGCTTGCCTCCTGATCATACGCGCTTCCTCAGGGCTGGTGGGTATGGCTCCTTGCTGAAGAAAGCTCATTATGGGCGCTCTCCAATCAATTACTTCTCCCGCGTTATTCTGTAAATCTATCTGGGCTACCAGGAAGGTCTGCGCTATAGATCGGTCGAGCGTCCATGTACTCAGGGAACTAGCCATTTTAGCCAACTCATCCGCTCTTTCGTTTTCAGCTCTAGGAATCTTCGTGACTGTGACCTCCTTGAATTCTCCCTTCATCTTTTCATAAGCCTCCTTATAAACTTGCATCCTCTCGCTATTCACCCCAAATTGCCCGGTTGCCTGCTGCGTTACCAGCTGGGAATCGGAATATATGATGACTCGGCTCGCCCCCACATGTCGAGCTGCTTGCAGGCCTGTTAGCAGAGCTTCATATTCTGCCTCATTGTTGGTGGCTCTGAAATTCAACCGCACGACCAACTGCATGATATCTCCCTGTGGGGATATGAGCAGTGCCCCTACGCCACTCCTCCGATGGGTAGCCGACCCGTCCACGTAGATTTTCCAGACCTCTTCTGAGTCCACTGGGTATACTTCTATCAGGAAATCTGCCAGAGCCTGTGCCTTGAATGCGGTCCGAGGCTGATATTGTATGTCATACTCCCCTAGCTCAGTTGCCCACTTGATAAGCCGACCCGCCACTTCTACCTTGGTGAGAGCTCGGCCCATTGTACTGTTCGTCAAGACTGTAATGGGGTGCGCTAAGAAATACGGTCGGAGACGCCGAGCCATGAGGACAAGTCCATAGACCAACTTTTCCAGGGCCGTATACCGAGACTCGGCCCCCTTCAATAAATGACTGAAAAAATACACCGGCCGTTGTACATTATCCTGCTCCTTAACTAGCACGGCCCCCACGGCCTCGGGGGTGGCTGACAAATAGACCCAAAGGGGCTCTCCTGCAACAGGCTTGAACAGTGATGGCAAAGACTCCAGGTACTGCTTCAGCTCTTCAAAGGCCTGTGTGCATTCTTCCGTCCACTGAAACTTGGCCGCTTTTCTGAGCACTTTGAAGAAGGGTGCCGCTCTATCTGCAGATCTGGAGATAAATCGGGACAGGGCTGTTATCCTGCCGACCAGCTTCTGCGTCTCCTTCAGATTCTGAGGGCTCTGCATGTTCCGAAGCGCTTGCACCTTCTCAGGGTTGGCCTCTATCCCTCGTTCGGTCACCAGATAGCCCAGAAACTTCCCTCCTTTGGCCCCGAACAGACATTTCAAGGGATTCAGCTTCACCTCATATTGCCTCAAAGTCCCGCAGGTTTCTTCCACATCTTTTATCAGATTGGACGCCAGGGGGGACTTGATCAGGATGTCATCAACATAAACCTCTACGTTCCGCCCGATCTGAGCCCGAAAGATTTTGTCCATCATCCTTTGGTAGGTAGCTCCAGCGTTCCTGAGTCCGAATGGCATGACGGTATAGCAGAAAGTACCGTCAGCCGTTATGAAGCTGACCTTCTCCTGGTCTTCCCGAGCTAAGGGTATTTGATGATATCCTTGATAAGCGTCCATCATGCATATCCTTTCACATCCAGCCGTTGAGTCCACCACCTGATCGATACGCGGGAGAGGATAACAATCTTTGGGAGTGGCTTTGTTGAGGTCGCGAAAGTCTATGCACACCCTCCACTTGTTGTTTGGCTTCTTTACCAACACGACGTTAAAGAGCCAAGACGGGAATTGCACCTCCCGGATGTGTCCAGCCTTCAGGAGCTGCTCTACTTCAGCTCGGATAATTTTATTCTGCTCGGCGGGGAAGTTTCTCTTCTTCTGCTTGACTGGCTTAACGTCGGGTATAATATGCAATTTGTGTTCGGCTACTTCTGGTCTGACCCCGGGCAACTCCTCTGGCGACCAAGCAAAGACGTCTCGGTTGCGGCTCAGACACTGTATCAGCGCCGCTTTAAGCTCCGGAGGTAAGTCACTGGCGATGCGAGTGATGCTCTCTGATCTGTCGGGGTGTAGCTGGACCTCCTCCCAAGAGATCGGTTCTTCAGTAATATGTAGCGGTTCCTCTTGGATAGCGTGTACTTCCCCATCTTGCGTCCTCCGGTTTTTGCGCGCCTCTACTCGGACCATGTCTATGTAGCAGCTACGAGACACTTTCTGCTCCCCTTTGACCTCCCCGACCTGCTCGCCGACCGGGAACTTGATCTTCTGGTGAAAGGTGAAAACGGCAGCCCGGAACTCATGCAGGGCTGGCCTTCCCAGGATGACGTTGTAGGAGGAAGGCGAATCCACCACAATGAAAGTGCTCCTCCGCGTGCGCACCAATGGCTCAGTGCCCATGGAAATGGCCAGCTTGATCTGCCCCATGGGTTTGATTTCATTACCTGTGAATCCGTACAAGGAAGTGGTTACAGGCTGGAGCTCAGCGGCGTCGATCTGCATCTCCTCAAACGCAGCCCTGAATAAAATATTGACCGAGCTCCCGGTATCCACAAAGACCCGAGCCACTCGGCTATTAGCAATAACGGCCCTGATTAAGAGGGAGTCATCGTGGGGCAGCTCTAAACCCTCCAAGTCTTGGGGCCCGAAGCTGAGGACAGGACCAGATGCCTGCTCGTAGCTGCATCCTACGGCCCCCACATATAGTCGTCGGTTGTGTGCTTTACGAGCCCGGCCTGAGTCCCCGTCAGTGGGCCCTCCTGAGATCATACCGATCTCTCGCACAGCCACGTTGCCCCGATTATCCAATTCTCCGGCTTCTCTTCGGTCTTCGCAGGGGCCAGCTTGGCTAGATGGGCCGGCTAGGTCGGGCCGGGCCTGCCGAGCACGTCCAGCTGCAGCCCGTTCTTCCTCCATTCTCTGTATTTGAGGCGCCAGCGCCGGGGGAGGCAAGCCTTGCTCTGCAGCTCGCCTGGAATCCCGGGCGAATTGGAAGCAGTTGCTGAGATCGTGCGTCCTGGACCGATGATATGTGCAATATGGTGCTCCCCTTGGTCCAGGCCTGGGCGCTTGTATAGCGGCGACTCGCGGAGCTGGCCTGGCTCCCTGAACGGGCTGCGGGGCAGGCCTGGGTTGAATGCGCTGGAAGGGCTGGGCGGGCTGTGGTGCTCTCCTTTCAGGTCGGTTGCCCGGTGCCACCGTCTTCTCGGCTTTCCTCCTGGCGGCCTGCGCTTCTTCCACTTTGATGTAGCACGAAGCTTTCTCTACCATATCGTCAAAACTCCGGGCGAGGTTTTGATGAGATCCCTGAAGAATTCCCCTTCTCGCAATCCGTGGGAGAAGGCGCTCATCAGTATCTCAGAGGTAGCAGAGGGGACGTCGTTGGCCACTTGACTGAATCGATTAATGTAGCTTCGCAGGGGCACCGTTGACTCCTGCTTGAGAGCAAAAAGACAGTGGTCGGTTTTCTGGTACTTACGACTACTGGCGAAACGGCGCAGGAAGGCCGTTTTGAAGTCCCTGAAGCGGCTGATGGATTCTGGGGGCAATCCATCGAACCACTTTTGCGCCGATCCAGACAGAGTGTGCAGGAAGACTCGGCATTTGACGGCATCGCTATATTGATACAATATAGCTGCGTTCTTGAATTTTCTCAAGTGCTCTTCTGGGTCCTTGCTCCCATCATATTCTCCAATGTTTGGGGCTCGGTAACCTCGCGGCAGGCTTTCTTTCAAGATCTGGGCAGAGAAAGGTACCTTATCGTCAGGATCTTCGGGCAGCTCTTCAGCCAGGATCACGGCCTTCCCCTTTCCTGAATCCCGAGGCGGGTGCAGAGAGATTTCCGCAACTGAGGCTGGCGGCTCCTCCTTCTTTGGACTACGCCCGCGAGGTCCTGCCCGATGATAATCGCGGCGAGGCTCTCGGAATGAGGCACGTGGAAGTTCTTCCGGCCGCTTCCTCTTTGAGCTCATGTCGAAAGCGGGAGCTAGTTCTTTGGACGCCTCAGGGGCTAGGCGGGGTCGTGAAACTGTGCCTTGTCTTTCGGAGGCAGCTTGCTTCCTAACCTCCTTGAAAAGCTCGTATTCCCCCGCAGTCATAGTCACGTTGATCCTCCGGCTAGAGCTTCGACCGGAGTCCTCCATCTTCACGCTCCGGAACAGGTTCTTGTGTTCCCACAGACGGCGCCAAATTTGATCCCGTCCGGAGGCTGAGTCGGACGAAGGCCGGTCGCGGTGGACTGGGCGTTGACGGAAAGTCGCGGGCGGTGCAGGCTCCCCACGGGTGGCTGATGCCACTGCAGGACCCTGCGCACACTCAGACGATCCCCCCCTCACGTTAGAGACCGAAACCCAGGGAAAAAGTCCCCGGATCAGGCCCTCCGACGCTCAAGTCAGGTCCTTTTTCCCCAGAAAGAACAGAGAGAAGAAGAAAAGGAAAACAGTTGTGGAAAAAAGTGACGAGGGAGTGTGTGCGCGTACCTGCGTACGAGGGATTTCTCCCCTTTTATGCGTCCTCCTGCCAGAACCTGCCCTCCTGTCAGAAAACGTTAGACGCCCGGCTTTGTCCGCTAGTCCAGGACACCTGTCGCGTTGCTATTTGTTGTGAGAGCATCTTTCTGTTAGGAACCTCCGCCTTCGCACTTGGGTTTTGTCCTGTAATGAGGGACAGCTGGCAGGCTACTACTGGCTATGAGGGCATCTTTTCGTTTCAGGAACCTTCGCCTTCACCCGCATTGTTGGTATGTAATGATTACCCCTGACGGGCCGTTGAGATTCTCCGCTCCCTTATCACTTAGCTCCTCCGATTCATTGTGTCTGCGCACCAGCCTGCGCCAGTGGTTCGCACTTCCAGGCCTCCAACTCGCAAACCTGCAGCCCTAACTGTCTAGACCTAGCTACGCTGATCTTCACCCTGCATCCTGCGCTTTGTACTTTCTGGCCCTCAACCGCAGGTCTGTAGCTCGGGCTGCTTCTGATCACTTTGTACTTCCTGGCCCTTCACCGCAGGTCTGTAGCTCGGGCTGACTCTGCTCAGCTCTGCCAACCCTGACTCGTTAGCCTATACCTCCAGTTCTTGGCCTCTGCTCAGCTCTGCCGACCTCGACTTGCGTCCTGCACTTTGTACTTCCTGGCCCTTCACCGTAGGTCTGTAGCTCGGGCTGACTCCGCTCAGCTCTGCCGACCCCAACCCGCTTCCGCCTATGCTGAGCCCTGACTGCCCTGTCAGCCTGCCCTTTTTGAATGCCAAGTCGCCATGACTATTGACCGCCACCTCCTCGTAACTTTTGACCGCCACATAGCCTGGACTTTTCTAATCCTTTCCTCTTGGGCCCCTCCATCACTAACCGTATCAGACATGATTGAGAAAATTAAATAAAAATCTTTCTCTTCAATATTACATAGATTAATGGGTATTTATTTTAAAGACGGATAAATTTATGAATCTGTGATTTAATTAAATAATTTACGCTAAAATTAATATTTTAGAAACCTAGATCTCTGATGCCCCAAGAAACTTTAGCAGGTCACTAATGGTCGGAAAAGGTGGCTCGGGATCTTTGTTTTCTACATCAAATCATTCTCCAACAGAACTCTATGTGCATAATTAATTTTACATTAATCAGCAAGTGTTAATTTCATTAGTTTAATTCTTATTGGGTTTCGGGGGAGAGGAGATCCAACTTCACCTTCCTTTTTTGTTTTAACCGCATCCCGGACCTCCCCTTCCTCTATGTTTTGACCACCATTCCACCTCCCGATTCCGGAGCTCCATCTTCCTCTCCATCTTGACTAGCACCTCTAATTACCCCATCATAACCCCAAAACTGTAACCTGTGTGCAAAAACTCAGGGAGAGATTGCAGTACGATCCAACTATAATTATGAGCGGATTAAGAAAAAGGAAACCAGAGGATCTGGACTCTCCCATTTAGTGAGGCCTTTATTTTTGTTAACCTTATTTTTTATATTTTAATATTATTTATAATTTATATTTTTAAAAAAAAATACTTTTATTTTTAGATTAATTTAAGGGCCCATTTTATTAGGTCTCAATTTTTAATTTTAAATTAATTTCATTGTTTAAGTTTAACAAAATTTTCAATCCATATTACCAAAAATAAATCATCAGGTATTATATATAAAATATTCTTTTATTATAATATTTTTTTAAAAAAAATCTATCCTCATAGCTCTGGTCAATGTATCATGATTTGGACTTTGACTGCGTAAATGCAGAATTAGAAAAATTGCAAATACCCATATTTTCATAGTATAAATGCAAAAATACTACAACGTATGAGTACTAAATGTTAATTATTTTTCTTTTTTTAATTTATATTTCTTTTAACTTAAATATTAAATTCTAAACCTAAAAAATATTAACTCACTAATTATACATGATCCTGTCCGGAAACAACACGGATGACAAGCTGGAGATGTGGCTTCGGTGTTGACGCAGTGAAGACTCTATGCGGATTTGTTGACTCGAAGAAGACTCCTCATGTGTCTTGAAAGGAAGAGGCACGTCAATGCCGAACCGGGAAGGAATTCCCGACGTTGACCCTCCGACGCTCAAATCAATTTCCCGACAATCTCAAGCAGTAAATAACAATAGCTAAGAAATGCAGAAAACCAATATTAAGCATACCTCTTCTGTAAACAGGAACCCTCTTTTATAGTGCCACTGTAGTGTGTATGCACATATCCCTAAGCGTGCACACACTTTCCCAAATATCCTATGAAAAGACAAAGCAAAAAGTATACCTGACACAATTTTTTAAGAAAACCCACAATTAAGCTTTTAAAGTACGATTGCATGCTGAACATGCACATAAGGAGTGGCATTGTTGCTGCAGCCAGGTGCATTGAAAGTGGAAGCAGTGACGTACCGGTGGATGTGATGCACATCGTCAAACCTGGTGGCTGTGGCACTAACTTGCAGCCCTTTTGCTCTTGCTCCAGCTTTGTTCTTAAGGAGGTGGTGATCAGGAGAGACGGTAGCGGCGTTGCATCCTCTTATAGCAACGCTTGGGATCCATCGGCAAAGAATGCGAGCCTAAAGTTGATTGCCTGACTCCCACCTTCTAACTCATCACTTTAATTTGTGTAGTTAGATGAGTCATAGTAATGATATATCTCTAATACTACACATAAGAAAGCCGAAGTGCTCATATATTTTTGATCTTTCATTTCACTTGGTCGTCCTGCTTAGGGCTGCAAACGAATCGAGCCGGCTCGCGAGCTTTTCGAGCCGGTTCGAATAATATTTGATTCGTATTCGAAATTATCGAGCTCGAGCCGAACTCGAACATGTTCGATACTGTTTTCGAGCCGAATTCGAATACTTAATAATTTGTTCGAGTGTTCGCGAGCCGCTCGCGAGCTTTTATTTAATTTATTATATATTTATTTTTTTAGATACTGATTCATTATTGGGTTATATTCTAATCTATTATTGGGTTAATGGGTTAAAGGGTTAAGTAATTACCCATCCATTAGCATTTGTGCCTTTCTACTAACACTATATAATCTAATAACCCTAATGTTTACAAACCCTAGCCCTGCTTCGAGTTTTTTTCCCTTCGACGCCGCCGCTGCCCGCTGCAAACATCAACGAGTGGATCTGTGGACGGGCTAGCTGCAAACATCAATGAGTGGATCTATGGAAGGGCTAGCTGCAAACATCAACAAGTGGATTTGTGGAAGGAGATAGCCCTGCTTCGAGCCTTTGACGTCGCCGCTGTAAACATCAACGAGTGGAAAGAGGTTGAAGGCGACGAGTCGACCATAGAAAGTTGAGAGTAGAATCACATTGAGGACTCGAGGTCATGTGATCGTGCTTCTAGTGGTCGAGAACTCCAGATCTAAAGAGTGGAGATCATCCGCAAGCTTCTTTTTCTGCTTCAACGTTCTTCATCAAGGAAAATCTGAGACGTGAGTTCCTTTTTTCTCTTCACAATCTCTGTTTTACTTACTGCTTGTTTTAATCTGTATATTCATTTTATTTCGTGATGAAATAGAAGTTGCTCGTGTGAACATGCTTCTAGTCTAGTGGTCGGTAACTTGGGATCTAAAGAGTGGAGACCACACATGATCTTCTTTCTCTACCTCAAGCCCTCAACATTCTAATTAGAGGAAATCTGAAAAGTAAGTCTCTTTTTTCTCTTCTCAACCTTTCTCTATTTTTTTTTTGAAGCATATAATTACTCTAGTTCTGTATCATTCTTAGTATTTTTAAAATTTTTCTTTTAGAAGAAATTATTTCTTGTTGTTTTAATCTGCTTGTTCATTTTATTTCTTGAAGAAACATAAGTTATTAGATATTGTTTTCAGTAGAATAGTATTGATTTTGATAACTTTTCGAGTTTATAGTTTTGCACATTTAAGTAGAGTAATGTTCGTTTTCATGAAATTTATTTGAGAAAATTTATTCCTTGATCTTGAAGATATGTTAATTTCATAGGATAATTTCTCTTTCAATCTTCAAAGAATATGGCTGATTCTGCTCCAGCAGCAAATTCAGCTATTCAAGTTTCGTTAGATTCAAATGAAATCCCAGAACAGATAAGGGATAAAGGGGATAGTGTGAATAATAATGCGACTGGGGATGGTAATTTAAGTCCTAAGTTAAAGAAACAAAAGAGATCTCATGTATGGTCAGAAATGATTGAGGTTGAGGATCCAAAAGGTGATAAGTATAAGTGCAAACATTGTCAACTATTCCTTGCAAAAATGAAGACTGGTACTACAACACATTTAAAACGACACTTGGATCATTGTGCTAAACACTTAGAGTCTAAAAAGAAACTTGAAGATAAACTCAAACAACAACAACTATTGTTAGGATTTGAAAGTGTTGATACAACTATGCCACCTTTGTTACATGATGGAAAATTTTGTATGGAACGCATGAAAGAAGCAGCTGCCTCATGGATTTTAATGCATGAACATTCATTTACATTATTAGAAGAAGAAGGTTTTAATATGTTTTGTAGACGTGGAATGCCTGAGTGGACTCGTATATCACGAACAACAGGAAAAAAGAGTTGTTTTGCAATATATGAAGCTGAGAAGAAAAAATTACATAGTTTGCTGAAAAATGTAACAAAAATCAGTCTCACAACAGATTTGTGGAAGTCAAAAAATCAAAAAATAGAGTACATGGTTATCACTGGTCATTGGATTGACTCTTCTTGGAAATTGAATAAATGTGTTCTCAATTTTTTTAATATACCTCCTCCTCGTGGTGGCCCTCAAATTTCATATACCCTTCTTAAGTGTGCAAGGACATGGGAGATTGAAAATAAAATATATACTGTTTCTGTTGATAATGCGAGTGCTAATGATGCTGCAATTAAATATATGAAGGAAGATTTCTTGAAAATAAATAACAATCTGATTTGTGGGGGAAAATTATTCCATGTTCGGTGTTGTGCACATATTTTAAATCTTATAGCTCAGGATGGTCTCAATGAAATTAAGGATATTATTCATGTTATTCGTCAGAGTGTGGATTTCATTAGAAGAACAGATGCTAGACTCATTCAATTTGCTGAAATTGTGAAGCAATTGAAATTACAAGAAAGAAAATTGGTTGATGATTGTAAAACAAGGTGGAATTCAACTTATGAGCTGTTGAGAACAGCAATTGCTTTCAAAGAAGTTTTTCCAAGATTTAAAGATCGGGAACCTAACTACGTTCATTGTCCAACAGAATCTGATTGGGAGAAATTGCTTAAAGTATTTTCAGTTTTGAAAGTTTTTTATCAAGCAACCAAAATTATTTCTGAAACTGAGTATCCTACTACCAACCTTTTTCTAAATGAAGTTTATCGAGTAAAATTAATCTTGGATGAGAAATCTTGTGATGAAGAAGAGTTCATTAGAAAAATGGTGCAAAAAATGAAGGAAAAGTTTGATAAATATTGGGGCGAATGCAATTTATTAATGGCTGTTGGTTCAGTTTTGGATCCTAGATGCAAAATGCGATTACTTGAATTCACTTTTCCTAAACTTTATAACACATTTGAATCAGAGAGTAATATTAGAGAGGTCCAAAAGCTTTTGTATGCAATTTATAAAGAATATGCAGATGCAGCAATTGAAAATCTTCAAGGATCGAAATCCAATTCTGAATCTCAATCTAGCAACAGCTCAACTCAAAATATTAGAGAGCAAGCTACCTTTTCTTCTGGATGGTCTGAGTTTTCATCTTATTTAAAAGAAATTGAAATGGTACAACCTGAAAAATCTGAGCTAGATGTGTATTTAGAGGAAGGGTGTCATAGGCATAATCCAAATGATGCATTTGATGCTCTTGGTTGGTGGAAGCTTAATACATACAAATTTCCAGTGTTGTCAACTTTGGCTAGAGATATATTAGCAATACCCATTACCACAGTAGCTTCAGAAGCAACCTTTAGTGCTGGAGGTCGTGTTATTGATAAGTATCGTGCTTCTTTAGCTCCTGCAACAGTAGAAATGCTGATGTGTGGTGGAGATTGGTGTCGAAAACGACATGGAGTGACTAAAAAGACTAAGGTATGCCACTGAGAGATTTTGCTTCTGTTTTTAGCTTCCAATCAGAAAGTTTATTTTAAAAAAATAAATGATACATTTTATTCTTATTGTTGTAGGTTGAAAAACAACTTTTGACAATTGATTTGCCCATAGATTAAATGAATCATTTTAGGTTGAAATTTGAAAAATCAGTCATGCCACTAAGGTACAAGTTCAGTTTAATTTTTAGCCTTTTATATTTGAGTTTACTAACATGTGTTATATTTTATCTTGTGATGTTTTGCAAGATTGAAGAGGTGGAAGTATCAAACTTTTTATTTTATGAAGCTTTTGTATATCTTGCTGGATTGAAATTGTTGGTAGCTGAACTGGGAAGGGATAGAAGTACGAACTGTCAGTGTAAGTGTCTCAATTTTCAAATGTAGTTTCTTATAATTGATGAAGCAAATAGAATATTATTGGAGGCTAATTTGTGGAAGACATGAAGCACATATTTAAACATTTACCAAAGGTATGCTATGTAGTTTCCTGGGTAGTCCTCACAAAAGTGGTGCAAAGTTTGCATAAGATTTTTTAACGTTACATGCTTTGTTTGCTCATTCTTTCATGGAATATATAGTCTCCAGTTAACACCAGCTTAACATATAATAATAATATGCAAACTATGCAAATTGCTATATCTACAGCCATCGAGACTAAGCAGATTTGATCTACTTCAAACCTTTGGTAGAAGTATCAGTTTTTGCTTGTTTTTATAATGACGAAACTTGTTTTTATAATGACAGGTTGAAGATGGTAGATTGAACTTTGAAGCAAGGGTAGCAGCCAGCATGAACTTTTTTATTTTCTTTAGTTTTGTATGTTTTTTAAACTGGGAATGTAAGGGCAGACCGGTAGAATGAAGATGCAGAATGCAGATTGAAGCTGGGATAGATTGGCTGTATAACTTATTATCATCCCTTTTTGTTTGTTTTTCAAAACCCTGAAATGGAATGTTAACTTTTAATCTGCTAAATTTGGATGTTGAGTGTTCTATGTTTTGAAACATAAGAACATCTTTTATTTTGTTATAAATTATTGAACTATCATTTTGTTTATTGGCCATGTTTATTGTCCTTAGTTTTTATTTGTCTAGATTTATTTTATTTCTTTCCAAATTATTGGAATGGAAAATGGTGTTATATTAAATTTTTATTCTATTTATATATATATATAAAATGGTGTTATCATTTTATTTATTCATATTCTATTGCATATAATTTTAGTGTAAATGATTATTTCGAATCATTGGAATAACTCGAATTCAAGACATTTTGAGCTAAAGTTCGGATTTAGTTCGAATCGAAGTTCGAATAATTCGAATCGAATTCGAATTCGAATCCATTTCGAATCGAGCTCGAGTCATGGTAATTAGTATTTTCGAACTTCGAATCGAATTCGAATAGTATATATATATTTCGAACTCGAATCCGAATATCAATATTTTTATAATATTCGACTCGATTCGATTCGTTTACACCCCTAGTCCTGCTCCCACAAAATGTTTCCACTAACCACAGGTAAATTTGAAAAGCATGGATGGGCCATGGGGAACAACCCAGTACTATGAGTGATTCGACCACCGCAAGTGTTTATTTGGACTATGTAGGAATCGAACCCTCATTGCTTAAGAAACTCATCCATGCATCTATTTACCAATGCACCAAACCTAGAGACTATCTCTATTACAACACTTTTGAAGTTTTTCCTGACATAGCAAAGGCATATAAGAGATTACATATACGAAATGAGTTGAATTCTCGATATACCCCAATCGATATTGCTGTGAACTCTAGAAACTATGAACAACTTGTAGTTGGAATAATAGTCACGTGTATCGAACTATTACCACGACTTCACAACATTTCAACCCTTGACCTGCTGATCTTCGACTGTGAACAATTGACTCCTTCCGCAAGCGATCTACAACAACCTCCATTAATCTCCCTTCTCCACTTTTCCACCCCTCTCTTAATGCCCCAAGACCCTTTATATACTCATGCATATTATGGGGAGAATGGCGAAGGAAAGTAATAGATAATGGGTCAATATCCCATTATCCACCTTGGCATGTCAATATGCCCCAATGTGAGCAATACCAACATCTCCCACTTGTACACAAGGGCTTGTCACCGTTATTATTAATCACAACTCATGTAATCTGTCATATCACCCCACTGGGCTTTCATACATGGTTAGATATCGTGCGACTAGCGAGTTTACCTGCAAAAAAAACTTTTCTAGACACCTGTTAGGATGCTTGAGTAGTCACTATTAATACAAAATATAAAAGCTCGTTGTACTCAAGATCCAAGACTAATTACATTCATCAAACTACTTTCATCAGTGAAAGTAATCCTCAGACTTTGCTCAACTTTGTATCACTATTATGTTCATCCCTACATACATGATCAAAAAAGACGGGTCGGTGATTAGAAGATAATAATGCAATGTCAATTGATCTTCCTTTACACAAATTCGAATCTATCAGTCTGAACCCAACTGCTTTCTTAGACCTACCCTCAGACCTCAATTTATCTTCCGATAATCAGTAAATAGACTAAAGTATCAAACACTAAATTAGGACCTTAAGAAATAACCAAAAGTAATAAGGGCACATGAAATCTCCCTCAAAGATATTGGGTCTCACACAGTAGGGCTCAAAAATATCATGTTTTTGTTGCAAGTAATATAACTCCCATTATCCCTAGTTGTTTTATCACACGTGGTATGAAACACATGTCATAGTGTTATTCCCTCATCTCTCAAACGACATATGTCAAATTTCTCTAACACTGTGCGTGTATGAGACTCAGTCTACATATAAAAATCTACGAAGAAATCTCAAAGAGAGTACCTCAAAGACAATATCACAAATGACAGGTGATATCTAAGATCTCATAAACTGGCTTCTTATCGACAACATGGATGTGGGTATATCCATGTCGGACATGTCACATATGATCTCATCCTGAACACGTATCAGGACAACTTAAGTTTTATCAGGACTACTCTCATAACCTCTTAGAGCTAAAAATGATTTCATCTCCACTCTTGGAGGTGGTCATTCGTGTGAGAGAGTCGACCTTGCCTGCCTGATATATCTATTTCACAAAACATACATAGGATAATCAAAGCAAGTGCATTATAAGATGTAAATGTGACTGAATAATGCATGAGTATCATATATATATATATAGTTAATTAATAAGCATTAATGTCGTCAATAAAGTACAAACTGAGAAATTTTATAAGATACTCAAACCTAATAACTCTCTATGTCCTATGAAGCGATCTTGAGAGATGGATTTGGTGAAGGGGTCAGCTATCATATTGTGTGTCGAAATATACTTGATGGTCACTTCACCCTTCTCGATGATGTCTCTCATAAAATGATATCTAGTGTCTATGTGTTTTATTCTACTATGAAACTTAGGGTCTCAAGTGTAAGCGATAGCAACTTGATTATCACAATAAATCATTATTAGCCTCCCACTATCCACTATAATCCCTAAATCATCTAATAATCTTTGGAGCCAAACACTTTCTTAAACTGTTACGGAGCAAGCCACAAACTCAGTCTCCATTGTAGATAGATCAACATAGATTTGTTTCTTACTTCTCCATGAGATAACCCCGCCATTAATCAAGAAGCTAAACCCCAATGTTGATTTTTGCTTGTCCAGATCACCTTCCCAATTATCATTTGAGTATCCCACAAGGCGCAAATTGCCTCCTCCGTAACACAAGGATATGTTCGCAGTTTCATTAAGATATCAGAAAATTCTTTTTACTGCTCTCCAATGAACCCTTCTAAGATTAGCCTGAATAATATATGTCCGGTTGAGTACACATCATTGCACACATAAGACTTCCAACTGCACTATAGTAAGGTACTTTACTCATTCCCTTTATTTCTTCCTGAGTTTTAGGACACATTTCCATATAGGCCTTCTCCTTTAGCAATTGGAGTATCTATGAGATTACTTTCACTCATCCCAAAGCGCTCGAGAATTTTCTTAATGTAGGCCTCTTGTGAAAGAGCCAACATTTTTCTCGAGCGACCCCTCAGTATTCCGAGGATAAACTCAGCTTCACCCATGTATTTCATATCGAAACTGGCTGACAACTATATTTTAATAGTTATTAAATACTCAATGGTGTTCCAAGCCAATAATATGTCATCCACATACAACGATATAATCACAAAAGAGTTATCTCATCGTATTAGATGGACACAATGATCCTCTTCGACCATCGTCAAATCGTAAGATAGCACCTCCTCGTGAAATCTTACGTATCACTGTCTAGATGATTGTTTTAGGCCATATGTTGACTTTTGAAGTCGACAAACCTTATCTTCATGACCTACTAGAACAAACTCAGGGGGTTGTTCCATGTAAATGTCCTCATCTAGATTCCCATTAACGAAAGAAGCTTTAATGTCTTTCTAGTGTAACGTCATATCCAAATAAGCGACAATCGCTAAAAGTAAATGAATCGATGTAAACTTGACTACTACGGAAAATGTCTCCTCATAGTCATGCCCGTAAAACTCTTGGTTACCAAATGAGTTTTATACTTCTCGATCGATCTATAGGCCTTCCTTTTGATTTTGAGAACCCATGTGTTTCCAATGGCCTTTCTATCATTGGATGAGTCAACTAGGTCTCAAACCTTGTTGATTTCCATTGGTTCCATTTCTTCCTACATGGCCTTCTACCATTGGTCATTTACTGAACCCTCGATAGCCTCTCTAAATGACCTTGGTTCTTCATTGTCCTCTCTGAATGTCCTTATTGATATAACACCAATAGGCAGAAATCGAGTTGGAAATGATATAGAAGAAGATCAAAAATGTTAAATCAACATCTTAGAAATAAAATATCACATCAATAGTATGAAATCAGTTCAATACTATGAAGGAACTACAACAGTAGAGAATCACATGATGAACATTAATATAACAAGAGAATGAAGCCATAATAGACATACAATAAAATGATGCTAGTAGTAAAGAACTACATCATATACATATTAAAATAGCACCATAGCATGAGACGTCATTAGAAAGCCCACAGAAAACACCAACGTACGACATCACATCAAAATTCAAAGATGCTAAAAGTGTCAAGATGAAAACAAAATCTTAGCTTCCATGTCTCTGAGAAACTCTACCCAATAAACTGAGACGTCTTCTAAAACCCAATCCTATGCATGCAAATCTAAGAGCATCCCCAAAGGTTAGGGATATCTCTCCCAAGTATTTGTGGTCCCCATTTTCACATCATTCTTTAAATATCCTACTATTTAAATGTCTCAAATCTCACAATGAAATATTCCACCAATCAAATATTCATTCTCCAATATCCCCAATTCCACAATCAAATATCTCACCAACCAAATATTTATGCGGTCCACGACCATTTTATTAACTTATATTTAATTTTTAAAAAAATAAAATAGAAGACATATAAATTTACTATATCATACAAATACAAATATTTTATAAATTTGAAATTGAAATATAGAGGTACAAATCATATTAAATTAATAAAACACATAACGATAAACTACAATTAATAAAATAAACATGGAGCGGATAAAATAAACCATAAAAATTAACTACATGTTCAATTTTTTCTTCAGTTGTTCACATATCACTAGATGATTTTGAAATTGATCATCTGTCATGCCTCGTGTGTCCATTACAAGGAGTTAATGTACTTGGATGAGTTGATCCACTTTTTTATTGTTATTATACTCTTTCAAATGTGTCATTGATTGTTATATAGCCTAATTCAATTCATCAATTAAGCCTACTCTTTATTTACCTTTCCTCTTTACTACTTTCTGTCTGATTGTACGAGATAGATTTCTCTATCATCTATATCAACAGTTGTGTTTGGATTAGAAAAGTCAGTGTGTGCACCTGATGATTCTGATGTTCTTACTTTCTTTGTAGCCCGTCATTTTAAGGATTGAGGAGTATATATCGGACTATCTTTCACGATTCTCCACACATGTTCATATTAGAAAGTAGTTTTAAAAGTACTCTTGTATTCTTCATGAGCTCGCACCATTAAATCCTTGTCACTCCATCCGCTTGGTCGATCATTATGTCATTTATTGTAGATTCCATTATATCTATTTACGATCTTTTTCAACGAAGCCCAATGTGATTTTGCTTTCTCCGCAGTTTTGTTTTTAGCTCCCTTATCTCGATTGGTATTGTAGTATGTCACCACTCGTTTCCAAAAAGACTCACTCTTCTGGACAGACCAACTACTGAATTTTCACTCATAATTGTGTAGGTCGTTGCAAGGAGCTTATCATCTGCTACTGTCCATACTATTCGTTTGTTATGGTCTTCATCTGATTTGTTGCCCATCTCTAGTGTTTGATTGAGAATAATATTGTCGGACCCCTATTCCAGATGAGAATGGAGGACATTGTGAATCGGAGACTACATAAGGTATTTCTGTCTGTACCTTTATCACTGTCAGTTGCATCAACACTAGTTCTTCTCGATTCATTTAATTAAATCTCTGGTGATTGAAGCGGATTAATTCCATGAGATGGAGCTTGCATGAATTATTGACTACTCTATCAATATTCTGGAGGATATGTATAAAACAGAGCTCGAGGGTCGCCACTCAAAGAATTTGGATAACTTTGAAAATTATGGTAATATGGTGACGGGTATGGAAAAGATTAGAAATTTGGTGGGTGTTGGATGGGAAATAGAAATTGAGGATTGAAGATTGAGGAAATTTGGGACGAAATCGAGAACTTTCTTCACTAGAATTTTCGTCGATATTTGGAGAGTTGAACAAATCTCTAAAATACTGATCGGAATTTTTATCCATTTCTTTTTAAATTTTTGGTAGGCAATGACTATGGAAGTGATGAAAATCGATGAAAGAAACGATGCATATATAGGGAGAAAACGAACATTGCTCAACGTTCGGAAAAAAACGAACAGCGATTAACGTTCGATTTTAATTTCAACGCTCAACGTTCGAAAAAAAACAAACGTTTGATTTCAATGTTCAACGTTCGATTTCAACATTATCCAACATTTGATTTCAACATTACCGAACATGCAAAATATTAATTAAATAAAAAAAATATGGCAGCCCACCTATTGGTTGGCTCCACACAAAAGGAAATCACCGGGCACAAGAGTTCCAATCACCCTTCAAATATCCCTCACAACGGGGGATATTTGAGAGGGGATATTTAAGAAATATCTCCTCCAAATATCTCCATTGGAGATGCCCTAAAGGTAAGAAAAAGAGAAGGGCCGTGTAGCCTAAACTAATTTTTGAGCTGGCCGTTTGATTTACTTTGACCCAAAGATACGACTCTCAAATACATCATAAGGCATGACTTACCTCCATCATATTGATGTTATAGCATGAGTGTCGACTGAGTTAACATTAGGATACACACAACAAGTATCCAAGTTATTCCAACAGTATGATCTACACGGTCATCTTATGCTGAGCAACTATATCATGCGATTGAATAAAATATAAGACAATGACAAAAAAATATAATGCAGAAGATTAAAATACCAAAAAAATAAAATCAGAACAATATCTAAAGAAGTTGACGATAAGTGCCCCCACCCCCACCCAAAAAAAGAGAAAAATACCTAAAGCACAATCTGGCGAAAGAAGACTTGTTTCTTAACAACTCATGGTGGAATTAAACCTCCACTCTCATGTGAATTGAAGGTGTAAAATCCTCGCTGCACAAAAGCACAAAATGAACCCATAAATTATTCAAGTCTTAATGAAAAACTTGAAACTAAAACTAAAAAATATAAATAATAAACTGTCTCAAACCATAAAGCAAGAGTCGTTCTACATAGAGAAGATGGTTAAGGGAATCGCATAGGAATGTCTCCTAGATTTCTGCACATTATTGAATGATATCCAAGAAAGATTCCACATTTTCGTAGGTGAAACCTCGATGAAGCTGGTTGTGGACCGACTGGCTGAAGTCGGAGTTGAGGTTGCAGTATGTAAGCCAATTTTTTGTCGACGAGTGACGTGGACTAACAACCTGCATCCCATACAGAAATAGGGGAGAACATTAAATTAACATGTGGAAGTCTAAAACCTTTTTTAAGCAGATTTGAAAGAGAAGCAAAATATCATCAATTATTTAAATTACCATATCTCATACGTCAACATAAACATACAACTTACAAAAATTCTCAAAAAAAAAAAAAAAAAAAACAAACAAACGATCAACAGCGTAGTATGACTAACCAAGAGAAAATAAAGTGTTGATAAAAAAAGAGACTGCTGAATCTTCCACCAATGTTACCCAAACAGGAAGACTGCCCAGTACCTAACCATGAGAAAATTCCCCCCATAAACCCAAACAAAAAAGCAACCACAGATTTGAAGGGCGTTGGAATTCTATTATGTTTAAATTCCCTTGTATAAAAAATTATACAAGAACAGAACTTTTCTTAGCAATCCGCATATTCGATCAAACATATATTTGATCAATCAAGCAAGTTCTTAAATGATCAAATCAGGCCTTGATCGAATTACAAGATCGTTGACCTCTTGTGTTAGTATTCAAAATCGATACGCAAAATCGATACAAAGAAAAACGAAACTAGATACGCAGCAGAATAAAAGAACTAGTTGTACCTTTTCTTTGTAGCTAAAGACCTCTTGATCTTCTGCCGAATTCCGTATCCCTCTCCTCTTCTTGGACGTTGTGTGGGAGACGATCTACCAAAAACAAAACCACCCTCCTTCTCTTCTCTTCCAAAACCGCCGACCACAAAAAGGAGTCTCTAGGATGGGACACCTTCTAGTCTTCTTCTTCTTCCTCTCCTTCCTCTTCTTCCTTGCGTTCCTCTTCTTCCTTTTCTTCAAGCCGCCGGCCACCAAGAAGAAGAAGTGTCGCGGCCCTTACAAGGTGAGAAATGTTGGCGCTAGGAATTCCGTTCTGTGTAAATCCTCTGTATAAAAATTTGTACAAGCACAGAACTTTTCCTAGTAACCCACATGCTCGATCAGACATGTGTTTGATCAATCAAGCAAGTTTTTGATTGATCAAAGCGCACCTTGATCGAAGCACAAGATCGTCGGCCTCTTGTGTTGGTATTCAAAATCGATATCCAAAATCGACACGAAGAAAACAAAATTAGATACGCAGCGGAATTAAAGAACTAGTTGTACATTTCTTCGTAGCTAAAGATCTCTTGATCTTCTGTCGTATTCCTCTCCTCTTCTTAGACGTCGTGTGGGCAACGATCTACCAAGACAAAACACCCGAATCTCTTCTTCCTTTCCAAGCCGCCTACCACCAAAGAATGCAAAGCAAAAGGACGCCTCCGTCTTCTTCTTTTCCTCCAAACCATCGGCCACTTAGGTGCTTCTTCTTTTGCTTTTCTTCTCCTCCAAGCCCCCACCACCAAGGAGAGATGGGGCATCGGCCCTAGAGGGAAGAAAGGGAGGAAGAAAGGGATGGGGTGCCGGCCCTAGAGGAAAGAAAAGGAGAGGATTTTGGTTGTGGAGAAAAACTTATCACTTCTTACTTGATGTTTTGTGGCACAACCTCCTCTCCTTTTATTACCCTTGGCGCCAGATAAAAAAGGAGAAAAATTAACAGGTTTTTCTTAGAATTCTGTTGAGAGAAAAAATTTCACATTTCATAACTCCTTTTTTTCTTTTTTCTTTTTTTTTCCTTTTATTGTGGCTGGCCCCTTGCTTGGGCTCCTTTATAACCCTTTGTGCCAGATAAAAAAGGAGAAAAATTAACAAGTTGTTATTAGAATTTTGTTGAGAGACAAAAATTTCTCTTTTCATAACTCCTTTTTTTCTTTTTCCTTTTTTTTTCTTTTATTGTGGCTGGCCCCTTGCTTGGGCATCAAGCAAGGCTTGGTCGGCCCTATGCTTGGGCAACAAGAAAAGCTTGGCCGACCCCTTGCTTGGGCACCAAGCAAGGATGTGGCCGACCCCATTCTTGGGTAGGAAGCAAAACGAAAATGGAAGAATACAATGCTTTATACAGACTAGAACAGGGACCGAGAGGAGGAATTGGTTTTGGCCTGCTGATGGAGCATCTTGTGTTCGACCCGAACACCCTACTAAAATTCATCAATAATAACTCATACCACTAAAGGGTCATTATTGAGCTACTGCACCAATCCCATATTACAATATGAGCTTCTACTTATCATGAGTGCATTAGTCTCCCTGTGTTTAAAATATCGAATGTCCATTAATTAAATGAGTTACTGACAACTCACTTAATTAATATCTAGCTCCAAGAGTAGTACCACTCAACTTCATTGTTATGCCGGACTAGGTTCACTTGTAGGATTTACATGACAATCCTTACGAGCTCCTCAAGGGGAAATCATCAACCTAAATAAATAGGACACAGTTTCCTTTTATAAACAACAATACACCATATAAATGGTACCATCTCCCAACTTATCGGACATATTGATTTAACGAATAAATCTCACTCATTGATAAGTTAAAAAATAAATACTAAGTATATGTGTTTGTTATATCGAGATTAAGAGTACGCACATCCATAATAATAGAAGTTATGTTCTTTTATATAGTCGGTATAAATCGAACAACCTCAAATGATCCTGCTCAATTCATACATAGTGTACTAGTGTAATTTTATAGTCAAGATAAACTAATACTAAATTACACTACAACCGTTCCAATAGTTTGTCCTTATCCATCTTAGTTGTGAGCTACTATTTATAATTTATAAGGAACCGATAACATGATATTCTGTATGATACCACACACCATGTTATCTACAATATAAATTAAATGGACAACTGTATCAATATATATATAAATATAAAATGCAGACATTTGACCAAAGTGATTCTCATTTCAAAATATCTCAAAAACAGATGTTTATACAAAAACTAGGATTATAGTATACATCCCAACAAGAAAGGGGCGGCCCTTGGTGGAGGTGGCGCCGGCCCTAGGTGGGGTTGAAGGTGACGTCGGCACAAGGAGAAGAAGAGGTGGATGTGACGTCGACCCTAGGTGGAAGAGGGGTGTCGGCCACAAGGAAAGAAAGAAGAGGTGGATGTGACGTCGACCCTAGGTGGAAGAGGGGTGTCGGCCACAAGGAAAGAAGAAGATTGTGGAGAATTAGAAACTTAGGTTTTATGGTCCACATCCTACTCTTTGTTATAGACTTGCCGTCTGTTACAAGGAAAGAAAAATAAACAAAATTTTATTTAGAAAAAATCTAAACAAACTATGTTAAACCAAACCAAGTTAAGTTAAACTAAATCAAGTTAAGTTAAACCAAACCAAGTTAAGTTAAACCAAACCAAATTAAACCAAACATGTTGGTTGCTACACCTGAATTCCGTTCTATTTCTCCTGTACAAAAATTTGTACAAGCACAGAACTTAACCTAGCTACTTACGTGCTCTACTGAAGTTAAACTTGGATTGCAAACAATGCTTAACATTATTAATCCAAGTTGCTCTTTAGAAATTAAATTTGGATTGGAAATGATACTTAACATTTTTACTCCAAGTTTAACCGATATAATCTTCCTAAGTAAAACTATATCACAAAAGTTGATTAAATATCTATTTCAAAGATTGACTTCCAGGTTAAACATAGCGAGACACTAGGCCTTCTGGGTTATGAGATCATCCACAACTTCCTAGACAAAGCCTTTCAAAGAAATTGAATAATTAACTTCTTAAAGTAACCCTAGGTTTAATTACAGAGACCTCAATAGAAGCACAAGATCAAAACGCAAAATCGAAACACAAAATCAATAGCACGAAATCGAAACATAAAACCGCTAGCCTCTTGTGTTGGTGTTTCAGAATCCATGCAAAGAAAACTAACTAATTAATTTGAAGCGAAAACCATTAATTAATTATATCTTTCTTTGTAGCTAAAGAACTCTTGATCTTCTGTTGTATTCCTCTCCTCCTCTTGGACGTTGTGTGGGGAACGATCTACCAAGATGGAATCTACCCGAACCACTTCTTCTCCTCCAAGACTCTTGAGCCACCAAGGGATGCCAAAATAGGAAACTTTCTTCCTCTTCTTCTCCTCTAAGCAACCGGTCACCAAGTGTTTCTCCTCCTCTTCTTCTTCTTCTTCTTCTTCCTCTCCAAGCAACTGGCCACAAGGACTTTTCAATCCTTAATACCACCGGCCCTAAGGAAGCAAAAGAGAAGATAAGTGGGGTGCCGGACTAAGAGAAAGGGAGAAGGGAAGGGGTCGGTCACACAAAGGAAAAGAGAGAAAGCTTAAAGTTGTGTCTCATGAGGCACCCTCTCCTTCTCTTTTATAATCTTTGGTCATGGTAAAAAAAGGAAACTTTTAAACATAATTAAAACTTCCTTATTTGTGACCTCCCCTTAAAAAAAGAAATTTTAACAACAATTAAAATCTCTCTTTTTTCAATTTCCTATTATACATGGCAATAAAGGAAAGTTTAAAAATTAATCTCTCTTTTAAAACATGTAGACAACTATAAAAAAAAAAAAAAAAAAAAAAATTAATTAAAACTTCTACTTTTAAACCATGATTACAAAAAAGAAAAATTTTATCAAAAATTAAAATCTCTTTTAAACATTATAGATAACTACAAATAAGGAAAGATTTTAACAAAGATAAAATCTCTCTTTAATATTTTATTGATAGCTATAAAAGGAAAGATTTTAAAATTTTAAAACTCTCTTTTAAAACCATGAGGATGGCTATAAAAGGAAATTAAAATCTTTCTTTTAATCATTATAGATAACTACAAAAAAGGAAAGATTTTAACAAAACAAAATCTCTCTTTTAACCATTGTAGATAATTACAAATAAGGAAAGATTTTAACAAAATTTTATTTTAAAACAAAACTTCCTTTTCCTTTTCTAGTGGTCGGCCTCTAGCTTGGGCACCAAGCTTGGCCGACCACCTCTTGGCTTCCAAGCTCATGCTTGGCCAACCCCCCTTGCTCCAAGCAAGGATGTGTCCGGCCCATTACTTGGGTAAGAAGTAGTTTTTGTGGATACAAAGCTTCATAGATGCTACAACAGGGACCGAGAGGATAAATTGATTTTGATCTCCCGATAAGCTTGAGCTTCCTGTGTTCGCCCCGAACACCCAACTTAAGTTAATCAATAATAACTTATACCACTAAAGAGTTATTATTAAACTACCACACCAATCCCAAATTATATTATGGGCTCCTTCTTATCATGAGTGCATTAGTCTCCCTGTGCTTAAGATATCGAATGTCTATTAATTAAATGAGTTACTGACAACTTACTTAATTAATATCTAGTTCCAAGAGTAGTACCACTCAACTTCATTATCATGCCGGACTAGGTCTACCTGCAAGGTTTACAAGACAATCCTTATAAGCTCCTCAAGGGGACATCATCAAACTAGATTACTAGGATACAGTTTTTTTCTATAATCAATAACACGCCATATAAATAATATTATTTCTCAACTTATCAGGCCTATTAATTTAACCAACTAAATCTCACTCATTGATAAATTAAAGAAATGCATACTAAGTATATGTGTTTGTTATTATATCGGGATTATGAGTACGCGCATCCATAATAATAGAGGTTTTGTTCTTTTATGTAGTCAGTATAAAAAGAAACTACCTTTAATGGTTATGCTCAATACACACATAGTGTACTAGTGTAATTTTATTGTTAAGAAAAACTAATACCAAATTATACTACAACCATTCCAATTATTTGTCTCATTTCATCTTAGTTGTGAGCTACTATTTATAATTTATAAAGAATTGATAACATGATATGGTGTGTGGCACCACACATCATGTTATCTACAATATAAATTAAATGGACAACTATATTTAACATAAATATAGACATTTGACCAATGCGATTCTTATTTCAAAATAAATATTTACAAAAGTTAGGCTTTTAGTATACATCCTAACAATCTATCACATATACTAAAAGACTATGCAGCCATAAATACTGTCATACATCTGATTTCCATCCTCTCAACATGCCCATCAAAAGCTCTCGCTGGAAAGGCCTTAGAGAAAGGATCTGCCAGGTTATCTACTGATGTAATCATGACGACAATTTCTCCTCATTATACGATGTTTGGTATTAGGTGGTACTTATGCTCAATGTGTTTACTTGCCTTATGGGCTCGTGATTCCTTCAAATTTGCTACTGCACCACTATTATCATAATAAATTGTGATAATTTTGGACAAACCAGGAAACACATCTAAGTCCATCAAGAAGTTTCTGAGTTATACTGTTTCTTTTGCTAGCTCAAAGGCTGCCACATACTCAGCTTCCATGGAAGAGTCTGAAACGCATTACTACTTAACACTCCTCTATGTTATGGCTCCACCTCCCAAAGTAAACACATATCCTGAGGTTGACTTACTATTGTCCCAATCTGATTGGAAGTCCGAATCCGTGTAACTCACAGGAAGCAAATCATCTGTCTGGTAAATCAGCATATAATCTCTAGTCTTTCTCAGGTACTTTAATATATATTTTACGACAGTCCAATGTCCTGTACTGGATTACTTTGATATCTGCTAACCATGTCTACGGCAAAATAAATATTCGGTCTCGTACATAGCATTGCATACATTAGGTTCCTACAACTGAAGCATAAGGAACTGCCTTCATGTCCTCTATCTCCTTTGATGTTTTAGGACACATCTCTTTAGATAAAGGTATTCCATGTAGAAAACCTTTCTTGGAGTTTTGCATGCTAAAGCGAGCTAGGATAATATTGACGTATGAAGTTTTTGATAAGCACAATATTTTTTTCTTGCGATCCTTTATTACTTTGATCTCAAAAATATGTCCACATTCTCCTTCATATCAAACTGCTTGGACAATCATACCCTTACGTCTGACAACATTTTGACATTATTGCCAATGAACAAAATATCATCTTCATATAGTACAAGAAATATCACCACGTTTCCGTCACTCTTCTCGTATACACAAAACTCATCTGGTCACTGAATAAATCCATAAGACTGGATCACTTCATCAAACCGGATGTTCCAAGATCTCTTGCTTTATCATATGTCCAGGGATCAGGTTCATGTTTACCAAGGATCAAGTCCAAAGATTCCCAAAAACAACCCTCCCACTATGATAAGACATTCCTTGTAATTGTGCATCATTTGTGACACGTGTTGTAATTTCTTGTGGTATCTCATCTTGTACCGTTAGTACTAAAATAGACGTGTCTTCTCTAATTTCATCAAGAACAATTTTACTCATGGGCATGTGGTTCATTACATAGTCTTCTTCTAAAAATCGAGCATTGGTGCTAACAATGACCTTTTGATCTTTAGGACTACAAAATAAATACCTTTCGTCCATTTAGGATAACCCACAAACAAGCGAACTTCTGTACGTGATTCTAACTTATCAATGTCTCCCTTCAGCACATGTGTTGGACTACCCCAAATCTGAATATGTTTCAGACTAGTCTTACGTTCATCCCATAATTCTGTGGGAGTAGAGAGTACTGACTTAGAAGGTACCAAGTTTAGAATGTGCACTTCTGTTTCCAGGGCATATCCCCAAAACGAACTTGGTAATTTTGCATAACTCATCATTGATCTAACCATTTCGATAACAGTCATATTCCTTCGTTCCGTCACGCCATTCTGTTGGGGTGTACCAGGTGCAGACAGTTGGCATTGAATCTCAACCTATGATAAGTAATTCCTAAACTCTCTCAAGAGGTACTCATCACCATGATCAGACCGTAGTGTCTTGATACTTTTACCATGACGTTTCTCCACATTAGTCATGTACTCTTTGAACTTATCAAAGCACTCAGACTTGCGGCGCATCAAGTAAATGTACCCGTATCTCGAATAGTCGTCTATAAAAGAGATAAAATATTCAAAACCATCTCTTGCCTGGATAGTTATAGGTCCACACAAATCAGAATGAACCAATTCTAATACATCTTTGGCTCTATACCTCTTGGCCTTAAAAGTTCTCTTGGTCATTTTTCTTTTCAAGTAAGATTCGCAGGTTGGAAAGTTTTCCACAACCAATGAACTCAAAGGTCCATCGGCTATTAACCTTTGAATCCTACTCAAGTTAATATGACCTAGCCTTAGATGTCAAAAATATATTTAGTTCATTTTTGAATGATGATTTCTCTTATTAAAATTAGAAGATGTACTATTAATTTTCATTTGTTACATCGTGTGAGTTATTGGATTTAGAGTATACAAATTGTCAACCAATATACCTGAACAGATAACTACTCTATTTTTCTTAACAACTACTTTGTCATCAAAATAATAACTCATTCCACTAGAGAGGTATTATTGCACTACCGCACCAATCCCAAATTACATTATGACCTCCTACTTATCATGAGTGTATTAGTCTCCCTGTGTTTAAGATATCGAATGCCCATTAATTTAATGAGTTACTAACAACTCATTTAATTAACATCTATCTTCGAGAGTAGTACCACTCAAGTTTATCGTCATACCGGACTAAGTCCACCTGCAGGGTTTAACATGATAATCCTTATGAGCTCATCTTGGGGGCATTCTCAACCAAGATAACTAGGACACAGTTTCCTTCTATAATCAACAACGCACACTATAAGTAATATCATTTTCCAACTTATCGGGTCTGTTGATTTATCGAGCTAAATCTCACCCTTTGATAAGTCAAAGAAATTTATACTAAATATATATGCTTGTTATTATATTAGGATTAAGAGCACACACTTCCATAATAACTAAGGACTTGTTCTTTTATTAAGTCGGTATAAAAAAAACTTGCCTTAATTAGTCCAACTCAATACACTTAGAATGTACTAGTGTAATTTATTAGTCAAGATAAATTAATACCTAATTACACTACGACTATTCCAATAGTTTGTTCCTTTCCATCTTAGTCATGAGCAACTGTTTATAATTTATAAAGAACTGATAACATGATCTTCTGTGTGTGACACCACACACCACGTTATCTACGATATAAATTAATTGAACAACTACACTTTATAGATATTTTTGACCAAAAGTGATTTTTTATTTCAAAATAAATATTTACAAAAGTTAGGCTTTTAGTATACACTCTAACATCTTCAAACCCCTGCAATGAATTGTAGACATGATCAGTGGCTCCCGTATCTACACACCAGGTATCGGTAGAAAACACCACTAAACATGTTTCAACAACAAATGAATAAGATACACCTTTATTGCTCTCATTTTTAAGAGGACAGTCCATCTTAGTGTCCAAGTTTCGCTTCCAATCAATATAATTGGGACCAGTAATTTTGTTCTCTTTCAATATAACAGCAAGGGGATTGAAGGTCATCCTAAGAATCACAAAACATTTGGTCAATACTTTAGAATTTAAAATAATATTAATTCCTCAAACAATATCATTTAAATTCACCAACACCTCAAATACCGTAAATTTTGTATGTCACGATAGTGTGGACGTATACAAATTCGAATATTTGTAAGAAGGAATTTTACCCATTAATTTTATTATCTTGTCAACCTAACTTTATGACAAATAAAATTAATAATTGATTTTTCTTCGGTCACACAAATAATAGCAGTGACTCCGATGGGGAGGATACTATTAAATGCGTCTAAGTGTATACCATTACTTGATACTAAGTCTATTAAATAAGATTGTGCCCCTTCAGATAGAGAAGATCACACGCTCCTAAATAATTTCCTTTAATCATCCATTAAGGAAGTTTGATCTAGTGATCCGCAAACAAACTCATCCGATGTGGAGGAAGGCACTCAGAACCAACGCGCAAGTTTGAATGCATTACTTACAAACCAGTAATGGAGACTATGGAATTTAATTAATTCCTCTCTCACTTAGTTATTTAGAAATGAGGAATTTTAACATGCACACTAGCACACACATCACAGCAGGCAATAAATATGAAAACTAATTTTCCAACTATTATGGTCTAATCCAATGTTGTCCTCTATATTCCACCAACCCTAGCTGCCGCCAAAGGGTTTACGTCGTCACGTCCATCATGCTTCCTTTTTCCGTTGTGCTTCTAGTTCTCAAATAGCACCACACCTCGTAAGGATACGATCTACGACAAAAATAAAATTTTACATTTATCGATTCTATATTCCACGAAGGAATGTACATATAATCTAGATCGAACAAAATGTAAAATCCTAAAACTAATACAACTCCTGTTGTATTTAATAATTACAATCATACACACACATAAAATGTCATCGACATATCCAAGGGTCTAATCACACACAAACACAATATGGTTATAATAGTTGGATCTAGAATGTCTGCAACCACAAAGTTAATCTATTTGCACATCCTACTATTATCCCGCCTAAATATATGTATGAAAAGAGTATAATTTAACTGAAAACCAAACACACAGAGGCATAAACATAACTCTGATACCAATTGTTAGTTGCTACACCTGGATTCCGTTCTGTTTCCCCTATACAAAAATTTGTACAAGCACAGAACTTAACCTAGCTACCCATGTGCTCTACTGAAGTTAAATTTGGATTGCAAACGATACTTAACATTATTAATCCAAGTTGTTCTTCAGAAATTAAACTTATATTGGAAACGATACTTAACATTTTTACTCCAAGTTTAACTGATGTGAAACCATATCACAGAAGTTGATTAAATATTTATTTCAAAGATTGACTTCCAGGTTAAACATAGCGAGGCACTAGGCATTTTTGGTTAAAGGATCATCCACCACTTCCTAGACAAAGCCTTTCAAAGAAATTGAATATTTAACTTCTTACGGTAACCCTAGGTTTAACTACAGAGACCTCAATAGAAGCACAAGATCAAAACGCAAAATCAAAACACAAAATCAATCGCATGAAATCGAAACATAAAATCGCTAGCCTCTTGTGTTAGTGTTTCAGATTTCATGCAAAGAAAACTAACTAATTAATTCGAAGCAAAAATCATTAATTAGTTATACCTTTCTTTGTAGCTAAAGACCTTTTGATTTTCTGTTGTATTCCTCTCCTCCTCTAGGACGATGTGTGGACAATGATCTACCAAGATGGTGTTGGTTAGTCCTAGGAAGATCGTACCGGTTCCACTGTACAAACATTTTGTACAAGTGTCGAACCTTTCCTAATAACCTATTGTGTTATTTAGAAGTTAAATTAGGAATCGCAAATGGAACTTAACATCATTGATTCCAAATTTAACTTATCTGTACTTAATGGTTTAGACTTGGATCGCAAGCGGAACTTAACACTATTGATCCAAATCCACCTATGTTATAAATTCAATTAAATATTAATTTCCAAAATTAGCTTCTAGGGCTGCATGGCGAGACACATGACCTTCTTAGGTATGGGAGCATCCACCACCGCCTAGACAAAGCCTTTTAAGGAAAGCTAATATTTAATTTCCTTATATAACTCTAGATTTAACCAAAAAGAACAATCGAATCACAAATTTGAAAAAAAAAAACACAAACATGAATAACAAATTCGAAAAATTAGAATCTAATGTCTCTTGTGTTTGGAATTTTTACAAAGAAAAATAACTAGCATGATGCAGAAAAAATTACTAGTTATACATTTTCTTTGTATGCTAATAATCTCGAGATCTTCTGCCGTATTCCTTGCCTCCTCTTGGACGTCGTGTGGACGACGATCCTCCAAGATGAACACCACCCAAAAGAGATTCTCCTCCTTCTAGTATTCGGCTACAACCACCATCAAGGAGCAAAAGAGAGCAAGGGGAAAAGAGAGGGAGAGAGGGTCGACCACTATAGAGATCACCAACAAGAGAATAAGAATTGTTATCTCATGAGACCTCCCCTCTTTTTATTTTATATTACTTGCCCACGACAAATAAGGAAAGACTTTTTACAAAAATTAAAATCTTCCTCTTGTTTTTCCTTTTCCCTTTTTATTTTTCCTTTTCTTTCCTCTTGATTGAATCAATCACCAAATCATAGATTGATTGGCTTGATTTAATTTTGGTCGGCCCCTTGCTTGGTGCCCCCTATAAGGAAGGAAAAATATTTTTTATAAAATTTTACAAGCTCTCTTTTAATTTCCTAAAGTGGATGTTAAAAAGGGAAAGTTTTAAAAATTAAAACCATGTTTTAAAATTTAAAACTTCTCTTCTAAAATTTCCAGTTTAACATGGTTACAAAAAAGGAAAGTTTTAAATTTAAAACTCTTTTTTAAAAAACCATGAGGATGGTTAAATAAGGAAAGTTTTAAAACTTTTAAAACTCTCTTTTAAACCATATGACCTAATTCAAATAAGGAAAATTTTGTAAATTTAAAATCCTTCTTTTAAACTTGTAATTTTCTACAAAGAGAAGATTTTTAAAATTTAAAACACTCCTCCTATTTGAATTTATCATGGTCGACCCCTACTTGCTTGGTCACCAAGCAAAAGGGTTGGCCCTCTTAAGGAGATGGTGGTCGGCCCTTGCTTGGTCACCAAGCCTTGGGCCGACCCCCTTCTTGGACACCAAGAAGGGATTTTATTTGGATGGACTTGAGGCTATGATAGGGACCTAGAGGATAAATTGGTTTTGGCCTTCCAATGAGCTTGAGTATCCTGTGTTCGCCCCGAACACACAACTCAAGTTCATCAATAATAACTCATTCCACTAGAGAGTGATTACTGCACTACCGCACCAATCCCAAATTACATTATGGGCTTCATCATATCATAAGTGTATTAGTCTCTCTGTGTTTAAAATAGCGAATGCTCACTAATTAAGTTACTGACAACTTACTTAATTAATATCTAGTTCCAGGAGTAGTATCACTCATCTTCATTGTCATGTCGAACTAAGTCCACTTGCAGAGTTTAACATGACAATCTTTATGAGCTCCTCTTCAAGACATTCTCAACCTAGATAACTAGGACACAGATTCCTTCTATAATCAACAACACACACTATAAGTAATATCATT
Source organism: Zingiber officinale (assembly GCF_018446385.1). NCBI lineage: Eukaryota > Viridiplantae > Streptophyta > Magnoliopsida > Zingiberales > Zingiberaceae > Zingiber > Zingiber officinale. The sequence continues at coordinate 111,993,761 of NC_056001.1, read as the reverse complement.
TTCCAACTTATCGGGCCTATTGATTTATCGTACTAAATCTCACCCTTTGATAAGTTAAAGAAATAAATACTAAATATATGTGCTTGTTATTATATTAGGATTAAGAGCACACACTTCCATAATAACCAAGGTCTAGTTCTTTTATTAAATCAGTATAAAAAGAACTTACCTAAAATGATCATACTCAATACACTTAGAGTGTACTAGTATAATTTATTAGTCAAGATAAACTAATACCTAATTACACTACGACTATTCCAATGGTTTGTTCCTTTCCATCTTAGTCGTGAGCAACTATTTATAATTTATAAAGAACTAATAACATGATCTTTTGTGAATGACATCACATACCATGTTATCTACAATATAAATTAATTGAACAACTACACTTAACATAAATGTAGATATTTTTTACCAAAAGAAATTCTTTATTTCAAAATAAATGTTTACAAAAGCTAAGCTTTTAGTATACACTCTAACAGATGGAATCCACCCGAACAACTTTTTCTCCTCCAAGACTCTCGAGCCACCAAAGGAATGTCAAAATAGAAAACTTTCTTCCTCTTCTTCTTCTTTAAGCAACCGGCCACCAAGTACTTCTCCTCTTCTTCTTCTTCCTCTCCAAGCAATCGGCCACAAGGACTTTTCAATCCTTGATAACACAGGCCCTAAGGAAGCAAAAGAGGAGATAAGTGGAGTGCCAGCCTAAGAGAAAGGGAGAAGGGAAGGGGCCGACCACACCAAGGAAAAGAGAGAAAGCTTAAAGTTATGTCTCATGAGACACTCTCTCCTTTTCTTTTATAATCCTTGGTCATGGTAAAAAAAAAAAAAGTTTTAAACATAATTAAAACTTCCTTATTTGTGGTCTCCCCTTAAAAAATGAAATTTTAACAAAAATTAAAATCTTTCTTTTCTAAATTTCCTATTGTACATAGTAATAAAGGAAAGTTTTAAAATTAATCTCTTTTAAAATACGTAGACAACTACAAAAAAAAATGAAAGATTAATTAAAACTTCTCCTTTTAAATCATGGTTACAAAAAAGGAAAATTTTATCAAAAATTAAAATATCTCTTTTAAACATTATAAATAACTACAAATAAGGAAAGATTTTAACAAAATTAAAATCTCACTTTAATATTTTATAGATAGCTATAAAAGGAAAGATTTTAAAATTTTAAAACTCTCTTTTAAAATCATGAAGATGGTTATAAAAGGAAATTAAAATATTTCTTTTAACCATTATAGATAACTACAAAAAAGGAAAGATTTTACCAAAATAAAATCTCTCTTTTAACCATTGTAGATAATTACAAATAAGGAAAGATTTTAACAAAATTTTATTTTAAAACAAAACTTCCTTTTCCTTTTCTAGTGGTCGGCCCCTAACTTAGGCACCAAGCTTGGCCAGCCACCTCTTGGCTTCCAAGTCCATGCTTAGCCGACCCCCTTACTCCAAGCAAGAATGTGTCCAGCCCATTACTTGGGTAAGAAGTAGTTTTTATAGATACAAAGCTTTATAGATGCTACAACAAGAACCGAAAGGATAAATTAGTTTTGGTCTCCCGATGAGCTTGAGCTTCCTGTGTTCGCCCCGAACACCCAACTCAAGTTCATCAATAATAACTCATACCACTAAAGAGTTATTATTAAACTACCACATCAATCCCAAATTATATTATGGGCTCCTTCTTATCATGAGTGTATTAGTCTCCCTGTGTTTAAAATATCGAATGTCCATTAATTAAATGAGTTACTGACAACTCACTTAATTAATATCTAGCTCCAAGAGTAGTACCACTCAACTTCATTGTCATGTCGGACTAGGTTCACCTATAGGGTTTACATGACAATCCTTATGAGCTCCTCAAGGAGACATCATCAACCTATATTATTAGAACACAGTTTCCTTCTATAATCAACAATACACCATGTAAATAATATTATCTTCCAACTTATCGGGCCTATTGATTTAAAGAACTAAATCTCACTCATTGATAAATTAAAGAAACACATACTTAGTATATGTGCTTGTTATTATATCGAGATTAAGAGCACGTGCATCCATAATAATAGAGGTTTTGTTCTTTTATATAGTCAGTATAAAAAGAAATTATCTCAAATGGACCTGCTCAATACACACATAGTGTACTCGTGTAATTTTATAGTTAAGATAAACTAATACCAAATTACACTACAATCATTCCAATGGTTTGTCCCATTCCATCTTAGTTGTGAGCTATTATTTATAATTTATAAGGAACTGATAACATGATCTTCTGTGTGACACCGCACACCATGTTATCTACAATATAAATTAAATAGACAACTATATTTAACATAAATGTAGACATTTGACCAATGTGATTCTTATTTCAAAATAAATGTTTACAAAAAGCTAGGCTTTTAGTATACATCCTAACAAAATCTGGTTATGGATGGGTGGATGCAAGACTTTATATATAGAGGCTACAACAGGGACCTAGAGGAGGAATTGGTTTAGGCCTCCTGATGGGCTTGAGTTTCCCGTGTTCACCCGAACACTCAACTCAAATCCATCAATAATAACGCATACCACTAAAGGGTTATTATTGAACTACCACACCAATCACATATTACAATATGGGCTCCTTCTTATTATGAGTGCGTTAATCTCCTCGTGTATAAGATATCGTCAATATTCGAAAACTCGGGCTAGGCGGCCGCCTAAGCGCCGCCTAGGCGCACCTGGCAGCAAGCCGCGCCGAAAACCTCCCAGGCGGGTGACCTAGGCGGCTCTCGGCGACCCTAGGTGGCCCTCGGCGGGACTCGGCGGAACTCAGCGGGCCTCGGCCGAGTTATTTAGGTTTTAAACTTTTAATATTTTGTTCCAAATTTGCTGTTTACGTCTTCGCCGTGCACCGCTTCGTCTTCTGACTTCTCTCATCGTCGCTGCGTCGAAGGCTTCATCGCTCCGGGGCTCCGGTAAGTTTTTACGTCTTGTTTCCTTACGTTCTGTTAAGTTTTTAACTTTTTTTATTCCTGTTGAGTCATCATCGCGCAGTCTCCGGCGACGCCGGACGTGTCCGCAGTCGCCGGAAGGGTCGTAGGACGTGTCCGGCAGCATCTCGTGAAGCTTCCAGCGGCACTGGAAGCTTTCCGCGACGCTTCCGGCGCCGCTGGAAGCAACGTCGGACTTCGCCGGACGCGCCGGACACGTCCGACGGAGCTTCCGGCGGCACCGGAGGCCTCCCGCGAGGCGCCGGTGGTGGCCGGTGGCGTCCACGCCGTCATGCGAGTCGCGACAGAGAGACGAGGACGACATTTTTTTGTTTTTTTTTCCTTTTTTTTAGATTTATTAAATTAAAACAATTCCTAACGGGGATAATTTCAAAATCAATAATAGGGTTGGTTCGTAAAACCTAATAAAATTATCATCCCAATTAAATATATTTTAAATTTATTTTTTTATAATAAATTTTATTAATTTTTATAAAAGAAATTTGAATATATAAAATTATATATAAAAATAAAATTTCATTATTAATTTTATAACTTATATAATCAGATTTAAATATATAAATAATATACTTAATTTTTTTAAATAAATAATATTAAATATTAATTTATATATTAACAAATTTAAAAATTATAATAAATATTATCATTTATCAGATTTAAAAAATAAAAAATATTTAAAATTTAAAAAATATAATACATATTATTAATTTATATAAATCATATTTATAAATTTTATATATTATTAATTTATATTAATCAGATTTATAAATATGAAAAATAAATTAAAATTTTAAAAATTCTAATAAATATTATTAATTTATATTAATCAGATTTATAAATATGAAAATAAATTAAAATTTTAAAAATTCTAATAAATATTATTAATTTATATAAATCAGTTTTAAAAATATGAAAAATAAATTAAAATTTAAAAAATTCTAATAAATATTATTAATTTATAAAAGTATAAAACGGATTTAAAAATATAAAAAATATATTTAAAATTTAATTTATTTAAACAAATATCGAATAAATTTTATTAATTAGATTAACATATATAAAAAAATATTCTCAGACTTGTTAATGACTTAATGTTATTGAAATATTTTGTATTGTATGATATAATTAAATTTTATTATCATGTTAATATGTTATGTCTTGTTATATATAATTTTTTCAGATTATCTATTAGATTGTTATCAATGGCAAGCAATCCATCTTCGAAAGCATCTGTCACTCAACCCGAATCCGGGATTCTTAGAAGAAAGTCAAATGACATCGGATGGGAGTTTGGGATATTGATTGATCCTAAGAACCTCGACAAAATTAAATGTAAGTTATGTGGAAAAGCAATGTCAGGAGAAGTGTATAGGATAAAGGAGCACATTGGAAATATACCTGGAAATGTATCTGGTTGACGAAAAGCATCTCAAGAAGACAAAAATAAGTGCAAACAGGCTATTTTAGAAGGGAGGAACAGAAAGAAGAACAAAATAATGGAAGAACAAAGTTGTAGAGCAGAGGTGGCTATTTCCGTAGATGAAGAAGAAGGTCTTGAAATTGAAGGGATGGATGGAGTTAAAAAACCTCTTCCACTTGGTCCCATGGATAGATATGCATCGGCAATTACTCCAGAAAATGCAGGCTCCAGTGGAAGTAAAGTGTTTCGCCAAAAAAATATAAATGAGGCTCTTTTCAAAGAGAGAACTCAACAAGTTCAACAATATGTTGGGAGATGGGTTTATGAAAATGGAATCTCATTCAATGTTGTTGATAATGATAGCTTCAAACAACTAATGGAGGCAATGGGTCAATTTGGACCAGGATTCAAGCCTCCGACTCAATATCAACTTAGGGAGCCACTATTGAAAGTCGAAGTTGAAAGAACAAAACAATTGCTGAAGAAACATGAAGAAGAATGGGCAAAGAATGGATGTTCGATCATGACAGATGCATGGAGTGATAGAAAAAGAAGAAGCATCTTAAATTTGTGTGTTAATTGCAAGGAGGGTACTATATTTTTAGAGTCTAAGGAGTCTTTAGAGAAGGCGCATACAACTGAACTTATTTTTGAGTATGTTGACAAGTGTGTTGAACAAGTAGGAGCTCAGAATATTGTTCAAATTGTTACAAAGTCTGCCACCAACAATATGGCTGCACCTAAATTGATGAGAGAAAAACGACCCGGGATCTTTTGGAGTCCATGTGCAACTCACACTATTAATCTCATGCTTGAAAGTATTGGCAAACTTTCCACGATATAAAAAGGTGATTAAGCAATCCAAGGCTTTTACCATTTTCATCTATGCTCACCATAAGACTTTATCATTGATGAGAAGTTTCACGAAGAAAAGAGACATAGTCCGACCAGGAATTACCAGGTTTGCATCAAATTTCCTCACATTACAAAGTTTGATTGAAAAAAAAAACTAGTTTAAGGGTCATGTTTACAAGTGATATGTGAGAGAAATGTAAATGGTCAAAAACAAAGGAAAATTGGCTTACTGTACAGTGATGAGCATGAGTTTTTAGAATGGTGTGACACTTTATTTGAAAATATTTGCTCTTTTGGTAAAAGTTCTTCGATTGGTAGATGGAGATAAAAAGTCATCGATAGGGTTTCTATATGGGGAGCTTCTTCAAGCTAAAGAAGATATCAAGGTGGGGAGCTTCTTCAGCCTATCATAGTCATTATTGAGTCAAAAATGAAGGATAGACTTGATACATCATTGCATATCACTGTATTTTTGTTGAATCCTTATTTTTACTACAAAGATAGTTCTATTGCTCTTTATGAGGAGGTCGCGATGGGATTTTTGAATGCATGGAAACTTTGCATGTCAATGAGTTAAATTTACAAGATACAATTATTAACAAGGAATTTCCAAAATATAGAAATAAGACTGGGTTATTTGAAAAAACATTGGTAGCAAAAGCATGTGAAAAAAATGATGATACATTTGATCCATGTGCATGGTGGAGTACATACGGTGCTCACACACCTAACTTGCTAAGGGTGGCATTGAGGATACTTTCATTAACTACAAGTTCATCTGGGTGTGAAAGAAATTGGAGTACATTTAAAGGAGTAAGTTTTAAACTTTCAGCCTACTCTTTAATTAAATTAGTTATAATTTTTAACGTCTATACTCTATATTCAGGTACTAACTATAGTATTTACTTTCTCTGCTTTTTTTAGATTCACACAAAGAAAAGAAATAGGTTGGATGCCAACAGGTTGAACAATCTAGTATTTGTCCAATTTAATGCTAGATTGTTAAACAAACAAAAAAAAAGAAAAAGAAAGAAATGTTGATGTCATTCTTGCAAAAGATGCTTCAAATGCACAAGGTTGGATTGTGGATGGTGGGGAAGATGATGAAGTTAAACTAGGTTCCGGGCTCACTTGGCAAATGGTTGATGAAGCAAGTGGAGCAGATGAAAATCTACAACCCCGAAGAAGCTCTAGAGTGAGAGAACTTCATGAAGATGATTTTGAATCCGAAGAAGAAGACGAGGATCACAATAATAATATTAAGTTTGTGTCCAATGAAGAACAAGTTATTGAAAATTATGGAGAAGAAGAAGCAGAATAAATATGAGTCTATGAGATATTATTAGTTGTGTAATTTTGAACTCATTTTGTTAAGACATGATTTATACTATTTAGCAATTATATTTTGCTTAATGGTTACTAGTTCACAATGCATTGTAATCTTGAATTGGACTATTGCTACTATTTTCCAATGTTCTACTGTTTACTATATGATTATGATAACTTACTGCATGTTCTATTGTTTAACTGTTTCTTTTACTCATATTTACTGAGCCTAGTATATTTCCTTTGCACAAAACTATTAGTTTTCTTTTATAGTTTTTCATTTTTTGGTATTAGAAAGTATGTATTTATTTCAGCATACATAGTTAGATCTTCATTGTTATGAAATTGTTTAAAACAACATTTAGATTTGCATATGATATTGTCCACAGTCCACATGAAACAAGGGATACCGAGGAATCTGCCTAGCGGCGCCTAGTCCCCGCCTAGGCGCTGGTCTGCCGCCCGACTAGCGCCTAGCGAATTTTAGAACCTTGGATATCGTATATCCGTTAATTAAATGAATTACTAACAACTCAGTTAATTAACATCTGAGTCCAAACGCAATACCACTCAATTTTATTATCATGCCGGACTAAGTCCACCTGCAGGATTTACATAATAATCCTTATGAGCTTCTCAAGGGGACATCATCAACCTAAATAATTAGGGCACAGTTTCCTTCTATAATCAACAACACATCATATAAACAGTACTATTTCCCAACTCATCGGGCCTATTGATTTAACGAATAAATCTCACCATTGATAAGTTAAAAAAATAAATACTAAGTATACGTGCTTGTTATTATATAGGGATTAAAAGGACGCACATCTATAATAAGAGAGGATTTATTCTTTTATGTAGTCAGTATAAATCGAACAACCTCAGACGATCCTGCTCAATACACACATAGTGTACTAGTGTAATTTTATAAACTAATACCAAATTACACTACAACCGTTCCAATGGTTTGTCTTAATTCATCTTGGTTGTGAGCTACTATTTATAATTTATAAGGGATCGATAACATCATCTTCTGTGTGGCACCACATACCATATTATTTACAATATAAATTAAATGGACAACTATATTGACATATATATAAATATAAAATGCAGACATTTAACCAAAGTGATTCTCATTTCAAAATATTTCAAAATAGATATTCATACAAAAGGTAGGCTTATAGTATACATCCCAACAATATTTACCTAAAAAGCAGGCCGGATTGTTCAAAGATGAAAAGGAGAAGCTCCAAAATGGAAGATCTATGCCCACTAAATGCTATTCCAATTGGCTTTGCCATCCAATCTAGTGAACCTAGATTCTATTTCTAGAAGTTCCAACTTATGTTCACAGAATCTCATCTTTCTCGACTCATCTCCATATAAAATCATAATTAATAACATTATTCTTCAGGGGGAAATGATTTAAATTTGATTGATACCCTAACAAAGGTGTTTCCGAAACTAATCCCAATACAACATGTTAACTAGAGATGGAGACTATGGTGCATGTGAAATAGCATGATGAGAAGAGGGAAGACATGCAACTTAATTGAAGATATGATCAATTTCAATAAAATACTAGAATATGAATTATGAAGATCTAAGAAATCCAAGATACAAAACATTAATTACAAAAGTGCACCACTGTGAGAAAACAGAAATTAATCACCATAGTATTGCAGTCTCACACCAAGTGTGAATCCATGCATCAAACTCAATCCTAAAGTGAAAAAAAAATGCTTAAGATAAAAATTAAATCTGATAAATACTCTTGAGCTATAACTATCATTTAGCACATATCATAAATTATTAGCATGGATAAGATATACAAAAAGTCTAGCATAACACATATGTCTACCAAAAAAACTAGAATCCAGAAGAACAATGTTGAGTAATACAAGAAAAACAGGCAAAGATGGTATCAAGATTCCTCGTATGAATTGGTACATTGAACTCTAACTCTCAGTCTCTAACTCCAGACAAGTTAACTCCCATAAGAAATAAAATTATTCTCAACTCCCAATTGACAAACATTATACTAAAAACCCACATTACCCTTGCAATGCCGAATGTCAGCCTTTATCTCCTAGCTCCACCACACCATCCACCTTTTAAGCTTAAAAACTACTAAACCACAGAGTTTTAAATGTGGGTTAAATATACAACCTACCTCTTATATCGCCTATCCCTAAACTCAATATCCCACAAGAATCAAACAGAGTAACACAACATTAGCTTAAATATATTCACTCCAAAAGTATCGCTTAAAACAGCTAAAATTTTACTAGTTATCGAATAGATTATCGTAATTCTCCTGCAGTGCTACCACACACAACCTGTAATATCAACACTCCCTCCCTATCCTACCGCTCGCTTCTTCAATACTTCCACCCAATTCGAGTAAAAGAGAAGGTAAACCTACTTATTTGCAGCAATTTTTAGAAACAACCACGAACAGACCGCTGAAGGTGGAAGAAGAACACCTCCCAGCCAATCGACGATGTAATCAGGCAACAGGGGCCGCTGGAGAACATAAAAGGAGAGTTTTCACAAGAACAGCGCAGAAAAAGACTTCTAGTCGATGTTGATGCAATGGCAGAGACTCGAACTTCCATCTATAAGAGAGGGATTCGGCTTCTTGATTGTTCCGGAAAAGGGACGATACGAGTGGCTAAGTGGATACAGATGTTGAGACTCACGGAGAAGGCGATAGAAGGGTAGTGGCGACTGGACTACTCAAGGGGCAGGCGGTGTGCGGTGGCGGCCGACAGGAGATGGCGAGGGACGGAGGGCGCTCCAGAGAGGGATCGCGCGAGGGAATAAGGAAGGGGGAAGGAGAGGGTAGGATTGTGGTTTTCGCGAATTTTCTAACCCATTCCAGATATACGAGTCGGTCTAAACGGCCCAAAATTAGATCCGGTCCAATTCGTTTTGCAAATAAATCACATCGAATTGAATAATATAAAAATATTTATATTTGAGATTGAATTTAAAAAATATATATCATATTTGAATTTAATTTAAATTTTAAAAATATAAATAATTTTAATTTGAGGTTGATTCAAAATAAAATTTCAAATTTAGTTCGAATTGTTCAAATATGAATTCGAATCGAATTATATTTTAAAATAATTTAAATTTGAGTTGATTCAAGTTATTTATATCTTAATTTGAGCATATTTAAAGCTCGAAATGGGTTAAAATTCGATTTGAAAAAATTATCCATTTGGATTTGACTCGAATTTGATAATTTTAAATATAAATTAAATTTTTTTAACCGATTTAAGAAAAAAATAGTGAATCGACTGCTCTAGCTTTCCATTGGTAAAGGGGCAATAAAGGCGATGCTGTGGTGGTATTGGCACAGTGGTAATTTCACAGGTGGTAAAATGTTTGGACTTTGATTTTTTTTTTTTATAATATAATCTAGGTAATCAAATTTAATCTTAGAGAATGACCCATCTATCAACAGAAGTTTGTGTGGCTCCTTATCCACCGTCAATGTTTTAAATTTTTCATCTTATTAAAAAAAATATCTTATAGTACAATTATAACTAGAGCCGTCAATTTAGATTAGATTCATCGAGTTGACCCATCCCATCAAATAATTTAACCAGGTTGGGTTAGAATTTTATCAACTCAAGTCCGTCGTTAGCCGACCCGCTTAGGCCCACGACCCGCGCGGGTCAGCCTGCTCATGCTTGGGTTGGCCCGCGGGTTGAAAAACATATGCAAGTTAAGTTTTAGGTCAATTTATTATCTTTCTTTATTATAATTTTGAAATAAAAATAATATTTTTTATCCCATATAAGTACTCGTTTGTATTCATTTATATTTAAAATACATGTTTATGTATATATTTAATTGTAGAAAACTTTTTCGAAGTAAAATGTTGAAAATATGAAATATTTTTAAATTTTTTTAAAAAATTTTGATGGGGCCGCGAGTTGGCCCGCCAAACCACAACCCGCCTTAGAATGAGTTGGGTTGGAAATTTCTCAACCCGCTAAGTTGGCGAGTTGGCCCGCCCCGTCCCACCCCACCCCGCCAAATGATTAACCCGCCATGAGTCAACCCGCCCCGTCACGGATTGGTCTGTCTGATAACTCTAATTATAGCTGGGATTTAAATGTTTGATTAACCATTGAATACCTTACCATCCCTGATTTTTCAATTTACACCCTTAATAATTTTTTATATTTCACAACGTCCTCGGGTTTTATTTCCAAGAACCTTTAAATTTTAAAACCTTTTTTATAAAAATTCTGTAAATATTTAGTGATAAAACACCCTCAAAAAACGATATTGAATTTTTTTTCCCCAAAAAAGAATCTATTTTAATAAATAATATGAATTATTTAAGCAAATTTAGTATAATAAAATAATATTTTAAATTTATCTGAATGAGTTTTCATTGGAATGACATCATATGTCAATTAACTTGAACTAAATTAAGCTAATCTAGATGTCTAAATTTAGATGTCTAAATTTTGCCCAGCTAATCTAAGAGATAAATGGCTTTTAACTTTTCTTGGTTCACCTATCAAATAAATTTAAAGTAAAACTTATATATATTTTAAGACTGAACTTCAAAATATTCATCTGTATTGATATTCAAACTCCCATTCTCTTATTATTCTGCTAAGTGATTTACCACACACTATATTCATGCGGACATTAACTCTAATTTTGTTTACTCCTAAAGCGGATAAAGAAAAAAAAAGCAATTAATAATAAAAAAGAAAGGTAGAAGAAAGCGTCTCTGCGGGCATTAACTGTAATTTTGTTTACTCCTAAAACTGATAAGAAAAAAGTAATTAATAATAAAAAGAAAGGTAGAAGAAAGGAAACAAAGTAAAAAAGGACGGGCATTCTCTGGTAGGACCTAAGAAAAATAGTGATTTCTATAATTATAATAATATGATATTATTTATTTTAAATATAAACTCTTGTAATTTTATTTTTATCTCTATCTAAAATATTTTATACAAGAAAAGATTTTTTTCTCTATAAATTTATAATATATTTCATGTATTTTTAATATGAGACTTTGTTTGTAACCATTGTAACCCAACAATTCTTGTAATACCAAGTACATTTGATCGAGTAGACTTAATCTAGTTATTAAAAGTGTTCAAAAAATTACTACTCATAATATATTAGGATAAATTGATGTTTGAGAGTATAGATATAATGAAAAAAAAATAGTCAAATACATCAAAGTTAGTTTTATGTCAATTCAAATTTGTTTGATTTATCAATTGATTTTATCCAAAATTAATTTTTATATCGAAGTAAATCGATTTGACTGATTTTTATTATAATCGACTCATTTATTTGAAACTTTGGTATAAAGATAAATTAATTTGACTAATATTGAAAATTAATTAACTGATTTTTAAATAAAAATTGATTTGATTGATTTTTTTTATCAATTGACTAATTAAGAATAAAATAAAAAAATAATTTTATAATTTTACAACTACCCTGCAATTTAGTAATTTCGGAAATTTACATTATATAAAAAAGCTAAAAGGTTTTGATAAAATATCTCTACATTATAGATTTGTTACGCACATTTTCTTTAATTGAAAAAAGTTTCAATGAGTAATACGTTTAATGAAGTCCTAAAATAATTAATTTACAAAACATTTACCATATTAAAAATATATAATCTGAAGAAAAAAACAATCTATTTGCCTGCTGGTAAGAGAAGAAACACTATCAGTTAAAATTATTAAAATACAAATATTTTTTATGGTCTCGCATTTTTTTCATGATAAAAAAAAGCACACGTATACACACTATTTATCAGCTAAAAATTAGTTCCAACTTAGATATCATTTAATAGAATTACTTAGGGTGGCCAATTTGTTACGATAGAAAAAAAGATTAATTTTCGATGCATATATATTCTCGGAAAAAAATTTCTCCCACCTCCTAACTATTTAACAGTTGACTATAAATTGACTCATGATTTACCTCTATTCACATAACTTGGTAACAAACTGTAAAAGGTACCTAAGATAAACGTAATTACTTTTTACGATAATAGAATTATTTATAGAGAAAATTATATTTTTAGTGCTGTAAATTGCACCTTTTCTAATTTTGGTGTTGTTATCTATAAATCCACATTTTTAATACATTAACTTGTATTTTTTTTTCCCAATTTCAATATTTCTTTATCCGGAATTCGAATTGACAACGGGTAACTGCTTCAATTTTTTTAAGAATTTTATTTTATTGTTCTATTTTTATGTGATGTTACTTTAATTTTGTATTCCTTATTTATTTTAATGCCCGGGTGGACTTAAAAAAATTTGTCACATAAGCGATTTGTCCACCTAAAGTAAATACCCAAATTCATTTTTCATGCCAACATTGCCATCGCCATCGCCGGCTAGGCAATTATCGATGGTTAATTCAAATTTCGGACAAAAATATTGGTGCAATATCCCCTGGGTCAAGGTTGACCGAGTTGACTAAACTTGAGTTGGCTCAAGTTTGCGTCATGATATTTGGGTTTCAATGTTCAACAATATGAGAGGAAGAAGTTAAGTAGATTAAGGTTGACCATATACCTAATTGGGAAGTCCAAATTGGATGTTAGACAAGGGCAAGTCTAACGGAAAGATTGGCAGAAGATGAAAATCCAAGTGGATCAGTGTTGACCGAACACTTGGTGTGGAAGTCCTAGTGAGTGAAGTCAGACAGTTGGAAAGTCCTGGTAAATGAAGCCAGACAGTGAGAAAGTCCTAGTGAGTGAAACTAGGCAGATAGAAATCTTGGTGAGTGAAGTCAGGTGAAAGCCCTAGTGATTGAAGTTAGGTGGAAGGAAATCTTGGTGAGTGAAGCCAAGTAAAAGTCCTAGTGAGTAAAGCTAGACAGATGAAAATTCTGTTGAGTGAAGTCAGGTGAAAAGTCCTAGTGAGTGAAGCTAGACAGTGTGAAAGTTCTAGTGAGTGAAGCTAAGCAGTGAAGAAGTCTCGGTGAGTGAAGCCAAACATATGGAAATCCAAGTCGGTCAAGGTTGACTAGATACCTGGTGTTTGGAAGTCCAAGTGGGTCATGGATGACTAGACACTTGGCACGAGACGGTAGGTCCATGTGAATCAAGGTTGACCAGACACTTGACAAGTAGGGAAAAGTCCAAGTGGGTCAAAGGATTGAGTAGACACTTGGTGACGAAGTCCCAGTATGTCAAGGTTGACCAGATGCTAGGCAATGAGGAGTTCCAGCATGTCACGATTGACTAGATGTTGGAAGTGAAACCCTAGATTTATGTTTGGCGAAATAGGGTTGGACAATCGATTAATTGATCAATTGGCTTAAGCCCAATTAATCAGTTGATCGATTGAGAGGCTATCGTAAAAATGCACAAAGGGTTTCCCAATCGATCAGCTGATCGATTGGGCAGGCTCTATCGATCAACCGATCGATTGAATAAGATTTTTCGCAAACAGAGACTCGCAAAATCGATCCGTTGATCGATTGACCCAGACTGGATCGACCAATTGATCGATTCAAGTGAATTTTCCGAGAACAGAGCCTCGCGACATTGATCAACTGATCGATTGAGTCTCAACTTCAATCTATTGAAAAAGCTAATTAAGGCTAATTTTGTCTGTTTTCAGTCCATAAAATCATGTTTAGTCATGTTAACCATTTCTAAACCCATAGAACTCATTTATGACATCTAAGGGTATTTTTGTGATGAGAACCAGAAAAGAATGGTTAAGAAAGACTAAGTTGGAGTTTTATATGAGGTTTGCATTCATTATTAATTTTTGAACCTCGAAACTTCAAATTTTGAGTTTCCTAAAGGTTTAGGAATTTCAAGTCATTGTTGATGTAATGACAAAAGTTTAGAGCATGTTTTGAGGGGGAGTTACTTCTTAAAGACATGAGTTAGATATTTTTTACATTAGAAGATTGTAAACCTTCGTTATTTTGAATGTTCAAGGTTGAGCATTAGAAAATAATGGAAGATTGAATATCTTCATTGTGGAGTGTGAATGCTCTAGAATGAGCATTGTATGATGGAAGTATGCTCTAGGATGAGCATTTGAGGACAATGAAGGGTATGAGACATTCATTATGATGTTGTGAATAACAAGTGAGGTTGTGAACAATAAGTGAATAACTCTTTAGGAGAAGAGTTTTTGATGTGTACCAAAGGAAAAAAAATGTAGGGTTTAAGTTAGACCTTCATTACTCAAAGGGGGAGTTGTAAGGAAATATGTTGCTAAACACACAAACGCGCAGCGGAAAAATATATTTCCTCCAGAAGATCCATGCGAAGGGAAACATATTTCTATACTAAGTTTATATCTAAGAACATGATAGAGTATACCTTTGTTGCGTGCTCACGGACTTCCGACAGCTTGGATCTCAGCACGAACACACTCTCGTGCCTCTATGGTATCCACACAAACAAGGGTTCGTTTGTCTTATAAATTAACTAAGTGGAGATGCCTACCACCTAAGGTTGTGTTATCAACCTATGAAGAGGATTCGGCCAAGAGGAGAAGAGAGAGAGGAGATAATGAAGAAGTGAGAAAAATGAGAGTAAAATTGGCTTAAGTATTTTTATCTAATAAAAATACTTAATGCTCATTAACTCAATTAATAAGCCTTAATGAGTATTCACTCTCCATTAAGGGCAAATTTGAAACTCCTCATCTTTCATATTCAATTTTGAAAAATTGAATCCAATGATTCATTGAATTTAAAATTCAATGAATGTCACCATTTATCATTGCATTCAAAATTCAATGAATATCATCATTAAGCCTCACTTGAGTCTAACTCAAGTCTAACTCACTCGATTCTAACTCAAGTCTAATTCAATCGAGTCTTACTCAATTAATTCTCATGCAATTCAAATTCAATGAATCACTATTTCATTAATTTGAATTAACTCCTTAAGTCTAGTTTAAATTGGACTTAATCTAACAATTAGATCCAATTGAGTCTAACTCAATAAGTCTAATTCGGATTAGACTTAATCCAATGATTCATCATATGAACCCATCTCCAAATCTACTTGTTCTTTGTGTGTAACCCAATAGGTTCTCGTAATGTTGGCAATGTACCCAAATCAACATTTAGATACATAAGTAATGAGTGACATCTAGCAAGGCATCATTGTTACCCAAGTGATGAGAAATTCGAGATCCGACCTAACCTCTCCGTGGCTATTATCTTGTATGACTTGGTCCTTCTATCCTTGATATCTAGATTGATCAATGAGGTATAGACCGTGTCATCCTCTTATCAATCTTTGTGTTTCTTGATCTCTAAGTAGACACACTCAATCAAATAAGCTCAATAGCTCATATTGACTCATTTGCGCATAACCATGTTTTCTTGTGTCCTACTAATCAAGGGGCCACAGATATCACTTCCGTCATATGGAAGGGATAGATCCCATCTACATCACTCACATCCCTCCGCATAATTCATTGCATACCCAGTGATCAACTTTATTGTCCACATTGTTACAGGTGACGTTTGTCGATACCAAAGTACACAACTCCTTATGTAGGGAACCGTAGTGACTTCAGGTCCAAGGACTATTCATACTAATAGTCACATGAGAATGTTTATGACACTCACATTATCCATGAAACATTCTCATAGCGGGTCATTCAGTATATTCTTTAATATATACTCATGTGTCAACCTGATATCCCATATCCATGAATTGTGAGATTAAGTCATCCGTTGACCTACATGCTAGTCTCAACGCATTAATATTGTTCTTGTATATTAATGCTTGACTAGGAATAGTTAAAAATAGTGTTCTATATATATCTAAATATCTCACTATCAATTCAACTAATTGATATGTTGTAGATAAGAATCTACTACCCAAGGACATTATTATACTTATTCAATTGGCACTGAATTAAAATAAATATAATAACCAACTTTGTCTTTTATTAATAATGATATATGATACAAAATGAGCCCTTTACAACCATTTCATAATTGGTACTAGGGCTAATACTAATAGGAGTTTGCCCTCTTGGAAAGGGAGAGAATGAAGGAAACCCTCATTCTTATTTTGGCATGAAGAAGAAGTTGATGCTATGGAATTAGTCTAACTTAAATGTATTGTCAAACATCAAAAAGGAGAAGATTGTTGGTGCAATATCGCCTCAGTGAAGGTTAACCAAGTTAATTAAGCTTGAGATAGCTCAGTTTGAGTTGTGATATTTGGTTTTCGATGTTTGACAATATGAGAGAAAGAAGTCAAGTGAGTCAATTTTGACCATATATCTAACTGGGAAGTTCTCACTGGAGGTTAGGCAAGGGAAGGTTTAATGGAAAAGTTGGCAGAAGATGAAAATCTAAGTGGGTTAGTGTTGACCGGACGCTTAGTGTAAAAGTCCTAGTGAGTGAAGCCAGACAATTGGAAAGTCCTGGTGAGTGAAGCTAGACAGTGGGAAAGTCCTAGTGAGTGAAGATAGGCAGATGGAAACCCTGGTGAGTAAAGCCAGGTGGAAGCCCTAGTGAGTGAAGCTAGGTAGAAGAAAATCCTGGCAAGTGAAGCCAGTGAAAGTCCTAGTGAGCGAAGCTAGACAAATGAAAATCCTAGTCAGTGAAATTAGGTGAAAAGTCCTAGTGAGTGAAGATAGGCACTGTGAAAGTTTTAGTGAGTGAAGTTAGGCAGTGAGGAAGTCCTGGTGAGTGAAGTTAGGCACATGGAAATCCAAGTGGATTAAGTGTAACGACCCATCTTCTACTGACTAGGCTGTAAGGCCGGGGGTTACATTATACTAAACTATTCTTGGGTTATCATTGAATGTTAAGATGCGGAAAAGCTGAACTATTTAAAAATTCTACTGTTTGCCATAAAATCTGGAGTTTATATTTAGAACGCACTTCTGAAGCTGTACATACGCTAAAGGAGGGAACCTAAACTTTCTATTTGATCAAAAAGCTGAAATCAGATTTTCCAATCGATCGACTGATCGATTGGAGTTGTTTGATCGATCCACTGATCGATTTAATATGCTACTGTGCACGGAGGTAAATTTGGAATCGATCATCTGATCGATCCAGTCTGGTCAATTAATCCGGTGATCGATTCGGCAGCTCTCTGTACGCGGAAGACGCGTTTCAATCGATCGGCTGATCGATTGAGGGCTCCTCAATTGATTAGCTGATCGATTCAATAGCGTTCTGTACGCGGGAAATTACTTTCCGATCGATCGGCTGATCGATCCATGGCCAAGTCGATCAGCTGGACGATTCATCAGCTTTCTGAACGTGCGAAATCACTCCCCAATCGATCAGTGGATCGATTGAGGACTCTCCAATCGATCGGCTGATCGATTGGAGCTCTGATTTCTGTAATTTCTGCTGCATTTCACCACTAATCCACATACGATACAGTTGTATCAACTTTAAAGCATTTTTAACTTACTAGGCATGTCCTTACTTTCATCATTCCTAGTTATTTAACTAACATCAAGACAACTAGTGGTCTAAGCATGATATCATGCATACGTTCATAATCCATGACACTTAATATCTTAAAAGTGCAGAAAAGTAACAACATTAGGAAATACTAAGTTTTAAGGTTTGCTAGTTCCCAAAAATCTTTATTCCAGGTTCCTTGTTACACACATCTTGTCGCATTGCCCTCCAGCCTCCGCTAATCCATCTTCCCTTTACCTTTATCTGTAGTATAAGGAAAAGGAAACTATAAGCTTGGGAGCTTAGTAAAAACCATCTACCTCACAAAACATGCATCCGATGAAATCATGCTTTTAAAAGATGCTAAGGAAATACATGTTGATTATCATACTGAAAATGTTAAAACATGGCATATGGACATACAAGTCATGGCAATCAAAGACTGAACATAAAGCTAACTGTTATATCAATAAGACAACTAAACTGAAGCTGAGCTATATTCACATATCTGGTTGTGAAGTTTGAAAACTATTTATATAAATAGGTAAAAGTAATAATCATGCTGCTGATGGGCCCGGCAACTGTACTTGCTATGCGCGCATCCCTAACTAGACCCGAGATAGCTAGTCCTGAATCTAGTAGGGTTTACTAGGTTATCTAAACTTAGGGACAACTGTGGGAGCCCAACCCAAAGACAACTGAGAGTCCATCACAGTGACACTGATAAAGTAAAATACTGATTTATAAGCTAGTTTATCTTATCTTGCTCTTACTAGGTTATCTGAACCTAGAGCTAGGTTATCTGAACCTAGAGGCGACTATGGGAGCCCACCCATTGGATCGTAGTCCCATATAAACTGAGGCAAGATTAAGCATGCTATTTAAAATGCATCTATGCATTTAACTAAGCTATTAGAATGTCTACTGTGGCATTTAATTGTACCAGTAATTCTATCGAACACTTGGTGTGCTCTAAATCTCCTTAACTGAAAGATCATGCATAAAACTGAACTAAAAGCATAAAAATGCACAATTAACTACTTATACTGCAGGTGAGAGGTTACTTACATCCTGCGCTAAGTTTTCTTACAATCCGATCGCTAGGTTTCCGGAGAAGAAGATCTCTTCGGTGATCCTCTTACGTCTACGCGTTCTTCTCGCGGAGGGGAGCATCCTTGTGCCGGAGTTGTCGCCGGAGGGTGCTCCTACGACCCTAGGGATGGAACCCTAGGTCTCTTGAGGTTGGCGTGCCGAGAGGGTGCGGGAGAAGAGAGGGGCGGCGGGTGAGGGTGAGGGAAAAGAGAAGTTGTCGATCAAAATAATAACTCCCCACTTAAATTCCCTATTTATATTAAGTGATTAACACGACCCAATTCGCCCATAAATATAATTTCTCTCCTCTTCTTTCAGCACACCCCTGCTGGGGCCCCCTGGTTTCTAAGTCACCCTATATGTCATAGAGTCCATAGGTCGCGGGTTCAATCCCCGCTTAGGCTATTTTACGTTTTTTTATTTAATTTTGCTATTTCGGCTATTCTAAAAATTTCATAAAAATATCCTAAAATTTCAGAAAAATAATAGAATATTTCTAAAATTAATTTGAGAATTTTTCGGGCGTTACAATTCCCCATACCTTATAAAAAGTTCATCCTCGAACTTAGAATAACTCTGGATACTTCTGTCTCATACTAGTTTCTGTCTCTCAAGTTGCCTTTTCTTTTGTGTGATTTTGCCAAATAACTTTTACTAATGGTACCTCCTTATTCCGTAATTTCTTAACTGCTCGGTCTATTATCTGAATAGGTCGACTGTCATAGCTGAGGTCTCCGCGGACTTGTACCGACTGGGGCTCAATCACCTAGGGATATGCTTCTTTAGCATAGAGACGTGAAATACGTTATGAATAGCTGACATCTCCTGGGGTAGCTCTAGCTCATATGCTACCTTGCCAACTCTTCTAGTAATAAGGTATGGTCCCACATATCTGGGACTCAATTTGCCCTTCTTCCTAAAACGCATTACTCCCTTCATGGGAGCCACTCGGAGGAATACTGTATCCCCAACTGAAAACTATAAGGGTCGACGTCGTGTATCAGCTTAGCTTTTCTGGTGGCTCTGAGCTATCTCTATCCTCTGACGGATCTGCTGTATAGCTGCTGTGGTATCTGTTACTAGATCTGTCTGAATTTCTAGTTCTTTCTGTTCACCACTTTCATACCAGTAGATTGGAGATCTACACCTCCGCCCATAGAGAGCCTCGTAGGGTGCCATGCCGATAGTGGCCTGATAGCTATTGTTGTATGCAAATTCTGCTAAATACAGATATTTGCACCAACTTCCCTTGAAGTCTAAGGCACACGCTCGGAGCATATCTTCAAGTACCTGATTTACTCGCTCCGTCTGACCATCTGCCTGAGGATGGAAGGCTATGCTAAACTTTAGCTTGGTACCCAGTGCTGACTGTACACACTCCCAGAAGTGTGACGTGAACCTACTGTCTCTGTCTAAAATGATGGTCCGTGGAACTCCATGCAGTCTGACGATCTCCTTGAGATACAACTGAGCTAGCTGCTCCATGGAGTAGGATATCCTGATAGCTAAGAAGTTGGCTGATTTAGTTAATCTGTCGACTATCACCCAGATGGCGTCAAAACCATTTATGGTTCTGGGTAGCCCCACTATGAAATCCATGGAAATATCCTCCCACTTCCATTCTGGAATCTGAATAGGCTGCAAAACTCCTCCTGGTCTCTGGTGTTCTGCCTTACCCTCTGGCAGGTCAGACAGGTGCTGACATATCTAGCGATGTCTCTTTTCAGCCCAGGCCACCAAAAACGTCTCTTTAGGTCTTGATACATCTTGGTGGAGCTAGGTTGCATCGCATAAGGAGTCCTGTGAGCCTCATCTAGGATCTTCCTTCGTAGTTCCTCCTAATCCGGAACGCATAGTCTGTCACCGAAATATAGTACCCCACTATCGGATACTCTGAATTCTCCACTTTCTGATTCTGTTAACCCTTGCTTGATTTTCTGAATTTCAGGATCCTGATCCTGAGCTGTCTGGATGTCACCAAGCAGGGTAGATGCTAATGTCATAGTAGAGAGTTGTCTGACTATAAGTTCGAGACCGTAATCTGTAATCTCCTTCTGTAGGGGTGGTGACATGGCTGCTAGGGATAGTAAGGTGATGCTGGACTTCCTGCTGAGTGCGTCTACCACCTTATTGGCCTTTCCTGGGTGGTAGAAGATGTCTATGTCATAGTCTTTGACCAGCTCGAGCCATCTGCGCTGTCGCATATTCAGATCCTTCTGAGTGAAGAAGTACTTCAGACTATGATGATCTGTATACACTCTGCACTGAGCTCCATATAAGTAATGTCTCCAAATTTTGAGGGCGAAGACAACTGCTGCAAGCTCAAGGTCATGAGTAGGGTAGTTCCTCTCATAGTCCTTGAGTTGTCAGGAGGCATAGGCGATCACATTACCTTCTTGCATCAGTACTGCTCATAGTCCCAATTTAGAGGCGTCACTGTAAATATCAAAGCTGTCTATGTTTTCTGGCAGAGTCAGAATGGGAGCACTGGTCAATCTTCTTTTTAGCTCGATGAAACTGTTCTCACAGTCCTCTGTCCACTGAAATTTTCTGTCTTCCTGGTGAGAGATGTCAGTGGGGAGGCTATCCTAGAGAAATCCTCTACAAATTTTCTGTAATAGCCTGCTAATCCCAGAAAGCTTCTGATTTCACTGATGTTCTTAGGTCTCTTCCAGTTACTCACAGCCTCTATCTTACTGGGGTCTACCATGATACCATCCTTGGAGATGATGTGACCCAGAAAGGATACCTGATCGAGCCAGAATTCACACTTCATGAACTTGGCGTATAACTGGTTTTGCTGACGGGTCTACAGTACTATCTTCAGGTGCTCTGCATGTTCTTCCGGAGTTCTGGAATATATAAGGATGTCGTCGATGAACACGATAACAAACTTATCTAAATATTCTCTGAATACTCTGTTCATGAGGTCCATGAAAGTAGCTGGAGCATTCGTCACGCCAAAGAACATGACTACGAATTCATAATGTCCGTATCTGGTCCTGAAAGTTATCTTGGGTATATCACCTTCTTTAACTCTCACCTGGTGATATCCCGATATGAGGTCTATCTTAGAGAACACTACTGCTCCCTTTAGCTGATCGAACAGGTCATCTATCCTGGGAAGAGGATACCTGTTCTTAATCGTGACTTGGTTTAGTGCCCGGTAGTCTATACACACGCGTATGCTCCCGTCCTTCTTCTTCACGAACAATACAGGCGCTCCCCATGGTGAGTGACTAGGGCGTATGAATCCCTTGTCAAGCAGCTCCTGTAGTTGCTCCTGAAGTTCCTTTAGTTCTGCTGGAGCCATGCGGTAGGGTGCTTTGGAGATAGGATTCGTGCCGGGGACGAGTTCTATCTCAAATTCAATCTCCCTGTCTGGTGCTAAACCTAGTAACTCCTCAGGGAAGACTGCTGGGTAGTCACATACAACTCGGACCTCTTCTAGCTTTTGGTCTTCGTCTTGAATGGTATTGACTACATGTGCTAAGAATCCCGTACATCCTGAATCAAGTAGTTTCTGTGCTTTCAGAGCTGAGAGAAACTTCTTGACCTTTCTCTTTGGTTCTCCGATGTACCCAAACTGTACTCCTGTTTCAGGTTGGAATATAACTTTCTGTTTACGGCACTCTATGGAGGCACCGTACTTGATCAGAAAATCCATTCCCAAGATGACATCGTAGTCAGTCATATCTAGCACTATCAGATCACCAAAAAGCTCTCTGTCTGCTATAATGACTGGCACTGCTCGGAGCCAGTGCGTGGATGCCATGATTTCTCTTGAAGGTAGTGTTGTCAAAAACTGACCACTAAGTGCATCTGGAGGTATTGCTAACTTTTTGGCAAATGCCCTGGATATATAAGAATGAGTTGCCCCAGTATCGAATAAGACAGTTGCATTTTGCTGTAAAATACTGATCTAACCTATAACAACTGTCGAGGCATTCGCTACGTCCTCTCTGGTGAGTGAGTAGATCCTCGCGTTCGTCGTGGTTGAGGGGACTTCTAGTCTGCCCTGGCTAATGTGTGGACCATCTAAAGCAGCCTGCATCTGGTGTAACTGTGTTAGCTTGTCTCCATACTGAATCGGCTGTGGTAGAGAAATACTGGTCTTATTCGGGCATTGCTTAGCCATAAGCCCTTCCTGGCCACATTCGAAGCATCCTCGTGTGCCCTTACGATAAATCCGGGGTGGAATTTCCCACAAGTAGAGCACTTGGGATAGCTAGGTTGTTTACTAGCTGGTCCTCCTTTTGGGTAACTCCCTGGTTTACATTTGTTACTGGAGTTCCTTTTCCAGTTAGAGCTGTGGCCCTGGTGTTTCTGAGTACCCGAGCCTCCCTGGCCTTTTGACTCTGAAAAGGCTTGCTTCTGCTGCTTGATGATGTTCTGGTAGTGCTCGGTGACGAGAGCACTACTTACCAGTTCTTCAGTGATTTGCGGCCTGTGAATGTCGCTGGCCACATTCAGCGCTATTTCCAGCCTCAGCATTTTGAGCATCATTCGGACTCGTTCTCTTTCTGTGCTGACTAGTTCGGGACATAGACGAGCCAGTCTGTTGAATTTCTTCACGGCCTCCTCAACTGAAAGGTTGCCCTGACGAAATTCAGTGAACTCATCGTAGTGGCGGTTTGTGACCCGCATGTGAAAGAACTCCTCAAAAAATTCTCTCTCAAAGTCGGCCCATGTCATCTGGTCCACTGAGCGCTTCATTTTAATTCTCTCCCACCACATACGTGTGTCTCCTGCCAAGCAGAAGGAGGCACATTTCACCTTTTCATGTTCTGGCCAGTCCAGAAGCTCCATCGTACTCTCCAGTGTTTTGAACCAGGCTTGGGCATCCCATGGTTCACTGGTGCCTGAGAAATTCTCTAGCTTGATTTTCTGCCACTGGATCAGATAGGCTTCTCTCCTTGCCCATGCTGCTGGGGCTACTGGTGCTGCTGGGGCTACTGGTGGAACCTCTATCACTACTGGGGTTGCTAGGTTAGGTTCTGGAGTGACAGTGAGAGTGTTCTGCTGATTAACCCTTAGGGTGGCTATTTCCTGTTGTTGTTCAGCTAGTTGCTTCTATAACTGAGCCACCACTGATGTAAGGTCTGGAGGAGACACTGAACTGCCTGCCTCATGTTGGGGCTCAGTAGCTGGTGCCTTTCTAGCTGGGCGTCCTCATACCATTTTCTAGAGAAACAGAGGACATACATAACTAATACAATCATATTCGCACAACTATTATTATCATGTTAGATGCTATCACACATAAACATGTTGTAGTTATTTATAAACATGAAAGCAAAAAACATAAACAAAGTGAGAGGCATTCTTACTTGGAAGCTGCAGGTTCAATGCTGATGTGTGTGTGGAGGAAGTATGAAACTTGCTATGATACCACTCTGTAACTACCCGCCTTCTACTGACTAGGCTGTAAGGCCGGGGGTTACATTATACTAAACTATTCTTGGGTTATCACTGAATGTTAAGGTGCGGAAAAGCTGAACTATTTAAAAATTCTACTGTTTGCCATAAAATCTGGAGTTTATATTCAGAACGCACTTATGAAGATGTACATTAGGGGTGTCAATTCGGGTGGGTCGGGTCGGGTTGGGTCGGGTTGAGTTTTTTTTTTTTTTATAACTCAACCCGAACCCGACCCGAACCCGAGTTCAACCCAAAACACCTCAACCCGAACCCGAACCCGACCAACCTGATCAACCCGAACCCGACCCATATAACCCGAAAATCCAATTCAAAATAACTTTTTTGGGCTATTTCCCCTATAATTCTTCACTTTTATCTCAATACTCCATCATTATCATACAAACATGATATTAATATACATAAAAACATCTAAATTTTTAAAATAAAATTTGATTTAACCCCAAAAAAACCCACAAAACCTTATATTTAAGCCAACCCGGGTCAACCCGAACCCGACCCAACCCAAAAATTTTTTACTCTCCAACCCTCCAACCCGAACCCGACCCGAACCCGAAAATGGCCAACCCGAACCTGATTTTTTTCGGGTCGACTCGGGTTGGGTCGTCGGGTCGGGTTCATTTTGACACCCCTACTGTACATACGCTAAAGGAGGGAACCTAAACTTTCTATTTGATCAAAAAGCTAAAATTAGACTTTCCAATCGATCGGCTGATCGATTGGAGTTGTTTGATCGATCCACTGATCGATTCAATATGCTACTATGCACGGAGGTAAATTCGAAATCGATTATCTGATCGATCCAGTCTGGTCAATCGATCCAGTGATCGATTTAGCAGCTCTCTGTACGCGGAAGACGCGTTTCAATCGATCAGCTGATTGATTCAATAGCGTTCTGTACGCAGGAAATTACTTCCCGATCGATCGGCTGATCGATCCATGGCCGGTCGATCAGCTGATCGATTCATCAGCTTTCTGTACGCACGAAATCACTCCCCAATCGATCAGTGGATCGATTGAGGACTCTCCAATCGATCGACTGATCGATTGGAGTTCTGATTTCTGCAATTTCTGCTGCATTTCACCACTAATCCACATACGATATAGTTGTATCAACTTTAAAGCATTTCTAACTTACTAGGCATGTCCTTACTTTCATCATTCCTAGTTATTTAACTAACATTAAGACAACTAGTGGTCTAAGCATGATATCATGCATACGTTCATAATCCATGACACTTAATATCTTAAAAGTGCAGAAAAGTAACAACATAAGGAAATACTAAGTTTTAAGGTTTGCTAGTTCCCAAAAATCTTTATTCCAGGTTCCTTCTCACACACATCTTGTCGCATTGCCCTCCAGCCTCCGCTAATCCATCTTCCCTTTACCTTTATCTGCAGTATAAGGAAAAGGAAACTATAAGCTTGGGAGCCTAGTAAGAACCATCTACCTCACAAAACATGCATTGGATGAAATCATGCTTTTAAAAGATGCTAATGAAATACATGTTGATGATCATACTGAAAATGTTAAAACATGGCATATGGACATACAAGTCATGAAAATCAAAGACTGAACATAAAGCTAACTATTATATCAATAAGACAACTAAACTGAAGCTGAGCTGTATTCACATATCTGGTTTGTGAAGTTTGAAAACTATTTATATAAATAGGTAAAAGTAATAATCATGCTGTTGATGGGCCCGACAACTGTACTTGCTATGCGTGCATCCCTAACTAAACCCGAGATAGCTAGTCCCGAATCTAGTAGGGTTTACTAGGTTATCTAAACCTAGGGACGACTGTGGGAGCCCAACCCAAAGACAATTGAGAGTCCAGTACAGTGCTACTGATAAAGTAAAATACTGATTTATAAGCTAGTTTATCTTATCTTGCTCTTACTATGTTATCTGAACCTAGAGCTAGGTTATCTGAACCTAGAGGCGACTATGGGAGCCCACCCATTGGACCGTAGTCCCATATAAACTGAGGCAAGATTAAGCATGCTATTTAAAATGCATCTATGCATTTAACTAAGCTATTAGAATGTCTACTGTGGCACTTAACTGTACTAGTAATTCTATCGAATACTTGGTGTGCTCTAAATCTCCTTAACTGAAAGATCATGCATAAAACTGAACTAAAAGCATAAAAATACACGATTAACTACTTATACTGAGGTGAGGGGTTACTTACATCCTGCACTAAGTTTTCTTACAATCCGATCGCTAGGTTTCCGGAGAAGAAGATCTCTTCGGTGATCCTCTTACGTCTACGCGTTCTTCTCGCGGAGGGGAGCATCCTTGTGCCGGAGTTGTCGCCGGAGGGTGCTCCTACGACCCTAGGGATGGAACCCTAGGTCTCTTGAGGTTGGCGTGCCGAGAGGGTGCGGGAGAAGAGAGGGGCAGCGGGTGAGGGTGAGGGAAAAGAGAAGTTGTCGATCAAAATAATAACTCCCCACTTAAATTCCCTATTTATATTAAGTGATTAACACGACCCAATTCGCCCATAAATATAATTTCTCTCCTCTTCTTTTAGCACACCCCTGCTGGGGCCTCCTGGTTACTAAGTCACCGTATATGTCATAGAGTCCATAGGTCGCGGGTTCAATCCCCGCTTAGGCTATTTTACGTTTTTTATTTAATTTTGCTACTTCGGCTATTCTAAAAATTTCATAAAAATATCTTAAAATTCTAGAAAAATAATAGAATATTTCTAAAATTGATTTGAGAATTTTTTGGGCGTTACATCAAGGTTGATCGAAGACCTGGTTTTTGGAAGTCCAAGTGGGTCATGGATGACTGAACACTTGGCACGAGATGGTAAGTCTAAGTGGGTTAAAGTTGACCGGACACTTGACACATAGGGAAAAGTCCAAGTGGGTCAAAAGATTGACTGAACACCTGGTGATGAAGTCCTAGCAGGTAAAGGTTGACTAAATGCTAGGCTATGAGGAGTTCCAATAGATCACGATTGACCAGATGTTGGAAGTGGTGTTAGAGTGTATACTAAAAGCCTAGCTTTTGGTATAAACATTTATCTAGAAATAAGAATCACATTGGTCAAATGCCTACATTTGTGATAAATGTAGTTGTTCAATTAATTTATATTGTAGATAACATGGTGTGTGGTGTCACACACAGAAGATCATGTTATCAGTACCTTATAAATTATAAACAGTAGCTCACGACCATAATGGAAAGGAACAAACCATTGGAAGGTCGTAGTGTAATTAGGTGTTAGTTTATCTTAACTATATAATTACACTAGTACACTTAGAGTGTATTGAGTAGGACCATTTGAGGTCGTTCCTTTTATACTGACTTTATAAAGGAACAAAGACCTCAGTTATTATGGAAGTGTGTGCTCTTAATCCTAATATAATAACAAGCACGTATATTTGATATTTATTTCTTTAATTTATCAATGGATGAGATTTAGTTCGATGAATCAATAAGCCCGATAAGTTGGGAAATGATATCACTTATAGTGTGTGTTGTTGATTATAGAAGGAAATTGTGTCCTAGTAATCTAGGTTGAGAATGTCCCCAAGAGGAGCTCATAAGGATTGTCATGTTAAACCCTGCAGGTGGACTTAGTCCGACATGACGATGAAGTTGAGCGGTACTACTCTTGGAGCTAGATATTAATTAAGTGAGTTGTCAGTAACTTACTTAATTAATGGACATTTGTTATCTTAAACACAGGGAGACTAACACACTCATAATAAGAAGGAGCCCAAAATGTAATTTGGGATTGGTGCGGTAGTTCAATAATAGTTCTTTAGTGGAATGAATTATTATTGATGAAATTAAGTTGTGTGTTCGGGGCGAACATGGGATGCTTAATTTCATTGGGAGACCAAAACCAATTCCTCCTCTCGGTCCCTATCGTAGCCTCTAGTATATAGAGATTTATATCCACCGCATACCCACCTTCTTACCCATCCAATGGGGCCGGCCAAGCTAGCTTGGAACCCAAGCTAGGGCCGGCCAAGATCAAGTGGATGAGTCATGTAGGTGGCCGGCCAAAGCTTGGGTCCCAAGCTTAGGTGGTCGGCCACTAGAATATTAAAAAGGATTTTTATTAAAATTGTTTCTTATGTGGATATCATGATTTTAAAAGAGAGTTTAAAAATTAAAAATTTCCTTTTATAGCTTTCTACAAAAGATTAAGAGAAGAGATTAATCTCTTTCCTTATTTGTAGTTTAAAAGGATGGTTTTAATTTTTGGTAAAAACTTTCCTTATTTGTAAATCATCTACATGTTTAAAAGAGAGTTTAAAATTTGAAATCTTTCCTTATTTGTTGATTAAAGGAGGATTTTAAATTTTAAGAAAACTTTCCTTTTTAACCATGTTCATGATTTAAAAGAGAGTTTAAAATTAAATATTCTCTTTTATAAGTTTCTACAAAAGATTAAGAAAAGATTTGATATCTTTCCTTATTTGTAGATTAAAAGAGATTTTAATTTTTAGAGATAACTTTCTTTTTATCCACATGTTTAAAAGAAAGATTTTAATTTATTAAATTTCCTTTTTATAAACCAATCATAAAGGGATAAAAATTATTGGAGAAATTTTTTTAAAAAAATTTTTGGAGACAAATTAGGAAGTTTTAATTAATTAAAACTCTCCTTGTTTGTAGCTTTCATATGGCCGGCCAAATAAAATTGAGAAAGAATTTTATTTTTAATTAAATAAATTTTCCTTTTCAATGGAAAAAGAATTAAGGAAGTTATTATTAAAATTTCCTTATTTGCCAAGATCAAGGATTATAAAAGAGGGGGTAGAGGAGGCTTCAAGGCTAACGACTCTATTCTATTTTTCTCCCTCTTTTCCTTGGTGGTGTGGCCGGCCCTTCCTTCTTCTCTTCTTCTTCTCTTTGTGGCCGAACCTCTTCATGCTTATGGAGTTTTAATTGGTGGCCGGATCTAGCTTGAGGAAGAAGGAGAGAAAGCCTACATCCCTTGGAGCTTGGTTGGTGGAAAAGATCTTCATCTTTTGGAAGCTTTGTGCATGGCCGAAATTTGAAGAAAGGAGAAGGTGCTTTGGTGGTTTCTCATCTCGGAAGATCGTTGCTCACACAACGTTCGAGGTTAGAAGAGGAATATGGTAGAAGATCAAGAGGTTTTTTCTAAAAGGTATAACTAGTTTTTTTTTTCTTTCCGCATCATACTAGTTATTTTTGGAAATAATACTAAATACAAGAGGCATACGATTCTAGAGTTTCGAATTTGTTTTCGATATAGTGTTCTTTTGTTTTTCTTTTCCTTGTGATTTGATTGTTCTTTTCGGTTAACCTAAAGTTATTTTAGAAAATTAAATATTAGCTTTCCATAAAAGGTTTTGTCTAGTCGGTGGTGGTTGCTCCCATATCCAAGAAGGCCATGTGCCTCGCCACGTCAGTACTGGGAACCAATTATGGAAATTAATATTTAATGGAATTAATAACTTAAGGTGATTTGGGTCGAACGTGTTAAGTTCCGCAGGAGATCCAAGTCAAAACCTAAAAGAACAAATAGATTAAGTTTTGGATCAAACGTGTTAAGTTCCGCAGGCGATCCAAAATTTAATTTAAAAGAACACATGGTAGCTAGGAAAAGGTTCAGACCTTTGTACAAAATTTTTGTACAGTGGAACCTTTAGGTTTTCCGAGTAGCAACCAACAAGTGGAACCCTAGACTTGTGTTTACCGAAATAGGGTTGGGCAATCGATTAGTTGATCTATTAACCCAAGTTTAATTAATCGGTCGATCGATTAGAAGGTTATCGCAAAAATGCATAGAGGGTTTCCCAATTGATCAGTCGATCGATTGGGGGCAAAGGGGCGAGACATCCTTAATTGATTGGTCAATCGAATCCGGGGAAATTTGCGAGAGCACAGAGGTGCTCTGAATCGATCGGTCGATTAATCAAAGTCTCCCCAATCGATTGGGATATGATTGTTGGGCAGGTTATCAAGTTTGGACGGCTGAGATCTCACAGATCTGACGTGGCAATCGATTGGGAGCCCTAAAAGTGTAAACATAAAGGTGATGTCGAGTTCAAACGTCGCATCTCTTCGCATAACTTTTTCTCCCACTTTCTTCACTGTGCTCACAGGTCATCACTGTCGGTTCTTGAGGCTTTTTGGAGACAAGTGTTGTTGCACTTCCAAGGTCAAAAGGTGTTCTCAATCAAGAAGAAGAAGCTAGCTAAGGTTTCATTTGTATAAATGTTGTAAGATTTCTATTGTACTAGCTTCTCTTTTATTCTTGTTGTATTGTGAGCATGTACGAGGTTTCTCTGCCTTTAGAGTGTTTATGAGAAAATGATTTTCATAGTGGATGTGAGTGAGGAAGAGTGAACCCTTAGATTAGTCACCTCAAGGAGGTGGATACCAAGTAAAACTAAAGTGTTAGGGTTTGCTTTAAGAATTTCGCTGCAAATCAACTCAACAAAGGGAATGAAGCTAATCACCCCTAGCTCCCTGAGTGTTCCAATAAAAAATAATAAAATTGGAAAACAATACAAGTTAATATATTAAGAATGTGAATTTATAGATAATAAGATCAAAATTGAAAAAAAATGTAATTTACAGGACTAAAAAGATCATTTTCTCTTATTTATAATCAATGTAACATAAACCTCTCATTCTATTTGCCCTAGCTTGCAATTAACTATAAATTAGTTTACTTAATTATATTCACAACTTAGTCTATCCATAAAGTTACCAAAAAAATCTTCTAAATCTTTTATTATAGTCTTTATATCAGTTAAATTCCAACCTCTTGCTTCTAACTATCATTGTTTGATAGTAATTCAACTTTAACTCCTTACATTTGTAAAAGTCAAGAACATGATTCTTTAAAAAATAAAATGTTTGATGAGAATTAAAAAAAGTATCATGAAAAGTTCATATTGAGCTCCAAATATTTTGATAGTATGCATATTATTTATAATATAATAGAGTAGGTATATATTTTAAATCAAAAGAAAAGAAATTATTGAACATGATTAGTGATCTAGGTAAGTTTTCTATCTTAAAATCATTGGCACACCTCTTGAACCGGTGAGACATCTCTGAGTGTTAAATGCATCCTTTGGTTGGTAGATGTAATCCTTTGAAAGGTATATGTACTCTTTCTTATGGTAAATGATTTTAAGTGGTAGATGCACCCCTTACAATTATATCACCATCGATTGACTATTATCGACTATTGACTTTCAAGTCTCAAACTGAATTATTTCAAGTAAATCGGTTCAATTTCGAGTATGAATTTTGAAATTCCATTAAACCAATCAAATTGCTTTTTATTAAATAATAATAATAATAATAATAATAATATATTTTTTTATTAAATTGATTAAGATTTTATTTAAAAGTTTTAATATTTTTTAAACAATAATCAATTGGGTTATCAATCGAATTAATTGATTTTTTATCTTGATTGAATTTTTTTTATTAGTTTAACTTTAATGAATTTGATTTAGTTTTAAACGAATATTCACTCCTACTCATATCGAAACTTCAAATTACTTCTTTGTCTTTAACTACGAAAATGGTGGTAAACAAGAGAACAAATTGCATGTTTTTTGAACAAATGACGAACTAATTCATATTAATGACCGCGTAGAGGGTGATAAGTGTTGGTCCCTTCTGCCCAGTAAGAGGAGGATGAATTGTCCTGCACAATTAAGACAACGAATGTCTTTTTCAAATAATCGAGCTTAACACAATTACACACTTAATCAAAAGGGAATAATGGAATTAAAATAAGTACGAGACACACAAATTTTTACTTAGTTAACAATCAAAGAATTGCTACTCCAAGGAAGATAAACTTTCTATAAAGATCTTCTCGAATAAAATGAAGCCTCGTACAAGAAAATGAAGCTCGAAAATGAAAGACTGAATAGATTTCGAAGTACAGAGTATGTTGTTCGAAATTGAGAAAACCATGACTTTATTTATAGCTCACTGGTCAAAAATGACCATTTGCTGATGTGGCACAGTTCAGGCCCGCCCCCTCTC
Source organism: Zingiber officinale (assembly GCF_018446385.1). Classification (NCBI taxonomy): domain Eukaryota; kingdom Viridiplantae; phylum Streptophyta; class Magnoliopsida; order Zingiberales; family Zingiberaceae; genus Zingiber; species Zingiber officinale. The sequence goes on along the minus strand of NC_056001.1, from coordinate 111,961,173 downwards.
TGGGCGCCCCCAGCGTGGCAACTCTTATCTTCTTGCAAATGGCTACGCAATGGGCGCGGGATAAAATTTTATCCCGCTCCGAGCGCCCGGATCCGCTCCGAATGCTCGGATCCTTATTGATCTGATGCACAGCGCCGAAGAGGTCAAGGCACCCCGGCTTGACCAAAGTGGTCTGGGCGCACAGAGTAGCTCCGGGCGCCCGGACCAAAGTCAACTCAAAGTTGACTTTCTGTCTGGGCTTCCGCTCCAGCTTCTTGGCCCTCGGAAACGCTGCGTGTTTCTTTCTCGATCACCAGCGTACTCTTTCAGAACACATCATCCCTCAGACGCACCGAGTCCGTCAACTCTCTTCCGTACCGTCCTTCTCGTCAGCTACGTCTTTCATTCGACTTCATGTGCTCTTAAGTTCTTGTATACTTAGACACAAGGATTAAAACACAATATGATCTAACTTAACTTGATTGATCGCATTAAAATTATCACAGAGTACTTATAATAAATACTCTTTTAGTTGAGATTTATTAATTTTAATAATTGAGATAAATTATTAAAATTTTAAATTATAAAATAAATTTAATAATTATTTTTTTCTGGAGTAAACAAACTCGTTTAATGTGGAGTTGAGGGTGCTATAATTTATTTATTCATGCGGGTAAAATCCCACGCCCAAATACGAGAAGATTAGAAAACTAGACTAGATTACTCCCTCTACAGTATGATTAACAAATCTTCATTTGCGGAGAGGATCCATCGTTTCCTATCACTTACTCATCCAATTAACACCTCAAAATTCACTTTATGTAAGAGCATTCATATCAATTTATTTATCCCCTCGAGATGATCTAGTAGCTAACACATGAGATATTGCCACCATAAGGTCTAGGGTTCGAATCTCGACAAAGCCTAGATAAATACCACCCTTATGTACTAGTCACTATTCTAAAGGCTAGTAGCCACCCGTGATTTACCTCCTCCATGTTAGTCTTGGGACGGGTTGGCGGAGGCGCTGGGGGTGAGCGTATTCGCCTATTGCCACCATTCATATAAATTAATTTATTGGGGGCGAGCGAATCGCCTTTTGCCACAATTTATTGCGCCCCCTCAGGATGGACTAGTGGCTAGTGCACGGGATGTTGCCACCATGAGGTATGGGGGTCAAATCCCAACTAGTAGCTGGGTTCCTGCCCTCCCCTATGCATTAGTCATTGTCCGGGCTAGTAGCCCCCCGTGATTTACCTTCTCCGTGTTGGCCTAGGGACGAGTTGGTGGAGGTGCTGGGGGCGAACGAATCGCCTTTTGCCACCATTCATATCAATTTATTATCCTCTCGGGATGATCTAATAGCCAGCACATAAGGTGTTGCCACCATGAAGTCTAGGGTTCAAATCTCGGCAAAGCTGAGGTAAATACCTCACTTATGTGTTAGTCATTATTCCAAAGGCTAGTAGCCGTCCGTGATTTACCTCCCCGTGTTAGTTCTGGGACGGATTGACGGGGGCGCTATGGCGAGCGTACTCGCCTTTTGTCACCATTCATATCAATTTATTTGTCCTTTCAAGACGGTACGGTGATTAAAGTATGGGATGTTAGCATATGAGATCTTGGAGTCGAAACTCGGTATGTTCGAGCATACCTCCCCCATACCTTGCCACATGCACTAATGGCTAGTAGCCACCCATGATTTACCTTTTGCCACATTCATATCAATTTATCTATAATATTTCTAAAATTTAAAGTACATCATTCGCTATATTAAATTTAGACAATTAATTTTTACTACACATAATATCAACTACCATAAAATTTTTATTATTATTTTTTATTATTTTCTTCCATTTCTTCTATTTTTTTCTTTATCCATATATAATATCTATTTTTCATTACCCAATACATTCATTTAAATATTTTTTATTTAAAATATAAAATTTAAGATAAATTCTGTATTCAGGGAAATTGATGTAGATGTTCAATAAAATTTACTTCAATTAAAATAATTAAACAAATTAATTTAAATTTTTGATTCAATCTATTCAAAAGTTTATTTTTTAAAATATTGATTATTTTGATAAAATAGGTTGGTTATGAATTTTAAAATTCAATTAAATTATTTTTTTTATTGAATAAAAAAATATATTGAGAATTTTAATTTTTTATTAAACTGATTAATTTTTTTTATTAAAAGTTTTAATATTTTTTAAAAATTTAAAAATTAGTTAATTCAACTACCAACAAAATTAATAGATTTTTATCGATTCTATTTATCAATTTTATATCAATTTATTTTTAAGTACACGTATCATTTCAAGTTGACTTATTATTTTGGATAAGAGAATAAATTTGGGATAAAAGTAAAAATTTTGATATTGTACCATTGATTAACCATTGCCTTTTAAAACTTAAAATAGAAGCACTTACCCATGGATGAAAAAACACTATACGTGTTTATCTTCATAAATGTAATATTGATTTGGTATTGAATGGTCTTACAAAGACGGCAGAAACTATAGGGCCTACTATAGACGATTTACTGAAGTCCTTTCATGATTTATCTTAAAAATCGATGAAAAATTTCTATGGGTCGAATGAGTCACCTCTAGAATTAGTTGAATTATAAGAATTGAACATCTTGGTATAAAAAATAAAATAGAAGCATAATAAATTATAATTATAAGTCTAATAAACCTTCATATCTTTAGAACTTTTTAGTGAGAGGCATAAGCATTCAAGAGTTTATAAACTTCCAACAAATTTTGAGTAAGTTGAGCTAGTAGCTTCCGTTTATAGAATAAGGATTTCTTTCAAAAAATAATAATAATAATATTATTATTATTATTATTATTATTTATTATTATTATTATTATTATTATTATTAATCAATTGTAATCGATTGTTTCGTAGCTTTAGAACTTGTTCCCGATCATTGAAATTTTCAATAATCTTATTTTATTTATTAATTAATTAATTTCAAATGATTAAGTATAATTGATTAATTAGTATAATTAATTTTCAATGATTAAGTATAATTAATTTCCAATGATTAAGTATTTTTAAGTATAATTGATCAATTATAGTCCAATGAGATTTGACACGCATATTTTAGTTAACATTTGGGTACATGCATGTGTTCATAAACCTTAATTACTCACGTGCTAACACTTTTATCAAATCAAATCGAATGAATCTTTCATCACTCAAATAATAAAAAAAATTAAATATTAATTTTTCATCCGCCAAATATAACTACATTGTTGTTCATGTCCATATTTTTGGACTAATTAGTTAGCAAAAACCAATTTCCAACAATTTAATCCCTAATCCTTTAATTTTCTTAATGAAACTCAATTTCCTCGTAATCAAACTAATCAAAACTAATCAGAGTCTATACATAGGACGCTAAACTTCATCAGCTTCTCCACAATTAACATAATTTTCATAATTAATGGTGAGCGAGCAGTTTAATCAATAAATTAATTCTAATTAAACTAACTATATATCCATTCTCAAATATCAATTTGTGGCCCTTAGTATTGACTTTGTTGATAAATACATGAGATAATAACTATAATGATCAGTGGTCGAAATTCAACGGAGAATTTCATATTTAGGTTCGACGATTCCATGTTCAAATTCAAATACCAATCTACAGCAGTTACTTTTACATTTTTTTTTTTTACTTTAGTAAAATAAATAGAAAAAGAAAGAAAAGAATATAAACAAAAGCTGTTAACGATATAAGCATCTTACAAGCCTTAAAGATTTTTTTTTTTACTTTCTTAAAGGAAAAAGTAAAGAAAAGAAAAGAAATTAAATGCATAAATTAAATTAAAGCTGACAAGGATTTTAGTTGGTCACAAGCCTTTAATTCTAAAGAAAATTGAATTTTCCATTGACAATTAAGTTTACAAATTTTAAATGAATTGCAGCTTGCGTGAGATGTAGATTCAGGATATTTTATGTTGCGGGCCGGGGTAAAGAATGATGTTTATTCTACTCCATGAGCAAAAGAATACTTTGCTTTGCTTGTGGCCATGGCGAATGAAAGATGCTGATGATGGTAAGAAAGTTTGCTACACGGTGGTGTACATATCAATTAAAACTAATTTGGTTCACCACCACTCTCTCCGCATTTGCATAAACTCATTCACTAGCAAAGAAAATCAGAGGTTGAAGAAATTATGTCGGTGTTACTGGAGTTGAAGCATCTATTGCTGCAGGTGCTACCTTCTCCTGGCATGATAGCACAAGGCCACCTGCTGTGTATCCAAAACCACTTGGCCATGGTTTGTGATAGCCTTTGGGCTATCAATTCAATGATCGTTATCCCTAAGATGGGAATGCTGTATAACAATTGTTTGAAATTTTATAGTATATTTGATCCGGAGTTGGATGTGCCTGCAGAATTTGAAGATTGGGAGAGAGATGTGGCTGCAGCAGTTATAGATGTGGGAGAGTTACTCAGTAGAATCATGGATTGGGAAGCAAGTTTGCATCGTTCCATTGTGGGCAACACCCAACAGGTGAACTTTCGCCATGTTATTCTAGTAGAGCTGAAAGAGATGCTGTGCCACTTGAATTCTCTTGTGCTGAGAGGATCTTCAATGGGTCTTCGGAGGGATCCTATGGGTTCTATGAACCCACTCCGAGAAGACTACTCAATTGTTCTAAAAAATGAGGTGGTGGGTAGAGAGGAAGATCTAGAGAAACTCGTTGCAATCTTTGAACAACAATTAGTATCGTCCAACAATACTGGTGATGATAACAACCCGTTCGTAATTGTCATAGATGGCACACCAGGAGTTGGGAAGACGACCTTGGCGCATATGATCTTCCACCACACTTGGGTTCGCCAACAATTTCATCATCGCATTTGGATGGATCTACCCTTGGTTTCGCCATTCAAGATGATTAATATAATTGGAAACGAATTTGCAAGGTCCATAAACAAGGAAGAATATTGTGATCAGAAATTACTCCTAGACCTGCCGCTACTAGCCATGTGGGAATATATTAATAAACAACTCTGTGGTAGTAGATACTTGTTGGTGCTTCATTGTGAAAATTTGGTTAGTTTGATGCAATCAGGTGAGTGGAATGAATTGAAGAACATCCTGTTGCGTGTGGGCGGGCCGGGGAGTGGAGTCTTGATCATCTACAAATTTTCAACAGTATCATTTGTAAGAGACACGGGTTTTCTAAATAGGATGAAGGATATTATAACATACCCCTTGAAGACCTTATCGGCTGATGCATGTGTAGAATTGTTCAAGAGACAGGCAGCAACGACAATCCCCTCATCAAAGCAAGACAAATCAGAGAGGGATGCATGGCTACTCCGAAATTGCATTCCTGAACAAGCTTTTGGGGCAAAGGTTTTTGGATCGTTAAGCCATAATATTCCGGCATATTTTGCAAATAGCTTATTCTATGAAGTTTATATAGTTAGGAATCTTCCACTTGTCATCATACGATTACACCAATACCAGCGGCTACTGGATGTTTATAATGATTATGATGTCATCTTACACATGTTGACCGCTGAATACCTCATACCAACTGAAGGCCTCGAACGAGATTGGATTCGGCTCTATGCAAGACCTATAAATGAGCGAACTTCATTACGGTTATCAAGGATGGTCCACTTGCATATGAAGGTTCCTGAATATTTAACTAGTATTCCAAGGTGTTGTCGCTATTTGTGTTTGAAAATTAATCATAGAGCTATACCATTTCGACTACCGACCATGCCAGTTGAGGTGAGCAATAAACTCATAACATTGATTCTACGAGAACATGAGGAAGCGACACAAGAAGATGTTGAGGAAATAACACTTCAAGTATATAAAAAAAGATGCATGAAAGCAACAACCGCAATATCAAAATTCCTCAACAAGATGTCGGTAAGACTCGTACATTTGCGTATATTAGTTGTAGAAACTGGTATGATCCAAAGGCTACCGAATGAAGTTAGCAAGTTGGTTAACTTGAGATACCTCCACCTTTCAAAGCTTAAGATGGAATTACTTCCGAAATCACTTTTTGACCTACCTAATTTGCGAATTTTAAGTTTGCTTCGCTGCCAAAAGCTTCAAAAGATACCTGAACGAATCCATCAGCTTAAGAAGTTGCAGATTTTGAAACTAGCTTATTGCACAAAGCTTCAGCGGTTACCAAAATCTATAACAAGACTTCAAAACTTGGAAGTGATTGATGTGGAAGGTTGTTGTTGGCTCAGCAAACTCCCAGATGATTTGGTCAGTTTTAAATCACTGAGAATCCTCAACTTCACTAGATGTGCATCCTTGTCTCAAATTCCCCGTGGGATTGAACAATCAATTGACCTTCGTAAGTTGTCAGGAATATTTGTCGGTGTCGATGGAGGTTTTATGCTCGCACAGTTGCAAACTTTAACAAATCTTCAGGAAATAAGATTACGAAACCTAGAACGAGCAGAGAAGACTCAAACTGAGGTGCTGATGGGCCAACAAAGTCTTCGCGACTTGTCATTGCATTGGGGTGGTGAAGAAGCAAATGAGAGTTCTGAATCAGCTACACCACTGCAGGTACTCGAAGCTCTCCGCCCCAACGTGCATTTGAAAAGTCTAGAGATCATGTCTTATCAGGGAGTGGAGTTTCCTACTTGGATGAGTAAACGACAACTTGCTCGTTTGGATTCTTTAGTTGAAGTGAAACTCATCAATCTCAGGAGATGTGCTACATTACCATCACTCTGTCAACTTCCTTGTCTCGAGAAGCTTGAGATAAATGGCATGGATTTAATAAAACACATAGACGATACATTTTACGGTGATGGCGACACCATTCCTAAGTTGAGAGAGCTCACTTTCTCGGAAATGCTTGCACTAGAGAAATGGTCTATGACGGAAGAAAAATATTTTAAATTTTTCCCAAGGCTTAGAAAATTGACACTAGTTCAGTGCCCAAAACTCAAAGAAATAGATCTGCATTATTATAGTGGTACAATGAGAGTATGGTTGAACAATGAGACAATATGCTCCGCTAAATTTTGTTGTTGGGGCAACCTCCGATACATTCAAACAATAGAGATAGTCGGGTGCCAAGAGCTGAGATGTCTGCCACAGGGTATGAAAAGCATGAAATATCTAAATAAGATGACAATTAACAGCTGCAACAATTTGACGACTTTGGTAGCATTGGATTCACTTAGAGCATTGAACATATATGCTTGCCCACTGCTAGCATTCAACCTAGAATCATTTACAGAACTTGTGTTGCTTACAATTAAAGGCTGCCCGAAGATGCAAATGTGAGTGTGATCGTCATCTCCTAGTAGATTTCATTTAATTGCTCCTCCTATGCTTCTATTCGTACCGACCATAACGGCTGGATTAATTATTACTTCAATCGATATGATCAGAATAGTTAGTTATTCTCTTATTCCTTATTTGTTCTAACGAGTAGATGTGATATACCGTCACTGCATATATAATTAAACAAAAATTAACTGAATTGTATGATTAGTAATATAAGTGTTTGTCAACAAAACTTAAAAATGGTACATGGAAGATTGACCCATGCATGTACCATTTTCTTAGCCATTAGACATATTGAAATAAAAAAAGGGAAATTATGAAATTTATTTGTACTTTTATTCATTGTACTTGGATGTTTGACTATAAAGGTTAGTGCAAAGGTTGGAAACTCAGACCAAGATTCATATCCATGATCAATTTAATGTTATTCAAGCTAATTATAATTGCATGACTAATAATTGCTTAGCATTTTAGTTTTCATGATGTCTGGAAGAAAAAAGAAGGAGAAGAGATCAAACGACGGCGGGCAGAAGAAGAGAAACGACGGCAGGCACAAGTTGAAGCATATGACAATGCAATTGCAACTCGTTCTGTAATTGATTGGCTGGAATTGTGGTAAGCAATGGTCAACTTCGAGCGGCGGCATAATGATGTTGATATGTTTTAATTTGGTTAATCATCTAGTTAATTTTTTATTTTGTGAAATTAATGTGTGTTTATTGAAACCCTTTATTTGTCATGCATCATTAATTAGACACTAATTATGGCTTGTGAACTTTCTCACTCCTGAGAATTTATGCAACTAATCAAATCGATTTACTATGTTTATCAACAATACAAAACTCTGCATGCATATAGTTAACGATGTCTATGAACTTAGAAAATTGCTTGATTTGTCGGATGTTTTAAAGTTGATATTATCTTACATTATTTTATTATTTATTTAATTGATAAATAATAGATAAAGTTAGACCAAGCCTAATAGATGAACTATTACAATAATTTTCTTTTTCTTTGTAGACTAGCCTGTTCACCTATTTGAGCCAACTTAGGCAAAAAGATTAGAATATTATTTGCGACTTCTCAACCCTACTCTATATTCTATCTTTATTTAGTTACATGAATTTATTGTCTAAAGGTTTTTTTAACATGTAACATAATTATTATTTTGTTAATTTATTTTTAAATTTAAATACATAAAAAATGCTATATTTGTTTAAATTATTTATAATAGATTAAAAATGAGTGAACATATAAGTTCTAATTATTGAATCAATGATTTAATAATAATAATAATAATAATAATGAATTATATAACATCAAACTTATGACGACTAATCTGATCCTACGAAAGTTTTTTACAGACACTAAGGTAATCGGAAAGTACTTGCGATAAGTTACCCATACGCCCATCATTCTTGGTTGTGTGTCCCAATTTGGATGAAAAACTTTTATAAATGCGTTGTAATTGGGGATTGAATTATGAATGTCTAGATGACAACCTAACGTCTAATGATTTAATTTAATGGGATTTATAAAAAGTAAAGCTCAATTAACTTAATAAATATACTTAAAAATTAGATAAGATAAATGTACAATTACAATTCTTCCAAAATTGTCTATGTCCTCATTAATACTCATATAAAATTTATAAATAAATTTATTTATTAATTTATCTATCTCATATTTAATTATAAATTTATTTTTATATAAAAATTATTATAAAGTTATTGTTATATAAAAATATTATAAATATCTTATAAATTATATAATTATATAGCATTTGTAATATATTAAACTTGGTTTAGAAAAGTTTGAAGGGAGAAAAATAATTAAAGGGTGTCTTAGAGTAATTAGTAATTAAGAAATTGTCATTTTTCAAATTCAATTTAAATTGATAAAAACAAAAAAAAATATGATTTAAAATACATATTATCCAATTTGATTATTAATAGGACGTCTTTCTGTGCTCATCATTACTAATTAATGCTCCCAAATATTCAAACTTATATACTCTCCGTTTTTTTAAACAAAATTATTAATTCATATTAATTTGTTTTTTGTTTTTTTTCCCGGGCCTATAGTACTACGGTAGAACATCGACGTTATCACTCAGACACCCACGGTTCGATCCCTAACTATGGCATAATTTTAGGAATTTTTTCTCTTTCTGTGGGGTCGGGCCGATCACCCTCAGGGCTAGTCAATGAGGCTAACTGTGTTTATCATTTTTTTTCCTATCTTCAATTTGTCGGCCCCGAAGGCTATAGTGCAGCGGCAGAGCATCCAGGTTGTCACCCAAATACCTGTAGTTTGATCCACAGTTATGGTGAATTTGTAAGGATTTTTCCTCCAAATGGTGCATACAACCAAAGGATGTTGGGTTTCTTGACCGCCTATCGCAAATGCTTCCTGATTTACCATGGTAGTAGGTGGAAAAATTCCGTCAAACTAGACCAGTCACCACAAGGCCAGTTGGGTTTATCAATTTTTTTTCTATCTTCGATTTGTCTACCCCAGGGCTATGGTGCAGTGGTAAGATATTCAAGTTGTCACCCAGACACATGCGATTCAATCCATAGCTATGGCATATTTGTAGGAATTTTTCCTCCAAATGGGGCGCGCAATCATAGGATACTGGGCTTCTGGGTTGCTCGCTGCGAGCGTTTCTTGATTTATCCTGATGGCTAGTGGAAAATTTTCATAAGACCAAATCGGTCATCCCAAGACTAGTCAATGAGGCTAACTAAGTTTATTATTATTATTTTTTTTATCTTCGATTTGTCCAACAAGCAGCTTAAGTGGGCGAACTTGCTGAGAAATTGCAACCGAGCCCACCACACTTAACAGTTAGCAAAAATTACCATCAAATGGTTGCTTAGCCAACTTTGTGTAAGTATCTCGTATTAGTTTTGATGTGATCAACTAGATTAAGTTAGATTCTACATATTTAATGTCTTGCATCTGAGTGTGCAGGAACTTAGGAACATAAGAAGTCGAGCGAATGACACAGCAGACGAGAAAGATGGCATGAGAATCGAGTCGATAGACTCAATGCGTCTGAGGGACGAGAAGATACGGAAGAGTACACCGAAGGAGCGAGAAGGACGCGTGTGGCACATCCGAGGGACTAGAAGCCAGAGTGGAAGACTACTCGAGGAGAGAAGGCCCAAGATGGGTTCGGGTGAACCTAATTCTAGATATCAGATCAATCACTCAAGCGTTGATGCAGCAGCCAGACAAGTCAACATGGAGTTGACTTATCCAAGTGCCTGGACCAAGTCCAAGCGCCCAGATTCTAGGTGCCTAGAGAGGGTCCAGGCACTCGGACTGCCAAGGTGCCAAACAGGCGCCTCGTCACTGTGGATCACTTTCGGGTCCATGTCAGCAACGGTCCAGTGGTCCGGATGTGGATAAAACTTTATCCCAGCACTGTTGCGAAGACATTGTGGAGAGATAGAGTTTGCCACGTTGGAGGTTCTCGGATCACCATCCAGGCGCTCGGAGTCCGCGACGTTAGCAACGGATAGACTTGACCAGAGCACTATAAATAGAGCCCTAGTTTACCTAGTTCAAAATAACACTTTCTCTGTACTCAAATTTTCTATTCTGATCTTCATTGTCTGAGCTGTCAATATCTTGAACGAGGTTTCTCCGCCCCCAACTTGTGTCGAATGAGTCTACTAGTTGAGCTTCCTTTGCCTTAGATTAACAACCTCTCCGGTTGCAAACCAAGTAAATCCTTTTTGTCTTATCTTTCTTTTATGCAGTTTAATTTTGTTTATTAAAATGTTTTTATAACCTAACATCGAAAGAAAGAGAAAGGTACTTTGATTTTTAATTACAGAGCTATTCAATCCCCCTCTAGCCATCCGCCAAGGGTCCAGCAAGTGGTATCAGAGCCAAAACACTTCAAAAGGACTAACCGCAGTCTAGAGCACACGAAATGGCTGGAGCTAGTATCCATCCACTAAAATTCGAGGGAGACTTTGCGATTTAGAAGAACAAGATAGAGGTATTTTTTTTAAAGGAGCAAATGAAAGGTTCGATGCTACAATTGTTAGAAAGAAGGACACATAAAGGATGGCTGCCCAGAACTCAGGAAGGAGAAAGCCAAGGCGAACCAAGCACAAGAATCTCAAGGCTACCTGGGATGAAAGCTCTTGAGAATATAAGATAAAAGCTTACACTGGACTGGCACTGATGACGAGTCACAAAGAATCAAGCAACTCATAACAAGCATCAACGAAGGGGGAGCTACATCAGAAGACAACAACGATCAAAAGGGAGAATCAAGCTTCAGATATGATATGGTAAGTGAGGTATGTCTTCTACCTCCTGATTGTTGGGACCGAATATGGAGCTAGAGGAGGGTGAATAGCTCGGTGCACTCGTTGTGCTCTTCGTTGCTCGTTTCTTCAAAGATATGCAGCGGAAAATACAAAGAAAACAAACTATAACGTTAACACGAGGATTTACTTGGTATCCACCTCACAAGAGGTGACTAGTCCAAGGATCCACACACTCACGCACCCTCCACTAATAAAAACACTCCTTTACGGTAACTACCGAAGGCGGAGGAGCCCTACAAGTTCACACTACAAGAAGAAAGGGAAAGGACACAAAATACAAGCAAAAACTTACAAGTTTGCACAAGGAAACCCTAACCCTAGCTTTCTTCTTCAGCTATAGATCCGCCTCTTGACTTGGAAAAACCTTCAAGAACCTTTAAGAACTGGCGATCTGAACTTTATGGAGAAGCTCTGGAAGTGTTGTGTTGATTAGAGTTGAATGTCGTGAGTTATTTCGAAGAAAACCGCACGCCTGCAGCTAAATACGACGCCAACGGTCGGATCCCGATCGATTGGATTGCTCCCAATCGATCGGGGAGGCTTTGGATCGATCGACCGATCGATCTAGAGCACCTCTGTGCTCCTGGGAATTGCCTGGATCTATCGGTCGATCGATCCAAGCCTTGTCGCGCAAATCAGCACATTCCAATCGATCCACTAATCGATTAGGGTCTCTGGATCGATCAGCCGATCGATCCAGACCTGTTCTGTGTGATCGCGACTGCTTCCTAATCAATCCAGTGATCGATTGGGAGGAGTACTTCTTGCGGGGCGCACCCAATCGATTAGCCGATTGATTGGGCATGAGCCAATCGATCGGCTGATCGATCCAGCTCCTGTTTCTTGCCCAAAACAAGTCCTAAGTCCTCCTCACCAACATCTGGTCAATCCACGACCTGTTGGTACATTGTGCCTAGCATCTGGTCACCTTTGACCTGCTAGAACTCCCTCACCGAGTGTCCGGTCAATCCCTTTGACCCACTTGGACTTTTCCTCCTCGTGCCAAGTATCCGGTCAATCCCTTTGACCTACTTGGACTTTTCTACTCGTGCCAAGTATCGGGTCAATCCCTTTGACCTACTTGGACTTTCCAACACCAGATGTCCGATCAACCTTGATCCATCTGGATTTCCTCGTGCCTGGTTTCACTCACCAGGTCTTTCCATTGCCCGACTTCACTCACCGGGACTTCCCTTTGCCTGACTCCACTCACCAGGACTTTCCAATTGCCTAGCTTCACTCACTAGGTCTTTCACCTAGCTTCACTCACCAGGATTTCCCTTTGCCTGACTTCACTCACCAGGGCTTTCACCTAGCTTCACTCACTAGGATTTTCCTCACTGCCTAGCTTCACTCACTAGGTCTTTTCTTTCTGCCTGACTTCACTCACCAGAACTTCCAGTCAAGTATCCGGTCAACCTTGATCTACTTGACTCTCCATCACAATTCCCCACATGAACAATTTGCACCTGCAATCTTCATGTGTTGTCTACATGTATTGTCAAACATCGAAACTCAAACATCAAGACTTGAGCTTGATTCAATTCAAACTCAGTCAACCTGGTCAACCTGGTCAACCTTGAACTAGGGAATATTGCACCAACAATCTCCCCCTTTTTGATGTTTGACAATACCTCATTTAAGTTAGGCTAATCACATAGCCTAAATCTCCTTCATGCCACTAGGTAATGAAGGCGTAAGTTAAACCCTACATTCTCCCCCTAAGAGGGCAAACTCCCTCCTAGATAATGAAGGCCTAACTTAAACCCTACATTCTCCCCCTATTGGCACATATCAACAATAAACTCTCCCCCTGAAGAGTTACTCATCGTTATTCATAATTTCACTCGTTGTGATCAACACGATTATGAAGGTCTCATACCCTTCATAATCCTCAATGCTCACCTTTGAGCATTAACAAACACACAATGAGGATTTCCACTCCCCTTTGTGTTAAAAATGCTCAACCTTGAGCATATACCACTTAAACAATGAAGATATCCACTCTCCATTATAATCAAATGCTCAACCTTGAACATTTTCCACTAAAGAAGGTTAACCACCTTCCAAGGTGTATGAAAAATAGTTTTCATGTCCTTAAAAAGTAACTCCCCCTAAAGACATGGTCGTACCTTCTGTCATTGCACCAACAATGACTTGGAATCCCTAAATCTTTAGAAAACCCAAATTTAGAAGTTTTGAGGTTCAAAAATTCAATATTGAAACCTAACCTCTATTTAGTCTCCCTCAACCAATACATCCTTGTTTTCAACATGAAAACACTCTTTTTATGTATACAAATATATTTTGAAGGGTTTGGAATGGTTTTATAGACTCGAAATGGTTTAGAATGCTGAAAATAAACTTTCCCAGCCAAAATCAGCTTCCCCAATCGATTAGAGTTGGGTTCCAATCGATTGAACCTTCTTGAATCGATCCACTGATCGATTCAAACAGTCTGGATCGATCGGTGGATCGATCCAGAGAGTATCTGTTCGCGAGAAACTCCTTCCCAATTGATCATCCAATCGATTGAGGCATTCCAATCGATCAGGTGATCGATTGGTGTGCTGAAAAAGCTGAAATTCACTTTCATTGAATTTCAGAAACCCCTAGAAAAATCGAAAAAATTCCAAAAATCATGAAAATTGGTGTAGACATTATTTAGGGCATATATTTTCAAGAAAAAATAGTTTTCTAAGAAAATACTTCATATTTTCCAAGATTGCCACAAACTAGAAAACTTGTAAAAACTTTAGTATTTTTTTCTAGTTTGTGCCTAACTATTCAATGGTGATTACTATCAAAAGATAGTCTTCACCAAGGTTTTCCAAAAGTATTTTAAATCATTTTCAAAACCAATATCCCACCATGTTCCTTGGGCTTAATGCACATGACTTGTACATTAGCTTTCCCAATGATGAGAAAACACATAACTATGTGTTTTGACGAACCTAAAACTCAAGGAAATGCATTAAATCAACATTTTGAGTTTTGTTCATCATCCTAACATTTCACTTGTATCTAATGTGTACTAAACCACATACAAGTCACCTTATAGTCTTTTAGTGAGATGCAAAGTTTGGTTTTGCCCTATTCTAGGGATCATGCATATCTATCTATGCATTTTGAATTTTGAACATCCGCCAAGGATGTTACTTGTTAATTAATGCCATTAGTCCTTAATTGCAAGGAAATAAAAATAATGCATGATAATGTTATGGCATACATCCAAAAAATAATAATTTTCAAAAGAAAATTTCCTATGATTACATGATGTATGGATGTCATGACATGGTATTTTTGTGTTTTTCATAATAAGGCATGAATGAAAAAATAAACGTGATGTCATGACATATGATGGGCACGCAAAATATGGAAAATTTTGCATAAATAAAATACCTAGATTACCTATCTAAGTATCCTTATCCTTAGCTAACTTAAGAATTAAACCCTAGATTGCCCACTACTTCCCAAGAAAATATCAAAATCCAAATTTGACTTTTCTTTTTCTTTTCCTAATTTGTGTCAATTTCAATTTAACATATTCCTCAAATTTTGGCACAATTTACTCGTTTAAAGAGTAGCAATTGAGTTAAGGCCTAGATTGCCTTTAATTTTCGAATAACATACCAAAATCCCAACTTGG
This sequence comes from Zingiber officinale, assembly GCF_018446385.1. Lineage (NCBI taxonomy): Eukaryota > Viridiplantae > Streptophyta > Magnoliopsida > Zingiberales > Zingiberaceae > Zingiber > Zingiber officinale. The sequence continues at coordinate 111,945,880 of NC_056001.1, read as the reverse complement.
TAGTTCTTGACACTTGATTTCTTGTGCCAATTAAAATTAACTCAAGTTTCCCACATTATAGCACATTTTACTCTTTGAAAGAGTAAACCAAACTCCACTTCATTTTCAAAGGTTGATAATAACCTTGAAAATGCTCCTTGAGTATCAACTTCATCATGATTGGGTTAACTACCCTTCCACTTAGAGTTGACACTCTCTAGCCCATCTAGGGGGTAGAGAAAATGCTCCTAGGAACCCAAAACTTATTGGTGCTCCTTGGATGCTCTAGGTACTCACTAGGGATAACTTCCCTAGATACCTTCCTAGTGACCTTATTTGGCTTCTTAGAAGCCTTGGTCACTTTTTCTAGATCAACCCTAGGGATTTCTTCCCTTGTGACCTTCTTAGTGACTTTCTTAGACTTCTTAGAAGTCTTAGTCACGTTTGTGGCAAAAATACTCTTAGGGACAACTTCCATAGTATTTTTGACTTGACCCTTAGACCTAGACTCGATTCCATAGCTATATGGAACCCTATGGTAAGATGTTACATCCTTCTTAGCCCTAGGTTTGTATCCCAAACCTCTATGGCCATTGGATGACCTTTGTTGTCCTAAACTTAGGTTTTGCACATTTTGCCCTTTTAGGATATTTTCCATCATTTTTAGGGTCTTTTCCATCTTATCAAGTCTTAACCTCAAGACTTGATTTTCTTCCCATAAATCCCTAGATTTTGGTCTTTCATTATCTCCATGAGCATTTTTGTTTCTAGGCTTATACCTATGGTCCTTAGTGTTATTGCCTAGTTGTCTATCTACCTTCCTAGCCTTAGGTGTGGTAGTCTTAGCATGTAAAGCCACATGATTTTCTTTTATAACATCATGCTTCTTATTTTTATGGTAAATAGCATTAAAATGATAAATATTTGAACTACCATGCTTTTTACCATTATTTAGAGGAGTAGGATCAATAAACGATACATTTCTTTTTACCTTGGAGGCTCCCCCTTGAGTTGAGTTTCCTCCTTGAGCCTTGACCGATTTTTTTCCCCTTGGGACATTGACTCCGATAATGTCTGTTTTGATTGCAAGAGAAGCACACAATGTGCTCCTTGCTCTTCTTTGTTCCGGGAGCGGTCTCTTTGGGCTTCTCCTTACCCTTTTGTGCCACTTGTCCCTTCTTCTTGGCCAATTTGGGACATTTACTTTTGTAATGCCCTTTTTCCCTACACTCAAAGCAAACGACATGATTTTTGTTATTTACTATTGAAATTGTTATACCTTTGCTTGTAGGGGTGGCATCTTCTCCTTTGGATCCGGAGGTAGAGACTTCCTCTTGATCAGAAAATGATTTCCCTCCCATTGATTTTGTTGGATCGTGAGAGTTCGATAGAGGGGGGGTGAATATCGATTCGAAAAATAACGAGTGTAAGCCCGGCGGAATTAAAAACAATAAACAAATGAACACGGTGTTTCGTTGGGCAATTTACTAGCAATTCGAAATAATAATTACAAAGACAGTGCAAGAAATGCTAATAAAAAGTAAAACAAAGCTATACCGACAGAAGGAAAACTACAAGGACAAGAGCGTATTGTCGGAGCTTCGTTAGCGTCGTTGGAGCGCAGAGCAGCAGAGCAAGCAATCTAAGAGTTCTGAATTGATGTTGAAGCTCCACCCCTGGGGCTTCTTTTATATGCTGCTCCGGGCGCCTGGATCCCTTTCGAGCGCCCTGGTGCGACGTTGCAAGTTCAATCAGCGAACTCCACGTGGCGACGACTCAGCATGGATAATATTTGCTTCCGGGCGCTCGGACCTACTATTTCCAGAAACTCCTTCTCCTGCAAAATAGAGTTAGTCCGAGGCAAATATATATATCCTGTAAAACAGATTGTTAGCACAATTAAAGTTCAACAAAGTAATATGATTTAATAGAAAAGAGTATGACTTAGATTCCGTCTTTCCGAGACCGGAATCTAGTCACGATCTCGACTTAGATATCTGAAATAGATCTAAGCCGGATCGACGCCTAATGTTCCCTTCCCGGGAACGCGTCCTCGCAGTCACTCCCTTCCAGTGACTTACCTTACTTACCTGCCAGACGTCCGGTCAGCCCGTCGACCCGTCTGAAAAAAAATTTTAAGTTTGAAAACATCACTTTCAAAAAAAATAATCTTCGACACTAAGTTTTTACAAATCAAATTATCAAAATTAAGTTAAACCTAATTTTTCAGAACTAGATTCAGGATAATTTTCAAAGTGAAGTTAAACATTAAGAAAAATGATTTTGAACTTTACTTTTAGTTTTCAAAGGAGTTTGGTAAAACTAATTTTGGTAAAGTAAGATCATATTTTTAAAATAATTTTTAAAATGAAGGAGTTTTCAAAATAATTTTGTAAAATTCTTTTTCCAAAATCAAATTTTCAAAGTTCAAAAGTACTAGTTTCAAAACCATGGTTTAAAATTCTTGAAAAGTTCAGTTTTCAAAAACTAAGTAAAAAGGATAAAAAGTTTGTGATTTAAAACAAACAATTTTGAGTTGATTTTAAAAAAAATTCATAATTTTAAACAAGTTTATTTTGAAAATTGATTTTTAAACTTTGATTTTCAAAATTAAGTTTAAAATTCAATTTGAAAAACTGAATTAGTTTTATTTCTCCCCCTGAACCTGATATTCTTTTAAATTTATTGCTTCCCCTTAAATAAAATTTTACAACCGTAACATATTTTCGTACCTAAGTGTTTTAGGCGATTGTATAATTATCTTTATAAAATTATTCATTTAAATTTGACTAAACGTAATTAACGTTAGATTCAGTTGAAATAAATTAACCTTTAGTATAATGTTAAGTAAGATAAGTTGTTATTAATTCAATAATTGATCAATATTAATAATTTATTGATTAAATTTTGCTTGATTCAATAATTTAATATAATCTAAATTTTATATTAATTGATGAAGGTGTTAGTTATAATTTAACTTTTCATTTACTTCTTTTTAAGTTGGATTAACTTAGTTTAAAGTTGGTAGTAATTTGAAGTTAAACTCGTTATTAAACAAGGTTAAGTAAGGTTCAATTTAAGTCAAACTTTAATTATGTTTTAATAAAAATAATTAATATTTTAAAGGTTGATTAAAAAAATGACTTAGAGTAATTTTAATATTTTTACTAAGGTTAAACCTAGATTCTAATCAAATCAAGCTTAGTTCTCAAATAAGGTTAGATTTAAACAATTAGTTATTTACTTATTAATTACTTGATTAAGTTTAAAGTCAAAATTTTTAGTTTTAAGTTTTATCTTAGGTATGAATTTAAAGTTTTAATTCTAAGTTATATTAAGTCTTAAATTTAAGTTTTAAAGTTTTAAGTAATTTAAGTGCCTTAGTATTAAAATAATTTTTAACTAGATTTTTTTTTAATAATTAAAATTAATTTTTAAAAGTATTTTTTAAAATAATTTTGAGAGAATTTTTTTAAAAAATAATTTAGAAATAATTTTTAAAATAATTTTTAAAATAGTTTTAAAAAATAGTTTTTAAAGGATTTTTAAAATAGCTTTTAAAAGATTTTTAAAATAGTTTTTAAAGTAATTGTTTAAAAAGACTTTAAAAGAATTTTTTAATTTTTTAAAATGATTTTTAAAAGAATTTTTAAAAGAATTTTTAAAAGATTTTAAACTAATATTTAAAAGAATTTTTAAAGTTTTTAAAATGTTTTAAAATAATTTTTAAAATAATTTTTAAAAGAGTTTTTAAAATAGTTTTTAAAGAATTTTGAAAATAATTTTTAAGTTTAGAATAAAATTTTTAAGTTAAATATAAAATTTTTAAAGTTAAATTTTTAAGTTAAATATAAAATTTTTTTAAAGTTAAGTTTTTCAGTTAAATTTTTAAAATAATTTTTAAAGTAAATTTAATTTTAAAATAATTTTATAAAGTTAATTTAATTTTTAAAATAATTTTATAAAAAATAATTTTTAATGTTAATTTTTAAAGATAATTTAATTAAAATAATTTTTAAGGTTAACTTAATTTTTAAAATAATTTTATAAAAAATAATTTTTAATGTTAATTTAATTTTTAAAATAATTTTTAAAGTTAATTTAATTTTAAAATAATTTTTAAAGTTAATTTAATTAAAATAATTTTTAAAGTAAATTTAATTTTAAAATAATTTTTTTAAAGTAAATTTAATTTTAAAATAATTTTTTAAAAGTTAATTTAATTTTTAAAATAATTTTATAAAAAATAATTTTTAATGTTAATTTAATTTTTAAAGTTAATTTAATTTTAAAATAATTTTTAAAGTTAATTTAATTAAAATAATTTTTAAAGTAAATTTAATTTTAAAATAATTTTTTAAAGTTAATTTAATTTTAAAATAATTTTTAAAGTTAATTTAATTAAAATAATTTTTAAAGTTAATTTAAGTTTAAAATAATTTTTAAAGTTAATTTAATTTTTAAAATAATTTTTTTAAAAAATAATTTAATTTTAAAAAATAATTTAGTTTTAATTCGAAATTTAATTTTTAATTAATTCGAAATTTAATTTTAATTTGAAATTCAAGTTGAAATTCGAAATTTAATTTTAATTAATTTTAATTAAATTTGAAATTCGAAATTTAATTTTAATTTGAAATTCAAAATTTAATTTTAATTAATTTTAATTTAATTTGAAATTTAATTTTAATTTGAAATTCAAAATTTAATTTTAATTTAATTTGAAAATTAATTAATTTAATCCTTATTCATCTCACCCGATCTAGATTATCAATTAGAGAATCTTATAATTTTGTGAGATGAATTAGATTTAATTACAGAGTTTGATTTAACTTGTGTTAGATTCATGTTTAGCTTTGGTCTCAACAAATAGGCATTCTTCGGATAAACTTCTAAGCTTGGTGAGTCACCTGGACATCATTAGAAGTAACCAACCCTTCGAGGTTTTCCGAATAGTCCTATCCACGGAGCTTAGTACTAAACCTTGGTCTACCTAGTTAGGATCCGTAAGAGGTAGCTTCGGTCAGTTCCACTTGGCCAAATGCACCAGATCGAAGCCATATCTTTCTAGACATGCGATGCCCAAGCTTCCCCAACGTACTATCATCCAAAACTTCACCAGTACTACTTGTCAAGTTAAACTTTTGTCCCTATTTATTCTATTCCTAACTACCCTGCCAGGTAGTCTACTCTTATTTTACCCTTGTCGGGTAGATTAATTTTAGAGGTGACAGCTATTCTGGAGCCTCCCCTTAATTATTGGCCTTTAATTTAAGATTTTTGTATAATTAGAGTTGGTTTTAGTTAAGTTTTAATGTTTAATTTGTAATTTAAATTTAAGTTTTTAATTTTGAATTAATTAAATTGGTCAAATTATCTTTCTTTAAGAGAGTGTATTTAATATTTGAATTTTCTTTCAATTTCAATTTTATTGGGTTAATTGAATTATCTTTCTTTAATAGCTTATTTTTAAAATTTAAGTTTTTATTTATTTTTAAATTTAAATTAACTAAACTGTTTGAATTATATTTTCTTAACGGTTTATCTTTTAGCTTTTTATTAATTGTTAATTTTGAAATTCTAGATTATTTTTGTTTAATATGTTATCTTTAACATTTAATTTTAAGTTTGTTAAATTCCGTTTTGATTTTATCAAAGTGTTTGATTTTATCCTTATATTTTCTTTACCTTTTAAATTGATATGGTTAATTGAATTTATTAGATTAGTTTTATCTTTAAAGTTTAATTTTTTATTAATTAAATTATCTTAGTTTTGGATAGCATTTTCTAGACTGATTTTATCTTGATTATTAAGTATTTTATCAAGGTATTTATTGATTTTATCCATTTTCTCATTTTTAACATTTAAATTCAAATTTATTTTAATGTTTGACTTATTTATGTCTAAATGCTCACCTAATTTTAAAATTTCTGAATTAATTAAATTATTTGAATTGATTTGGTCATTGTTCTGTTTGACCAAGTCAAGGTTGATGCCAAATTGATCAGAGTCTTGATTGACTTGATCAGAGTCTTGATTATTTTGTGATTTTGAATTTAAATCATTTAAATCTAGATTATCATGCACCATACTTGGACTAATTTCATACTTATCATCATGCTGATTATTTAAACTACTATTAGCAGGGGTATTTTGGTAAATATTACTAACCTTGAGCGCAACCCCTAATTCAGTAGGCTTCTCCGTTGGATTTGACTCGAGTCCATATTTGACTTTAACTTAATCTTCTAGCTCCATCGGCGTCTCGTGAAGCTTGATCAACTGGGTCCATAGCTCATATGCATTCTTGTACTTTTCTAATCTGCATAAAATATTATTAGGTAAAATATTACAAATAATGTTACTTGCCTTTTTGTTCAGTTCCGAGTTTTGAGAAGGTTTCCTCAAAATTAGCATATAATCGATGTCTACACTTCCTAAGAAGCATTCCATTAATCGCTTCCAGTAGTTGAAGTCTTCATGATCGTATAGTGGTGGTTCGCAGGGGTTCCGTCCTTCTAGAAGAGTCATAATTTCCTGACAAGAGAAACAAACAAAAAATCCTAAGACTTGGTCTTGGATTAGCAGTGCTGGATAAAGAATATAATATTGCACTAATTTCAAAAATAATAAAATATTAATAAAAAAAATATTATTCCAAAATTTTGAAAATGTAATATTTTATCAATACTAAGCAACGGTGAAAAGATGATGATGTGTTTTTCAAAAACGATTTTGGAGGGAAAAAAACGAAAGGCGTAAGGTTTTATTTTAAAGTCGAACGATATCTAATTTTTTAAAATAAAACCCCTTGTCTGATTGGTGGTTGCACCTAATCAGAGCGGTACCTGCTCTGATACCACTTGTTGGATCGTGAGAGTTCGATAGAAGGGGGGTGAATATCGATTCGAAAAATAACGAGTGTAAGCGCGGCGGAATTAAAAACAATAAACAAATGAACATAGTGTTTTTACTTCGTTCGGAGCCTGTGACGACTCCTACTCGAAGGCCCGTACTCTGTGAATACTTTCGTTGGGCAATTTACTAGCAATTCGAAATAATAATTACAAAGACAGTGCAAGAAATGCTAATAAAAAGTAAAACAAAGCTATACCGACAGAAGGAAAACTACAAGGACAAGAGCGTATTGTCGGAGCTTCGTTAGCGTCGTTGGAGCGCAGAGCAGCAGAGCAAGCAATCTAAGAGTTCTGAATTGATGTTGAAGCTCCACCCCTGGGGCTTCTTTTATATGCTGCTCCGGGCGCCTGGATCCCTTCCGAGCGCCCTGGTGCGACGTGGTAAGTCCAATCAGCGAACTCCACGTGCCGACGACTCGGCATGGATAATATTTGCTTCCGAGCACCCGGATCCCTTCCAGGCGGCCGGACCTCCTATTTCCAGAAACTCCTTCTCCTGCAAAATAGAGTTAGTCCGAGGCAAATATATATATCCTGTAAAACAGATTGTTAGCACAATTAAAGTTCAACAAAGTAATATGATTTAATAGAAAAGAGTATGACTTAGATTCCGTCTTTCCGAGACCGGAATCTAATCACGATCTCGACTTAGATATCCAAAATGGATCTAAGCCGGATCGACGCCTAATGTTCCCTTCCCGGGAACGCGTCCTTGCAGTCACTCCCCTCCAGTGACTTACCTTACTTACCTGTCAGACGTCCGGTCAGCTCGCCGACCCTTCTGGACTTCGTGCCAGCTATCTGGTCAGCCCGTCGACCTAGCTGGACTTCGTGCCTAAGCGTCCGGTCAGCCCGTCGACCCGCTTGGACTTCGTGCCAGCTATTCGGTCAGCCCGTCGACCTAGCTGGGCTTCGTGCCAGACATCCGGTCAGCCCGTCGACCTGTCTGGACTTCTCCTGCACACTCGATCAAAGTGTTAGACAACAATAAACTAACTTAACCTGATTTGTCATTCATCAAAAGCTGAGTTAGACCGTTAGTGCTACCTGCACCAACAGATTTGACTTGACTAGTGGAGGTGGAAACTTATTCATCCTCTTCTTCTCTTGACTCGGGTGTGGAGGCTTTTTCTTGCTCCGGTGTCAAGGATCTACACTCCCCCTCAATCCTAGAGGTGGAGGCTTCTTCATCCTTATCTTGTACATGGAACAAGGAGTATGCTCCCTCCTTGCCCTCTTCATTACATTCTTTTGAAGATGAGGCTTCTTGTACTTCTTCTTCGGAAGTTGAGCATCTCTCAACTTCGGAATTCTCCTCCTCTTGGTCTTGTTCCAATGAATCACCCTCTTTGGATTTTTCTTGGATTAGTATAGTGGAGGGGATCTCATGAATTGTTGCCAATTTACTCCAAAGCTCCTTGGCATCCTTGAATTCTCCAATTTGCTCCAAAATGTGACTAGGCAATAGATTGACCAATAGTTTGGTCAGTTTGTCATTGACCTCACATATTTGGATTTGTTCTTGGCTCCACTTGCTTCTCTTGAGAATTTTGCCCTTTGAACTCTTTGGAGCTTCAAAGCCTTCCATTAGAGCAAATCATTGCTCTATCTCCACCATCAAGAAATTCTCGATCCTTGATCTCCAAAGATCGAAGCTCATCATTGTGAATGGTGGAGGCACTCTTGTATCGAATCCAAGATCGTCTTGGAATTCCATGTTGAAGTTGAGCCTTTTGATGAAGTCTTTGACTTGTAGAATTGCTCCAACTTCTTTACCCTCTAGCTTGTTGCCCCTTCCGGCGATGATTTCGGTGAAGAGCGACTCGCTCTAATACCACTTGTTGGGACTGAATATGGAGCTAGAGGGGGGGTGAATAGTTTGGTGTGCTCGTTGTGCTCTTTGTTGCTTGTTTCTTCAAAGATATGCAGCGGAAAATAAAAAGAAAACAAACTACAATGCTAACACGAGGATTTACTTGGTATCCACCTCACAAGAGGTGACTAGTCCAAGGATCCACACACTCACGCACCCTCCACTAATAAAAACACTCCTTTACGGTAACTACCGAAGGCGGAGGAACCCTATAAGTTCACACTACAAGAAGAAAGGGAAAGGATACAAAATATAAGCAAAAGCTTACAAGTTTGCACAAGGAAACCCTAACCTTAGCTTTCTTCTTCAGCTGTAGATCCGCCTCTTAACTTGGAAAAATCTCCAAGAACCTTCAAGAATTGGCGATTTGAACTTTGTGGAGAAGCTCTGGAAGTGTTGTGTTGATCAGAGTTGAATGCTGTGAGTTATTTCGAAGAAAATCGCACGCCTGCAGCTAAATACGACGCCAACGGTCGGATCCCGATCGATTGGATTGCTCCCAATTGATCGGGGAGGCTTTGGATCGATCGACCGATCGATCCAGAGCGCCTCTGTGCTCCTGGGAATTGCTTGGATCGATCGGCCGATCGATCCAGGCCTTGTCGCGTGAAATCAGCACCTTCCAATCGATCCACTGATCGATTGGTGTCTCTGGATCGATCAGCCGATCGATCCAGACCTGTTCTGTGCGATCGCGACTGCTTCCTAATCGATCCACTGATCGATTGGGAGGAGTACTTCTTGCGGGGCGCACCCAATCGATCAGCCGATCGATTGGGCATGAGCCAATCGATCGGCTGATCGATCCAGCTCCTGTTTCTTGCCAAAACAAGTCCTAAGTCCTCCTCACCAACATCCGGTCAATCCACGACCTGTTGGTACATTGTGCCTAGCATCTGGTCATCCTTGACCTGCTAGAACTCCCTCACCGAGTGTCCGGTCAATCCCTTTGACCCACTTGGACATTTCCTTCTCGTGCCAAGTATCCGGTCAATCCCTTTGACCTACTTGGACTTTTCTACTCGTGTCAAGTATCGGGTCAATCCCTTTGACCTACTTGGACTTTCCAACACCAGATGTCCGATCAACCTTGATCCATCTGGATTTCCTCGTGCCTGGCTTCACTCACCAGGTCTTTCCATTGCTCGGCTTCACTCACCGGGACTTCCCTTTGCCTGACTCCACTCACCAGGACTTTCCAATTGCCTAGCTTCACTCACTAGGTCTTTCACCTGGCTTCACTCACCAGGATTTCTCTCTGCCTGGCTTCACTCACCAAGGCTTTCACCTAGCTTCACTCACTAAGATTTTCCTCACTGCCTAGCTTCACTCACTAGGTCTTTTCTTTCTGCTTGGCTTCACTCACCAGGACTTCCAGTCAAGTATCCGGTCAACCTTGACCTACTTGACTCTCCATCACAATTCCCCACATGAACAATTTGCACCTGCAATCTTCATGTGTTGTCTACATGTATTGTCAAACATCAGAACTCAAACATCAAGACTTGAGCTTGACTCAATTCAAGCTCAGTCAACCCGGTCAACCTTGACCTGGGGAATATTGCACCAACACTGATTAATTGTATTCATGACTAAAATCTATGTCTAAATCACTATGTAAACTTAAAACAAAAAATGAATAATTGAAAAAGGAAAATCTAGAACTAAGAGTAGTTTTAGCTAAAGCATGTCCACTAGATGAATTCGACAAACTGAAAATTGAAAAAGAAAAATTAAAGGATCAAATAGGAAAACCAGAAAAGGATCATCTATGCACACCCATTCAAAATTCTAAGAACTATCAAGAACTAAATTGATATTTTAAATATCACAAGGGTCAAATTAGAAAAATAATAAAAAAATATATTCCAAGAAAATTTCTAATTGATCCAGTAGGTAGAAATTTATATTGGTTTCTAAATCATGTTTAGGTTAAATCTTTATGCATGTTTTAATTTACCTTAATATTTTCTTTTCTTTTAATGTTTATAATTGTCTAATTTTTTAAATAAATTGTTTAATATCCCTTCTGTTTGAAATTAATTAGATTTTAATTTTTTCCATAAAAAAGGAATTTATTACTTATAAAAAATTAAGTTTTTTTTTTTACCGTTAATGAATTTTCTATAAATTTTTTATCAAAATATTAATTTTTAACATTAAAAATTCTTAAAAAGTCAATATTCAAAAATTTATTTTTTCTACCGGTATAATTTCTATTTTACATACTCATAAAAAATTATGAAATTTTTCTACCTAAAAATCTATTTTTAAACATTTTTTTGGAAAATTATATCTTTTTTAGAAAATAATTTATTGTTACTTATATTAATTATTGATCTGGTGGTAAGGCGGGGCCCGCCCCATGAGGGTCATTGCCATGCTGGAGGTCAAAGTCAAGGTGGTCAACGTCATTATGTCATTGTCCGACCGGGCAACCCACTCGGCCGGTCGGACTAGGGAATATCCGACCCGACGATTATCATAGCTCGGCCACGCACTGAGCTTCCGACGGTCAGAGCCAAAGTATCGGCGAAGCATGCTTCGAGCAGCAAAGGCATACGCCGAACGACAATCCCGCTCGGACTTTCACTAAGTCCCGGAACCAGTAAAGCAGAGACACGACCTACTAAGCGATATTCAGGCACGGCTTCCCGCTCGGCACAACAGCAGGGCCAGGACAGCGGAAGGTTGGCCGAGCGGCCATCCCACTCGACCCAAGGACAAAACGGCACCAGCACGAGTAAAAGCAGGTCGACCGGCCCTCCCGCTCAGCCCAGTAGTAGATAAAGGGAGAATTTGCCGATATCCTTCTGGGAACTCTTGCCACCGACAGACAGCATGGTTGGCAGCATGGTCAGGCAGAGAATCGTACGACGGAAGCTTCTACTGTCCTGTAAGAGATATGCTCGGGTCATTGAGAAATAGTGTCAGGGACACTTTCTTGACATGTCTTTTCAAGAAAAGTTTTGAGAAGCGTGCACGTATTGAGAAGCGTGCACGCGCGCCCCCGGAGCCCTATATAAAGAGGTCCAAGCCTCATCAGAGGTAAGTAAGTTCTACTGTAGCTATTGTTACGTTGCCTCTATTGCTCTGCTCTTTTGCTTCACTTTCCTGCCATCGGTGACCTGACTTGAGCGTCAGAGGGCTAACGCAGGGGAACCCCTCCCTGGCTCGGCACTGACATTTTGTGGTTGCAGGTCCACGTCACTCGGGGTTTATGCACGGTCAACAGGAGCACCACATCCCCAGTATCCACCACCTCGACTCTCAGACAGGATCAAATTTGACACCGTCTGTGAGAGTTGCACATGCATCCGAGCCGAGAAGATGGAAGAAGCCGGACGACTGCATACCATGTCACTCACTCAAGAAGAGATCGACGCACTCATACATGCACGAGCGACAAAGATAGTCGAGTAGCAGCAGTAGAAGGCATTAGCCGATCGACTGGCGCAATAAGCAACATCGGCATCAGGAGGCCGAGCAGCACATGAAGATCGGCCGGAACAACTCTCCATCTGGGGACAAAATAGAGGGTCGATCAGCACACAAGGAGAGGCACAACCCGCCCCGATACCATTCCACTGGGCCCTATTCCAAACGCCCTCGGAGATCGCGCAGGCGAATCAAGAGTAAGGGTCTTTGTCGGACGAAGCACCTGTTCGAGACGCACGGAAGGGCAAGGCGCCCCGATGCAACGCTTCGCCCGAGCAGATCAATAGGCAGTTCTCTGAGGAAATTTTACAAGATCTCTTGCCAAGGCACTACGCTCCCTTGGTGATTGGAGAAAACAATGGGTCGACCGACCCAGACGACCACCTTGGTAAGTTCGACAACGCTGCTACTCTTCATCAGTATACATATGGAGTCAAGTGCAGAGTCTTCCTCACCACACTCTCCGTCTCGGCACAACGTTGGTTCCGAAAGCTGTCGAACAGATCAATCCGAAGCTTCAAAGACTCCTGAGCGGCCTTCCTACACCACTTCGCGAGCAGCAGACGTTATCAAAAAATCAGCGTCAGTCTGTTCTCCATGAAACAAGGGTCAAGAGAGGCCCTCTGAGCGTACATTCAGCCCTTCAACCAGGTAACCATGGATATCCCTTTGGTCTCATCTGAGAGCATGATGAATGCGTTCAATCAGGGGCTCGTCGAAGGAGACTTCTTCCGGACACTCATTTGGAAGCCACCCCGGGACTACGACCATATGCTCAAGAAGGCCAACGAATACATCAACGTGGAAGAGGCCCAGGTGGCAACGTCGAGTGGTTAAGGCAGTGGCGACTGCATTGTGGAAGCAAGGTCGGAGCTTGTCGATGGCAATGACTGTAAAACTGCGAGAGAGAAGGGAGATGTCGGTGGAGATTGGCAGTGGCAATAGTTAGAGGCTGTCAGTGGTGTCCCAATCTCTGGCAACCAACAACTCCCAGCCCCATTGTTCGAATGGGAAAGCTGGAGGTGGCGCGTGCGGAGGAAACCAAGGGGAAACAAGTCGGCAGAGGGAACGGCAACGTTGGGTAGAGGAAGGGTGCGGCATCGGGCGAAAATTGCGCGCGGGGGGGTGGGGTGGTCGGCGCCGATTGAAGCTAGGGAAAACTATAGGACTTAGGTTTGATTTAATTGATCACCTCTTCTTTAAATGGGTAAATCCAATCGGCCTTTTCTACTCCTTAATCGAATCATCCCTATAAATTATTCTATTTTGAAAATGAAAATCCAAAAAATTCAAGTAAATCTATAAAATTATATATATATATATATATATATATATATATATATATATCCTTATTATTTATCAAAATATTATTATTATTATTCCTTAAACAACTTTACTTATATAAGGTTTTAAGTTATTTCATAGTTAGTCATCCTAAACCTTAAATGTATATAATGAATATTTGGTCCGTGAAGATTTCAAAAGTGATCTCGTACATATGATGTCTTCATATTTTAAACACAAAAATGATGGTCACTAATTTCAAGTCATGGATAGGGTAATTCTTCTTATGGTCTTTCAACTGACGGGAAGCATATGACACCACTCGGTCACCTTGCATCAGAACTACGCCCAATCCTTACATGGATGCGTCTGAGTGGAGTATAAACTCATCTTCACCCGAAGGAATCACTAAAATTGGTGCACGTGTTAGTCTTCGTTTAAGCTCCTAGAAGCTCGCCTCACAATCCTCTTTCCATGCAAACTTCACTCACTTTTTGGTCAGTCAAGTCAAGGGTGTTGCAATACTGGAGAAGCCTTCCACAAACCTTTGATAGTACCCTACCAAGCCGAGGAAGCTAAAAACTTCTTGTACAGTCTTAGGTTGTTCTCATTTGGTAATAGCTTCTATTTTCTGTCAATCCACCGAAATACCTCTACTAGACATCACATGTCCAAGGAAACCTACGGAAGGTAACCAAAATGCACATTTGCTAAATTTTGCATATAGATGTTCTCTCCGTATGGTCTCCAAAACTATGTGGAGATGTTGTTCATGCTCCTCTTCTAATTTTCAGTATATCAGCATATCATCTATGAAAACAATAACAAATCGATCCAAATATCTATGAATACCTGATTCATCAAGTCCATAAAAGCAGCTGGAGCATTATTAAATTCAAACGGCATCACTAAGAACTCGTAGTGTCCACAACGTGTGTGGAACGTTGTCTTCTACACACCTACATCACTTACGCTAAGTTGATGGTAGCCCGATCTTAGATTGATCTTAGAGTACACACAAATGTCCTTAAGTTGATCGAACAAGCCCTCTATCCTTGGCAAGGTGTATTTGTTCTTGATGGTCACCACATTTAATTGTCAATAATCAATACATAACCTTAGTGATACATCTTTCTTTTTAAGGAATAACACAGGGCTCCCCATGGTAAGGCGCTAGGACAGATGAATCCCTTGTCTAACAACTCTTGTGGTTGTAGTTTTAGTTCTTCTAGTTCCTTTGGCATCATAGCATATGGGGCCCTTGATATTGGAGTCGTCCCCAGAAGTATCTCAATTGTGAATTCCACTTGCCTTTGTGGTGGCAAGCTTGGAAGTTCATCAGGAAATACATCAGGATATTCTTAAACTATACGCACATCCGGAAGAGATGGTATACCTTTCTTATCTGCCCTTATTAATGACAATAGGTCTTACATCCATGAGACAATAACTTTTTAGCTTGCAATGTTGAAATGATAGATATTCCATCGTTGTTAGCCCCGATGAATTCCCACGATGGTTGATTTGGAGGTTCGAAGATAACCACTCTTGCTCAATAATCGACTGTAGCACGGTAAGTGGCCAATCAATCCATGCCTAAAATTATATCAAATTCTATAATTTCCAATGTCTGTAGGTCTACCATGAGAGTGTGGCCATTAAAGTCCAAGGGACAACCCATAACTTCTTGGTTAATTGTCAGTACCTCTCCCAAGGGTATAGTTACCGCTAATCCACACGGTTTAGGTGTTGGAATCCTTCTAATCTTATCCATAAATATACGAGATATGAAAGAATGAGAACTGCAATGTCTATCAATATATATGTAGGAATATCATAGACTAAGATCTTATCTCATATGACCGAACCCCCTGCTTGTTGTGCCTCCACTCGAGTCATGGCATAGATTCGACCGACATCTAAGTTGGGTTGCTGAGTTCTTGGAGGTGCAAGTTTTTGGTCAAATCCTTGCTGCAATTGATTGGCAAGCGCCGAAATCAACTATGAGGATGAGACAAGGGCAACAAATATTGCTGTGGTGGAACAGATAGATACTACTGTTGTGGGTATGACAGATAGTACTTTGTTGTGGGTGTAGGATAGTGCATAGGTGCCGATAACTCGGTTTGCTCTACACCCTATATGTAGTATAGCTAGGGCTGTAAATGAACCAAGCGTTCGTGAACAAGCTTGGTGTTCGGCTTGGTAAGAGCTTGTTTATGTTCGTTTAATATGCACAAGATTAATTAAACAAACAAGCTTGAACAGCTCGTTAAGCTAAACAAACAAGCTTGAACACATATATGTTCAGCTCGTTTACGTTCGTGAACAATGTTCGTAAACAACGTTCATGAACAATGTTCATGAACCATATTTATTAATAAAATTCTTTTCAATATATTAAATAAATAATAAAATAAAATAAATAAATTTAAATTATCAAGCTCAATAACGAATCAAACAACTAAAAGTTTTAAACAATCAAACAAACTTGAATTGAGAGTTCGATAACATCTAAACAAACCAAGCTCGAACCAAGCTCAAGCCAAGCTTGAATTGAGAGCTCGATAACATCTAAATGAACCAAGCTCAAGCCAAGCTTCAAACAAGCTCAAGCTCATTAAAAATAAACCAAGCCAAGCTTGAACACTCATTTCAAAAGCTTGGTTCATTTTAAGCTCGGCTCGATTACCTTATCAAACAAGCTTGAACACCCCAAAGCTCGGCTCGGCTTGTTTACAACCCTAAGTATAGCTGTGCAGAGGGAGGTAAGGGTTGTTGCTGGCATGATGATTGAGGCTTCTGCGGTCCCTTTGACCGATGTGACTACATGGGGCATCCTTTCTAGGAAGGAGGATCTGAATGTTCCAACTAAGCCTTCAAGGTGTATTCTCTACTCTTGTGCCCTGAACGTTTACAGTAGAAGCATATCGATTGTTCTAAAGGGCATTCTGGCTTACTATGACTTCGTGAACGACATAGTGCACACCTAAACTCGGAAGGTTGATTTTTTTGAGAGGGTGGGAAGATCCAGATGACCCTCGGGCGGACTTTGTGGTCGAGACGACTCTCCAGTGATCGCTCCTGATCTTTGATTTGTGTATTTGTGACCGTCACCCGCTTACGTCAAATTAATTCATTTCTAATCTACCGAACCCTTAACTTACACAAGGTAGTATAGTAGAGGATTAGGTCATCTCTCACGTGGAACCAATGATAGGATGTTTGTTTTCAGACGAAGTTGAACAATGAGGTTGTTTTGGGGTTTTCTAAACCTAATGCAATAAATGAAATCCTTACCAACAAAAATTGAATTCACAGCGCAATGTCACTCTACGCTATAAGGATCCCTTCTACAAAAGAAACATGCATAAAGAAATTAACCAACTACCCTATTTAACTATCGTAGACACTCTTGCACTGCATTATCACCATACGAAACAAGAACATCTACCAATAGACATAACATAAAAAACATAACAAATAGTGCAAACATGTATAGCGCAAAAACAGTAGTAAAATAAGTGCAATTAAACTCAACAAACTTAACAGCAATTAAACAAAACCTAGCTATACATAAATGATAACCTATATCACATTATCACTATGATACAGAATTAACAATTATACATAGCGAAACTAACAAAGTGCAATAACAACAATCAAACATGAACAAGAAAATAACATGATCAAACAAACAAGTAAATCATCTAAGCTAACCAAACCCTCTTCCGCGATCATACACCAAGTCGACTACCCCCGCCATCACACAGAGACCCGTATTTGGAGCGCCAGCCCCAGTGGTCAACAACACACAACTGACTGCTGGTCATGAACGAACGGTGAAGAAGAAAAGCAGTGCAGTCAACTCAGATTCTACCGGAATTTGATACACTGCTTTTACTGGAGTTCTTGCTTCCGCAACGCCGTCCACAGAAGTCCACAGCAGAACCAGTCTGGAATTTCAGAAGGTCCTCGCTGGAGAAAAAAAGGGACAACCGAATTCCTCTGTGGAACCCTCTGTATTCGCAACGTCATCCGCAGGTGAACCTCCACTGAGGAAGGGATGAGAGGGGTGCTTGCCGGAGAAGAATGCTCCCCCGCCAAGAAGCCCTAGTTAGGCGTCGTCGCCCTTTTGTCGAGAATCTGAAGTGAAGGGACTCACCACCGCTGGAGCAGATTCATTCCACCAATAGAGAACCCTAACTCAAAGTCATCGCTGCTTGTCGGAATCACCGGAGATTGTTGTCACCGGAGAAGAATCACGAGGAGAAGGAATTGGGGGTGTCGGGCGCGCGGGGAAGAGACGCGAACAGTGCGAGAAGAAAAATCCGAGCCCTAGCCAAATGTCACTGTGTCGTATTTCTCCCTTCAAGCTACAATCGTACCGGATTTGCTGAACCGACCCGCTGAACCAAACCGGCCGGTTCAGCTGCAATAGAATTTTTCTTGGGCCAGAATAATTGGGCTTGAATGGGTTTTGGATTGGCTTGTAAGATGGAAGAGGCTTTTGAAATTGGGCTGGTCTCCTTCCTTTAACCAACAATCAAATCAAATCATAATTGGATCATACCGATGCTCCTCCTCTCTCCTCTCAATTGTTATCTCCCTCAATTCTTACAAAATAAAATATAATTAAATAATATCCATAATACCTCTCAAATGTATAGGAATTGAGATAAAGACTAACAAATATCCAATCTCATAAAACACACTAAAAACATATAACTGGATACATAAGAGGGTCAAAACATCGAGTTATAATAAGAAAATAAAGTGTCCAAATGCTGATTATCAAATCCCTCCGCACTTATTTTTGCTTGTCTAGAGCAAGTAAACAAAATAAGGAAATAACTAAAGATGCATTCCCCTAGCAATTCTTAATCATACTTAGAAAATCTAGTTCGTCCATTTTTGCCTTTAAGGCAATATTCTGCTTCGGCTCCTTCCTTAGATCTACACATCTAAACTCATGAATTTCAAAGGTAGAAAATAATTCTTATAAATTACTTACATCTAAGTCCCTAGAGATGTAATATGTATCTACTAGATTTGAACATTTAAGTGTTCTTGGAAAAGCGCTAAGTGCATTCCTTATCAAATCTCGGTTGGTTACCTTTCATCCGAGATTCATGAGTTCAGTGAATGGTTCCTTTAGCTTAGCATGCAATTGAGGGACCGTTTCACCTTCATTCAGTCAAAGATTCGTCAGTTGATTCCAAAGTAGATTTCTTCTTGCGAGCTTGGCTTCAGAGAATCCTTCGTGAAGCTCAAGGAATTTTTCCCAGAGATCTTTTGCGGACTTATAGACTCTGATCCTGTTGACCTCTTGTGGTGGCAGCACACTTAGCAGATGGAATTCTACTTTTTCATTGGCCACAAACTCAGCTTATTCATTCTTTGTCCGATTTTCTTCTTTCTTTAGCTTGTTGTTCTGTCGGTAGATACTACAAAATCATTTTTCAATATTAGAAATATATCGAAGTCAGTTTTGAAATATATCTCTATTTTCTTCTTCCAATGGGCGAAGTCTCCTTCGAACTTCAGCGAGTGGATGCTTATTTCGTCCATTGTCTTCTATGCTTCGGTTGACAGTTAGTCCTTCTAAAGTGGATGAGCTCTGATACCAATTGTTGATCCCTTACGGCGCCGCATTTATTTGGTTTGCAATCAAAAGATTGCTAATCCAAGACTATGAAAAGCTCACTAGAATTCTCTTTCTAGTGGAGTAGCCCCTTACAACATTGACCACTCACAATTAGAGTAGTAGAATAGAAAAGGAATTCAAGTACAAGTGTTGTTCTCTACTACTGAGACCAGAGCTGTATTTATAGCCTGCTGGTCAAATCTGACTATTTATTGGAGTGGCAGCTCTGGGCTCCTAGAATGGCTCTGGGCCTCTGGGCGTGGATAAAACTTTATCCACGACGACAATAGAGCGCAAATGGCTAGCAGATAAAACTTATCCTAGTCCGGGCGCTTGGACCAATCCCGGGCGCCTGGACGCGGCTGATGCCTCCTCGCTCAGCAACACGTCGAGGCGCCCGAGGTGCCCAAGGAGTCTGGGTGCCCAAACCATCCGAGCGCCTGGACTTGGTCTGAGAACCCGGACAGTCAACAACATGTTGACTATCCAATTTCTCTGTCGTTCCGGCTCCGTTCACTGATTTCAATCATCCTGAATAAGGGTCACCCGAACCTATTTTCCATCCTTCTCCTTGAGCAAGCTTCCACTCTGGCTTCTCTTCCCTTAGAAACTCTGCGCTTCTTTCTCATCTACCAACGTACTCTTCTGCAGCACCTTGTTCCTTGGACACACCGAGCCCGTCGAATATCTCTCCCGTGTCATCCTTCTAACTAGCTGCATCTTTCACTTGACCTCTTGTGCTCCTAAGTTCTTGCACACTTAGACACAAGACATCAAAACACAACAGGATCTAACTTAACTCGGTTAACCACATCAAAACTACCCAAGGTACTTACAGTCTAGTCCACATATCCAACTAGACTTCAGCCAATTGCCAGATTCTGCAGACCCAACTGGACTTCCTACTAGATATCCAGTATCTGGTCACACCTTGACCTATCTAGACTTTGTGCCAGTTATCAATTCTTCAGGCCTAACTGGGCTTTAGCCTGATGTCAGGTCTTCTAGACCCATCAAATTCTGCATACTTGGTAAAAGTAGTAGATCTCACAGAATCTAACTTTGACCATTTATCATTAATCAAAACTAAAGTTTAATTATTAGTGCCAACTGCACTAATACCAAGTAGCTTCTACATTTTTTGACTAAATCCTAAATCTTAAAATCTTGAACCCTAAATTTTAAACTCTAACACTATTATATTAAAATACTCTTTATCAACTTGATCAAAATTATTTAAACTTCATCAAAATCATTTTAAATTTATCAAAAGCACTTTAAAACGGTTGTTACAGCTGCATAGTAGCTTCTACATATTATAACAACAATTAGTAACTACTATAATAATATTGAAAGTGAGGAACAATGTTGTAGAAGCTACTCAGTATTTGTTATATATTGTGGCATCTACTAATAGTTAGTACAACAACATTGAATAAATGATATTTTGGAGATAAACTATCTAATAGGTGCCTTTTTTATTTTTTAATATCTTTTATTTTATGATTTAAATATTAATAGGTGTCATTTGTTGATAATATGATTCTATGGATCGAGACAATTGGTGGACCGAAAGGAGGAAGAATATTTAGACTGGGTTCTTTGAGTAAAAGCTGTAGAATCACTAGTACATATTCTTCCACCCCACCGGCAGTAAGGGCAGAAATAAATCAACTGAAAGAAGAGGTTAGTCATTTGAAGGAGTTACTAGTGCAAAGGGACAATGAACATCAAGAGTTTCACACATTACAAAGGCAAAGGGATCAGAAATTCAACGAACTTCACGCAAAACACATACAAGAAATGAACGAGTTCCGCCAACAATAGATGTTAATCATGCAACATCTTCAGTTAACCACCCCTCCAAGTCATATTCCTTATTCTCTATCTTCTCCCGGTGATGCTCGTGACAGTGATGATTTCTTTGATGATGATGGTGTTAATGATTGTACTTGAAATTGTTGTGTATGAATGTAATTTGACTGTTACATTTGATACTCTTTACATTGATTTTCTTGGTTCTCTATGGTTGATAATATGAACATTAGTAACTTGTTGATGTTTTGCTTTTGTTTATCACTATTATGATGATTTATTATTGAAATTGTAACATGATCTTATTGAACAGTTAGTTTTATTGATTGTACATACAATCAATAAGATATTGAGTGTATTTAGAAAGAATTGTGATAATTTTTTTTATGGGTGTATTTAGAAAATGGGGTTTATTTAGTAATCGATGGGGTGTAGATAGCCCCACCCATTTATGTATTGGTGTTCTTATGAAGTGTTTGCTGGGAAAACTCTTTCATTGTCACATTAACACACTTAATTACTAGTTTAGTTTCATATTCAACATTTCAGTAAACTCTTCTAACTAGAAAATTGTAATCTTGTTTGTTATATTATTCCCAGTATTTACTGATCAGTTTAAATTTTCTTTAGCTTTGCAATATTAATCGTCTACTTGACTTTCTATTGGCTGGATACCATGCAGTTGGAGAATTATCAAGAAGAGCTTGAAGAAATGAAGAACATGAGCAGGCAAGAACATGTTGCACACTTAAGAAGGTAAATCTCATTTTTATCCATTCACTACTCGTTGTTAGCTGGTATTTCCTGAAAATTGCTTTGCCTCGACTTATTTATAGGAGAAGCAGTGGGTTTTCTCGCGAGGGGTTTCAATGTACCGTGAAGTCACCAGGTTGCTTCAACTCGGAGTGATCTACTGCCATAAACCCCTACCTTCACATTCTATTTGCTGATTAATTTTATATTTCTTTACATGGACTGTGGCAAGCTCGAATTGGTAGGGTTGCTACCTTTTGATCTACTGCTAGTTCTTGGGTTCCACGGAGGGCGGAGCCGGATATATATATCACTTAATAAAAATTTTTAATTTATGTTTAATTTGTTAGTAATTTCTCCTACTAAATATTTAATGATATACTAATCATTTTAAGTTGTGTCTACAATACTAAACAATAATAATAAAAATAAATAATAAACAAATTATATATATATATAATAAAAAATTTAATCTAATTACATTTACATAGAATAATAATAATAATATAAATAATAGTTAATAAGAAAATAAGTTTATATGATTATATAGATTTTTTTAGATTTTTTAAAAATTTAAAATGATTTTTTATTATATTATATATTAAAATGATTATATTTTTAGAAAATAAATTTTATTTATTAAATTCTCCGTCTCCTCGCTCTTGTCTCACTTCTCACGCGTACCAACCCTAAATTGCTGCCGCCGCCGCCGCCTTCTTCGACAGCGCAAGCTTCCCGATCAGGCCACGCCGGAGCGCCTCTGACGTCGTTTTCCGATTCATCAGGAGGTAATCATTTCCGATCCGTTCCGTCCCGGCGTTCCGATCCGTTCTTTTACTGTTATAACGTCCGAGAACGGCGTTTTTATTTACCGGAACTTTGGAACGGCGTGAGGCGTTCCCGTGCCGGAACGCCCGTTCCGGCCGTTCCACGCCCGTTCCGACGAACCATGCCACGGTCGGTCGTCGAGCGTGAGCAGCAGCACTGCCGGTCGTCGACTGCGAGCAACGGGGCGACGCCAGCTCAGCTCCGCCATCGTTCCTTTGCGTGGAAAGCTCGCTAGGGGCTAGAGGTGGCAAGTGGCTCATCGGCCATTCAGCGCGAGCGGTTTGGCCAGTTGTCGAGAGCGAGCAACAAGGATGGTGTCGGCTCGGTGTCGCAGCTGTTCCTTCTTGTAGAAGGCTTGTCGAGGGCCGTATGTGGCAAGTGGCTCATCGACCGTCAAGCATGAGCAGAGGCATGGCTGGTCGTCGAGAGCGAGCAAGGGCGGTGTCGGCTGAGGCAGCAAGCGCACAATCGTGTGCGTGGGGGACAAGACATATTGCTTTTTTTTTTTTTTTTTTTAACTTAAGTTTTCTTATTAAAACTTTGGTTCATTGAATTAATCACTTCAGTCATAATTAAGATAAACTAAATAGATATGATTTAAAGGCTAATAAAATTATCATAAGAAAATTTAAATTATATATATATATATATATTTATATTTTATTTTGTTAAACGAAGTTATAGACTAAAACCTCCAAATAAAAGTTTTTATTATATTATGTAAGATTAAATTAAAAAAAAAAGGTTAGTTTATGATTCTGTATGAAATCGGTGAAGAAGGCTAGCGGGGGATGTAGTTCCTCGGTTGATCATGCGAAGACTCCTCTCTAATCTACAACACAAGAAACGTCAGTGTCTGGGTTAGGAAAGAGGTCTTCGGCGTTAGTCCTCCGACGCTCAAGTCAATCATCGGAATAATAGAAAGAAGGCGGAGCAATTTAATAGCCATGAGAGCACAAACACAAATAATGAATAGCGCATGCCTTTGTCGGTGCATGTACCCCCTTTATATAGTGTTATAGTAAGTGATGTGCACGCTCCTCAAGGCGTGTACATGTCAGAAAAGTGTCTCTGACACAATACCTTAATAGGGCATGAAAATCCTTGACATGACAATAGAAGCTCTCGTCGTACGATTTGCCTGTTGACTATGCCTTGTTGTCAGCACCATTATCTCCCAGAGAGATATTACAAAATATGGGAGTGGTCCCACTATTTTGGTAGAGCGAGATAGCTGCTCTGTTTGGACTTCTCCCTCGGTCAATCCCACCTGCTGCTCTCCTCCGTAGTACCTTGATTTGATAGGTTGTGTCTTGCTCGACTAAACATGAGCTCCCGTTGGCTTGACACTCGCTTGGTCAGTTGTGAGCCTTTGATTCTTTCTGTACTGACCTTAGCCAGACGAGCGATCTATTCCAATGAGCTTTGTGGCCGATCGAAACCTTTAGGCCCGCTTGACAGTTGAAGTTGACTGTCGCCCGACCCATTTTTGGTGAGCCCGTTGATTCCCTAATTTTGACCGTTCTGACTTTGATTTCTATATTAGTTGCTATCTCTATCTTTGACTCAGGTTTGCTGGACCCTCTTTATCACCGCATCAGATTATATTTTATTGATTATAATCTTGATTATATGATTATTTCAACACGTAATCAAACACACCTAAAGATAAATTACAAACTTCGACTTAAAAAATTTAATTACTGAAATTTAATAGTAGCTGATATAAATAATATTTTATTTTTTACACTTATTTATTTATTTATTATTTTAAACTTTAATCAATCACTAACACTAACACTTATACAATAACCTTGTAATAAACGCTACTTTTAAAGCACACCTAAGCCCTAATTTATTCTCGTTATTATTTTCGATCCTCTCCTGCCATCGACGCACGCCGTCGCTCGACCCGTTCCCGAAATTTCAAAGTCTCCCGAAGATTCTTCGTCTCACGCTCTCTACAGTCCATACGGCGCACAACCACATAGGCTCCTCTTGGTGGCTGTTCCTGTTCCGGCAGCCTGCCTGGCCTGTCTTCTTCTCTGTGCTCTTGTCTTGGCGATATCGACCAGTATTGTGAGCCAGTGACTGCTGTCTTCTCCCGTCTAACTTTGGTATAATTCTTTTCACTGTGGTTTGTATGTTGTGATTTAACAATGGATGCCAATTTGATTTTGGAATTGCGCAAGTTCATGCTCGTTTGGATATCTGAGTCACGCCTTCGTTTGGTCAAACTTCAAAGTTTAGGAGATTTTTTCTTTCTCACTCTCCCCTTTTTACTGTCTTTTTTTACGTTGTTAAAGAAAAAAAAACTGCCATAAATGAATTAACAGCTAAATATGTTAGGTAAATTGAATTGATGGGACCTCATATATTTTTCAGGTTCTTGTATTGTTTTAGTTCAAATATATTAAAATTTAAATTCATTTTTCTAGGAATCAAGTTTTCAATAAATAATAGCTAAATGCATGACTATATATCTTTATTAAGTATTAAAATCATTTCTGCATGTTAATATCTATAGGCATAAATGCACTGTACTAATATACCTATTGTTTTTATGTTAACAGATAATTATAGATTGGTTCCTTTTCTAAACCCTAGTGTTTTGGGGTAAGTAGCTAGCCAATTAACTTTAACCAATGTTCTAAAAATCGGCCTAGGCGTCCGCCTAGGCCCCGCCTAGGCACTAAGCATTAGCCAGTTGCACCGAAAACATGCTAGTCGGCTTTAGCGCCTAGGGGGATTAGGCGGCCCTAGGCGTCGACTAATCGGTCGAATCGTCTAGGCGCCGCAGAAATAGTGCAGGGTTTTCATGATTTTTTTTATTAGTTTGAGTTTTTAAATTTAAAGTTTAATTTTAAAAAAAAATTAAAATGTAACCTTGAGTTTGTGTCCGATGATAATATTAAGTTTGTGTCCGATGAAGAACAAGTTGTTGAAAATTATAGAGGAGAAAAAATGGAATAAATTTGTAATATTTTATTAGTTGTGTAATTTTAAACTCATTTTAAATTTGATTTATTGTGTTGGAGTTATAGAATGTGATTTATTATGTAATTTATATTGATACCGTGGAATCCGCCTAGTAGCGCCTAGTCCCCGCCTAGGCAACCTAGGCGTTAGGCGCTGGTCTAGCGCCCGACTAGCGCCTAGCGAATTTTAGAACCTTGACTTTAACATGATATCAAAGTAGCAGGTCAAGGATTTGAATTCCACTTGTGCTAAAAAAATTCAGTTACCACATATGCGGTGGGAGGCTTAAGCCTATCAACTTAAACTTCCCATCCATACATGTAGAGGGAGTGTTGCTAAGGCTGTAAATGAACCAAATGTTTGTGAGCAAGCCTGTTCTTTGGCTTGGTAAAAGATTGTTTACGTTCATTCAATATATATAAAATCAATTAAATACAACAACAACAATCAAGTCTCATCCTACTAGGTGGGGTCGGTTATATAGATCTTTTTACGTCATTGAGCTCTATCTCCAATTATACCATCATCTATATTTAAATAAAGTTTATCTTTGTTTATTGTGGCAAATCAAGTCTTTTTTGGTCTTCCTCTTCCTCGTTTGATATTCGTGTCTATCATAGTTTCACATCGCCTAACTAGCGCATTTATTGGTAGTCTAAGTGCATGCCCGTACCATCTTAAACGCGTCTCTCGGAGTTTTCCCTCAATAGATACAATTTCGACTTTCTCTCTAATACTCTTATTTCTTATTATGTTCATTTTCGTATGTCCACACATCCATCTTAACATCCTCACCTCTGCAACTCTCATCTTCTGCTCATATGCCCGAGTCATAGCCCAACATTTAGCTTCATATAACATAGCAGGTCTAACTACGGTTTTGTAGAATTTTTCAATTTTAGAGGTACTTTACCGTCACATAAAACACCCCATGCTTTTCTATTTTAACTATCCTGCTTGTATTCTATGTAAAACATCTCTCTCAATCCCTCCATCATTTTGCAAAAATATTCTAAATATTTAAACCTCTGAGTTTCGGACAACTCGTCGTCTCCTATCTTAACAATTGTCTTATTATATCTAATATTGCTAAACTTAAATTCCATATGTTTTGTCTTTAGTCTACTAAACCTAAAATCTTTCCCTTCTAGTCTTTCCCTCCAAGCAACTCATTATACTAAATGAATAAGTTTGAACGTATTTATGTTTAACTTGTTAATGTTCATAACTAGAGATTAGGAACTGATTATGAATAATGTTTATGAACAATGTTTTGGTAGAAAGTTTGCAAATCATGTTCATCAACAAAACTCTTATTATACTTGTAAATAAACTAAGAAACTTTCGAAAGGAACAAACATGCTTGGAATATCAAATTCTCTAACTAACCAAATAAGCTAAAAATGTAAAATTTTTAAATAATCAAACAAATTTGAATTAATACTTGATAAAATCTAAATGAATTAAGTTCAAGTCATGCTCAAGACAAGCTCTAACCAAGCAAAAAAAGAATCATAACAAGCTTGAATAACTATTTCAATGGCTTGGTTCATTTTATACTCGTCTTGACTTAGCACAGTTACCCTATCAAACAAAGTTGAACAATACAAATCTTGGCTTGACTCATTTACAGCTCTAAGTGTTACCGACATATGAAGGGCAAGCCTTAATATATAAATATAAATTTGGACTCTTTCCTAACATATAAATGCATATTGTGGCACGCTAAGGATTCCCAAGAGCAAGAGCAAGTTGTAGACCAACTCAATGGCCAATTGATTTGGTTCCATCTTGAACAACATCGATGGTATGGAACTCCTGTCATGGGAAGAAGACTCATACATGGCTTCCCAAAGGAACCACTAACTGAAAGCAAGTGCAAGAAAGAATGTTTTTTTAAATCCTTCCCAATTGGAAGTGAGGGAAGTACTTCTCTTGTTAACAGACCTTGCCCTGAAAGTTGAAGGCAAGGAAAGCGCAAGCTAGGAAGTGAGTTCCTTTTCTAAGGTATATTCAATCTCTGGGAGGAGGAAATTTCCCCTTCCTAAACTGGATACGGTGCTCTCCATTCTGGTGCTCACGTGTTTTGTTCCCATTTTCATGTTTTCCTCCTATAAGTTGATCATCACTTAGCTGAGAACCCAAGGAGATTAGAGCTTCTGATAGGGAAAAAGTCCCAATTAAATTTTAGACAAAGGATGTGCAATTTTATGGAGGGAATTGAATGAACACCTCCTAACTTAAAAGTACTCAATCAGCATCAAGCGCTACAAGGGAGAGAGAAGGTAGTTGTCAATATTATTCCCACTGTATCTAGGTAGGGACAAAAGATCAATGTAATTGTTTTCCTAAAATCATTACTTCCCTAAAAAATTAAATGCTCCACAAAATAGAAGCTTGATGGGGGTTTAGTAATCACTGAATATACTTAAAAACATATAACAATTACAACTACCAGATCCAGTGCTTGATAATAACAGTTCTCCTAACAAAAGTTTAATGATTTCTTTACCAAACCTCTTAGTATTGATGTTCTTGATCCTTAGTTTTTTTTTTCTTTCTTTTTTTTTCCCATTCAGAACGCCATATGTTACGCTGCATATATGCTGTTGATATCATCCTAGTTCAAACACTTCTGTATAATTTTATGTGGCATACATGA
Organism: Zingiber officinale; assembly: GCF_018446385.1. Lineage (NCBI taxonomy): Eukaryota > Viridiplantae > Streptophyta > Magnoliopsida > Zingiberales > Zingiberaceae > Zingiber > Zingiber officinale. Next base: position 111,917,704 of record NC_056001.1, on the reverse strand, counting down.
GCAAAATGATTTATTTCTGTAGAGTAGATCATTTAGACAATTAAGTTTGAAAGGTGGCTTAAGATAGATACTTGTTTAAAAGATAGTCCTTGACCTTTACTAGCATGCTTGTACCAGACTTGAAGTTTAATGTCACAGAAAGAAATGATGCATCAACCCTAGGCGATAGAGATTATGACGTTAAGATACTGAATAAAGCTCTATAGTTCCTATCAATTAAATAGATCAAAAAATAAAAAAAACATATTCACGTGGTATAAACTTGCTGGCAGTAATGAAACAATCATTCCTTTAGAATTGATTAATCAATAGAGAAGCAAATATTTACAAACAGAAGATGTAGGAAGTGGAAATAAAACATCCGTGTCTTATATTGCTAGAGGTGTCAACTAGATTAGGCCGCAAGCAACCTAATCCAGATGAAAATGGACTTGGTTGAGCTTGGTACTAAAAGTGAACCTACTATGCATGAGGTAGTGGGCCCAATCCAATTGAATTAGTATTATATATAAATTATTTTTAATAATATAATAATAATACTATAAGAGTGAAGACTCCAACAACAACCACCAAGCCTTATCCTACTAGGTGGGATCGGCTTGGTGAAAACTCCACGTGGATTAATTGAACCATTTCCTATAAAGAGTGTTACAAGGATACATTCAAGACATTGTGCATATTGTTTACAGATGATATTGTTTTGGTTGATGAAATACTTGAAGTAAAAATGCTAAGCTCAATTTAGTGGGAAATTATGGAAGTGAAAAGTTTTAGGCTTAGTAGAGCCAAAATTAAATATATGAAATTTAAGTTTAGTAATATTAGACGTAACAAAATAATGGTTAAAATAGGAGAAGATAAGTTGTCTCTAATTAAGGGCTTTAAGTATTTAGAATTGTTTTTGCAAAAGGATAAAAGAGTTGATAAAGATGTTTTACATAGGATATGGTTGAAATGGAGGAGTTTGTGAGGTGTTTTTTTGTAATCGTAAGTTATCTCTAAAACTTAAAGGGAAGTTTTATAAAACGGTGGATAAACCTACTACATTATATGAATGTTGGATTATGAATCGATTACACGAGTAAAAGATGAAAGTTGTAGAGATGAGGATATTAAAGTGGATGTGCGGACAAAAAGAATCAGGGTTGCGTCTATTGAGAGAAAATTCCGAAAGACGCATTTGAAATTGCATAAATATGTATGTAGACGACTAATAACTTTTCAAGTTAAATGACAAAAGGCCTTGACAAATATACAATTTATTTAAGAGAAACCAAATAAGACTTGGTTAGTAACAATAAAATAGGATAAAATTCATTTAAATTATATGAGGATATAGTGGAGATTAAATCCAATGACGTAGAATGATTCATACCCGATCCCACTTAGTGAGATAAAAGTTTAATTGTTGTTGGTTGTTATTGTTATTGTTATTGTTATTGTATATTGTAATAATTAATTTGCTAATATTTATTTTGAGTTTATTTTTAATAATTTTAAAAATAATTATTGATATGGATCTTATTTGGCACGACCCATATTAGCTCAAGTTTGGCACGATCAAAATGATTAGAATAGCTTGGCATGATTCGAGCTGCCCATGCTTGGCATGGATTGAGTTGCATGTGGTTGGCACTGTCCAAGCTGCCAATGCTTGGCACGGTCCGAGCTGCCTGTGCTTGACACAATCTGAGCTACACATGCTTGGCACGTTTAGAGCTGTCTATGCTTGAGTCCATTGTATTTTGACTTGAGTCTACCAAATGGTCGAATAGTTAATTGAAACTGCCTAAGTTGACTGTTAGCTGACTTATATCTAACTTTGAATTTAAAATTGATTAGTGGCACTTAGAAGACTTTTTTTGTGCAAAAGAAGCTCGTGGTAGAGGATGAGTCAATTAAAAGTATTTCAAGTCAACTAAATTTTTGACAATGGTGAAAATATTAAAGATTTGCCCAAATGAGTCGACTGATGGTACTGATAGTCAACTAATGTCACAGATGTCGGACGATTGGTCCCAAATCTATGCGAATGAGTTGATTGATGGCGTAAATAGTTGACTAAGTCCCTTCATTTACAAGAGCAACACAAGTAATTTGAAGGTTGCATCTATCTATCTTCTTTTAAACTCATGACGATTGTCAGAGTTGTTTGGCTTTGAGTTGACTAACAACTGACATAGTAGAATTAAAATTTTATTTTACAAATGATTCTCTAAGGCGGTTTCAACATGACGACCTTTGTTCTTGACTTCTATTCTTCGATAGACGAACTTTTCATATCTGAAATCTATGATGCAATATTTCTTATTGACATAATTCAAGAATTGAATCGTCATGGACACCTCCCATTGATGAGCTCGAAGAACCTGTTCTATACAAGCTATGGATGAATTAAGCAAAGGAGGCACAAATAAAGATAAAAGCTATTCTTGTTTTACATTATGGGTCATCTCTAAATTAGTTGAGCCTTTTAACAATGTTAAGGATCTAATGGATAAGCTTCTTAAACTTCATGAAGGTACATCAGACTCAGACCTCCTCATCAACCAACTACAACAATTCCAAATGATGGACAAATGATTAACCATATACATGTCTAGTTCACAGAAATTATAAACAGTCTTCATGCCATAGTTTTGCACGTTGACAACCACACAAAATAAGGTATATTTTAAAATCATCCTCTAGAACTCACCTTTGGGCATCAATGATAGATGCATATAAGGCATCTTTCGACTTATCTACAATAAATTGGATGACTTCTGTGAAATATGACTACAGTAACAATCTAACCAAAATGCAAAAAAAAAGAATGAAAAAAAGAAGAAAGTTATAGCTTTTGTTGTCGATGGTGATATTATTGTGCATCTAGAAAGGGGATGAATAAACATAATATGTAATTTCAAATTCTCTTGTTGCTCTTGCAAATGCAAGGGCTTAGTAGCAATATGATAGTAGTTCAACTATTAGAAGTAATGCAACGGAAAAATTAACAATAAATAATGTTAACACACATCTTTTTATGTGGTTTAGAAATTCCTAGGCTTCTATTCTATGACCTATGACTTATTTGGTGAGTCGCTCCTTGAATCCACTAATGAAATATACTTCCTCCTTTTAAGAGGCGGAGAAAGCTCTGACAAATATTGTTTTATTTTTACAAATAAACAATATAATATAAGGTAAACTATAATAAAAATAACTTGATCAAAGAACCTTCATTGATTTAGAGTGAAACACTTTAGATCATAGAATAACAATAAATAAGTGCACAAAACGGAGCAATAGACATGATCAAGACTTTGAGGTTCAAAGTGCCTTCTCTCGATATTTATAAAACGAAGCACATGACTAAGATTGAAAATTCAACCAGTTGATTGATTCACCAATTTTGGAACCCTATTCACCGCAACTATTACTCAATTAGCCAATCAAACCGATTATCAGATAATTGTTTTTCCTACTCCTCTGGTAACCTTTAACTTGGACTGAATCTTAAGACGACTATGTCATCGGTTGATTATCTTAGATAAACTTTCAACTTTTTTTACCATTAATAGTTTTAATCGATTCCAAATGGTTTTAGTTGAGCTTCTGTGCATAGATAAAGTTATATGATCATTCTTGGTCAATTTTAAATTCAAACTTAGATATTAGTCGACTTGGGTCTATTGGCTCAAGCCAGAATAGAGAAGCATTCGTTCTCAAACAAGTCAACAATTGACTGCAGTGTCAAATCTGCTAATTAGTCGACAGCAATCAAAATTGATCTTGCTTGACCTCAAGCAAATTCATCAACTTTGTCCTAAATAATTTCTATCCAAAAGCCAAAATACATTTCACTGAATTACTCATCTCATATGTTCATGTTGATCATGCTCCTCCTTTCTAGGCATCCTCGATAAGCCTCTATCCATAGAGGTTTGCCTTTGAGTTCTACTCAAGTTGGGTTTACCTTAGCCAACACCTCTTTAGACACCTAGATGATTTTTAACATACGCTGAAGGTTCCAATAGTTCCATCTCACAATATTTTTTTCCTGCATTATATTGTTGCATTGTTTTTTTTTTATAATTATCATTATTGATATTTAAATAGACATGATAAGCAAAAGCACTATAACTATTACTAGATATTAGTAAGATCTAAATTTTAGTAGTGAGATATATTAACCACACTATACTCATATGAGTTCTAGAACAAACTATTCTAGAAATTTAAGTTATTCTTCAAACACCTTTTAAATTATGGAATAACATGTGCACAAATTCATAATCATATTATCCTATGTCTAGGAAAGCATTAAATTTTTTTTCTAAAAAAATAATAATTATTGTACATCTATGGTGCCACACTTATATACTGTAGGACTTGACTTAACACCTAAGATTTGAAGCCTATTTAAAATATCGTTGAAAAGATTAAAAGTTGTCTAAGTCATCAAAAATTTTAACTTGCTATATTACTAGAAATAGTTAAGGGCTTTTTAGAATAGTTGTTTTGATTTTTAGAAAAATTTATTAGTTTTATTAAGTCATTATTTATTATTTTTTGAGGAATAACACAAGTGTTATTGGATTAACAAAGTGTCAGTTTGAAAGCATATAATTCCCTCTAATGATGAATGCTCATTCTAAATTTGAAACATTCATTACAATTTATGTTCTTTGGATTGGTACTGAAATTACAACTTATGTTGAATGGCATGTGAATCAATTTATTTGAACCAAACAACAATAAGGTCACTTATATCTTATTCTTTGTTATCATCAGGTCTTCAGTCTTCCATAATATGGATATGGACATTCAGGGAGTTGAAAATGAAGCCTTTGGTTTCCTGGTTAAACAGGGGGCAGAAGCTGTAAGTACTAGTGCACTTTGTACGTTGGATTTTTGTGTTTATATAATATCTAATGCTTATTAGCCCTTTTCAGAGAGTGTTCAAGTCAACTTTTGTGGGTCATTTGTCGATTGTGAAAGAACGTTTCTCCAAGAAATATAGGCATCCCTTACTTGATTCAAAGTTGACAGTGAAGCGCTTGAACATGGTTTGTTTACTTACCCACACATCCTTTATTATCCTGAATGTCTTCAATTAACAGAGGTAGCTATTTAATGTAGTTTCCAAGATCTAAGCTATCAAAAATTACTGACTTAAGTATTTTTAAAATTTCTTTTGTCAATATTGATCACGACTGATCTGCTAATCTACTTAGATTTATCCAATTTCAGCGCTTTGCACTATGAGATGCGAGTCATGTGACAAAAGGCTCAGTTAACTGTATTTTTGTTTAGGAAGTTCGCTGCATGACAAAAGCCAGGCGTCTTGGTGTCCCCACTCCAGTATTATATGCTGTCGATCCAATTCTGCATACTTTGACATTTGAATTCGTGGATGGGCTCTCTGTGAAGGAAATCCTATTAGATTTTGGATTAAATGGTATTGTTGAAGAACAACTAGATGATATTGCTATACAGATAGGAACTGCAATGGGAAAAATGCACGATGGGGGTCTTATCCATGGTGATTTGACCACTTCAAATATGATTATTAGGGGAGAGACTAATCAGTTGGTAAGCCTTGAACAATTCATGTTGCATTTACTTGTTTGAAGTTGCTAATGTAGGAAGTATTTTACATCCATCAATATGATAATTATTGATGTATATGCAATTTTGTAAATTTTGCACTTCAATACGATCTATGATCATTCCTGTTGATACTTTTTCTCTGCACAGGTTCTTATAGACTTTGGTCTGAGTTTCACATCAACTCTTCCTGAAGATAAAGCAGTCGATCTATATGTGTTAGAGAGAGCTTTGTTATCAATGCATTCTTCATGTGGAAATGTGGTTAGTTGATTGTTTTTGGTTCATAGAAGTTAATCTGTTTTTTAAATATATAGGGATGTTGACTTACATGTGATAGTTTTTCGATATTATCTTGTCCCTGATGACTTTTTCGTGCTTCTCTATTCTAACTTTTCTTTTCTTGATATGCATATCAAAACAAATCCGTCTCCAACTTGTCTTTCCTTTCCAACATAACAAACTTCTTTCGGCATCTCTATTTGGAGGCATATCAAAATTGTAATTCATTTTCCATCCAATCCTTGTATTAATGGATGATTACTCTTCTTGCGAATGATCATGTGACTAGAGTGCCTTTTAGTGAGTTGTAATAGCTTAACTTTGTCTGAAGGTTGTGGCTTCTCATCCCTTGTATGCACCTGAACCCTTGGCTCCTCCACATATCATCCTTCATGCTCTAGCTACGTAGTTTATCTTCTCTGGTTGTGGTCCTCATTGCACCTTGATACTCATTGTCCTATGGTCCCTTGATCGATTTGTGTAATCTTCTCCCAATCTCTTCATACCTTAAGGCACTAATCCTCCAACTCGGCGATGCTAAATCATGCTTCAGAGATTTTCCAACACCACCTTAGTAATTATCATCCTAGGGTCCCTTAATTGCGTTGTACAACCTTCTTTAATCTCTATGGACTTCTAAGTTGCTGAATATGTCACCTTGGCCACACCAAATCATCATTCATCACCACTTAACCTGGTCGAGTTATGAGCTCTCAAAATCCATATAAAATCACAAGTCAAAGTTTAACTTACTTTCAAAGTCGCAGTCAACTAGGACATGATTGCACTAGCAATCAATTTTTTCGTGGTTTCATAAAAAAAAAATCACTATGTACCCATTAAATAATAGATCAGATTATTTAAAAAAAACTCTATAAAGTTCAATTTAAAATTATAAACAATTCCAAATTTAATTTTATTAAAAAAATCATGAATTTAAATTTTGATTTAGTCAATTCAAATTGAATTTTATCAAATAAAATACAATTACATTATCCCATAAAAATATAATTGAATTCAAAATATCAAATACTCATGAATAAATTTTAAATACAATTACATTAGCTCATAAAATTATATAATCATTTCAAATAAAATTATATCATTAACAGTGAAAGCCTTTTGCACCTTTAAACTTGAAATTGCCTCAATGTTATATAATTCAAAAGCAAACTTATCCTAATTTTTTAAATCATGAAAGGTCATTTTCTCATTGCTCATTAATGTGAATAGATTATAAAGTAAAAGAACTATATATTTTACATATATGAGTAAACATAAAAAAGATTAAAATTTAATTATTTGTAAGATTTTTCTCTTTAATTATGGAGGTGATCAAATGTATCAATTAATTGCTAGATAACTAATTAATTTTAATAAACAAATTAAATAAAAGATATAATTTATATGAATTAAGATTAATTATGTTATTAATAATTTAATTAAATAAGTATTGGAATTGCTCTGGAATAATAAGATACAATATAGATACAATACTAAAACCGTTCATTCTTATTAGAGATTGAAACTTTGGTAGGTTCAATTTTCCTTTTATTACATTTTTTACTTTGTGCCAGATACCTGACTCTCCTCAGATGATGTACATGTTAGTTGTTTTGCCTGTACAGATGGAAAAAATACTGTCAGCCTATAGAAAGTCTTCAAAGCAGTGGTCATCCACGATGAACAAGCTAGCTCAAGGTGAACTCTTGCTATAATTCTTCCAATGTACGTGTTCATATCCTCATAATTACTTGTTATCTCAAACCACTTTCTGCAGTGAGACAGCGAGGTCGAAAACGTACCATGGTAGGATGATTCTTGTGAGTTCCGTGTCCACCGGCACCAAGTTACTAGGTCAGGTTACACATTGCTGTTAGATATGGAACTGTTTTCACTTAACAAATATAAGCCTAAATACACAATTCATCATGTTTGGTGCCATGCAATCTCAATATAGTGTTGGTGTTCTTGCAAGTATTGTTGTATGGTTTATTGGTTTGTCATTCGTAGTAATATTGTAAAACACCAGTGAAAAAATTTATAAAATTTCACTGCATATCCAAGATTGGCCGTTGATTTTGTTGGGTAGCTTTGGTAAGATTCCAAAGGAATGATTATTCTCAATGTGCCTAGGACCGTAATTAAACTAAATGTTCGTATGTAAACTCATTAAGAGATATATTATCTATGATTGCCAGCTCCAAGTTAGTAGGTGAAATTACATTTTGCTGTTAGATTTTGAACTTTTTTTTTCTGGCAAGTATAAGACTAAATGTGCCACTGGAAACTATCTGATCTTTTAGGATAAATTCATATTTATCTTTATTTCTGTTATAAGGGTAGTGTTTTTTTTAGTATTTTTATCATGTGAGTAATTTAAGGTGTACTTATGGAAGCTAAGTACCTTGATGAATCATGGAGCTTGGTTTTACAAAATACATCTTAAGATGGCATTGTACATGTATAGTAGAAATGCATATGAAAAATGGTCTTATTTGATTTTTGATTAGTTTTAGGTTTGTTAATGTTTTTTTTTGGAAAGTATCTTGAACTTTAATGGCCTAATTTTTTTATTTGAAATGCAAATAATATTAATCCATAAAATATACATATTTAACTAACTAAAAAGTAAGTCAGAGTTGTATCCTTCAAAATCAAATCAATATGCAATCATATTTACACAGGATAATTATACTTGGTAACTCTATGAGTGTTAATTATCTATTGCTCAAATCAGACATGAACATTAGAGTATAAATAAAATATAATTTTGTACATTATTAAATTATTTTGTGAATAATACAAGACTTCATGATTGAAATATACTCTGATTGCTTAATTGTGTGAGTCATCTATGTTTGATCACTAGTGCAACTAGTTATATTCTCAGTCTACCATGAGATTCCTTATTTATGCCTTGTTTATTTGTCGAAGGGGAGCTTTGGCGTAACGGTAACATTATTATTTTGTGATCAAAATGTTACGAGTTCGAATCCTGGAAATAGCCTCTTGTAAAAAGTAGGTAAGATTGCGTATAATGAATTCTTTTCTGGGACTCCGCATAACGAGAGTTTCGTGCATCAGGTTGTCCTTTTTTTTATTTGTCGATCGGGCGAAAACATATATGAATTTGAATATTCGTTAAGAAAGCTAAAAATATAATCTTAGTGTCTTTAGTAGAATTGTAGGTTATAGAAGGTGTTTTTGCAAATAAAAAGAAATGAGTTTCTAAAAGTTTGAGGATTATAATTATTATGTCATTTATGTTTTTTACAAAAGCAGTGATATTAAAATCATTTTGATAACTCTACACAAAAATAAAAGCATATATGAATTTTTAAGAATTCAAACACTAAAGCAATGGCATTACTTGGGTTCTTAAGAAGGGTAAGACCGTCAAAAATGTTTTTGGATAATAACGAGTTTGTTTTACAAACATCTAGATTACCTTATTAAACTAATAATGAAAAAATTAAGGATAAATATGAGTTTCTTGGAGCTTGAATAGAAGTATGATCCAAAAAACTTTAACACCACTGAACTATTTTTCTTAGATATTTTGGCTAAAAAATTAATTCAACATTTCAACCATATTTCTCTTTTTCTTTTAAAAAGATTATTTTTTACGTAAACAATTAAGACTTGAGAAGAAAACACCTATAATAGAAAAGACAAATTTTAGCAAATTAAATTAAATATTTAATTGTTAAAATATAATTAACATAATAAACTTTCTAATGACATAAATTAAATATAAATAGCTCCTTGAAAATTCTTTTGTGGGTTCTTGCTCATAACACATTCTCTTTATTTCGCTTTAAGCCAATGCTCTTTGCGAGCTTTTTTTATATATTTTAGTGTGAGATTTTGCTTTTAGTTTTTGTTTGCATTTGATTTTCCTCTTAATATTACTCTAAGAATTGATGTTGTAAAAGATTTTTTATGCTTTCAAAAGATATCCAAGAAAGAAGGATAAAATATAGAGAATTTTCAAAAGGTATCCAAGAGAGAGTAAATATAGAGAAGTCTAATGGTGATCAATTATTTTATATAAGAAAATGGAGTAAGAGCATCTACATCAGTATCCTCATCTAAAATCTAAAATTTAAGGTAAAAGAATTACTTTATTAAATTTAGATATCCATTTTTCACTACATAATACATCAGCTTCCCTATAATTTATCATATATTTATTTTTTTATTATTTTTTCTCTTTCCTCTATATTCTTTATTATTAGATGGAGGAGAGATAAAGGAGAGAGAAATTTTTTATTATTAGAGGGAGGAGTGAGAAATAGTATTTTAATGTTTAGGGAATGGAATTCATTCCCTAAATTTAAAGAACTACTATTCATGAAATGTATATTTAGGGAATGGGTAGGGTAACTGATGCGGATGTTTTTTTAATGCAAAATGTAAAATTTAAGGTAAAAGTTAAATTTAAGGTAATTGATGTGGATGCTCTAAGAGTGAAGGGATTATTGAACCACATTATATTATTTTATATTTTAGTTTAGTGTTTTTGTTTTTCATTGCATGCTAATCATTATAGACATGAGATCAAAGTTGTCAATTCACTCTCCACCTCTAACCGCATTCACGATCTCAATATGTTCTTGGGGCTAAAATATTCAAGTTATCATTTACGTATTCACAGTTTGATCCTCAATTGTGATGTATTTATAGGATTTTTTTTTTTCAAAATGACACACACAACAAAAAGATGTTGGACTTCTAGACTGTCCGCCGCGCACGCTTTCAGATTTACTCTAATAGCCTTTCTGTGGAACCGGATCGATCATCCCAAAATTAATCAATGAGACTAACTAAATTTATCATTCATGATCCCAAATCAATTATCATCTCATAAGATCATCAACATGCATGTTTTTTTATGCTTATTTATTGAACAGGAAAGGGTTGTATAATGTACTTGTAGTTGGTAAATTATACTAACTAATTGATCTAATACTTATTACTCTTGAAAAAGGGAGAATATATCACAAGACTAATTCAATCAATCAGCACTTAAAAATTAGTTGGAAATGTTTCTCAAGATGGTATTTCTTTTAGTGGATTATGACTTAATCAAAGAAATACTTGGATATGCCCTAATAGGATAGAAATTAATCTAAGTCATAGGAATATATCTTAATATAAGGTGCTAAGAGAGTGTAACATATCGTGTAAATATTTTGAAAAATAGTTTTTGTGGAAATCACCCCTTTTGAAGCTCTTAATACACTATTACTATACATAGAAAGCTCTTAATTAAGAGTTAGTTATTCAAGTTAATTAATCATTTAAGTTAATTTGAAGTTAATTAATTTGAATTTAATTAGAATAAATTAAGTATTAAGAAATCAATTGCTCTAGTAATTAGTTATGGCTTGATCTAGCAATTGAGTGAGTTTGCATCTAATGAAGGAGGATTTAGAAAGTGTTAGGTGAAATTGTGCCTTAGTCAAGTGTGACATTAAATTTTGATGTTGGTTTATAAGATTTAAATTAAATTATATATATATATATATATATATATGATCCGGCGGTAAGAACAGGGGACCCCCGTTCGGTGGAGTCAACGCCACGTGGAAGTCAATAGGGCAGGTGGTCGACCGGAGAAGGGTGGGTCGACCGGCCGGACGGCCGGCCGGTGTCTAGTGATGGTTAAAGGCACCCTGGCGAAAGTCAGGGTTCCGACGCTCAGCGGACAAGATCGCAGGGCCGAGCGGAGGGCACGCTCGGCCGAAGACATGAGGTAGCATACTGCTAGCAGTATCCATAAAGCACATGACTGAGAATCTCCCAAGTAAACCACCATAAATGTCCGGCCGGACGTAAGGCGAAGGCTGTCCGGTCGGATGTTCAGCAGGGGTAAGGGGAAAAGGACAAGGGACATCTTTTTCTGACAGCAGGCATGTTCTACGTTCAGGCCATACCCAAAATCCTGCAGCAGAAGGATTCGCTGTCCCATCAAAGACATGCTCAAACTGTAGCAGTATGGTGTCAGATAAGCTCCTCTGACAAGCCCACACTACGGTATGGGAAAGGACACGTGTACACCTCGGTATGTGTGCACTCGCTTCTCCACAGCCCTATATAAAGGCCTTCACCCTTCACCGGAGGTACGCATTCTACGAGTTTTGGAGTCACTTCTTTGTTGTCGAGCTTTACCTGACTTGAGCGTCGGAGGGTCGTCGTCGGGAACCCCTTCCCGGCCCGACTTCTGTGCAGGTTCACCGGAGGCTCGTGCGAACAGTCAGGAGATCTACGTCAGCCGTTGGAAAGCGCCACGTGCCCAGTGTCCGTTGATTCAGCTTTCGGACAGGATCAAAATATATATATATATATATATATATATATATATATATATATATATATATATATATATATATATATATATATATATATATATATATATATATATATATATATAAACGTGCAAGGTCACGTAGGAATACACATGGAGCTTATTGAGCTTGTGACTTGGCTTGGCAAAAGGAGGCACACATTCAGTGGTTGGGAGGTTCATGGAGATCAAAGAAGCATTCGAAGGACTACAGGACGTGTAGCTTAGATGTGACAATTGGAGCAGCATAACTTAACTAGCTAAGTTGGTAGATCGATGACTTGAGACCCGACAAAATTCAAAAAAGGATGGCATGGAGCACAAGGGGATCATATGATAGAAAGCATCAAGACAACGAGGACGATAGTTGATGAAGACAAACTACGTAGGTTTAGATGTGAAGAATGATATAAATAGGAGTCAAACACTCATGTGCATCCAACAACGAGGACGGTAGTTGATGAAGACAAACTACGTAGGTTTAGATGTGAAGGATGATATAAATAGGAGCCAAACACTCATGTGCATCCAAGACATTGAATAACCTAATGAGAGGATGACCAAGGGACAAAGGGATGGTAAGATTCTAGTCTACGCTATGAGAGCTGAGTGACTTATACACATGAAGCAAAAGTAAAACTTAAGGTAAACAGATTCAATCTTAGAATTGGTTAAAATAAGGGGATTATAGTTGATCGGTGTTAGATATCAATTAATTGGTGGTAGTTGATATTAGGGAATAATTAGTAAAATTTATTTATTTCTTAGTTATTATGGAATAATTATTATTAGGAAATATTTACTTGTTTCCTAATTATTAGAGAATAATTATTATTAGAAAATACTTATTTATTTCATAAGAGAATAATTATTATTAGGAAATATTTATATATTTTCTAATATTTTATGTTTTTCTTATTTTATGTATTTTCTTATTTTTCACTTGTAATGACATTTATATACCACATGTCAACATGGTGTGCGTTAAGCTTAACAACAATTTTCTTTTGTGTGTTTTTTTTTATTTTCTTTCTTTTTCTCTTCTCTTCCACGTTTCTTTTTCTCACGGTTCAAAAAAAAAAAAACCTTAGCTTTCTTCTCCTTTCTCTGCTGCTGACGCCAACAGGATTCGTCGCTGTCGCTTCTCTTCTACTCTTCACCTGTTGCTCCGGCCAGAGGAGGTGTCGTCGTCCAAAGGCAACCCACCATCAGCCATATCGCTGTCAAAAAAGTTCTTGTTGTCCCTCCGCCGCCAACATCCCTCTGCCGCCGATATCCTTGTATCACCAGCCCCTATTTTCCTTATGTTTTTTTGTCCTTAAAAAAAATTCTCTTTTTTGATTTCCTCTTTTCCACCGTATAATAATTTTATTTTCTTCTTTCAAAATAGTCCAATAATATTATCCTTTTTTCTCTTTCTCTTCTTGTTTTTTCTCGTAGCAAGAGCAATATTATTATCTTTTTTACTTAAGTTTAAAGACATCAAATTTCATTCTTCTCTCCTCTTTATCTCCCTTTCTTCTCCTTCTCTTCCTCCTCTCCTTTTTTTTTTTTTTAAAAAAAGCAGCAGCCATTACAACGATCTTTCCATCATGAGTATTGTTTTAGCCATCTTCTGATAAGCCAAATAGCAAGTTTTTTTTTCAAGTTTTGCTCGATAGCAGATTTTCTACATCTACTCCAGCATATGCAGCCACCAAAATACAACCTTCTCTCTCTGCTACTCTTATTCCGATGATAGATCAAATTCAAGCCCTTAAACAACAACTTCTTGTCTCCTTCTCATTGTTGTCTTCTTTCATAAAAGGTAAAGTTCAACAAATCGGCATTTCGTTGATCGCACTAGTGGATTTTACTCTAAAAGAATATCCATCGGCCGCCTACTACAATGGTTGCTGCTTACGACATCACTCGTCGGCTATATTTCACAAATACTCCTAATTCATCTTTCAAACAACACACGGTTGCGCGTTCTTCGACTTAGACTGAATATCGTGTCATTGCCTCTACGACATCTGAGATCCAATGGATTAAGTCACTTTTGACATATCTGTTTCTTCCGGTTACCACGTCTGCTGTGCTTTTCCCTGATAATTTGGGCCTCCGAACTACGAGTTACTCATATTTCTACTGAGGATCAGTTGGTTACTTATCAAGTCGCTTTCTTGACCTAGGTTGTTTGCTATTTGTAACAAGATTGATGTCATTTCTAGGACACCATCTTGAGAGGACGTATTAGGGAATAATTATTAAAATTTATTTATTTCTTAGTTATTAGGAAATAATTATAATTAGAAATACTTATTTGTTTCCTAATTATTAGATAATAATTATTATTAGGAAATACTTATTTATTTCTTACGAGAATAATTATTATTAGAAAATATTTATTTATTTTCTAATCTTTTATATTTTTTCCTATTTTATGTGCTTTCCTATTTTTCACTTGTAATGATATTTATATACCACATGTTATTATTAATAAAGTATATGAATTCTATTGTCAATAGTCGAGAAATCCAATATCCTAAGCTTACTTAGGGTTTGTGGTTTAAACAAATGACTTGTGCAAGATTCAATCGACTAGTGGATTAGTTGATTATGTAGTCAATTGAAATTGAGGAGACAATGAACAAAAAGTTTTTTTTCGAGAGATTATCCAAGTGAGAAATCGACTAATGGTACATTAGTTTACTGATAGTAAGGATTCATTCTACTAACGCCATGGATATGAAAAGTAGAAGAAAAAAAGTCATTGTTACTAGACAATGATGAAATCGAGCGAATCAATCAATTGATAATGGTTAGTTAGTAAATGAAATTACAACATGAGGCTTTGAAGGCTATAAAAAGAAGACTTCGAGGGAGGGTTCAAATTTGATGAAATAGAGTTGGCAAAACCCTATGAGTAACCTTGTTATATCCTTCTATAGTTGTCTTGTAATCTTTGATCTTGAGGTTTCTCCACCTCCATTAATTGACCAAAAAGAAGGCTAATGGCTTTCCTTGAATGATGCATCAGTAGGAGTCGAGGGGAATGTCTAATCAAGTAAATAATTCAATTCTTGTTTGTGATTGATTGATTTATTGATTGATTTATTTATCTATCTATCTATCTAACTATCGTGTGCAACAAGTCTTGCAAGAATCAAACAAATTGCAAAAGACACTATTGACCCTCTCCCCTTCTAATGTATTCATCACAGTCCCAACAGATAGGAGCACATTTGATAAGGACACAAAACACAAGAGTAAAACACAAGAGATGATGCGTCTAGTTAATATTGCTGCAAAAGAGCAAATAGGTCACTGAATGGGCAAAATGCTTAACCAATTCAAATGGGAATGGGAGAGCATTTCCCACTTAGAGAATGTCTCAGTGTAGGAACAGGTATGTGCGAGCAATACTAAACAACACTAATGCATAGGGTAAAATGGAAAAGATTGATCCGCCATATAGTGAAGCATTCAGGGAATGAAGCATACACAGTGAAGTTAGCTTACAAAATGCTAACATATGACACGCCACAAGAATCTCATTAACAACGGGTGTTGTGGAAATGAATATGTAGCTGCCGTCGTGACTGCAACAATTCAAAATCTTTGTCGATATTCAAAGACAGAAGGCATCTAATGGTGTATGGTGACTATTTTGAATGCCTGATCCCCTCGGGACTATAGACTTGCTAAAGGTATACGGGCAAGAAGATATTTCAACAATCTAGACACAAGGTTTTTTGAGCCAAACATGGTTGCAATGAGTTGCTAGAAAATCTAGAAATGAACAATCGTTCTTCGACCATGATTTTGAACCCAGGGGAGAAGATAAAGTAACTCAGTAGGCCCTGCTAACACTATCCAGAGTCCAAAAAGAGGGGGATCGACATATGCTTACTTCTCTGTTTTTTAGTGTTTCACTGAAACCATCATCTTATCTAGAAGAGCTAGCATAGGAGGCTTGACTTAAGGATGAAGGCAATAAAATATCATGCAGATTTATTAAACTATATAACAAAGACTTCTTCTACACTAATGCAATTGTTCATCTTCCCTAATAAAGTGAGGAAATGAAATTGTCGACCTTGTCATTCATATTCCTCGAGAGAAACTTCATGCAGATCGGCGGCTTCACTTGAGCGAGGGCGAGCACAGCTTGTGGTAGAGTCCATATTCCGTCGCCACAAATCAAACCAGATGCCACTGCAGGAGCAAAAGCATCTGCCTTGGGCTTACTGACCGTTTCCCATAAAAACAATATCGCACTTCCAACAAACATGTCGATCGCGAAATATGTTCCAATGTAGAACGGAATAGCCATTGCCATTGGGATTGGTATGTACCTAGCAATCTTCTTACCTGAGATATCTCTTATCAAGTTGATGATAATCGCAAGGGCAAAGAAAATATAGCAGAGGGTGAGGCAGTGTTTAGGCAATGAACTGAAGCCATCCACACCGAGTATTGCCATGTTACGGTAGATGATGGCATAGGGTGCTGGGTATTGACTTCCTGATGTGCCGATATCTTTGAAGGCCTTGATAAAAAGCCAGAAAATGCATGGACCGATCACACAGCCCATTGAAGTGCCAATGACTTGACTCACAAACATAGATCTTGGAGACGCCAGAGTAAGGTACCCGGTCTTGAAGTCCTGCATCAAATCTGAGGCAGTTGACACAATGCTCATCATGACACCACAAGCTGCGAGTCCCGCAAGGACACCGCCGTGAGCGGAACCAGCCCAAGCACCAACGACAAAGATAGCAAGCTTCCCGTAGGTGGAAGCCAAAGACCAATCGGTAAGTCCACAGCCGTAGGCATTGCAGAATGCTAAAACTGGGGCAATGACATACGCAACCAAGATGAAGTGCCACTTCAGGGGAGGGAAGATGTGAGGGAGAGTAACGATGGCGATTATAGCAATCACCACGTAGCCTACATATGCGACCCATAGTGGAATTTGATCCTTAAGGAAGACTTCGGTTCGCTTTTCATCGTCGTATGATGCAAAAGCAGTGGCAGAGGTGTCATTATCTGTAATAGGAAGAGTGTTAGAACCCTTGCGTGCAGCAACAATGAAGGTGGAAATCGTTCGACGTAGGACCTTGAGGAAGTTATAGAGGCCATCGCCAAGAATCATGGCTATGCCTATGAAAACCTGATCAAAGAAGATAGAAAGAGGATACAAGAGTGAGCATAGATAGACTGACATAACTTAAAAAACTATGATATTCAGAGAAATGGTTGATGATTACTTTATAGCCATTCAAACCATGAAAGCTGCTTTGCGGGATATCAGCCGGGTACCAGTGACCTTTCTGCTGATCTATAAGCGGCCACATGATTCCCCATGAAAGGATGCCACCAAGGAGGACAGACACATTGACCAAATATGGGCAGATCATTCCCACTCCAACATAAGTAGCAGAAAAGTCGAAGTAAAAACTGAAATATGGATACATAAAGCATCTAATCTATTCGTCGATGTTAAAAGAAAAAAACCATGAAAGAAAACTTGTTCCAGATATTAAGCCTACCTGTTCTCGTAGGCTTTAAGACCGAGTGTAGGGAATGCTGTAAAACCACAATCATTGCCAGCAGTATAAAACCACTGGAAGAACCCCCACAAAAAGCTACCGATAAAGCATTTGCCTAGCATCCATACTTGCCTCCTGAAAAGACACAGAGGTTCTTTGACATTCTCTCATAAATTCTAAAATGAGAAGAAGAGTAAAAAATTCGAATGTTTATAAGATTGTTACTTGGCAAGCTTTTCACCCTGCGATGTGTGGAAGCCATTGATAAGGTATGCAGTAGCAGTACCACTTGGATAGATCAACTTGTAGTCAATTATCATTATCTGAAACATAGTTAAGTAAGCATGACGACGCCGATAATCAACTTATTATGATCAAGAGTCAGTGAAATGGATTGACCTTTCTGAGGGCCACGAGAGAGAACAATCCGAGAAAGCTAACGACGAACATGAATCCAATCATCCATCCTAAGCTAGGGTCCTTTATATTCTGAGCATCATTTTGTTCTGTTGCCTGGGCAGCAATTTTTGCACTCATGCCAAAAAGATAACTTCCGAAACCACCTGTCAGCAAAATTACAATCAAGTTAAAAGCAGTAAGTTGCTTATATCGATTACAATGTTGAAAAAGATATCACAATTATCTTCGTGCAAGAGAGTACCCCATACAATTGATTTCCACCTCGGTATTAAAGGTAGTCCAACAAACTAACAATTCACAAGTAGATAAAACTATATCAACCAGGTTTACAAGTTAATACTTGACCTCTTGAAGTGTTTACGATAGGATCTCAAAAGAGAATTATTCAAATTACTCCTTCAATAAAAATGTTCAATACACTGACCAACCGTGAGTTTGGTAAAAGAGTTGAGGAAAGTGATTATGTTACTTTACTATTGTTGTAATTTGTAGAATTTTGGATATCTCAACATTTACATTCTCATAGTCTCAGAGGGATGAAATGGCTCAGAAAACCATCTATAAACTCATTTAATGATGCAGATTCCCGATTGACTCTAATAACTGATATCATTGGAGATTTTCACTTTGGAGTCATGTAACAATGTAGCACGTTGTGTAATAATTAGAGGTGGTGAAAAATCTCGTTCCGTTACCAAGTTGATCGAAACCTACATCCTATCTTGTTAGGAATCTACCTCCAATTGCCAAAAGATTCTTCAATCATACAAAAATTTAACCCATTGACTTATTGCTTGATTTCCTCACCAAAAGGCTACATATTCATTTATAAGCATCCAATAGTGGGTTGCCAATAATTAAGAATACAAATCATAATAATTATCTTTTTATACCAAATAAAATAAAGTGATTTGCTTATCCTAATTAAATAAATTATTCTAAAGAAAATAAAAGATAATAATTATAAGTTAAAGTAATTTAAATAATTCTCTTTTCAAGGATCATATCATTCAAGAGAATTCCCTACATCAAGCAACAATACTCTACCATCATTGACAACCTGACTTATTCCAACTCCTCATTTGCATTTTCATAATAATTATTAAGACTATAATTTACAACAATATATCCTTCCATCATTAAGGAGAACAACCATCATTGATAACTTCGAAGTAATTCCCTTGAAGCTATATTATTGAACTTATTACTATACTTAGAGAAAAGATGTCATCGGATGTCTTGATGCACTAACTACTGATCAATGAAGTATGGTGTATAATATTTCATAACTCGATGAGTATTCAATGTAAAAGTCGCTATGCTATTACATAAGAAAATATTGACATGCTCATATCTCACAATGTTGTTTTAAAAGCAGCAAACAAGGTTGAGAGACCTAATGATATTTTGAAAAGGTTATTTGAATATATCTATTTAGGGTTTAGAGTTTCTAGAATGCAAATCCCTATAGAAGGGCGAGAAGTAATACAAAATCGGAAATGAAGAAAAAGAGCAGAAGAGGGCAGGGAACCGAGAAAGCGGCGATTTTTAGGGTTATGGAATGGCGGCGTACCACTGAAAGCGAGGCCGTAGGCGGCGACGACGCAGGTCTGGATGACGGTGTTCTCCTGCCTCGTGAAGGGCGTGCGCAGTAGACCAATGTGCTCGAGCGCCTTGGTCCAAAGCTTGACGAAGAAGAAGCCTAGGAGGCCGGCGGCGACATTGAGCGAGGGGATGATCCCCGTGGTCAGATTCAGCTTCATCACGATGACGCTGAACATGACGGAGAGGAGGAAACTCACGACCAGCGCGCGCGCCGTCAGCTGCTCGCGCCAGGGCGGCACACGCTGCCCCTCGAAATTCCGCTCCACCGACGGATCTTCTTCCGCCTTGTGCTCTGCGCCGTCCTTATCGCTTTTTTGCCGCCGCCGCAGGTTGCAGTCCTCGGTAGTCGATGTCTGCACCTCCACCTCGTCCGACGCCATCGCACGCACCGCGAGAAGGCCGATTGCGGGGAGGGAGTGAGAATGGGGAATCGGCGGCCATTGATTAAAGTAGTGAGGTGCCTCCGCCTTCCTCCTATTCGACGGCCGATTGATTCGAAGGAAATGGTCAAATTTCCGGACTCCTCGACTCGCTAAACGGCTATAATTATGTGAATATGATAAACTAAGGAACTATCTTAATTGCCAACTTGTTTTATTTTTCAAAAATCAAAAGAAGCTTTTATTTAAAAAAAATATCATATTTTTTAATTTAATGCAATAAAAAATATTATATATAGGTAGTTTTATATAAAAAAATTATTTATTAACTTATTTTCTAAATAATTAAAATAGTGATAGTAGCTATTTTGACAAGTTTATTTAATTACTTTAAGTTACTATAATAGTATTAGAATAAAGTATATTAGAAAGTTGTTTTAATTTTTTAAAAGGTAAGAATTTTTTTTTGGAAGAATAAAAATTAAGCGGCCGTTTTGATTATATATATATATAATTTAGAAAACAATATTTGCAAGATATTTTTGATAAAAATATTTGACGGCTAGAAAAGTGTTTGATGAACTATTAAATTTTAAAACTGAGTGACCATAAAAAATTAAGTTTTGAATTCTAAATGAGACAATATTTTAAAAGTAAATTGTACTACAAATTTTATTAATAGATGAATTAGAAGGAAGTTCATGGATTAATCAGGACACATGAATTATAAAAAAATAAAAATAAAAATGAATAGCCAAAAATATTTTATTATTACATTTTAACGAATCTACATATTTTTAAAAATAAAAAAAATAATTATTATGATAACTATAAAATTTTGCTTCACATTTATTTTATCTTAATAATGATATATTAAGAAAGAATTTTTAAGGTGAAAATAAATGTCATACCAACAACATTAAAAATCCAAGTGACTTATCATTAATTAACAATTCTAACTGTAAATCATATTGCCACAAAAATCATAAATATTATTTAATATGAAATTTAATTAATATATTATAAAACTAAGACCAATCCAATTGATTGTAACAAACAATTATCTCAATACTTTATTATTATCATTATATTAATACACATAAAAATATTTAAAATTTTTAAAATAAAATTTAATTTAATCTAAAAAAATCCACTAAACCCTATATTTGGGTTAACCTAGATCAACCTACATCAACCCGAATCCAACCTGACTCGACCTTACTTGAAAATTTTTAATCCGAAAATACTCCAATCCGATCCTAATCCAAATCCAAAAATATTCAACCTAAATTTGATTTTTTTCAAGTCGACTCGGATCGAATCTTCGGATCAAATTTATTTTTGACACCCCTAATTATAATAAATATATTATCATCTAACTAACTGGATTCTCCGTGGGGACCAGACCAATTCAATTCATAATTCCTATATAAACAACTCCAATCACGTAGCATTCATAATTGATTTGTAGATTGCAAATAAGAAGCTCAATCAAACAAATTAGATATTAGCAAATTAAATGCCCAAGCAACTCGATATATAGATAATAAATCTTTTGCCATCTGTCACACATAGTAGATTAATATATCATTTAACAAGCATATATAATTGTTGGTACATAGTAAATTAATAACTTATTATTAAACAAACGTATATAATTGTTGGTACATAGTAAATTAATAACTTATTATTAAACAAACGTATATAATTGTTGGTAGATTGAAATACAAATTAAGTTGTTAGATGTGACGTTTATTATATTGTGGAGGACGACAGTCGGGTGCGATCATGATAGGGCGATGATCCGACTATGTCCGTCCGGAATGCATCAGTATCAATCAGTTGCTATCCCATTGATTTCAATGTTAGGATTGGACGATCACATATAAGGGTTCAATAGAGATTTTTAATTTGCAAATGTAATGCTCTTGCTCTTAATAACCAGGCTACAAAACGATTAGTCAATTGAAAATAAAAACACTCGGGCAATCTGTTGGGCGTGTGCTTAGGCGTGTACAGTTACTATACACGTTATCAAGTGACACACGTTACTAAGAAATGGGCAAGTGATGTTCACTCTTCTCACTATGAGAGTGTCCAAGTAAATCAAAGAGAAAGAATGTATTCATGGAAACAAGAGATTTAATTTGTGGAATTATTGAGAAGTGTTCATCATTGTAACCTTCTCACATACAGCAAGAAGAAACTTCTTCCATCCAACGTTTTTATCCTCTCTGAATTTTATCGTAACAAGGTATGATTTATTATTTCATACAATAAATTTCTATTATAATTCCTTCAATGAATGATTTTAGGTTATCAACTATCGATTATTATAGTCGACTAACAACCTTGATGGTAATAGTATTGAACAAAATTATTTTTTAAGGAAGATGTCTTTTGGCTATGATAATAAAAAAAAATACTCTTTTGATTGGTAAATTTATGATCTAAAAGATTTAAATAAACAGTGTCATTAATTAATATAATAGAAGCTTACTTTTACATATATCTTTTTCACACACACATATGATCTAAAAGATTAGTAAATTATTTATTTACTTATTAAATTTAAATTTATTTACTAAAAATTTATCTTTGAGCTTATATTTTAAACCGAGTTCAACTAATAATATTTGAGCTCAACTAATAATATTTTTATGTTTAGAAATTAAGTTGAACGTTTATCTAATATAAACTTTTTTTATTTTTTATTTAGTATAAATAATTTAAATTTATAAATTACAATACTTTATATGTATTTGAATAAAAAATATAAAAAATTATAATTAAATTTTAGATAAATTAACAAATAAATTTATATATAAATTATCCATAAACTTTATCATAAATGTTAAAAAAACAAATCTCATTAACCTTTAAATTTATTTATTAAATATAATTTTTTTACTATTGAATAAATACAAATGAACTTTTAAAAATGAAATAATATATATATACCTTCGTATGTACTAATCACTATTCCAAAGATTAGTGATCATCCATGATTTACCTCTCCTCCATATTGAATCCTAGGACGAATTGACAGGGACACTGAGGAAGAACGTATTCATCTTTTATCATCGAGGAGAGTCGCATGGAGATAGAGTAATATATCATAACAATATATATATATATATATATAATCTTAACTACGATGCCAACTTGGATTATATGAAAAAAAAAATCTGGTTTCTTTCTGTAATAAACAATAAACAATATGGGTAAAGACTCAATGGGATAACAATAAACAAGTAGCATATTGGAAATTATCAATCCAAATATGTTTATTCTGCACAAGCACAGTTTCAGTAGGAGTCTCATGCAACACTAACTTGTTTCTAATATTAAACGCGAGGATTCGATTCACCCACTGAAAAAAAAAATGGGAATAAAATGGGTGGAATAAAAATTATTTATAACCAAAAGATTTGCAAAACAATAATGCAAATTGTTGGAAACTAAACGAGAGAAGAGAAGCAAGCTTTCCTGACTCAAGCTGAAACGGAAGTCTCCGTTGAGGGGAAAATCTTCCCCAAAAATGCGTTTGAAAGGATTCTCTTCGGATCCAACTCCATGCGTGCTTTGTTATACATGTCGACTGGAAAACGCTTCCGCAATCTTGCTTGAAGTTTTGCAAGCTCTTCCTTATTCTTGGGAACCTGCAGAATGGGTTCCTCAACTATTGAAGTTTTCTATAGATGGAACAGAGTTTACATGTATAAATTACTAAGATCAGAAAAAAGGCCTAGGGCTGAGAGTAGGAGTTCAAACACAAGGATTGTAGTGGCACAGTCATCTTTCTCGCTTATATCTATTATAAGCCATTATACCAAAGCTGACCATAACGATGCCATTGGTTTACAATCATAATGAACGTTGTTAGTGCCATGGTTTGCGATATCACATTATTCTCATAAATTACTAAAACTTGAAACTACTCAGCACAAGTGTCAAATGAGTATCGTGCTATACTAACATTCAACACCATTTGACAATGTAGTTTTTATATCTTTTATTATGCAATACAATGATAAAAATTACATTCCATATCAGAGTTAGGAATATATAGATATGTTCACTTCTTATACTTCTTTTTCATCTCCTTCTCCATCCAATTGTCCACCAGCACCATAAATTGGAATACCAATATGATACCAAAACAGAATCATTCTTGTTAAAGCCTAAAACAAACTTCAGGACAATTCGAAATTTCGAACCTTGGCTAGTGCGTTATTGTTTTTGTATTTTGTGCCATTTGGACTTTTGATTATTATGATTTTGAACATTTGATCTCCGTGAATGAAGCTTAAACAGTTAAGAAATGCACTGAGCATGGCAATGCTCGACTCTTCTACCACATGCCACATGAACGTGCTCTTACAGAATAGTATTTCATTATTTGTTAGGACACAAAATTAATGATCTTTTAGACGTACCAAAGACAAGAACAATGTTGCTAATACATTTCTTCAATTTTGAAAAGCTTCTCTACAATTCCCATCTTATTTACTGCTAACAATTAGCAATGTCCTAACTTTCTGAAATTTACACTAGTTTGCTGACCCAATTAAATCCATTGATTAAATCATTAAATCTGGTTGGTTTCATTGATATTGATAAAATCAAATTTAGTCCAATAGCACATAAAAATGTCCCCCATTTTTAACTTCGTGATTCTGTTATTCCATTAATCTCTGTAAATTAGCGAGGGAATAAAAAAATTAAAACTTCGGTTAGTCTCTTCTATAATAGTATCTACAACTAAACCCCTTTATACATTTGTACACTTACTAGGAGGTCCTTTACACTCACAGTGTAGTTGACTCAAAGCAAACAATAAAATCTCAAATTGCTATATATGTACTCAATTGGACTTCTTAAGAACTTAAGCAGCAAATTTACTAATTAATTACTAGAGCTAACAAAATATATACTATGGTTAGATTTCACTTTTTCTCAGAAAAATGACAAGCAATTGTGTTTTGTCGTCTCTTATGGAATAGTAGGTTGATGAAATATGTAATAACTTCATTGGTTCACAAACTTATATATGGTGAGAGTCATTACCCAATATTATACCTGTCCACTTGATCTAGCCACTCCATTTTGTTTTTGTTTTCCCTTTATGTTTGCAAATTATCAATTTACGGAAGAACTCACACCTAACCTACATCAGTCATCAGTGTATATTCTAATTTGGAAGTGACATCACTCACAGTAGCGAAGACCTTTGCCTAGGGTCTTTGTTCAACTACAATTGCAACTACAATTGTTGACATACATAGCACACGTCTCACTGTGACATTGTCATTGAAAGTGATCTTGCCCTCTGGATTCAACATAATTATAAAAAAGAATTATACTTATTTATGAGTAATGAGATATAAAAAAGAATTGACCTTTCATATGATCATCATTCAACTAGCTTCTCCATAATACTAGAATTTACTAAGTTACTGCCAACAGACTAGACTAGCCACAATATTATACTCTGTTTTTTTTAATAATCTAGGTGTCCGTGCTTTGCTCGACTAATTGGAGGTAGACAACCTTATCCCCTATTTCGCCTACCGGGTAAATTCAGAGCACATTCAGAGGCTGACCTCCAAGATATTCATCCCATTTGGGATTCGAAACCTGGTTCAGTTCTTTGTTCCCTTGAGTGCTTTACAACTGCACCATACTCATGGGGGCAAAAAAAAAATGAAAAGTATTAAATTCTATTATTGAATCTGCATAAGTTGGTTTATAAGAGGGAGAACTATTGTAGATATCATTCATCTAGCAGAGGAATTGCTGAGACAATACTGTAAGGAGCACATATCATTGAAATGCATGATAAAAGTAGATTTGAGGAGAGCATATGACACAATTAGTTGGGAGTTCCTACGTGTTGTTCTACAAAGTGTTAGATTGGATGGAAAATTTGATGATTGGGTGATGGAATGTGTGGATACACCTACTCAGTTAAGATCAATGAAAGCTTGCATGGTCACATCCAAGGCCAGAGAGATCTACGACAGGGTGACCCTTTATCCCCTATGCTATTTGTCCTATGCCAAAACTACTTTTCTAGATTGGTGAGAGTATGGACAAAGGATTCAGAGTTCAAATATCATTCCAAATGTAAAAGTTTTGAGGATTATGCACCTAGCTTTTGCTAAAGACCTGCTAATCATAGTACTGGAACTGGAGGACATACAAACATCCGAAGGGGTACAATGCCTTTTAGATATTTAGGTATTCCGCTAGCTACAACCAAGCTTAAGATAGTGCATTATGCACCTTTAACATATAAGATTGTCACATATATAAATGCTTGAACAAGTAAATCTTTGTCATATGCAGCTAGAGGAGAGATGATTCAATCTGTTTTACAAGGTGTGGAATGCTACTAGTTGGCTATATTTCCAGTTCCAACAACGATTATAGACATCAATTATGCAATGTTCTTATGGGATCTAAGAAGGCACTTGTAGCATGGAAGGATATGTGCTCTCCAAAGACAGAAGGGTGGTTGGATTAAGGAATACTAGGAGTTGGAATCAAGCTCTTATCATGAAGCTTTTATAGAATATACATGCTAGCTAAGGACTCTTTATGGATACAATGGGTTCATGATATATACCTCAGGGGATAATCAGTGTGAAAATGGAAACATAAAAAGGGGGACTCTCTATTGTTCAAGCAGATAGCCACAATTTGGGACAGGATAATTGGCATGAAGGTGATTTGGAGGTCTTGGATACTGCTGAAGTGAAGAATTCATTCATATTGTGATTAGGAGCAAAGGGCAGACTTCTCACTCGGGACTGTATCACTTTTCAAGAGACAATCAGTCTCTATGAGGTTTGCAACACAAAAATGGAAACTTTGGAGCACTTGTTTTTCTAATGTGAGACCAGCAGATTTGTATGAGAGCGTATTAGAGATTGGATGAGCATCACATGTGGAATGACAACCTTGAGCAGTTCACTAAAGTAGCTGCAGAAAGAAACCCAAGGGACGGTATGACGAAACCAAGAGAAGAAGGTGACATTAGCTTGCACAGTGTATCAACTATAGAGCGTACACAATAAAATGATGTTTAAGATGTGTATACACCTCCTATCTACATCATATATACAATTAAAGTGCAAATTTACAAGATATTATTTGTATTATATTCTGATGTTCAAATAATGTTTGAACAATAGATAGTAGAAGAGGGCATAAAAGGAACATAACTAATTGATGTAGTGGTGACAAGCCGCGGGCTATCTTTAAGGGGTGTTGAATTGTAACAGTATTAGTTACACCTAATAAGATGTGTATGCCATATTAATGAATTTACATTTACTAATAAAAAAAAATTAATAAATTAGATAGATATTATATTTTGAGTAATTAGATTACATCAGAGCAGTATCTTTTCTAAAGTTCCGATGATTTTATGCTTAGTCTATCAACACAATGATTTACTTTTATACGTCAAGCTCTATAATACTTTAATAATTGATTATTTCACTTAAGTCATCCTAATTATCTAATGAATCATGCCGGTTTAAAGTACTTTAATTAGTTTAAAATGCTTTAAATTGGAAAGAATTTCATATTAAATAGAATAGTTTATAATTTTTAAAATGTATATTTTTATTAATCCCAAACAACCCACCACCTTATGTCAGCTAAAAAGTAAAGAAAGTCTATTATTAAATAATATAGATAAATCGTGTTAGTTTAAAATGCTTTAAATTGGAAAGAATCTCATATTACATAGGATAGTTTATAATTTTTAAAATGTATATTTTTGTTAATCCCAAATAACCCACCACCTTATGTCAGCTAAAAATGACATGTTGCATTTTCTTCATTGGTCATGTGGCACACAACCCCATTCTCTCCTTCATTGCTACCTTCATAGAAGGGCAAGAGCATCCGCCACCTATGTTGACTTTGCTACATCACATCATTGGCAAACTACCCCATCATTCTCCTTGATAATTAACATAAAGACAACCATTGTGACGAGATTCGACAAGAACCCCAATAGTCTCAACTTCAATGACAACGTCGGCCTGGAGCAAGTCCCTAATGCTGTCAAGGCTTACAAATTCCATGATCCCCTCCACCACTTGTATCTCCTTCTCCACCACAGTGTCCTTTACAACATTGACACCCTTCTACATGAACTCCTCCCCCTCCATGATTTCCTCTGCCTTTGCCTCTATTTATCCTCTTTCCTATCCCTGAAGAGTGAAATATCATCTAACTTGACTAAGGAAGAGAGGATACAAAGGAGAGGGTGAGGAGAAGACACTACCTAAGACACTACCTTTTCCTTCTGAGGACTTGCCAGGGAACTGTCAGTGGAGAGGAGGTGGGACTAGCGCATGATAGTGGAGACACCACTAAAAGGGAAGGCGAAATAGAGAGTCATGCAACTACTCTGACAATGCTGAGGAGGAGATCCAGCCAATGTGCCACCTCAATGACACCTAGCGAATGACAAACTTCATCATTAGTGACAGCAAGCACTACCTCCAAAACTACTCATCTAGTCACCACCATCGATGAGCTCCTCAGAGATCAGAACTGGGCCATCACCACCTAGCATATATATAAAGGAAACAACTTTTGAAGTGATGGGGAAATGCTTGGCCAGAATCCTTGGCAAAGGTACTAGGAACTTAGTTAAATACTTGGCTTTGCAATCCACCACTAAGCTTCTCAACAACTTGATCTCATATTTGACTGTTGACCATAGGCTGGTACCTAAGTTTAGGTCCACTAGCTGAACACAGTTAAGCTCGACTCGACGGCTCGTTTACACCCCTAACCCCAAGTACCATGAGTCTACTACAATCCATACGTACAACCTTAGTCATTCCTAGTGAAACATATCTATTAGAGAGGACTCTCACAACAAGAAACTAGCTGCTACTCCAAACAAAACATAATAATTACCAATATTTCGACAAGCAAGTAGTAGAATAAAAGAATAAAAACATTCAACCACCATTTATTACCTCAATTTTAGCCCAATGTTCATAAGCAGAATATTTATCCCACAAGCTAGCTTGTGTCAAATGTCTGTAACTGAAGAACTCATCAGTTATGTCCTTCCTTTGGCGAGGATCTGTTGTCGGCAGGTACATGATTATGCCAACCTAAGAAAACAGAGAGGACATAACTAGGTGCACATAAAATCAGAGAAATGTAAGACAATAGCAAGAAAACCAAAATAGACCACATAACCACTACCTACTAAAAGAATATGCTTTTGCAGTGCCAACTTCAAATGGTTTCCATTTTAGGAAAACAAATATAAGAAAGCAAAGAAAACTATACATGATGTGGAAATGATATATCATTGAATAACTAAATATTGATGAAATTGGATATGACAATTCTGAATTACCCAAGAAAATATATCTTCATCACCGGTGGATGATGCTGGGCTCATCAGACTCTTACTGGAAGCAGTCCAACGCTGCTCAATGGGAGCAGGTGCTGGCACCTCTTCCTCTTCTATGAGCTTCTTCAGTTCTTCTATAAAGTCCAAATCCTTCATGCTAGGACTTTTCAGAGTACCAGCTGGGAAACAGGTTTCAGAGACCCATTGCTGTCCACCACAATCAAATCCCAATATTTCATCACTCCAACCTACACGGTATCCTTCAGACTTCCTCCAGTAATCAGCTTCTGCCTGATTGACTTTTTTGACATGGCCTATATTGAGAGGATCAAGAGCAAGAAGTTTATCCCTCAACTCTGTGAATGATAGTTGATCGATATCTTGTTCAGCAGCAGCATTTCCAGAACTGCAATAATCTATGTATCAAAATAAATAAACAATAATAAAAACAGTTCATTGAGAATAAGACCAGGACAAGGAACTCAAGAATTTGGATGAAGGAAACCCACAAAAGTCAGTCTTTCATGAATCACTTGCTTGCCTAAATGATTAGATAGAAAAACTTCTCACAAGTAACAAATGATCAAAGTGAAGAAAAAAGATCAAGTAATGCATCTACCTGTACTTTTCCAGTGAATCATGGTAGAGAGCACGAATTTGCCTCAACGCTTCATCCTTCCCGTACTTTGGCTTATGCTTTGGGATTCTCCCCTTGGAAAGAGGATTACACTGCACAACAACAACGGCATCTGTATATGGAATCCAAAGATACTTTATATGCTTGTTTTCGGCCAGCCACTTCCTGGATATTAACAACACAGCATTTACTATAGTTTTATTTTTTAAGGCCGTAAAGACTAATAGCAAAAGGTAAATGATGCTTTGAAAAGCCCACGACAATCAGATTTCATTACTTGTGATTTTTCCTTATCTCACTGGCATTAGAAACAAATGTGTGTTCTACCAATTCATGTCGTTCCACACACTGAAGGGTGACTTCTGCAACTACACCAAGGCCCCCAAGGCCACAGCGAGCAAGATAGAACAGTTCAGGATCTTTCTCTTTCGAGACTTCTATTGTTCCCTTCGTAGGAGTCACCAGCTTCATGCTTACGACCTGCTCATCAATTGGCGGCAAACGTGCACCAGTACCATGAGCTCCAACCTGGAGATGTGGTAAATAAATGTGAGAGATCTTATAATGATTAAAGAAGAAGAAATAATATAGATATTTGACAGAATATAATATGAAAAATGAAGCTTAAATTTAGGATATAGCACTCAATATGGCAAATAGAGTACATCCGAAACAAGAATGAGTAAACACAAATTCAGTATCATGAGTTCCAACTTGGAGATGAGTCAAATAATTTCTGAGATCTTTAAACAATCAAATAAGAAATAATATATTTTTGTCTGAACTCAAGATCACAAATACAACCAAAACAAGCATGAGCTCACACCATGGTTTGAAATCTCGTACCAAGCCAGGTAAAATGGTCGAAATGTTTCATTCCAGTAAATCACCGAAACTCTATACCATTCGGCATCAAGGTTCAAAATCCCAAATCATGTCGTACTTTCAGTCAAAAGAAAGATATTGTTCTAATATCATGCCGACGCTCCGATGTATGGTGTTGATGATAATTAGAGGTTGAACTTTGAAGGAGGAAGAAGATGAAGCAAAAGAAGAAAACATTTTCTATGTTGAATTGTATTGAATTTATGTGCTCGACAAAGATAATGTCTCCTTCCTATGCTTCATCTCCTTCCTTCTTCAACTCTAATTCATTATCGGCGTCATACATCGAAGTATTGGCACGATATTGAAATAGTATGGTTTTAGACTTTTAGTCAAAGATCGAATCTTCAACACGGCTCAAAATTTTGAACCTTGATTCACCCTAATCCAAAGATGGTTCAATTATGAAGATTGACGGCGTTAACTAATCATTGACAAGCTCAAGATGTTTCACCTTGTACTGACAGGAAACTAATGTGGAACTCTTAAATCATTACATGATTCCAAAAGTTCCGAACAAGTTACTACTCATGATTAGGAATTTCCTTTCCAGTGGCAAACTACCTAGAATAAGATAATTAAAAATCAACTAAATAGGGAATTAGGTTTCACCATTCTCTTATATACCGAGAACAAAAGCATCAATTGTTTCTACCACCTCACACAACTTGGAGCACAAGCCATGCACTTATCCCTTTCCTTCAATTACTCCTTTTCTCCCCTGGTGATCCACACTTTTCTCCTTATTCTTCTCAAATCTGTTCTCTTTTCCTCCATTTTTTCTACCACCCCTACTTTATCACGACCCAAATGGCTCCCTTCCCATGGATGAGATGGGGCTCACCCGATCCAGGTTGCATAACAATATAAATTATTCACATTACTCAACCAAAAGTTGAACATCAGTACAGCATATAACAATAAATTAGCAATACAACTGAATGCTCAAATAATCATACACCAAACTTAAAGTGTTTATAGTACACTTTCACAATTGAAAAGCAAGCATAATGCATCAACTAAGTGAGATCAACACAGCTACGACTGTTATATCTCAACAACCCATACACTTATCGGTGATCGATAGTGTGCAGGCTGTTGGGCTATAATAGTTGTGCTCATATTAGACGTGCACAGTGTACTTCTCTAATGCTTTAGAGTGGAGGAAGACAACCCACAGGTCCATTAATCTCAAACTTACTTAAAAATAAAGCGTAATTGTAGTTAAAGTGATAATAATACCTCGTTGCAGATGTTTTTTCTTGTTGCTTATCTTTTTCCTGCTAACCATACTGCTTTATAAATATTGTTATATGATCTTACCGGTTAATTCACTAGTTAACATCTTACTTGTCTTGCCTCAAGCCAAAGGTGAGAACTTTTGGTGTAGAATCAGGACAAGTTAGCATCGCATAAGACAAGTTGTTGCTGCAGGGATCATAGGAGTTTTGTTCCTCATCAAGAAATCCTTTGTTTTACCTTTTTTTTTATATATTTCTTTCTCCATTAGTTGGTATATTTGTTAATCTTTATTTTTAGTTGTCAATGTGTACTTTAACCAAGTTATATCTGGTATATGATTATTTGAATGTTCAATTGTTTTATTCTTACTGTTGTTATATGTTTGTACTGGTGTTAAATCATGTGAATGCGAATACAGCTTATGATGTTATGCATGAGCTGACACATTGTACAGATTATAGCGATGGAATTGTCTGACCACATGCATTATCTGAACCATAGAAAGAGAATTCTTTTGGTTGTGATAATTATTATTAAAATTACATACTCAGCAACATGAAGTCATTGTCTGACCGATATCCCATACTATCGGCTTCATAGTTTTGTTCCATGATATAATTTGACTTCAGGCCATGGGTTTCCCGAATGGGCATCTATCTTGTAATTGCTCCTTGCCAAGCTCACTTAACTATAAAGTTCATACAAAGATCAAAAACAATTCCACCAAAAAGCACCTTGTTGTTTAAAGTACATATTTAATCAATTTAAGGCATTTTATATTTGACTTAGACATACTTTCTCTACTTCAATATGTGTTTCACTTTATTCCTGCCCCCAGCGGACAAGAAGTTCACCAAGAGTCACAATTGTCGAGCTCTATGCCTTAGCAAGCACTCCCTTCCCTCATTAGACCATCACAACTAGTCCAACCCACCAGCTTTCACTTGGTTCTCAAGCCACATACCTACTAGAGAGGTTTCACTCTAATACCAACAATATCAAAATGTTGTCCACTTTGGCCCATATCCCTTCTTATCAGCCTCATGGTTTTGCCTCATTGATTTCAAAGTGAGGAGCTTCTCTAATGCTCATCCCTCCTAGAATTGCTCCACACTATGCACACTTATCTCTGAAGTATTTATGAGAACTACATCAATTCCACCAAAACAAATCGTATATTTGTTCAAAGTACATAATCCATTTCGTTCCTACCTCCCATGGAAGTTTGTCAAGAGTTATGTCTTGCCAAGATTTTGCCCCGGAAATTACTTCCCACCTCCTTCAACCTCGTTACAACTTTCTTCCTCCTCTTCTCTTCTTCTTCTTCTATTTACTACTAGCTCATTGTTCTCTTAGACCTTCCAACTTGTTGCTTCTTCTTCTTCCATGAACTTTTATTCTCTTCCCATATATCTGCCTCCTAATCAATCAATAACTCTTCTATCTTCTTCTTCCAATAGTGGAATCCTCATTTTCTCATCTTCTCTTCTCTTTTTCTAAATTGCTTCTCCCTCTTGCTACAACAACCTGAACTCATTAGGGTTAGTAGAGAGACACTTAACAACTAAGCCTTCTTAAATTGGCAATTCAACTAGTTAGTGTTTTTCACTATTGGGGAATTAATAACCTGCTCAAGGACTTAGTTGATTATTAGGTGTAGTTTAGTACTTTAGTTTGTTTCAGTTTGCATAACTTAGCCTATATATATATATATATATATATATATATATATATATATATATATATATCAATGGTGCAATGCATTCTTCCTCTTCCCTCCAATTATCAACCTTCTTCACCACTCTCCTTGCATTGAATCTGCTCCACTTAGGATCAAATTAGTACACTTTTTGGAAGATTGTTTTGAAATTTTATATAATTGTGCAGAGACGATAATATGTTGATTTAGAATGAAACATGTGATCACTTGTAAATTATTGTCATTGTTGGTATTTGAAAAAAGAAGAAGAAGAAGATGGGCTGAATGTGACAATCCGCATTTGAGCTTTGAAGAGTCATACGCATCGACATATTATAAGGACACCAATCTAGCTTCATAAGTTTCCTAAACCACCACAAGCATCAGCAGTCTTAGTCATTTAGATAAAGTTTTGAAGGTTAAGTGAATGTTAGGATAGAAACAAAATTTAAATCCCACACTGAAACCTACGTCAGTCCCTCCTACTATACAACACTTTCTTATATCACTCAAAGTATGAGACATGTGGGAATCTCTATGTCAATCCCATCTTGCTACACGAATAAGGTTCAAGGAATTCCATTCAGAGAATGGCTCCGTAGGATAGTAAAGATCATCGATCAGGATATGGCAAACGTAAAGCAGTTATTATGATCAGGGAGGAAGCCTTTTCTGTCATGGACTAAGAAATAGTAAACTCAAGTGGAAAGAGACGCTCCAATGCGTGAGAAAAGGTTCTCAATTTTCCTTTAATAAAAATAAAAGGAACCAAAAAATGGACCAACCTGTATGATTCCCCCAATCTGCTGCTCTCTTATGGAGGCGAAATTCTGCAGCGTGAGGCCATGCTCCTTGAGAGCATCCACGAGCTGCGACACCCTGATCCCGGCCTGCACCCTGACCCGCTTCGCCTTTTGGTCCACCTCGAGCACCTTGTCCATCAGGGCCAAGTTGACCATACCGGACTTGGCAAGCCCGATCCCGTTAGGCGAAAGGCCGGAGCCAACAGGACGTATTCTATGCCGTTTCTCGTGGGAATCCCGAACGACGTTCTCGAGGTCGGCGAGAGTCTCGGGCTGGTGGAAGTTGCGAGTGTGGACCTCGTGGGTGCCGCTCCAGTTGGAGACGGTGTGGAGGTCCTCCGGGAGAGGCGCATAGCGAAAGAGCTGCGCCTTTTTGTGCTTGGCGTCTTCCGGCAAGGGGAAAGAGTAGTACGTGGCGACGCCGCAGCCAAGGAGAAGGACGAAGTAACCGGCGTACTTGCGGAATTCAGCATCGGAGATGGAGGAAGAGGAGAAAGGGGGGGAGGGGGAGGGGGAGGGGGAGGAGGAGGAGGAGATAGAGAGGATGGAGTTAGGGTTTCCGATGGGGCTTAGGGTTCGGGTGGCACGGGGGAGGAAGGGAGGAGAGAAGAGAAGGCGAGCAGAGCGCCGCAACATGGTAGCTTCTCTGCCCTCACGGTATCTTTGCGCTATGCGGCCGCGCGAGACACATAGTGGCAATAAATCGATATAAAATCTTTTTAATTATCTTATGCTAAATAACTTTCAACCCCTGTATTTTACATTCAAAATTAATTTACCTCTTATATTTAATAAATGACACTTAGTTCTCTTATATTTTAAAGAAAAAAATAATAATAAATGATCAAAATAACCCTTATTTTTATTTAAATGTTAAAATTATGGCTAAATAACTTTAAGCCCCTTTTATTTTTCATCTAAAAGTAGTTTCCTCCTGTATTGAAAAAATGACACTTAGCCCCCTATGTTTTAAAGAGAACAAAATAATAATAAATGACCAAAATAACTTCTTTACTATTTTAAATGTTAAAATTCCTTATTCAAGGTAACCTTAGATTTTTAGACAAAAAAGAAAAGTAAAAATAAAAAATCTCACATAATCATTAAAAGCTTAATCTTAATCAAACTTGATTTATATATAGGTCAAAATTTTCACTTGTTCATAAAAAAATTCTCACAAAATTTATACATGCACCAGTAAAAAAAATAGATAAGCAGCAACTCTAAAAGAAATAACTATTCAAAAACTCATTTCACCACCCTTACCAAATAAAAAAAATCAAAATTTTAAATTGATGAACCAAAATCAAATAAAGATGGAATAAAGTTCATAATTAAAAATCTCTTTCTCATTATCAAATGTGACATACAATAAAGCAGCAATGAAGTGTTGGTGTGACAAAATTACACCAATACACACATCAAGGACATTACAAAATCCAAGAAGGAAGTTTATAGGTTATTGTTGTTAGGATCCTTCGTATGGCTAGAGAGGGGGGGTGTGAATAGCCGACCCCAATCTTTCTCGTTTCTTCCTACGATTAGGTTAGTGCAGCGGAAATACAACGTAGAAAGAAAATAGGAGAAGAAAGACAAACCATATAACGAGGTTCGGAGATGAACTCCTACTCCTCGGCGTGTCCGTAAGGTGGACGAAGCCTACCAATCCGTCGGTGGATGAGTCCCCGGAAACCCGGCTAATAGATACTCCTTGTGGGTGGAGAAACCTCACCACAATCTTTGCAACAGCAATAGGAGTACAAATAGGAACAAGAAAACAAGAACAGAAATGTAAACAACACTTGCTTGCCTTCTTGAAGTCAGCAGGAACCCTGGTGAAGCAGCAGCTTCTCGGATCCAAGCCTAGCTAGAAAACCAGCAACAGGAAGAAGCTCACGCGAAGCTTTAGCACCCAACGAGCTCAACAAAGCTCGGCGGGAAGAAGAAGCGAAGCTTGAGAGGAGAACTTCGGAAGGAAGAAGAAATAGCTTGAGTATTTTCACGAAGTCCAGCCTTCTTTTATACTGCGAAGAAGAAGCGGAGAACTAGCGTTGCTACGCGGCTAGTGCGACCGATCGGTGGCTGATCGGTCGAATCTCTCGATCGGTCTTGGGGACCGATCAGATCTGTCTCTGACCGGCCGATCGCACCTCTCTGAAGAGAGTTCGCTTCGTCTCTGATCGATCGTGGACCGATCGAGGTGCGTGGATCGGTCCACGCACCGATCCTCCTTTCTCTTTGCCTTGTTGCTTTACGATCGGTGCGATCGAAGAACCTCGATAAGCCAGCGATCGTTATCGATCGGTCACGGACCGATCGATACCAATGTCGGATCGATCCACGATCGATCCGAGCTTGAGTTTTGCCCAAACCAAGTTCCAAGTCTTCGAACCAATATCCGGTCAACCTTGACCTATTGGTATCTCATGCTTAGCATCCGGTCACTCTCTTGACTGCTAAGACTCCCTACCAAGTGTCCGGTCAATCCCTTTGACCCACTTGGACTTTTCTCTTCGTGTCAAGTATCCGGTCACTCCCTCGACCTACTTGACCTTCTCAACACCGGATGTCCGATCACCCTTGATCCATCTGGATTTTTCCTGCCGGCTTCACTCACGGGACTTTCACCTAGCTTCACTCACTAGGGTTTTACCGGCTTCACCAGGATTTCCAATCTGCGGCTTCACTCACCGGGACTTTCAATCCTGGCTTCACTCAGCAGGACTTTCCAACTGTCTGGCTTCACTCACCAGGACTTTCCCACTGCCTGGCTTCACTCACCAGGACTTCCCCTTTCACCTAGCTTCACTCACTAGGATTTTCACCTGGCTTCACTCACCAGGACTTTCCACACTGCCTAACATCCCAGTTAGGACTTTCCCACTTGCCAAGCTCCCTGCTTGGACTTTTCCAGTGCTAAGTCTCCATACTTGGACTTTTTGCGTGCCAAGCTCCCTGCTTGGACTTTCCCAGTGCCAAGTCTCCATACTTGGACTTTTCAGGTCAACCAGGTCAATCCTTGACCTAGGGTTGGACCAATAAACTCCCAACCATCTATTCTTGTCTCACATCAAGAATAGAACTCTCTCACGAGTGTCAAACATCAACATACAACTCAACTAGGTCAACCTTGACCTAAGGTTGCACCGACAATCTTCCCAAGTCAAACATCAAAATACAACTCGAGTCAAGTCACCTCGAGTCGGTCAACTAGGTCAACCTTGACCTAAGGTTGCACCAACAATTGTGACTATAAGGTTAGCACTCAAACATCTTAATATATCATATAAACTCAAAATTATTAACATATAATGGATATCAACTATATTTGCATGCAGAAAAATAGTAAATGTGAGTTCTTCTAGTGGATGAAAGAAATATAAGAAGAAGTATAAGACTTCAACAGCTTTACCTTCCAAAATGTTTAGGTTAAGGTTAAACTTTCAACGATCATGTAAGATTTTTTATTTTTATATTTCTTTTGTTTCTAGAAATTTGAGGTTACTCTTATTTTTGTATTGGTGCAATTTTGTCACACCAACACTTCATTGTTGCTTTATTGTATGTCACATTTGATAATGAGAAAGAGATTTTTAATTATGAACTTTATTCCATCTTTATTTGATTTTGGTTCATCAATTTAAAATTTTAGTTTTTTTTATTTGGTAAGGATGGTGAAATGAGTTTTTGAATAGTTATTTCTTTTAGAGTTGCTACTTATCTATTATTTTTACTGGTGCATGTATAAATTTTGTAAGAGTTTTTTTAGAAACAAGTGAAATTTTTTACCTATATATCAATTAGGTTTGGTTAAGATTAAGCTTTCAACGATTATGTGAGATTTTTTATTTTTACTTTTATTTTTGTCTAAAAATCTAAGGTTATCTTGAATAAGGATGTCTCAGTTAGAATAATTTTAACATTTAGAATAGTAAAGGAGTTATTTTGATCATTTACTATTTTTTTTCTTTTTTTCTTTAAAACATAGGGGGCTAAGTGTCATTTTTTAAATACAGGAGGAAACTACTTTTGGATGAAAAATAAAAGGGACTTAAAATTATTTAGCCATAATTTAACATTTAAATAGCAAAGTAAGGGTTATTTTGGTCATTTATTATTTTTTGTCTTTTTTCTTTAAAACATAGGGGAGCTAAGTGTCATTTTTTAAACATAGGGGGGCAAACTGCTTTTGGAAGGAAAACATAAGGGGATTTAAAGTTATTTAGTCATTATCTTATTACGGTTTCATAAAAATAATAAAAAAATCGGGATGCTTTATCCTATCACTCTCCCTAATTTACTAATCATGTCAATTAAATTAGATGTAATCATTAGTCGATTGGCCTGAAATGTACAACTCATGATTTTATCCTCCGCGTGATTTCCTTGTTGTTCGTCAAATTGTAACCTAGGACCCGAAGGGTTTCAACTCTTATTTAATTTAGTGGGGAGAATTGCCTCATCTTTATACACCAAGTTGAACGGAGTCACGCTAGTAGTCCTACAGGGTGCCATTCGAAAGGACCAAAATATGTTAGGTGACTTCTCTACCTAAGTCCCCCGACATGCTCTAGTTTTATTTTCAGCTAGTTCCCTATTTGTAACTTTCATGTTACTCTAAGGTTTAACTACATAGGTGCAGATTTATTGAATCTTTAACTCTTAACGTCATACTTGCATTCTCCTACCCTAGAACCATCACCAGTTAGTGGTAATCAGCCATCATAGGATTCCTAATCAATATACTATATTTTGCCACAAAAACTTCATTACTACCTCCTTTGTGATTCATGCAAGAGGCTTAGCTTTCATTTATTTGAAAAAATAGCTAATAATAACGATCAGAAACTTCTTCTGGGTAGGATCGTTACTCTATGTTCCACTCAATTTGGGAAGACCTTACAATGTTTACACCCTACTAGTAGGGCAAGCAAGTCGCGACCATCATCTTCATACAATAGGGCAAGTCTGCCAAGGATGATGCCTTTGGCATGTTTGACAAATCTTTACCATTTGGTGTGCATTTTGCTCCATGGTTAGCTAGAAGTCGCCTACTAATAGAGTCTTTCGAGTGAGGACCCTTCCTCCCAAGTGACCACTACAACACTTTTCATGTATCTTCTGAAGTACGTAACCCTCCTTCTGCCCTAAACACTATAGAAGAGGTCTAATGAAGGAGTTCTTATTTAGGGCTTCCACCACTTTTATGAAGCGAGTTGTCCTATGCCATAATTGTTGAGCTCGAATGGGGTTGATGGGGAGTATGCCCTCTTGGAAGTTTGCCGAGAACTTTATTCTCTAATCTATCTACGCTTCCTCTTGGGGTCATTTTGTCTGAGGGAGCAACTTAATCTGGGCAATAACCTCTCTAGCATTCTATGTAAATACCCTGTGGTAGTTTTGATATGATCAACCAAGTTAAGTTAGGTCATGTGTATTTGATCTTTGTGTCTAAGTGTGCAGGAGCGTAGGAACACAAAAAGTCGAGTGGAAGACGTATCTAGTGAGAAGAATGACACGGAAAAGGAGCTGACGAGCTCGTGTATCCGAGGGACGAGGTGCTATAGAAAAGTACACTAATAGATGAGAAGGACATGCGCGGTGTTTGAGGAACGAGAAGTCGGGAAGGAAGCCTACTCGAGGAGAAGGTTAGTTCAGTTTGGGTGAGTTTAACTCCGGATAATCAAATCATCAGCCACGCGAAGAAGACCAGCTTGGTCTGCCTTGTGGAAGGCGCCTTCACTAGCCGTTACCCGAGGATAAAGTTTTATACTTGGCGGATAAAATCTATCTGATAGAAGGCGCATTGGACCACTTTGAAGACGCCTTCAAGTTGTGAATAATATTTTCCAAGGGCTATAAAAAGATCCTTGGAGTTTAACAACTCTTGTATTCATTTCCTAGCACATTTCTAAACATTCAACGAGTATAAGAGGCTCCTCCTCCTTCAATGAAGGAAACTTTATAGTGTTTTCATTTACCTTGGATTAGCAACCACCTAGGTTGTGACCAAGTTATTCTTTCGTCTCTTTTATTTTTAGTTGTTAAATTAATTTATTATAATTGTGCGACTAATCTATGTTGAAAGATCGAGAAAGGAGTATTTTTATTTTACAACCAATTCACCTCCTCTCCCCTCTTGTCGGCCTACTTATGCCAACATTCTAGTCTCCCAAGGAGTTGGCCATCCTGGCCGATTCATCCACACTACAGTCCTCTTGCCACCTACTTCATCATCACCTCTAGGAAGTGTTCCTTAGCCCGCTCATACACTTCTAAATGCCTTTGGAGCTTCTCATCCTTGATCTCAAATGCTTCCTTCACTTGTTGAGCTACCAATTGCAAGTCTAAGTGGACTAAGACTCATGTGGACCTTACATTCTTCATCACTTAAAACCCTATTAGTAAGGTCTTGTACTCAACTTCATTATTAGAGGATCGAAAGTGAAGTTGCACAGCCAACTTCATCTCATCTCCCAGGAGGAAACAACTTCAACTCGACTCCACTTCTTTTTACTATTCAAATATTCATCCACAACTATAACTCTATTTCTTTAGGATGAGCTACTTTCACTATGAAATCCACTAATGCTCGCGCTCGGATACTCTACTATGGTTGATATTTAATATCATACTCGTTTAACTCTGTGTCTCATTTGATGAGTCTCCCTATGACCTTCGAATGTGTCAAAAAGCACCCCCAATTAGAGTATCCATCAGGATGGATATATGATGGAATAGGAAGTATGGACACAAACAATTGGTCATCAATATAAGCACCAAAGTCAACTGAGCTCTGGACCCTTCAGCAAGTAACTAAACTAATGTAATAAATGGGGTTGGTCCCCTCTTAACTAACAAGCACTGAACTCATTATCGCCTCTGATGTTGCTAAGTATACTCATAGTCATTCCCCCAAAATTGACTTGGACAAAATAGAGAGTTGCACCAAATAAACCTTGAGCTCCTAAAAAGCTATTGCACACTTATTGCCCCATTGGAACTGTGCAACCTTCCTCATGATCTTGAAGAAAGGGAGGCTTTTATTTGTTGATCGGGAGATGAAATAGGAGAAGCCAATTACCCAACTAATCAAATGTTAAAGCTTTCACACATTTCGAGGGACTGTATATTTCACACGACCTCTATTTTCTCAGGGTTGGTCTCTATTGCCCGCTTCGTCACCATTTAGCCTAGGAATTTATCCTTCTTGACCCCAAAAATACACTACTCTAAGTTCAGTCTCATACAATACTTTTATACTATGGCAAAGATCTCCAAATTTGATACCAAATTAGTAGCCTAAGCTGACTCGACAAAGATGTCATCAACATAATCCTCTACTTTTCACCCAACTTAAGGAGCAAACATCTTATTCATTAACCTTTGGTAGATGAGCCTAACGTTTTTCAGTCTAAAGGGCATGACTAAGGGGAAACGTGGGACACATGGGCAATCACTCGACGTTCTCATTCATTGTAATAAAACTAACATTCTCCTAATCAA
This sequence comes from Zingiber officinale, assembly GCF_018446385.1. Lineage (NCBI taxonomy): Eukaryota > Viridiplantae > Streptophyta > Magnoliopsida > Zingiberales > Zingiberaceae > Zingiber > Zingiber officinale. The sequence continues at coordinate 111,875,364 of NC_056001.1, read as the reverse complement.
TCCTAACTAAGGGGATCTGATGGTGTTCTTAGTAAGCGTCTATCATAGATATAAATTCATATCTCATTGTAGAATCTACCAGTTGATCAATGTAGGATAGAGGATAATATTTTTTCAAGTATATCTTATTTAAGTTACGAAAATCCATGCACATCTACAATTTTCGTATGGGTAGTAAAGTATACCATGCAAATGTGTCTAGCCTCATAGTAGTTTTTAGGCCTCCTCTCGAATGACTAGATCCTTCTGTGACTTGAAATGCTATCTCTTTTGCTTCACCAAGTGGACAATAGCAAGATATGCAAATAGTGTTCCATAACCTCCATCGATATCCCCACTAAGTTTTGAGGTGACCACACAATTACACATCACAATTTCTGATAAAGTAATTGATCAACTCTTTTCTTTGTTCAAGATCTAACAACCTCATAGCTACTCAATTAACCCTTTTTTTGCTTCCTCTAGAATAATGGGGTATCACTTCCACCTCCTCTTCAATCGTGAAAGTGGTCGTTGCTCCTTGGACTAAGTGAACTTCATCCCGCCTACTCCTTGTGCTAGCTCAGTTTATCTTTTTCCGGAATCTCTTCTAATCCATTTAGATAATCTATAACACTTGTGGGAGACCTACTAATCTCCCCTAATATCCCCATTTTCTTTCGTATAAGAAACTTGATCTTTTGGTGATAAAAGGAGGCTACAACCTCGAAGGCACACCCACCCAAAGTCAGGAGGGTGTGCCCGCAACTATGAAAATGACTATGGTGGTCCTCCATCTTAGCTTCTCACCTAGTGAGACAGACAACCTAATTTAGCATAACAATTGAACTGTATGCTCAAAAAAATCAAACAAGGGGATAACCATCGGTTGTAGATTCTTCATCCTCATCCTCATCCTCATCCTCATCTATTTTAAAACTTTTTAACAGAGTACATTTACAAAACTAACTAAATCGACAAAAACCTGAGTTGCATCATAATTGATCACCGTTTTTCGGATGACCAAGATATTGTTGTGGGGCATCCCACTCCTTCCGGGCCAAATCCGATCATAGGTTCGTCCTAAGCTCTCAAGAAATTGACTACTAGGAATTTTCGTTGGATATATATTTTTCATGTCTAGTTAGAATTATTATCTATTATAACACTTGAATTCATCTTGATGACTCCTTAAGTGGTCTGGTTTCTCAGGCTCCCTGTCAAGCCTTCACTCGGTAGGGGTGTTATACCTTCGCCTTTTAGGTTACTTAGGGGCCAACCCTATTGGCTCCCTACTACAAGAAATTTGGGATTCAACAATGGTTTTTCATCGTTGTTGTAGGTTATAAAAAATTGTTGTTATAAGTCGTAATGTTAAAGGGGTGCTCAAAGACAACAGTGAAAAATCATTGTCGTTGACAAACGACAATAGTGAAAAATTATTATCTTTTTACTCGATCGACAACAGTTTAATAATGGTTTTAAATCGTTTTCTTTGGGTGCTTTAGACAATAGTTTGACAACGTGTTTAAACTGTTGTCTTTGGATGCTTTAGATAATAATTTCACAACAAATAAAAATTATAGTCTTTTGTTTTACGTAGACAATAGTTTGACAACAACAAAAAATCATTGTGCTTTCAATTGAAAAACAATGATTTCATAACATTTTAAAATCATTATCTTATTTAAAACACCTTGCATCAAAAAAAATATTGAAATCAATTCAACAACAACAACAATAGCATCATAAAAAGTGCACCTCACATTAATAAAAAGTGACAATAGTAATTATCCATCTTATACTACAAGATATTGTAAATACAAATAGACTTAGCAAAAGTTGTGGTTTCTTTTGCATAGACAAATTAGAAATCATTCTCAATGTCGTGTCTTCAAGAGTAGAGTTGAGCAAGTTGTCATGCATGGAATCGCAAAGCTAGTCATGAGTGCCTGAAATAATAAATCGAATCATAAATACTCATTCAATAATTATGATAAGGACGTAATGCTTTGCTGAAACTTGAAGGAGAAGAAATATAGGGTAAATTTGTAGGCATGGATATATTATTGCAGCACAGGCAAGCTGACTAAAAGTGGCATAGTCAATATCAATCTAACATAGCCAAAAAAAATAAAAAAATCAAAGGTCAAAAGTAATCTTCTTCAGTTTCTTGTTTTCATATGCAAATATTAATTCACTCTTTAATATCCTCTCTCTCTCTCTATATATATATATGCTAATGAATTACTAATTCTTTTATTGAGAGTTATTCTTCATGTGCTAGTACTTTATTTACTTTTTGGCTCAAATGATATGTCATCTATGTTATTGGAATTCGAATATAACTAGCCAACACATATGTGGATGTAAGTGTCTAATATAATTATTTCTATTTTTTTTACCAAGGTCATAGAGATAATCTTACACTAGAGTGTGACATTCAATATATGTTAAAATAGCCAGAGATTGAACTCATAAACAGAAAATATTGAATTGCATAAATTCTTGCACCAAGCTCATTGGGCTCTGGATTCAATATAGGAACCATTCCAAGTGACACAAAGAATGGTTAAGCCAAAGACTATGTAGAGTAATTGAGTAAGCCAAAGCAAAATGTGAATGCAAGACATGTGAGGGCAAACAATCCTCGTCGATGTCTCTGTCTGCTATCTGATCAATTCATAGTTCCCTCTGTCAATTCCAAACGAACTAACACCATACAAAAGATGTTGAACAGCTAATTCAGAATAGAGATTCTCAAATTCCGATACCTATCGATCGAAACCATCGATCTAAAATTGAAGAGATGAAATCTATGCATGAAAGTATGAGATACAATAATTACAAAAACAAAAATTATAGCTAGCTTGGTCCTCAAATAGATATATAGGAAGGAAAACCAAGATCCAATAAACCGTTCTGAACTATCAAATCTAGGACACGGAATTGTAAGGACGCCAGAGATCACAGGGACTAGATTAATTGTCTTTTTTGTTGTCAACATGGGAAACCTTTAGTTTCTATTTCATTCTTAGTCGGGATTATGAATCTCATTCAGTTTCTATCACAAAAATAATGAAACTTTAAACTACAACTTAGTGTGAGGCTCGCACATGTATCATTATGATTAACTAATGAAAATATATAAATTTACTAAGCTAAAATTAGAAGAATATATACAATTCATTTCAAATGCAATAAAATGAATTCATGTTCATACCTATTCATAAATATAATATTGTATGCATTCGGCTACCTCGGAGTGCACTTCATCAATTTTTTCTTCAGAGTACTCTACTTTTTTGAACTGTGAACACACATAACTTATATAATCTTAAAGAACAAAACATAATTAATTAAAAAAATGACAACTAAATAACTTATAATTATTTTAGATAATAAAGATAATATTACTATCGATCGCAGTGCATCTCCTTCGATAGTTGTAATTTTTTCTGTAATTTGTCTCATAAATGTCATCATATAATAACTACATTGTTTTGCATCTGACTGCTTAGGAGCCTACATTAAAAAATGTCGGATTGTTAATGACCAATATACACATTAAAATATTTGATTGAAATAAAAGTACACATACCTTGATTACTTCCCATTGTACTTTCTTTCTTCTTTTTCTTCCTTTTTTCGAATTAAACAATTTTAATGCCTTTCATATATACATTCAACATAGTTGATATATGAGTGTTTTATGACTAAATTAATGGATAATAAAATCATATATGAACTCACATTTCCACAACATATTTTCAATCTTCATCGCGAATGCCGGTGGCGGATTTACAAGGGGGCTTGGGGGGGCCACGGCCCCCCCAAGTCTCCATGTAAATCCTCCCTATATGTGCATATATATGCATGGTTATATTATATATACTAGGATATATATATATAGTATACAGATATAATTAGAATGGAGTACAAGATGATGAAATTAATCTTCCTTTTTAATATATTTTAATATAATCATGATATACTTATTAAATATGCTATATAATTTTAGAGAAAAATATTTCTCTTGGGTGTTATTTAATTTACCTGATAGGAATTATGTTGGAAAAAAAAATTAAATTTAACAAAAGGAAACTACTAATCATTAATTATATACAAATATTATTAGTAATAATATTATTAGTTTATTATTATATAGAAATCTTTTCTAATTTATGATATAGACATTTTCTCTCCTATGGCTAGACATCTCGATCTTTTCCAATTCACACCAAAATCATTATTGTTGCTTTCTTTGTCAATTATAGCATCGTCGATCGCCAAAATTCAAAATTGATTACATATTTAGAAAGTCCGCAACCTAAATTTTCTGTTGGTAGTTTGATATCAAAATCTTGAAGTAATATCGCAACTTGAGAAGGGTCGTTGGCCCTTGTTTCGTGTCGGAGCTACATTTGAACTTGTTCATTATTGTTGTCTTGTCAACCACGGTAACCTAGGACGGTGATTTCTAGGTAAATTTTGACCTCGATTTCAGTGATAAATTAAGAATTCGGAGGTTGTTCATGGGTGTACAAATTTCTGACGATAATTATTTTTGTCACTTAGCATGCGGCCCCCCTAAATTTAAAATTCTGTATCCGCCCCTGGCGAATGCAATGACTTAGAGAATCCAACAAGTAAACAATCTCCTTATGAGGTTCAAGGACAGTGAGATTTCAATGGAAACTATACACAAACACATAATCAGTACATACAATTCACTAAAAAAAGCAATTAAAAATGATTTAATTACTCGTTACAACTTGGCACCAAAACCAATTGATTAACTAATGCACTAATCATCCTATCCGCTAAAAAACTTACCCTTTGGTTCAACCTTTTAGTTTTATATGTTTTGTCATGTGTGGTTTTTGAAAGTTTAGAATGTTGTGCGGATTTACAAATATGAATTTATCAATCTTGTTTTCTTTCACCAACTTTTTATAAAGATGCCTACCATTTGAAAGAAAAGAAAAATAGAATTATATTAAATACTAAATACTAAACTAATAAAGTATGTGCTTCTTATATACTAAATTAATAAAAGAACAAACAAAGTTTAAGTTAATTTGAATACTTACCATATGTAAACAATCAAATAATTTGTTGAAATTGGCTCCGAGTGATACAAAGATTTAATGTCCACAAGGTGCAAGTTTAGTTCATAATCATCTTGAAATACCTCATGATCTAACAAAATCGACAATTTCCTTCCATTCTCAAGAGCACGCTTACAAGTTCAGTTCAATTCATAATCATCTCAAAATATTCACATGATAGCCTATCTTTTGACATTCATTCTTTGTTCATTTTTATTACAAGTACTAATCAGCTAGAAATGAGCCAACACCTACCTTCAAAACAATTGTACATCATACAACAATATCTTAACACACAAAGAAATATCACATAATCATAGCATATGACTGTATCAGAATAATGAAGTAAGTTAAGCCTACTTCAACAGCTCACGTGTTGGCATGTGTAAAACATGACAGCACTAATAGAATAAAAGGGATGATCAGTAGTTGCTTTGTAATGGGTGTTAAAAATATATAGTCTCTTTATCATGTCTTGTATTTCATCTAATTGAGTTACAACAGAAAATATAGATTCAGTAACCAATCATTTGGCCTATTTATGATCTAAAATTTTTTATAGATCCCTTGTTATTGAAGGTCGACTCTAGAACATGCATGTTATAGATCCCTTCATATCATCAAAGATGGTGTTGGCTCATTTCTAGCTATACAGTGTGGGAGAATGAAAATTCATGCTTGTACTACTTTAGACATCCACAAAATACAACAGTTCTTCAAAGTAACTAAAGAACCACACTGACTTATTAAACCCAAACCTTTAATCTTGTTTGACTTATTGTAGAATCTCTTATCTCAAAACAAGAAAAAAGGTGTAAAAACATTAGATCACAATCCAAACAATATTTCTCACTTAGCAATTAATGAAAGCAATAGAAATACAATTTTACTGGAGTGAAATTCTGATTTTTTTTTCCATAGATTGTTAACCAATGTTATTAGGATAGATTATTACCTTCTCCACAGAATTAGCCCACCAAGAGAGCCCGAGGAAGATGATGAAGAAAAAGAACCCCAAAGATCATATTCTCTCTTGAATCCCAAGAACGATCGGTGCGGAGAAGTGGTGGAGGAGGCGTTGAGGAGACACAAAGGAGGGTTTTGGCGGAGGAGGCGCGGAGAAGTGCAAGCGGCTAAGTTTTGGCGGAGGAGTCATGGAGGAGGGGTTTTGGTGGAGGAGCGGTGCTTGGCAAAGGAGAGGAGGAGTCACAAAGGAGTGATGCTTGGAGGAGTAGCAAAGAAGGAGGTCGCGAAGGTTTTTGTTCGTGGAAGAATCGTGGAGAAGTTGCGAGTCGCGAAGCTAGATTTTTGGTTTTGTTTTTTTTCATGAAGTTTAAAAAGACTATTGTTTATTATCATGATTTTGGGATTCAACCACATCTAACAGACATCAATTTAATAAAACTATTGTATAAGCAACATTAAAAGACGATAATTTAAAAAAAAATCATTGTCTTTGACATACATTAGACAATAATTTTTTAAAAATCATTATCATTTAAAAAGAAATATAGTGAATAATAACGATTTTCAATAAAACTGTTATTAAATGATAAAAAAATAACAGTTTCACAAAAAAATCATTGTCTATTAGATGTAATTAAATCCAAAATTTCTTATAGTGCCCTAGGATGGAGAGGAGGAGGCTCTATAGGGAGTAGTCACCACCAACATTAGAGTACCCTGATGGCCATGTTTATCTCTTAGTTAAATTTGAGGTGTGTAGAATGAACATTCTCATGGTGGAAAGAACAAAAAGTGATCGATTGGGGGCGATGAGATTCTTGGGCAGTCTCCTCGGAAGATGCTACTCGTCGCAAATTTACATGGCTTTTCCTTGAATACCCTCAAGGGGGTAGGATACAAAGGGAATCGTGGAAGCACAGACTGTGATTGGGGTCAGTGCTTTAGTCAACACTCTTTAGCTTCCACTTGCCAAGACAAGCACTGCTCTCATCATGCCTTCTAAGTCTCATCCACAATAATATACTTTTCTATCATGTGAGCAATTCATCATAGTCTCATGGGGGCTTCTTGGCTTAGAGTTGGAAAAAATTATCCTCCCTTAAATCCTGGATGAATGCTCCAGTTAGCATTTTTAGAGCCGATGAAAGGAGGTCCAAAGCTACCCGATTAAACCTCTAGATGTACTCCCGCAAGGGTTCCTCTGTCTTTTTTTATATTAAACAAGTTAAAGGGCTTTTGGGGTACTTCTTAGAGATGAACAATTGATGTAGGAATATGGCAAAAAAATCTTCAAATGACTAAAAAGACTCGAGCTTCAGGGGTGTTAAACCACTATTGTGCAGATCCAACAAAAACGGTGAGGAAAATGTGACAATTAACTCCTTTTGAGCATCAATGTAGCATGTTGCATTCTCAAACCGTCACAAATGCTCCTCCAGGTCCATAATGTTATTGTTGGTGTAGAAAACATCATATAATCAAATCTGAATTTTGATGTTGGTGCTATAACCTCTAGTGTTGTTTTGATGTGTTATAATTTTAAGTTATGTCCTTGTTGAGTTTTAATATGTGTGCATAAGTGTACAAGGACTTAGGAGAATAAACATATACTCAATAGCTAAGGAGCATCAGGGATGACAAACCTTGACAAAAGATGTAAGCGAGCGAGAAATAAGACACGGGAAAGGAGTCGACGGGCTCGGTGCATTTGAGGTATGAGTATCTACAAAAGAGTACTCCGACAAAGCGAGAACAACACACAGGAGTGAGCCAAAAAACTTGTTGTATTCAATTTCTACAAGTGCACAGTTGTCATTGAGTAATAAAATATCGATCCTACGAGAACTGCGATTAAGCACATATTGATTTTGTAATGTTGGTTATCTTGACAATAAGAATTGGTTGAGTTCATTAGAGAGAGAGAGAGAGAGAGAGAGAGAGAGAGAGAGCCATTGAGAGAAGAGAGCGGGTAGTAAGGTGTGTGTGTGTGTGTGAGAGAGAGAGAGAGAGAGAGAGAGCAATTAAGAGAAGAGAGTGGTTTGTGAGATGTGTGTGTGAGAGAGAGAGGGAGAGAGGGAGATGTTAGGACCCTTGGCGGTCGACTAGAAGGGGGGTGAATAACCCCTACACAAAATCAAACAAAAATACCTTCCTCAACTTATAACTTAAATAAACACTTGCATAAAAAAGAATAAGGAAACCAAAGAGACAGAGACACAGAAGTTTTTACTTGGTTACAACTGGGAGTTTTTCAAGATGCTTGTTGTTTAAAAAGCTTTGGGAGCAAGACTGCTTATATAGCCTTACTCGGGATGCCTAGATGGGTTCCAGGTGTCTGGAGGGGGATAAAATTTTATCCCCTTTACAACGGATTACGATCAAATGTGATCCAGATAAACTTCAATTCTGAGTGCCCGAAAGGGTTCCGGGCGCTTGGAGTCTGGGCGCTGGGACCTGGAAAGTCAACCATGGTGACTTTTTCAGTCCGGGCCTTCCGCTCTGGTTTCACTCACCTCGGTTCGGGTCTTCCGCTCTAGTTCCTCTTGCTTGGGTGATCTTGGCCATCCGGAATAGAGTTCACCCGAACCCAACTTCCGACCTTCTCGAGCAAGCTTCCGCTCATGGCTTCTCGTCCCTCGGAAATGTCGTGAGCCTCCTTCTAGTCCGCCCGCATACTCTTCCGCATCTCCTCGTCCCTTGGACGCACTGAGTCCATCGACTCTCTCTCGTGTCATCCTTTTCGCTAGCTGCGTCTTTTGCTCGGCATCCTGTGCTCCTAAGTTCCTACACACTTTGACACAGAATTAAACACAACAAAACCTAACTTAATTTGTTTAATCACATCAAAACAACTTTGGGGTACCAACAATCTCCCCTTTTTTGATGTGAGCAACTCATGTTAAGTTAGGGGAAACTAACATAAAATAAAAGAAATAAATTTACAATTAAAGTGCAATTTTTTTTTAAAAAAGGTTAAACTACTTCCCCCTAGACTTAATATTCCCTTCTCCCCCTTTGATCATATAAAAATGGGGTATAAAAAAAATCTAAGGGTAACATTTTCAAAAAATAGGAAATAATTTTCAACATTTTGAAAAACTTATCAAGTTTTTGAAAATAATTTTGATAGCAAAAAAATTACAATAATGTTAGAAAAAAATTATAAAAAGATATCACCAAAAAAAACATCAATAATGTCCTAAGTTTGAAAAAAACTAATTTTGTAGAAATAATTTTGATAAAGTAAAAAAAACTTTAAGTCCTTTTAAAATTTAAAAAAAATAATTTTGTAGAAATAATTTTGGTAAAGTAAAAAAAACATTAAATCTTTTTAAAATTATAGGTTAAAAAAAATTGATTAACTATTTAAAGTATTATTTAATTATAAATATTTTATTAGTTAGTCAATTAAATATTTTATTTTATTAATTGACTTCTAGGCTATGGTGAGCCACTAGGCCTTCTTGATTATTGGAGCAACAACCACTTTCTAGACAAAACCTCTTAAAGAAATTCAAACATTTAATTTTGTTGCTGAAAGCGCTAAGTCTAATTAAAGTTCAAGTTAGACAATACTTTGAAACCCAATATAGGCTCTAGCCAACTGAATTAACTAAGAATTTTTTAGGAACATATTTCTTTAAAAAATTTCTAATTTGTCCCTTATGAAATTTAAGATGTCAGCTTAGTCTATTATAATTTTGAGTTCTAACATTCAAGCATGCATAATTTTTCAAGTTTTTTATTTCATTTTGTAAATTATCATTTTTCAATTTAATTTTATCAAATTCTTCTAATGGACAAGATTTTGCTAGAATTAATTTCAACTCTTTAATTTCTTTTTCTATCTTGCAACAATTCTTTGATAAATATTTTATAAACTTAAATAACTTATCAGGAGGAAGAGATCGTACTTGACTTACCTTATTCGATCTCGTTATCCGTAGCTCTGCTTAGACTTAACTTGACTAGCCAAGTGAAAGCTGCTATCCTCTGAATAGTCAGTAAGTAGCTAACTGGTTAGGCAGATGGTGTAATGTCAGGTTCAGGGGGAGCAATAATTATTTTCACATCTATTCTGTTAAAAATATTTTTTGGGAAAATATTCTTCTAAAAATGTTTTAGAAATGTATTTATGAAACCTAACCTTTGTAAAACTAAGTTTTTTGTTAACCTTTTTAATACTTGATTTCAAAAATTGTATGTTATAAACTTGGTTTGAAAACTGATTTTGAAAATCAAATGTTACAAACTTAGTTTTGAAATTATGATTGTTGGGGTTGCAAGGTTGCAAACATAGTCCCATATTGGAAACACATGGGAAAGATCATGGGTTTATAAGAGAAAAGATATCTTCATTGGTATGAGGCCTTTTGGGGAGAGCCCAAGAGCAAAACCATGAGGGCTTAGGCCCAAAGTGGACAATATCATGCAATTGTGGAGATATCTAAATTCTTTTCGATCCTACAATTGGTATCAGAGCCTGGACTGCCATTTAACCGCCGACTGTGCACAAGAGCTATGGTCTGATTGAGCCATGTGGGTACAATATTGACCTCGAACAAAGAAAGTGGGGGCTCCTATGTTTGGATCAAGAGGACCAGACACCAGGCAGGAAGTCCTAGTTGCGACTAGGCAAGGAAGTCCTAGTAGGTCGGGTGGACCGAGGGGCAAGAAGACCTGGTGGGTCGAGGATCGGACGTGGGAAGCCTATGGTCCTTTATTTGAGGGGGGGATTGTTGGGGTTGCAAGGTTGCAAACATAGTCCCATATTGGAAACACATGGGAAAGATCATGGGTTTATAAGAGAAAAAATATCTGCATGAGGCCTTTTGGGGAGAGCCCAAGAGCAAAGTCATGAGGGTCTCGGCCCAAAGTGGACAATATCAAGTCATTGTGGGGATATCTAAATTCTTTTCGATCCAACAATGATTTCTCAAACTTAATGTTGAAATTTAATTTAAGAAAATAGAAACTTAGTTTTGTAATTGTGAGTTTTCAAACTTAATTTAAGAAAATAATAACTTAGTCTTCAAAAGTAGATTTCACAAATTAAACCTTGAAAAATTAGATTTTGAAGATTGAGTTTTACCTGATTTTTGAAAATATTACTCTTGAAAATTTTCTTTATAAAATTTGTGTTTGAAAAATGTTCAAGCTAAAGTTATTTTGATTTTTTTTTTGAAAATATGGAATTTTGAATTTTTTTTTTAAAAATAAGCTTTTATAAACTTATGGTTGCAAAAATTATCTGTTGAAAATCTGCAAACTTATTACTAAGTCACTTTTCTAAAAATTAGCTATTTTTCATAACTTAGCTATTTTGAAAAGGCTAAGAGATATTTTTTAAAGCAAAATCTTTAATTATTTTAACTCCCCCGAGTCAATCTGACTTGTTTCTTGCAATTGTCCATATTCTTTATTGCAATTTTTCTATATTTATAATATGTTTGTGTTTGATGAATGCCAAAGGGGGAGGGTTAGGTGGTTAAGTTAGCTAAAACAAATTGAAAATAAAAACTAACTTAAAAACCTGTTAATGCTTGTTTTACTTGCATTTAACACTAACTTAACCAAGTTGTCATTCCATCAAAAGGGGGGAGATTGTTGGTGCGGTTAGCACTAACGGTCTAACCCAGGTTTTGATGAATGACAAAATAAGTTAAGTTAGTTTTGTTGTTGATCTAATACTCTGACCGAGTGTGCAGGAGAAGCTTAGACAGGTCGACGAGCTGATCGGATGTCTGGCACGAAGCCCAGCTAGGTCGACAGGTTGACCGTTTAGCTGGCACGAAGTCCAAACGGGTCGACGGGCTGACCGGACGTTTGGCACGAAATCCAGCTAGGTCGACGGGCTGACCGAACGTTTGGCACGAAGTCCAGCTAGGTCGACGGGCTGACCGGATAGCTGGCGCGAAGTTCAGACGGGTCGAAGGGTTGACCTGACGTCTGGCAGGTAAGTAAAGGTAAGTCATTGGAGGGGAGTGACTGTGAGGACGCGTTCCCTCGAAGGGAATTTAGGCGTCGATCTGACTTAGAACCATTTCGGAACTCTAAGTCGAGATTGTGACTAGAGTCCGGTCTCAGAAAGACGGAATCTAAGTCATACTCTTTCTATTGAATTACGAACTATGCTAATAACCTGTTTTGCAGGAGATATGAGTGCCTCGGACTAATGTTTTTCTTGCAAGAAGGAAACTGCTGGAAAACAAGGTCCGGGCGCCCGGGAGGTACCCAGGCGCCCAGAGGCGAACTTTTATCCCCAACGTCACTGTGCCACGTGGAGCTCGCTGGTTGGCTTGGCTATGTCACAACCAGGGCGCCCTGATGGTTCCAGGCGCCCCAAACCTCCTTTATAAGGAGAGTCAAAGCTGAAGCTCCAACAACAACTTAAGAACTGCTCTCCTGTGCTCGTACGACGTTGCGACGCTCTTCCGATGACACACTCTTCTTTTAATTCTTTGTTCTCGCTGGTATACTTTTATTGTAAAGCAGTTGTACTTAGTTTGTAATAATTTATGAATTGCTAGTAAATTGCCCATCAAAAGCACCCTTGTGTGCGGGCCTTGGAGTAGGAGTCGACACAGGCTCCGAACCAAGTAAATCAAACTGTGTTAGCGTTGTTCTCTCTTTTCTCTTATACATTTTCCGTTGCGTAATCTCTCGATAAAAGTTTTTAAATCGATATTCACCCCCCCCCCCCTTCTATCGACTTTCACAATCCAACACTTCATCCTTCCACGTCTTTTGTCTTTGCAAAACTCAAGGTATTTGAACCAGAGAACTAAATCGCCCCTTACTTCATTATGACCCTCCGGTATATATCCAACATCCTTAGGACCCCTGTGATGTCAAATAAGGACCTCTTCCATATCTTTGATTTCTTCTTCTTGTTCTTTTTGAAAATACCTTTGTCAGTGAGCTTGTAGCTTTCGGAGGTTGTAGAGGGCATCAAGTTGCTTCTCATACTCAATATATGCTATAAAATCCTGCTTCAATGGGGAGCAGCGCTTGAAGCGATAACTCAAAGTCCTTACGGTGGCAAACAATCTCGGCAATCTCTTCACCGGAGAAGAGGCCTTGTTGCTCAAGGTCGTCAAGCTCATCGACTATCCACTCTATCCAATACTAGATTTAATTTTGAGCTTGAAACCATCGAGGAGGCCAGAAGCGCTCCTCAGAGGTAAGAAATCGAAGCGGAAAGGGAGAAAAACAAAGCTCAGGATTCAGAAAAGGGGAGTTACCTCATAAACCAAGATCAAGATCCCTAAAGGTCTTCTAACGACCCAGAGGAGATGACGTGAGATGGTTGAGGAGAGCTCTCCCATCCCCTGGAACTTGAATGATAATCGTATTTGATCACCTAATACGTCTCCCTGTCCCTTCCCCTAGAACCCTAATTTGACCCCCAGCTATGTCGACTATCTTCTCTACATCCTCCTTGTTCTCATCTTCGAGGGCAACGTGAAGGGTCGCCTCAACCCCAGCGGCGAAGGACGCGAACAGATAATGAAGATTTTGGTAGGGAGAGGGAATGAAGGTTTCGGTGGTGATGAGACGAAGAGGAAGTCGTGGAGGCATGCATGAACAAAGGCTTTAGGTTTAGGGGTAAATAAAATTGAGGAATAAAATTCACTTAAGAATGATAAATAACATCTCTAAATTTCTAACAACGCGTTGCACAATATTAATATTTTATTTTAAAAATATTATTTGTATATCATAGATAATATTCATTGATATTTTTTTACATGTCATCATTTATATAAATATAATAATATTAACAGCGTATTCTGTAAGCTGTTAATATTAAATTTTAACAACACACTTTGCACGCTGTAGAAAAGTCTTTTGGCATCGTATTTTTTCCGCACGCCGTTGTTTGTAAAAATATAATACTATCTGCAGCACACTTAATTGAGTGTGCCGTAAAAACTACTATTAACGGCGCGCCCTAATCGTGCGTCGTTGATAACGTGTTGCGGAAAGTCACATTTGTTGTAGTGGTGTTTCTTAAATTCTAAGTAGATTCACTTAACTAAATAAATTTAATATCTCATATTAATTTATTTGAGCATGACTATGCATTTCAGTAGCCTTACTTAATCAAGGGGCCTACAAATATCTCTTATGTTATATGGAAGAGACAAATCTCATCTACATCACTCACATCCCTTAGTATAACTCATTGCATACCCAGTGAACGCCTTTATAGTCCACCTTATTACATGTGACCAAAGTATGCAACTCCTTATATAGGGAACAATAGTGTCTTCAGGTCTAAGAATTATATATACTAATAGTCACTATAAGAATATTTATGACACTCATATAACAATCCATGAAACTTCTTATAACAGATTAATTCAGTACAGATTCTCTAATGCATACGCATGTGTTAATTTGATATTTTATATTCATAATTTGTAAGAATAAGTCATCAACTGACCTACATACCAATCTCAATGTATTAATATTGTCCTTGTATATTAATACTTGATTAGGAATAATTACCAGTCTTCCACAATTAATTCAACCAATTAATATGCTATAGACTTAAACCTACTATTCTAGGGCATTATATTTACTCAGTTAGAATAAACATAAAGTAAATATATCAAACAAAGCATTGCATATTATAAATATGATACAATAAATCCTAAGTCAATCAACTTATGATTGACTCTCAGGACTGACACTAACATAGAGACGTCATGTAGGGTATCCTTGAACGAAATTAAGGGGAGGCTCAGAGCAGGTCAAGAGTGACCGAATGCTTGAGGGGAGGTCTGGAGCAGGTCAAGAGTGACTGGATGCTTGCAGAGAGACTGATAGCAAGGTCAAGAGTGAACATATGCTTGAGAAGAGGCTCATGCCATGAGAGTAATGACGGTCCTTTATTTGAGGGGAGAATTATTGTAAATACAATCAAAGTCCCACATTCGAAATACATGGTAAAAAACATGAGTTTAAAAATGAAAGATATCTTTATTAGTATTAGGTCTTTTGGGTATAGCTTAAAAATAAATCTATAAGAACTTAGGCCCAAAGTGGGCAATATCATATCATTGTAGAGATATATGAATTTTTTTAGTTCTAACATGTCCTAGTATGAAATAATTTATAATTCAACTTAGAATTATCATGTTTTCTATTTTCTGTTGGTTGGTCCTAGGAAGATCGTACCAGTTCCACTGTATAAAAATTTTGTACAAGTGTCGAACTTTTCCTAATAACCTATTGTGTTCTTTAGAAATTAAATTCGGAATCGCAAACGGAACTTAACATTATTGATTCCAAATTTAAGTTATTTGTTCTTTTAGGTTTAGACTTGGATCGCAAACGAAACTTAACATTATTGATCCAAATCCACCTATGTTATAAATTTAATTAAATATTAATTTCAAAAATTGGCTCCCAGGTCAAACATGGCGAGACACTCGGCCTTCTTGGATATGGGAGCATCCACCACTGCCTCAACAAAGCCTCTTAATGAAATTCAATATTTAATTTCCTTATATAACCCTAGGTTTAACCGAAAGGAACAATCGAATCACAAGATCGAAAAAGTAAAATCAAAGAAACACAACTCGAATCACAAATTTGAAACCTAGAATTATATGCCTATTGTGTTTGGTATTTCAAAAAGGTATACAAAGAAAAACTAGTATGATGCGGAATAGAATTACTAGTTATACCTTTCTTTGTAAACAACAACCTCTTAATCTTCTACCGTATTCCTCTTCTTATCTCGGACGTCGTGTGGGCGACGATCTATTGAGACGAGAACCACCCAAGCTTCCTTCTCCTTTTTGTGAGTTTCGGCCACCACAAGGATTCCAAGAATAGATGAGGTTCAACCACACTACCAAGCTCCAAGGGATGCTAGAAACAAAATCTCATTTCTCTCCTTCTCCAAGCAATATCTGGCCACCAACAAGCTCCTTGAGAGTTGATGTCGATGGCCACCAATGAAGAAGAAAAGGAGGAGAGGAAGAGGATGAGAAAAACCGGCCACCACAAAGAAAATAGAAGAGAGGAAAACTGGAACTCAAGTTATGATGTGAGGCACCTCTACCCTCTCTTTTATATTCCTTGGTCTTGGCAAATAAGGAAAGTTTTATAAAAACTTCCTTATTCTCTTAGCCAATGAAAGGAAAGTTTAAAATAAAATTTCCCTTTCAAACTTAATGTGGTCGGCCACCTCTCAATCATCCAAGCAAGGAAAGTTTTAAACACAAGATTAAAACTTCCTTATTTGTTTTCGAAAAAAATAAAAATTTCTCTATTAATTTTCCCTTCATGGTTGGTAATAAAAGGAATTTTATAAATTAAAATCTCTCTATTAAAACACGTGGATGATTTCCAAAATGGAAAGTTATTTTTAAAATTAAAATTTTCCTCTCAATCTACAAATAAGGAAAGATATCAAATCTTTTCTTAATCTTTTGTAGAAACTTATAAAAGAAAAAATTTATAATTTTAAAACTCTCTTTTAAATTATGAACATAGTTACAAAAAAGGAAAGTTTTCTCAAAATTAAAATCTTCCTTTCAATCTATCAAATCTTTTCTTAATCTTTTATAGAAAGCTATAAAAGGAAATATTTAAATTTTAAACTCTCTTTTAAAACCATGAAATCCACATAAGAAAAATTTTAAAAAATAAAATCCTTTTAGTTTTATTGTGGTCGGCCACCTAAGCTTGGACTCAAGCTAGGGCCGACCACACTTCAATCCATCCAAGCCATGTCTTGGCCAACCCTTGCTTGGGCTCCAAGCTTGGCTTGGCCGGTCACATAAGGATGGGTAAGAATGTGGGTATGAGCTAGTATAATACTTTATAATTAAGAGTCTACGATAGAGAACGAGAGGAGGAATTGGTTTTGGTCTCCCAATGAAATTAAGCTTCCCGTGTTCGCCCCGAACACCCAACTTAATTTCATCAATAATAATTTATACCACTAAATAATTATTATTAAACTACTGTACCAATCCCAAATTACATTTTGGGCTCCTTCTTATTATGAGTGTGTTAATCTCCCTGTGTTTAAGATGTCGGATGTCCACTAATTAATTGAGTTACTGATAACTCACTTTAATTAATATCTTTGTCCAAGAGTAGTACCACTCAACCTTATTATCGTGTCGGACTAAGTCCACCTACAGGATTTAACATGGCAATCCTTATGAGCTCCTCTTGGGGACATTATCAACCTAGATTACTAGGATACAGTTTCCTTCTATAATCAACAACACACACTATAAGTAATATCATTTCTCAACTTATCGGGCCTATTGATTTATCGAGCTAAATTGCACCCTTTGATAAATTAAAGAAATAAATACTAAATATATGTACTTGTTATTATATCAGGATTAAGAGTACACACTTCAATAATAACAGAGGTCATGTTCTTTTATGTAGTCAGTATAAAAAGAAACTACCTCAAATGATCCTACTCAATACACTCATAGTGTACTAGTGTAATTTTATAGTCAAGATAAACTAATACCAAATTACACTACGACTATTCCAATGGTTTGTTCCTATCCATCTTAGTCGTGAGCTACTATTTATAGTTTATAATAAACTGATAACATGATCTTCTGTGTATGATACCACACACCATGTTATCTACAATATAAATTAATTGAACAACTACACTTAGCATAAATGTAGATATTTGACCCATGTGATTCTTTATTTCAAAATAAATGTTTACAAAAAGCTAGGCTTTTAGTATACACTCTAACATTTTCATGATAAATAACACTAAACTCTGAATTCGAGTTTAGAGTTTCTTTGACCAACCTTAAAGTCAATTGTGACTTGTTAGGACTTTTCATTGCCTAGCATCCGGGTAGCCTTGATATGCTAGGGCTTCTTCACCAAGTGTCCGATCAAGTTGGATTTTCCTCTTGCTAACCTTTTCATTAAACTTCTCCTTGCCTAACCTCCAGTTAGAACTAGTTACTCGATAGACTTTTCACCTACCTAACCTCAGTTAGGACTTTACTCTGCCTAACCTTTAATTAGGACTTTCCCCTGCCTAACCTCTAGTTTGGACTAATCACTCAATTGACTTCTCACTTCTCACCTACCTAACCTCAGTTAGGATTTTCCCTTGCCTAACCTCCAATTAAGACTTTTCGTTACTTAACCTCCAGTTAGGACTTTTCTATGCTTAATCTCCAATTGGACTTTCCCTTGGCTAACCTCAGTTAGGACTTTCTCCTGCATAACCTTTAGTTAGGACTTTCTGTTATCTAACCTCCAATTAGGACTTTCCGTTACCTAACCTCTACTTAGGACTTTTCGAGTCAAGTATCTGGTCTTCTTTGACCTACTTAACTTCTTTCTTATATATTGTCAACACATCAAAATTCAAACTTGGACCAACCTAAGATTAGTCAATTTGGTTAACCTTGACCTGAGATAGATTACACCAACAAAGTATAACTGTCTAAATATTTAATATGAATATTTTATACCAACTTTGCTTTGCATGGTTTGGTAGACTGATCAGGTTAACCGGTCAACCGGACCATCCATGCAATCGAATAGTAAGGTTTGATCGACCTTATGCTGAGGTGTCAGCTAAGATGTCTTATGTGCTGAGGTGACATCTGAGGTAGATGAGGATAAGTCTTGGATGACTGATGTGACATGAGATAAGAAATATCTAGTTGATTTGGCATGGGAATAAGGATCGATCTACTGACGTGGCATAAGGTGTTGTCAAGGATAAGGGCTGCAGAGCTAATGTGGTAGACGATCGATGTCAAGGCACTAAGGTAGCAAAAAGGGGTTGGCTGGATGGAGGAGAGGTAGACTGATAGACCGGATCTGAATCAAGCTTATAAAATAAGTTTCAACTAGAGGCTTCAATAACAAGTTCTCATATGTCTTCCACTCTCTTCTCGTGCATAAGCTTCGACGCTGTGACATCACGATCCTCTAATAATGAACTTCACATCAATCTTGTCTATTGTCGATATTTTCATTTAGTTACTTTTTTTTGTCTCTTTATGCTTTAAAATCTAAGGGGTGATAATCTTGTTCTTGTATCCTATCTTTTTGTAAAGTGACAAATCTCTTTCTTCGAATTATTGTTCAGAGAAGAGATTATTAGTGAATTGCTCAATTAAAGCGATCAACGATTGTGAGTCTTAGAGTAGCAATTTGAGGCTATGGACCAAATAAAATAAAATGAGTTCTTGTCTTATTTTACATTTCCACTGCAAACTTTGAAAAGATAAAAAATTTTAAACGAGTAAGTGACACGCGTTATTCACCCCTCCTCTAACGCTTCTCTCGATCCTATAGTGTTGTTATACTCTCTACCTTGGGGTGGTTGAAAGATAACTCTTCCTCCAAGATGATTGAGGAGAAAGACACCCCTTGACATCCAACTGTTAGGATCCTACGTACTCGGCTAGAGAGGGGGGGTGTGAATAGCCGCCCCAAATCGCTCGTTTCTTCCTACAATTCGTTAGCGCAGCGGAAAACTAAACTAGAAACGAAAGGAAGAATATCAAACCTTAACACAGCGATGTACGAGGTTCGGAGATGATACTCCTACTCCTCGGCGTGTCCGTAAGGTGGATGAGCCCTATCAATCCGTCGGTGGATGAGTCCCCGGAGAACCGGCTAATATAAACTCCTTCGGGGTGGAGAAACCTCACCACAATCTTTGCAACAGCAATAAGGAGTACAAGAAGAACAAGAACACAAGAACAACAGGAATGTAAAAACACTTGCTTGCCTCTTGTTGTCGATTGGAACCCAGATGAAACAGCAGCTTCTAGGATCCAAACTCAGCTAGAAAACCAGCAGGAAACTCACGCAGAGCTTCAGCACAATGAGAGCTCAGCAAAGCTCTAATCGCCGTAATAAGGAAGAAGAAGAAGTAGAAGCAGAGGCTCGATCTCCTTTTATAACCCGCGAAGAAGAACAGAAGAAACTAGCCGTCGATCAGTAGACGGAGATCACTTCGGACCGAAAGGACCTGATCGGTCCGATCGGTCATGGGACCGATCAGGCTAGTCTGATCGGTCCCGAGACCGATCAGCCATATCTTCACAGAGCCATCGATCCTGCCGATCGGTCCGCGGACCGATCAGTGAGCCTGATCGGTCACAGACCGATCAACCCTCTGGAGAGTTGGGATCGGTCTTCGGCGGACCGATCAGAAGAGCCTCAATAAGCCATCGATCGTTATCCGATCGGTCACCGGACCGATCGGATACTCAGCGTATCGCTGGATCGATCCACTGATCGATCCAGAGCTTGGTTTTTGCCCAAACCAAGTCCCAAGTCTCCCACACCAACCTCCAGTCAACCTTGACCAGTTGGTACATCATGCTTAGCATCCGGTCACTCCCTTGACCTGCTAAGACTCTTCACCAAGTGTCCGGTCAATCCCTTTGACTCACTTGGACTTCCTTTTCGTGTCACGTATCCGGTCACTCCCTTGACCTACTTGACCTTCTCAACACCAGATGTCCGATCACCCTTGATCCATCTAGATTTTCCCTTGCCCGGCTTAACTCACCAGGACTTTCACCTAGCTTCACTCACTAGGGTTTTCACCTGGCTTCACTCACCAGGATTTCCAATCTGCCTGGCTTCACTCACCAGGACTTCCAAACTGCCTGGCTTCACTCACCAGGACTTTCCCTTGCCTGGCTTCACTCACCAGGACTTTCTCGAATGCCTGGCTTCACTCACCAGGGCTTTCACCTTCACCTAGCTTCACTCACTAGGATTTTCACCTGGCTTCACACACCAGGATTTCCCGACTGCCTGGCTTCACTCACCAGGACTTCTCCGACTGCCTGGCTTCACTCACCAGGACTTTTCCCCGTGCCAAACTCCCTGTTTGGACTTTCCCCGTGCCAAGTCTCCATACTTGGACTTTCCGCGTGCCAAGCTACCTGCTTGGACTTTTCCCGAATCAGGTCAACCAGGTCAACCTTGACCTAAGGTTGCACCTACAATCTCCCAAACACCTATTCTTGTCAAACATCAAGAATACAACTCTCTTCTCGTCAAACATAGTCAAACATCAAAACACAACTCGAGTCAGGTCAACTCGAGTCAGGTCAACCAAGTCAACCTTGACCTAAGGTTGCACCAACACCAACAACCTACTTAGGGGGGTGGTCTAATTGGGCTCCCTCTTAGAACGAGAATTGGGGTTTCTACTCCTCAAGAGCTCTAAATAGTTTGCTCCCAAATGAGAATGCCTAATGTTGATGGCTTAGTCTCTACTTCTATTGTTAGGGACGCTAGGTTCCGTTGCACCACTTCTGCCATAGTGGCCCTAATGAATTGGGTGAGTTGCCCTAATGAGATAGGGATTGCCATCGTTTCAAAAACCACCCCAGATTATGGTTAACATTGGCTCTCTAAAGCTTCAGCATGTTGGCTCTTTAAATCCTCCTTCGCTCTTACAACATCTGCCACACAACTTACACTTCAACATGGATTAAAGGGCTCTGACAATGGTAAACATGACCCCCTCTGATGCTTAAGTTAGTCTTGGACTGATGGAATGGGAGGAAATGAGAAAGTATGCACATGTGCAAGAGAGTATACTTGGATATCACCATCACCTACCCTTTTATGCTTAAATCTCTTAGTCGTCCACGTAAGTTGTCATGTTAGCCTATCGTTGGCTTGATGGGGGCTTTGTCGAGTAATGAAGGCAACGTCGTCAGTCTCGTATATTAATCATTGTTCAACCACTTGCCATAGGCCCTATTGACTGACATCTGGCTATATTCAGTGGTGGTTATTGACAATTGTCTATTTGTCAACCATATTTGTTAGGAATGATCAGAGTATTATATGTTTTCGGAGGATTTGGCTTGATAGGGATATTCTCATAGCAAATAGTAGACTGAGAGGATGTTCTTGATCAGAAAGTTCCCATAATGTATATTGGAGATACATAGATGTTCCCAATTGTGAATGTTCTCATAATGTATATTGGAAATGCGGTTGGGAATATTCCTATAGTGATAATGGAGATGCAGAGATATTCTTGAGGGATGTTTTCATAGTGTACTGGAGATGTTAGAAAGTATTGAGTCAGGGATGTTCTTAGTCGGGGATATTCCTATATATATATTAGAGATGTAGGAATGCTCCTAATCTGAGATGTACTCATCTTGTATATTGGAGATACAAATATATTTTCATAATGTATACTAGAGATACAAAAATATTCTCTATCGGGAGTGTGCCCATGTGTATAAGAGATGTGAGGAGATTGCTAATTGGAGATGTTCCTATACTGTATATTAAAAATATGAAAATATTCTTAGTTGGAAATATTCCTATAGTGTATATTGGAGATGTAGATGTTCCCATAGTGTATACTAAAGATGCGGGGATATTCTAAGTTAGGGATGTTCTAAGTCAGGGATGTTCTTATAGTGTATACTAGAAATGCGAGATGTTCTTATAGTGTATGTTGGAAATGCAAGAGTTTTATATTGAGGATATTCCTATAATGTATATTCGAAGATACAAGAATGTTCCCGATTGGGGATGCTCTCATAGTGTGTATTGGAGATGCAGGGATGTTCTCGGTTGGGGATATTTGCATGGTGTATATTGGAGATGTGAAAACGTTCCCGATCAAGAATGTTCCCATAGTGTATATTGGAGACGCGAGGATGTTCTTGATTAGAGATATTCTCATAGTGCATATTAGAGATGTGAGAAAGTTTTTAATTGGGGATATTTTCAATTGGGAATGCTCGTATAGAGTATATTGGAGATGCAAGTATATTCTCATAATTAACATCCTTGGGCTTTAGCATAAGGGATTATTTTAGGATTTAGAGAAGAATCTCATATATTTAGGAATTTATGCATACATTTTATAATTTTAAAAAATTGTTCATCCAATCAATCTTAAATCTTTAAATCAAATTTCGTGATCCCAAGGTCTTTTTATATATACAAGTCTTATAATCAACCGATTAGTCTGGATAGATTATAATTTCTGACTTTGTCAATGGTATATATTAGAGATGTGAGGATGTTCTTGATTAGAAATGTTTCTATAATATATATTAGAGATACAATAATATTTTTGATTAGAGATATTTTTATATTTTCATAATAAATCCTAGAGATGTTTCGAATAAAAATATTCTAATAGTTCCAAGAAGGATGAGATCTGAATGTTCTCTGTGATACGGTGCATGAGAAGAGGGTCTGGCGGATGACGTGGTCAAAGGTCAAGCCCATGAGATGGTCAGAAGTCTAGCCCCTATGAAGGTCAGAAGTCAAGGTTGCGTGGACACGATCAAAGTCTCAGCTGATAGGGCAGTCAAAAGATAAGATTACAGGTTGGACAAGATTCAGCCTCGATGGCAATTGAGGACAGAAGCAGGTCGGAATACAGACCTAGCGTACAGGTCGGAACGTACAAGCCATGGATAACAACAGACAGAAGCAGGTCTGAATACAGACCTGGCGTACAGGTCGGGACGTACAAGCCATGGATAACAGCAGACAGAAGCAGGTCGGAATACAGACCTGGCGTACAGGTTGGGACGTACAAGCCATGGATAACAATAGACAGAAGCAGGTCAGAATACATATCTAGCGTACAGGTCGGAACGTATAAGCCATGGATAACAGCAGACAGAAGCAGGTCGGAATACAGACCTGACGTACAGGTCAGGACGTACAAGCCATGAATAACAGCAGACAGAAGCAGGTCGGAATACAAACCCGGCGTACAGGTCGGGACGTATAAGCCATGAATAACAGCAGATAGAAGCAGATCAGAATACAAACCTGGCACAAAGGTCGGGACATACGAACCAGGGATTACAGAGGACAAAAGCAGGTCGGAATACAGACCTGACATACAGGTCGGAACGTACAAGCCATGGATAACAGCAGACAGAAGCAGGTCGGTATGCAGACCGAGCATACAGGTCGGGAGTATGCTTACCTAGGATGCAGGTCGGGACTTATATCTTCACGACATTGGATAAAAGGATCAAAGAGTACAGATCAGAACTCAAGATAAGCGGAAGTAGACCGATGCATACATGTCAGGATTTATAACTTTATGGCTCAGGATACTGGGATCGATGAAACATGCAGGTCGGGATATGTCAGCTAAAGATATAGGTCAGGATTCATAGCCTCATAGTCCAAGATAAGTAGAATTGGATGCAAGCATACATGTCGGGTTAGATAGAGTCAGACGTACAGCTTTGGAGTCGGGATAAACAGAACCGAACTCGGGTCAGGAGGCGATATCAGATCGGGGTTAGCAAGATATCAGATCGGGTTTAGCAAGTGCAAGGTCCTAATTTAGCAGTCATGAGCGGAGGATACCAGACACTACATGACAAGTAAGCAAGGGAATCGTAACTGCCTATCAGAGAATAATCAGAGTGTCAGGGAATATGCCAATAGTCGGGGCTCGTTACCCTTTTGGTCCTGCCGCCGGCCTATGAGAAGATGTCGCGTGTCATTCACCGCCAGACAAAGTCTGACAGCCGTCATTCCCTGACACCGGCCAGACCCAGAAACATTCGTTGCAGTATAAAAAGGGATGCTTTGTCCCTTACGCAGGTACACTCACTCGTCATTTCTTACTGATTTTTATTTTTCGTCCTTTCTCTGTGCTTCTGGGGAAAAAGTACCTGACTTGAGCGTTGGAGGACACCCAGGGACTTTTTCCCCTGGTTTCTGGTCTTTAATGACCCAGGGGCTCGTCTGAGTGTGTACAGAGCCCTAGCATCATCAACCTAGTCATCACCCTTCGTCATCCGCCCGTGTGAACCCTTCCGGAGGGTGCCAGATAGATCGGACGGTGCAACGACTTTTCGTCAACCCCCAGTACATCGAGGCCCGCCTTCATCCGACTCAGCTTCTGGACGGAATCAAATTTGGCGCCGTTTATGGGAACACAACAATCTGTTCCGGAACGTGAAGATGGAGGAGTCTGGTCGCATCAACGTCACCATGACTACAGGAGAATATGAACTCTTTAAGGAGGCCAAGAGGCAGGCAGCCTCAGAGAAACAAGCAACCGTCTCGCGACCGCGCCAAGCTCCTAAAGCCTCCACGGAGCCCATCCCTGTTTCAGATCGGGGCTCTAAGGGAAAACAGCCCGAGGGATTTCCCCAGGTTCTTTATCACGAGCCTGATTTGGGGTATTACCAGCCATGACCCCATGGCCCCAACCTCAAGAAAGAATAGCATCAAGTCTCTATGGCTGAGAGTTTCCTACCCCGAGATTCGAGGAAGGGGAAGGCTCTCATCATACCGGAAATGTTCCCAGAAGATCCGGATGAGAAAGTACCCTTCTCCGCTAGGATTTTGAACGAAAAATTACCTAAGGGCTACAGGGCCCCATCGATCGGGGAATATGATGGAAGCAAAGACCTGGAGGATCATCTACGTAAGTTTAGGAATGCAGCTTTGTTGCACCAATATAGTGATGCTGTCAAGTGTCGAGTTTTCTTAAATACTCTATCTGGTTCGGCACTACAGTGGTTTGATGAGCTATCACAAGGATCCATCACATGCTTCTTGGATTTCAAGATGGCATTCCTTCGTCATTTCGCTAGCAGCAAAAAATATCAAAAGACAGATTATTACCTTTTCGCTCTTAAGCAAGGGTCGACCGAACCTTTAAGAAGTTACATCAATCGCTTCAACCAAGTGGCTCAAGACGTCCCCACAGCCACTTCAGAGATTCTGATGAGTGCTTTCTGCCATGGATTAGGAGAGGGAGAATTCTTTAGAGATCTCATCAAGAATCCTGCTCGGAATTTTGATGAGATGGTGAAAAAATCACTTGCTATATCAAGGTGGAAGAAGTGCAGGCGGCCCGAAGGAAAGCTGAGAGACCACCTCCATCTGTCAATAAGCCGGAAAGAAGGATACCCCAGCCACCCCCTCAACCTCTTCCACGCGCTAGAGAAGGCAGGCCTACCTTCTAGCACGGTCCGGAGGTTAGACCGGCCCCCTGAGTCGCAGCTGTGCACGCTCCCCGATCTGGACCGTGGAACACTCGGTATTGCACCTATCATCGATCTCGTACTCATGACACTATCATTGTTTTCAGTTCGCTCGGGACTCTAAGTGAGCTGCCGAGTTAGGTTTACCCCCGCCCGAGTTAGCCCCTCAAGTGCTCAAGATGATATAAGAGCAGCGAGCCACGGCTGGACAGGCCGGGCAACCCCGCCCCGACCTAGCCGGACCCAGTACTCATCAACCCGATCGGGAGAGCCAGAGGTAGTACGGGAGGCCGAGAATAGAGGCAACGCCGCCATTCGAGAGATTGGTATGATCTCTGGAGGGTCAACCGATGGAGATTTGGGGAGAGCGCGCAAGTCTCATGTGCGTCGCTTGGAGGTCCACACTGTTGGATACAGCCAGGAGCAAGCTTCTAACCCTGTCATCAGCTTTGGGCCGGCAGACCTGGAAGGTCTGGAGCTGCCTCATGACGACGCCCTTATCATCAAGGCCATTATTGCCAACAGCCGAGTGGCCCGGGTTTTCATTGACACCGGAAGCTCGGTTAATATTTTGTTCAGAACTGCATTTGAGGAGATGCAGATCGATGCCACTGAACTCTAGCTCGTGGCCACCTCTCTATACAGCTTTACAAGCAATGAAGTGAAGCCAGTGAGTCAGATTAAGCTGGCCATATCTCTGGGCATCGAGCCATTGGTGCGCACTAGGAGGAGCCCTTTTATAGTGGTTGATTCCCCCTCCTCTTATAACATCATCCTGTGAAGGCCCGCCCTGCATGAATTTAGGGCTGTTGTTTCTACCTTCCATCAAAAAATCAAATTTCCTGTTGGCGAGCAGGTCGGGGAGGTTAAAGGGAAGCAGAAGGTCTCTCGCAGATGCTATATTGATATGGTCTGAGTGGAGGCTCGGAAGAATCAAAGGATGCAAGATAGTGGCATCCATGCTGTCCAAGAAGAGCTTTTGCCTATGGCTGAAGAACTCATCCCCTGGGAGGAGGTGCAACTATACGCTGAATGCCCTGAAAGTCTAACTCGCATGGCAGCAACCTGCCTCCTCCTCTCAAGGAAGAATTAGTCCAATGCTTAATCCGCAACCGGGATGTCTTCGCATGGTCTACAGAGGAGTTACCTGGAATCAAGCCTGAAGTAGCAGAACACAAGTTACATCTACTACCGGACTCCCGACCAGTCAAGCAAAAGAAAAGGAACTTCTCGATTGACCAGAACAAAATAATCAGAGCCGAGGTGGATCAGGTCAGGAAGGCAGGCCATGTTCGAAAAGTGCAGTTCTCATCCTGACTCTCTAATGTGGTCTTAGTAAAGAAGCCCAACAATAAGTGGAGAGTATGCATAGACTTCCGAGATCTCAATCGAGCTAGTCCCAAGGATTGCTATCCTCTGCCCCGGATCGATCAGATGGTAGACTCAACTGCCAGTTGCGAGAGGATCTACATGCTTGATGCCTACCAGGGGTATCATTAGATCCCCTTAGCGGTGGAGGACCAAGAAAAGACGGGGTCAGAGTGGTCCCTTCAAGC
Organism: Zingiber officinale; assembly: GCF_018446385.1. Classification (NCBI taxonomy): domain Eukaryota; kingdom Viridiplantae; phylum Streptophyta; class Magnoliopsida; order Zingiberales; family Zingiberaceae; genus Zingiber; species Zingiber officinale. The sequence goes on along the minus strand of NC_056001.1, from coordinate 111,847,743 downwards.
AATCCCTGGTCAGGAAATCACCCCCAGGTCGGCAGCATCTGTCCCCAAACGGGCTTTCCTAAGAAGTCCAGGTCGGGTTCCAGACTCTCGCCCCAGTGCGAGTTATAAGTGAGCTATGCTCTCACGCCCAACGACCGTCCAGGTCGGGTTCCAGACTCTCGTTCTAGTGCGAGTTATAAGTGAGCTATGCTCTCACGCCCAACGACTGTTCAGGTCGGGTCTCATACTCTCGCCCCAGTGCGAGTTATAAGTGATCACGACTCTCATGCCCAACGACCTTCCCGGTCGGTTGTCCCAGACTCTCGCCCTAGTGCGAGTTATAAGTGAGCATGACTCTCACGCCCAACGACCTTCCCGGTCGATTGTTCCAGACTCTCGCCCCAGTGCGAGTAAGTGAGCACGACTCTCACGCCCAACGACCTTCTCGGTCGGTTGTCCAAGACTCTCGCCCCAGGGCGAGTTATAAGTGAGCATGACTCTCACACCCAACGACCTTCCCGGTCGGTTGTTCCAGACTCTCGCCCCAGTGTGAGTTATAAGTGAGCACGACTCTCACGCCCAACGACCTTCCCGGTCGGTTGTTCCAGACTCTCGCCCCAGTGTGAGTTATAAGTGAGCACGACTCTCACGCCCAACGACCTTCCCGGTCGGTTGTCCCAGGCTCTCACCCTAGTGCGAGTTATAAGTGAGCACGACTCTCATGCCCAATGACCTTCCCGGTCGGTTGTTCTAGACTCTCGCTTCAGTGCGAGTTATAAGTGAGCACAGCTCTCACGCCCAACGACCTTCCTGGTCGGTTGTTCCAGACTCTCGCCCCAGTGCGAGTTATAAGTGAGCACGACTCTCACGCCCAACCACCTTCTCGGTCGGTTGTCCCAGACTTTCCCCCCAGGGCGAGTTATAAGTGAGCATGACTCTCATGCCCAACGACCTTCTCGGTCGGTTGTTCCAGACTCTCGCCTCAGTGTGAGTTATAAGTGAGCACGACTCTCACTAACGACCTTCCCGGTCGGTTGTCCTAGGCTCTCGCCCCAGTGCGAATTATAAGTGAGCATGACTCTCACGCCCAACGACCTTCCCGGTCGGTTGTCCCAGACTCTCGCCCCAGTGCGAGTTATAAGTGAGCACGACTCTTACACCCAACGACCTTCCCAGTCGGTTGTCCCAGACTTTCCCGATCGGTTGTCCCAGACTCTCGCCCCAGGGCGAGTTATAAGTGAGCACGGCTCTCACGCCTAACGACCTTCCCGGTCGGTTGTCCTAAACTCTCGTCCCAGGGCGAGTTATAAGTGAGCACGACTCTCATACCCAATGACCTTCCCGGTCGGTTGTTCCAGACTCTCGTCCCAGTGCGAGTTATAAGTGAGCTAAGCTCTCACACCCAAGGACTTCTTTTTTCGATCAACACTCCTTATATTCGCCGGAGCAAAATACAACAAGCCAAGTTCTCGTGCATAACTGGTCAGTAAGCCATATTTCCATTGTTTCTGCTAAATATAAAAATTCGCAGGCATATTCTCAAGTGTCTTAGCTGCTCAAGCCTGGGGATCTTTTGGTGTGAGGTAAGAGGAAGGTGAGGTAAGCAGGTTATCCTTATTACTTTTTGCTAGAAATGTTAGAATAACGCAGGTGTTTTATAGAAACATAACGATACCAGAGCAAGAGGGCATGGGGCTACACCATGAACGGAATCCAAGAAACATGTTTTATTTCGTTAATAAGGTGAACATTTTTTAAGGGTTTACATGGCTACCAGATTCAGAGGCTTGATCCTTCCTGGCTAGATGAGCTTGAGCTCTAGTGAGATCTTCCTTAATGAGATCGATGGCGCGCTTCAGTTGGTCAATAGTCTCCTCTTTGATCCGTCCTTCCTCTTTCAGGAGGGCCAGTTCGTCCTCATGTTCATCTTCAAATAGATAATATAGTGAATCTGACTCTGGAAGTCCGATTGAGCCTTAAGCTTGAGAGCAATCTCGGCCCGGGTTCTGGATTTGGCGGCTAGCCAGAGGTTTTCCATTTCATGAGTAAGGGACTCTTGAAGATCTTTGCCCGCAGTCATCTCCAACAAGGCTTCCTCTTTTTGAGCCAATAACTCCGTTAGATGGGCAATTTGTTGAAGCAAAGAAGCAAGTTCGCTGGATTCCGTTGCAGGTTCTATGGATGCTTGATGCTCTATTAACAAGAGGATAGCTTGAAGAAAAGATGATAGAGGTATACTCGGACCTTTTATAAGGAAGGAGAAGATGAAAGGATTTCCTTGAAACTTGAGTTGACGTTTGGAAAACAGTGTGACATTTATAGGAAAAGAGTATGCTCGGAAATTGAAGAATCAACATACATACAGAACAATCCCATTTATGCCATAGGACGACGAGAAATTCTAAAGGAGATAGACGGAAAATAGGTCAGCAAAAGATGCGAGAACCAGGTCAGGTAACAAAGAGACTTGGGTCTAGTCAGTCGGACTAGAGCCTCCTTCGACTAGACTTGAGGGGGAGGCTTGTGATATGGTGCATGAGAAGGGTCAGGCGGATGACGTGGTCAAAGGTCAAGCCCATGGGATGGTCAGAAGTCTAGCCCCTATGGAGGTCAGAAGTCAAGCTTGCGTGGACACGGTCAAAGTCTTAGCTGACGGGGCAGTCAAAAGATAAGATTACAGGTTGGACAAGATTCAGCCTCGATGGCAATTGAGGACAGAAGCAGGTCGGAATACAGACCTGGCGTACAGGTCGGGACGTACAAGCCATGAATAACAACAGACAGAAGCAGGTCGGAATACAGACCTGGCGTATAGGTCGGGACGTACAAGCCATGGATAACAACAGACAGAAGCATGTCGAAATACAGACCTGGCGTATAGGTCGGGACGTACAAGCCATGGATAGCAGTAGACAGAAGCAGGTCGGAATATAGGCCTGGCGTACAGGTCGGGACGTACAAGCCATGGATAACAGCAGACAGAAGCAGGTCGGAATACAGACCTAGCGTACAGGTCGGGACGTACAAGCCATGGATAACAGCAGACAGAAACAGGTCGGAATACAGACCTGGCGCACAGGTCGGGACATACGAACCAGGGATTACAGAGGACAAAAGCAGGTCGGAATACAGACCTGACGTACAGGTCGGAACGTACAAGCCATGGATAACAGCAGACAGAAGCAGGTCGGTATGCAGACCGAGCGTACAGGTCGGGGAGTGTGCTTACCTAGGATGCAGGTCGAGACTTATATCTTCACGACATTGGATAAAAGGATCAAAGAGTACAGATCAGAACTCAAGATAAGCGGAAGTAGACCGATGCATACAGGTCAGGATTTATAACTTTATGACTCAGGATACTGGGATCGATGAAATATGCAGGTCGGGATGTGCCAACTAAAGATACAGGTCAAGATTCATAGCCTTATGATCCAAGATAAGTAGAATTGGATGCAGGCATACAGGTCGGGTTGGATAGAGTCAGACGTATAACTTTGGAGTCGGGATAAACAGAACCGAACTCGGGTCATGAGGCGATATCAGATCGGGTTTAGCAAGTGCAAGGTCCTAATTTAGCAGTCATGAGCGGAGGATACCAAGCACTACATGACAAGCAAGCAAGGGAATCGTAACTGTCTGTCAAAGAATAATCAGAGTGTCAGGGAATATGCCAATAGTCGACGCTCGTTACCCCTTTGGTTCTGCCGCTAGCCTATGAGAAGATGCCGTGTGTCATTCACCGCCAGACAAAGCCTGACAGCCGACATTCCCTGACACCGGTCAGACCCTAGAAACATCCGTTGCAGTATAAAAAGGGATGCTTTGTCCCTTACGTAGGTACGCTCACTCGTTATTTCTTACTGGTTTTTTACTTTTCGTCATTTCTCTGTGCTTCTGGGGAAAAAGTACCTGACTTGAGCGTCGGAGGGCCTGACCCGGGGGCTTTTTTCCTGATTTTTGGTCTCTAACGACCCGGGGGCTCGTCTGAGTGTGTGCAGAGCCTTAGCGTCATCATCCTAGTCATCACCCTTCGTCATCCGCCCGTGTGAACCCTTCCGGAGGGTGCCAGATAGATCGGACGCAGCAACGACTTTCCGTCAACCCCCAGTACATCGAGGCCCGCCTTTATCTGACTCAGCTTCCAGACAGAATCACTCTATTATATCACCCGGGACAACATGAGCCCAGATTTCCTAGTTCACAAAAAGGTAGATCAGGGAATAAACCATTTGCAATTACAGCCTGATCATGGCCGTTTGACCGCAATTAGTTGCGATCCCTTTTTAGGTTCACCGCCCCCCTAAGTTATAGTTTGGGTTGGGACAGGTGGCTGGAGGCCACCTCGAGGTTGTCTCCTGCTTTGCGCCAGACTACCTGACTACTTGTCTATCGCCGGTGGCTTTTAATCATCCGTCCTAATCTAAATTATAATATGAAGGAACGATGAACGTAAGGAAAGATCATAATTAATTATGATCAAATTATGATCATAATTTAATTATAATTATGAATAATTTATTCCTGATTTATTTTTTTTTAATCAGAGGATCTGTGTCCCATGTGTTCCGTTAGGCTACCGTCGAGAGACTTAATTTTTTTTAACGCATAGTAAAACAATAATGCATTAGATTATAGATAAAATGAGAAAAATAATGGGATTGTAAAACATGGGCCTTCTGATTTTTTTTATCCTACGAAATTCACGAATAAACAATCTGACGAGAAGTACGTTTCCAACACCGCGAATAAAGTAGGGCACCGACGTGGCCCAGGCTTCGCTGATAGAGTCAACGCGCGCTGCCATCCAGTTCAAGTTCGTCGCCCGGCATTGAACGCCGGATTCACCCATCTGGGTTGGCGCCACGTCCTCATCGCATCCGCTACCTAACCGACGTGGCATCGGCCATCGGGTAACCTCCCCGAAGACGCAAGAAGCTACAATACTCTGCATCCGGTGATTGCGCGGTCGGCGATTGCGATGTACGACGGATTATGCGCTCGCACGAGTATTTTATGGGTGCATTTGCCCATTTAACTGAGTGCGCGGGCGCCACAGCACGGATTCTCGAATCAACTACTTGATGGTGGTAGCCCTTGAGCGCTGCACGGGGTCTTGCAAAGCTCCTGATGCAATCCACCCCGGTTTACCACAGCTGTCATTTCTTTTGCCGACTGCGACAGCTGGCGATCTGCAACTGGTATTCTAAAGCAATGCTCTTACGCTTCCACTATCCGGAAACCCTGTAATTGCGCTGAAGACGAGGTTTCATGCAAGGTGTTCCTAGCCGCTCTGTTTTAAATCCCGCTGCCGCTACCTTCTCCCTCGGCCCATCGCGACGCGGCTAGGGATCGGATCGAGGACTCTTTTTGCGGATCAGATCGCATTGCCTCGCTGAGATCGAGGAAGACGGGGGAAACTGACGATCGCTCGTGTTTACAGCTCGATTCTTCATCACTCACCGATCGCATTGGATCTGATCTTGCGGTGGATGTGAGTCGGCTCGGCCGAAAGTTTCGGTAATCGATTGGGCACATTTCCTCAAATCTTTCCTAAGGATTTTCCTTTCTCATTCGATCTTTACCATCTTTGTTTCGGGATTAGAGGATACGTCGACATTAGATTCTAATTTTTCCATTTTTTTTTTGCGATTTGGTGGTGGCTTTTCCCCATTAACTGATTTGGCAGATTTATTTTCACTGAAGGACCGTTTTAGCATTTTTATAGGTTTCGGATGAGAAATATGATAATTTAAAAGATTTAGAAATACACATAAAATTCGATAGCAAGACCCGCAATTTTATGAAAGCAGTAAATTCCAGCCCGGGCGTCCAATGTGAAGTGCGGAGTTGCCTTTTCGTATAACAATTGGAGCATTGGCTTAATATCGCTATTTCTCCTGTGATGTGTTTTCGTCCGGCGTTAGCTCTTTTTGTCGTTTTTAACTTTAGCTGTCAGGAGAGTTTATATAGATTATTAAACATAAAGTAAAGTTACTATGGTTACTTTATTCCTTTCCTGATATCCAAAGTTCCTTCATTTCCCCCCTGATGACAGCTATAATGCGATGCTTCCTTCTGCACTTTGATTTTGCCTATATATGGTTTTAACTTTTATGTGTAGGCCTTTCTAGGACGGATTCAGATTTTTTTTAAAAAATATTAATTTCATTTGACTAAACATTAATTGGTTCTTGAAGCAATAGTGTACAAATTCACAAATTGCTTTACAATAAGTTGCTTTTATAACATATACATCAAGGCGAACTTTTGACATTAACGAAATTTATCTAGGTTACTAAGGTTTCAATAGAAAGAGACACATAGTTTCAGAACTTGGTAGAGAGAAAAGAAAAAGGTAAAAAGGGTGCTGTGACTATAAAAAATATGAGAAAAATCACTTCAAAAAGTAAATGGAAGAAGGGTCATTTTATTTGTTTTTATTTTATTCTCTCATATGATTTTGGTGTTCCCTCATCAAATGTTGAAGGAGACTAAACAAAAGTTTGCTTGATTGATTTTTTTTTTGAAGTTATTACTTTTGATTCATCATTTTATTATGGAATGTTGGTTAAACTTTTTTATTTCTTATGCTTATGTCTATCAATCTAATCATGATTGATACATATTTTTGACTGAATGTTCAAAGAGACCTTGTCTAATCTTCAACAAATTAATCTTAATTTTAATCTTAAACTTGTCTTTAATGTTTTGTTTTTTTTTCATTATTTTATTATGTAATTTCGGTTTAAATTTATATTTCATATGATTTATGTCTAACAATTTGAGCTGAGATCTCAATTGATCTAATGAAATTTTGATTCATAATTCCTTCATCATAGTATTGAATATGTTGTACGATAAAGGTAGCCCTGTGCACAAAACTCTTGCCAATGCGGGGCCGTGGAGAAGCTCTATTGTACGCAGCCTTACCCTGCTTTCCAAGATGTTGTTCTTGATACTCGAACCCTTGATCTCCAAGTCACATTACAATAATTTTATCATTGTGCTAATGCTCTCCTTTATTGAATATGTTGTACGATACTACGATCTGGTGCATCCGAGGGACTTACGATTTGATGGGAGATAAATTTGTGGATAAAGTAAAGTTGTAAAGGTAAACTATTAAGTGAGTTGTGAGAGTTGGGTGATCTATACTTTGGATTTAGATAGATTTTATATAAGCATTGACTTGACTAAGAAACTGAATGTTTCAGCTGGGGATTAAAATATCATGCCGAACCAGTCGAGAAGGGCGAAACATCTCATTTCGCCCATCGACAAGACCTCGGTACTAGGCCCCGCGACAACAGAGAGGTGTCGGGGACCCTCCAACTGTTGTGGAGGGGTCGCGTGACCTCATGGCCGTTGCGGAGGGGTCACACGACCCCTGCATTTGCAGCGGAGAGGTTGTGCGACCCTCGCGTCCGCCGCTGGAGGGGTCGCGCAACCCCTGAGGTCGCTGTCGGAGGGGTTGCACAATCCCCACGACCGCGCCGGAGGGGCTGCGCGAACCCTATGGCTGCGTAGTCACACGCGCGACTTTCTCACACAGCGAGTTTGGTGTCAGGTGAGTTTTTTAAATTAAAACATAGATAAATTGTTTTAATCAACTCCTAGCTATGATAGGGATAATATAAAGAGATTTTATTAAACTCTAATAAAATTATCTAATTAATTTATTTTAATTCTAAAAAATAAAATATTTTATTTATTTATTTATCTATTTTTGTATTTATTTCCAGATTATTTTTATATTTTAAATATTTATGTTAAATATTTTATTTTTAATTAATATATTATATATTTAAAAAATATCGAAAACTATATCGGCATAATGCGATACGATACCGAAACCGTATCGTTCCAGTCCAGGACTGAAACCTCGGCACGGGTCGAGATTTTAAACCATGGTTTCAGCATTATAGTGGTCGATCTAGTCGATTGGAGGTTGATCCTAATTGATTAATGTGCTAAATCAACTCAAGCTAGACTACTCACGAATAAAATACTTTTGTTTGGAGTTGAGTTGACTAGGCTTTTGACCGTGGAGATTAAGTCGACTGGGCGGTCAACTGAGTTCCCATTTAAATTCGAAAGGGAACCGTTTGAAGATGATCTTATCCGGGGCATTTGACTGATGAGGTTTAAGTTGACTGAATCTAGATTGTTAATGAGTCAATTGGAGACAACAACTAACAGCTAACAACCCCTTGATCAATGTTTAGTGGATTGACAAGGGAATTGAAACGAATGACATTAAATAAAACAACTTGGTGAAGCCTATCCAATCATTGATTGATGGCTATAACTAGAGGGAGGGAGGGGGGAGGGGGGAGGGGGGAGGGGGGGGGGGCTTAAAGTACATGAACAGAGCTATTATTCTCAGATTGTTTTTTTTATATGTTTCATGTTTAGGGTGTACGGTTTATACCTTTAAACCCTTAATCTTATTATATATAGTTGTGATTTTTGCATTTATTTTGATTGTAAAAAGTTTTATATGAGGTTTATCCACCTCTGAGAAGAAGAAAGAAAGGAGGGTTTTTGAGTAATGACTAACACACTTTGTTTTTCTTGTTGTATATTTCTAATATTTCCATTGCACTTAACTCTTATATATGGTGTGCAAGAGAGTTTTTTTTTTATTAACTCAAGCGCTATTCAACCCCCTCCCATCTAGTCTTCTATTTCTTCTTATCCAATTGCTATGATCCATTATTTCCTGATACTTTGCTTTGATAGTTCAAACCATCAGATGGGTTCTACTTCAGTCAATGGAGTTGCAGAAAAAAATGACAAGGGTATTCATTTTTCTGGCCTTCATTTGGATGGTCTAGCAACACGAAAGTCCAGGGAGGCAACCTCAAATTCAGCGACTGACAGAGAGCCTTTTGTAATAGGTTAGTTTGTATTAATATTTAGAAGCAATTCATTCTATTGATCTTTTGCTGTGTCATAGGATTTCCTTTCATCTTTTCTACATTTGTAAATGTAAATTTGAAATATTCATTTGTCCATGGTGATAAAATGTTTGTCAATATTTCCAACAAAGCAGTTACTTATTTACTTACCCATAAAATAACTCTTGAGAAATCAATTTACTTGATGGGTAGATCTTGAGACTATAAAGCTTTGATACAATTATTGGGCTGAAGATGACATCATTATTGGAACAGACAGCACCAAAACAACCATTAGTCAATGAAGTTTTGTATGCACCGTTTCTAACCATCCTTTAAAGTTTCAAACCTGTTGTGTCTAAAATGCAGAATCAACCATGTGGTGAATTCTGTCTCCTATGGTAGAATAACACACAAGAATAAGAACCATCTAATATGGTTGTTCTAAGCCTATTCTATGGAGGGAAACCAAGTCAATATAATATAAGATCAAATGTACATTAAGAATTAGAAAAGTCAATACCCACACCTTGTACAAAAGATCTCCCAAGTAAGAGACCTAATAGGTTGTTATATAGAAGTCCTTGTATGGATCAACATGAAGGAAAATCTTTCTTGGTATCTTATTGGTGTAGCACCCATTGAGATATAATTGCCAAGAAAAGCAAATGAAGACAATCTTAGCTATATGAGACTATATATCCAATTAGTCAAATACCATATATATATATATATATACTTTTTTGCCACTAATGGAGCATAAGTGTTATTAATGGAGCCATCAGAGGATGTTTATGCAGTACATGCCCATTTGCAATCCACAATAGACTCGCTAGAAAGAAAGATTAACAAGTTCTCATATGGCCATTAGAATTCAGTGCTGCCATCTTATCAATTAGGGGCACCTTTGAGCTGATAAGAGCCTCTGAGATAGCCTAACAATTCTTGATAGAATGCATTGCAGAAAGAACAGAATATTCTGGGATAAGGAAACATAGCAAATATAATCAGGAAAAGAATGTAAAGTGCTACACTTATGTGGATATTCTGCCTCGCAACAATATGAAGGTTAAGTCTGCGTTATAAATCAAGACCATAAAAGGTTCTAGTAGGGTAGTGGAGTTTAATGGAATAACTATAACTGGCTTGAAATATAGTTGTCTGCTATATGCTTGTAATGGTTGAGTCTTGCCTGCTTGCAGCAAAAGATGGTGAATAGATAGAATAGGCATGGGAGCAGAAGATGGTGGAATTGCAAAAAGAATAGGCAAGGGAAGGGCCTCAACTATCATTTTTGGTCTGTAGAAGAAAAAAAAAGACCCTTCCCCGAACCCTGCTTTGGCAGGAGCTTCGTGGCTGCCTTTTTTTCCTTCTTCTACAAACTTAAAATGATAGTCGAGGCCTTTCCCTTGCCTATTTTAGGTTTGTAGCAGAGATATAGAAAAATGGAGTGTAGTCAAAGAATGTTATGTAGGTTTAAACAAAAGCTCGATGTACATAAAATGGTAGCTCTTCTGCAAACTAGAATACTCAAGGAACTCACTTGATAGACTTAGGGGACAATTTATTATTCCACGCAGATAAGATATAGACAACACATGTACAAGCACATACATGTGGTGGAAGACTACATAGTGTATCACCAAGGAAAAGAATAGAAAAAGAGATTTAACCAAGAAAATAGAAGAGCATGCTATCCTTGAGATAACATGATGTGAGAATTACTTCATCCTAAATCTGCAAGGGAACCTAGTAATAGAGTTCACGTTAAAGTTCATGCAGTCTTAGACCAAATGCTTATTCATCCTTTGTGAACATCATGCTATTAAGATGTAATACTATTAAGGTGTAATACACCACGTATTCACCAACATCAAGGTATTGTGACGTAGGAGGGGATTCAAATTGAGTTTTTAAGTAGTTATCCGTTCATTAAGTTTAGTTTATTTTTAATTTTATTTAATTTTGTCCTAAATATTAGGGAACAGAGTCTTGTTAGTTTATTTATCCTAAATCTTAGGGAATAAGTCTAGTTGGTTATTTTTTTTGTTTATATTTTTTTAGGGTTTTGAGAGCTATATAAACCTCTGCTTAGATGATGTTTAGGACAAGTTATTTTGATATTGAATCAATTGGTTTCGCTTAAGCCATGTTACAACTTACAACTACATCTCTTTTTCTTTGCGCTTTTGATTTCATAATAGGTTTAAGCCTAATTTAGGCTTTTCCTTTTTTTTTTTTACTTCTCTCTTATTTTCTTATTAATCCCTCACTAACTTCACACTTCAGAATAATATACATATTTTGCTCGGCGTCAGTTAGTATTAGAGCTCATTAAGATTCAATGGAGGGTCATCGTGGACATGGTCATGATCGTGAAAGGCAGGTTTCGGCTGAGAAAACCTCACACCATGGTCGTAGCATCCAAGACGAGATTCAATATCTATAGAGACAAGTCACAAAGTTATCTCGGCGTCTAGCTGCACAAGATCGTAAAGATTGTAAGTTCCTTTATTCTCCTTTTGAAAATCCCTAATTTCCAATCAAGAAGAGATGCCCAAGCGCAAATTTGGTTTCAAGAAATACGAGATCAACCGCCCCACCACTTACTGTTGGAACCCTAAGGTTGTTTTGGTGTGATCAACAAGTTAAGTTAGGTTCTGTGTGTTTCTAACCTTGTGTCTAAGTGTGCAGAAGCTTAGGAGCACAGGTAGTCGAGTGGAAGACGCAACTAGAGAGAAGGACGAGACGCGGTGCGTCTGAGGGACGAGGTGCTGCGGAAGAGTACACTGGCGGATGAGAAGGAAGCGTGCGGTGGTTTCGAAGGACGAAAGCCGGAGTAGAAGACTGCTCGAGGAGCAAGAGACGCAGCTAGCGAGAAGGACGATACGTGGTGCGTCCGAGGGACGAAGACTGCGGATGAGTACGCCGGCGGACGAGAAGGAAACACGCGGCGATTCCGAGGGACGAGAAGCCGGAGCGGAAGCCCACTCGAGAAGACCGGAAGTTGGGTTCGGGTGAGCCCTTTTCTGGATGTCCGAGATCACCCAAGCGAGCGGATCCGGAGTTGAAGACCCGGACCGAATAAGTCAATCGGAGTTGACTTTTGGGTCTGGGGCGCCCGGAACGTACCGGGGCACCCGGAGTTGACTTTTTCACAGTGAAAATTCTTTTACTCATAATTTCACTTAGAAAATTTTCTTAGAAAGTTGTTTTTACTTAGAGATTGTTTATGTGAAAATTATTGTAAATTTTTTAAGTTTAAAAAAAAAATTCTAAGTTTTTACCCTTAGATTTTTTCTTAGAACCCCATTTTTTATGTGATCAAAGGGGGAGAAGGAAAAATATAAGTTTAGGGGGAGGTAGACCAAAAAGTCTAGGGGGAGGTAGACCAAAATTTAACTTGTTTTATTTTTGCACTTAATTGCAAATATAGTTAAGTTTATATTATGTCTATTTTTACCCTAGATTAACTTGGGTTGCTCACACCAAAAAGGGGGAGATTGTTGGAACCCCAAAGTTGTTTTGGTGTGATCAACAAGTTAAGTTAGGTCCTGTGTGTTTCTAACCTTGTGTCTAAGTGTGCAGGAGCTCAGGAGCACAGGTAGTCGAGTGGAAGACGTAGCTAGCGAGAAGGACGGCACACGGTGCATCCGAGGGACGAGGTGCTGCGGAAGAGTACACCGGCGGACAAGAAGGAAGCGTGCGGTGGTTCCGAGGGACGAAAGCCGGAGTGGAAGACTGCTCGAGGAGCAAGAGACGCAGCTAGCGAAAAGGACGGCACGTGGTGCGTCCGAGGGACGAAGACTACGGATGAGTACGTCGGCGGACGAGAAGAAACACGCGGCGATTCCGAGGGACGAGAAGCCGGAGCGGAAGCCCACTCGAGAAGACCGGAAGTTGGGTTAGGGTGAGCCCTTTTCCGGATGTCCGAGATCACCCAAGCGAGCGGATCCAGAGTTGAAGACTCGGACCGAGGCGACCAGAGCCGGAGTAGAGGACCTGGACCGAATAAGTCAACCAGAGTTGACTTTTGGGTCCGGGGCGCCCGGAACTGACCGGGGCGCTTGGACCCCTCCAGGGCGCCCGGAACGTACCGGGGCGCCCGGAGTTGACTTTTTCACAGATCGAGTCAAAACTCGATCTGAACGTTGGGGGATAAAATTTTATCCCCCAGGGAGCCTGGAACCCTCAGGGCGCCCCGACCAAGGCTATAAATATAGCCTTGGTCTAGAAGCTTTCACACAACTCAGAGCAATTAATTTCCAACACTTGTACGCTTCAGTTTTAGATTAGTTTCTTTATTTTGCACTTTCACTGCTGTAAGAGGCTTCTCCGCCCGAAGGAGATACTAGTGGACATTCCTTGGATTAACAACCTCCTTGGTTGTAACCAAGTCAAATCCGGTGCCTCGTTTTTCTGATTTACTTTCTACTTTAATTTACAAGTATTAGTTTAAGAGTTCAAGAAAGGTGTTTTTATTTTTGTTTTACAGGGCTATTCAACCCCCCCTCTAGCCGGCCGCAACGATCCTACACCTACAACTTCGAGAGAATGCCGACTTCGCAGCGCCTCTTCGTCCCTTCTTCCTCTCGCGGCGACAGAGACAACCATGAGGATGCGGACCTCGACAACATCGAGTATGACCAGCTCTACTCTCTTGATCGTTTGATCGCTGGAGGCAGCGAAGATGACGAAAAGATCAAATTATTCGGTGATCCAATTTATAACGATGATGAAGTGGATGAGGTTGTCAATGAAGTTGGTGACAGCGTGTTGCAGGTTTCGAGCATTGATAATTTCCCTGTTGAAAGCGACAGAAAAGTTGAAGAGAAAAACCTTCATCCATAGGTTTTGTTCAAGACAAGGAGAATGAAGTTAAAATATTGCCCACAAATTTATGGAAAAATGGTATCTTTGGAAGCTCACGCACTGTGGTGACTTATGCTTCTAAAGTTGCATATGCCTTTGCAACTTTCAGAGCAACAACTTGTGTAGATTCTATGATAGCAAAAGTTGCAATTGATAGGGGAAGCTGTGAAAATATTGTATCTGAAGAAGCTGTGCAAAAGCTGCAGTTGAAGACGGATCGTCATCCAAAACCCTACGAGTTGTCATGGCTGAGCAAAGGGAGCGAGGTAATCGTAGATAGGAGGTGCCTTATAACTTTTTCTATTGGCAGCAAGTATTACGATATGGTGTGATGTTGTGTCAATGGACGCATGTCATGTATTGTTGGGACGACCTTGGCAATATAATCGTAGCGTCATCCACAATAGACGGAAGAATACCTACACCCTCAACATCAAAGGGAGGAACATCGTATGGGCTCCTCGACAAGAAGGAACCCCTGCAAATTTGGTACTCAATAACCCTACACTACTTTCTATGTCTAGATTTTTGAACGAGATGAAGCACGAAGACATGGTCTATGCTTTGCTTCCTTACAAAAGCGATGAAATAGACCTAGATTCAGATCTACCGAGGTGCAATAATTCCTCTCCGACTTTGCTGATTGGATGGCCGAAAACTTTCCTTTGGGACTTCCCCTATGAGAGACATTCAACAACCTCGTTCTGGGGTCAATCTTACCTAATCAATCGGCATATCGTCTTTATCCCTAAGGATGCTGAAGAACTATAACGACAAGTTGTGGAACTATTGAGACGAGGCTATATTCATGAGAGTATGAGCCCTTGTGCAGTCCTTGCTTTACTCGTACCAAAGAAAAATAGTTCGTGGAGCATGTGTATTAATAGCAGAGCCATCAACAAAATCACGGTGAAGTATAGATTTCCGATTCCTCGCTTAGATGACATGTTGGATCAACTTTCTGGTTCAAAGATCTTCTCCAAGATCGATCTTAGGAGTAGATACCACCAGATTCAAATCAAGCCCGGAGATGAATTGAAGACCGCCTAACCCCTTCAAGACACAACATGAGTTGTACGAGTGGATGATCATGTCTTTTGGATTGTCCAATACACCCAACACGTCCATGAGATTCATGCATCAGGTCTTACGACCTTTCATGGGAAGATTCATAGTTGTATACTTTGATGACATCCTCATTTATAGTCCGACACGGGCTTTGCACCTTGATCATCTCTGCATTGTTTTTGAGAAGCTAAAAAGGCAGAACACTTGTACATCAACAACATGAAGTGTTCTTTCTTCATGACCTCAGTTTCGTTTCTTGGATTTATAGTGTCTACCGATGGTGTTCATGCAGATCCATCAAAGATAGATGTAATCTTAGAGTGACCGCAACCAAAAATCATTCACGACGTTCGAAGTTTTCATGGATTCAAGGAATGAAATCTCGAACCGTGCTGTCCGAGACAAACGATTTTTACCATTCCGACACTTTACCGACACCGACATAGTTAGGGCAACAATTTCGGGTGCGTCATCATCACGTCATGTGCGCACAACAAAAGAAAGAAGGGAGAAGGGGGAAGGGAGAAGGAATCAAGACTTACCTGGAAACATTGGGCTTGGCGAGGCCACCGGCGAGAGATTAGTGGTGAGGCAAGGCGGCGGCGTGGCGATGACAAGAAATAATCGTGAAGGGGGAGGAGGCAAATCGTGAATCGTGAATACGAGGAAAAGATGGATTTATTAAAAGTTTTAATTAAAATCATTAATATATATAATTTCTAATTAATTATTATATAAATTATAATTATATATTATATACATTAGTAATTAAGTAAATAAATTGTTAATTAATTAATATAATTATAATATATAATTTTATTATTTTTATTAAAAATATAAAAAAATAAAGTTAAAAAAGATAATTTATATAATATATAGTTATATAATTTAAAAATCATATTTTAATTTTTTTATAATTAAAAATAGATTAAAATTTTATAAAAATATCTAAAATAATATTAAAAATTGATAAAAAAATTGATATATATATATATATATATATACTATAATATTTAGTATATATTATTTAGAATATTTATAAACTGTAATTATATAAATGAATAAATAAATAAATTATATAATTATTATATATAAATTAGGATTTTTATGTTAATTTAAATAATTATTATAAATATTTTTTTTAATGTTAGAATCAATTTGGGATTTGGAATCATGAATATTAACATATTTTTTATGCCTAAGAAATACGTTAAATTAACAATTTTGATAAAGATATATTATCAAGTTACGTAAAATTAGTATACAACTTATTTTTAAATTATATATATATCGAAACCGTATTGACACAGTACGATACGGTACCAAAACTGTATCGTTCCGGTCTGGAACCGAAACCTCGACACCGATCAAGATTTTAAGCCTTGCTGTACAAAGCAAAACCTAAATTCTCGTGTATTGGGAACCACGAGTTAGGTCTTTATATAGAAAAGAAGATATACACCAAAAGACAAAAATACCCCTATAATTATTCTAACACTCCCCCTCAAGCTTGAGAATATAGATCATATACACCAAGCTTGTTACATATGTAATCGATCCGGGGACCTCTAAGTGACTTAGTGAATATATCTGCTAGCTGATCATTTGAGTTGACAAAACTAGTAGATATTTCTCCAGATATGACTTTCTCTCTGACAAAGTGACAGTCAACTTCAATATGCTTTGTTCTCTCATGAAAGACTGGATTTGAGGCAATATGCATAGCGGCCTGGTTGTCACATATGAGTGACATTTGTGTAACCTCTCCAAACCTTAGTTCCTGAAGCAACTGTTTTAACCATATAAGTTCTTGACTAGCAATAGCCATAGCTCGATATTCTGCCTTTGCACTGGATCTTGCCACAACATTCTGTTTTTTTACTTTTCCAAGAAACAAGGTTACCTCCGACAAATATACAAAATCCAGAAGTGGATCTTCTATCAGAGGGAGATCCTGCCCAATCTGCATTAGAATACCCCTCGACTTGAGTATGTTCTTTGTCTTCATATAGAAGACCCTTTCCTGGTGCACCCCTGATATATCGAACAATGCGAGTCACGGCATCCCAATGTTCTTTGCATGGAGAGCTAAGAAACTGACTTACTACACTTACTGCAAATGAGATATCCGGACGAGTGACAGTAAGGTAGCTTAGTTTCCCTACCAATCGCCTGTACCGTTCAGGATCTGAAAGAGGCTCCCCCTGATTTGGCAGGAGCTTGACATTAGGATCCATGGGATTGTCGACTGTCTTTGAGTTTAACATTCCTGTTTCTTCCAGAATATCCATTGCATACTTCCTTTGGGATATAATGATCCCATCTTTAGACTGTGCCACTTCTATCCCTAGGAAATATTTGAGTTTGCCGAGATCCTTTGTCTGGAAATGTTTGAAAAGATGTTGTTTTACTTGTGAAATCCCAAGATGATCATTACCTGTGATGACAATATCATCAACATAAACCACTACATAGATGCAACCAGTAGATGAGTGGCGATAAAAGACAGAATGATCAGCCTCGCTTCGAGTCATGCCAAACTGTTGAATTACGGTACTAAATCTACTGAACCATGCTCTGGGTGACTGCTTGAGACCATATAAAGATTTCCGCAAGCGACATACAAGACCAGAAGACTCCCCCTGAGCAACAAAACACGGAGGTTGCTCCATGTAGACTTCCTCGAGCAGGTCACCATGTAAGAATGCATTTTTGATGTCCAATTGATGAAGGGGCCAATGGCGAATTGCAGCAATAGACAGAAAAAGACGCACAAAGGACATCTTGGCAACAGGAGAAAAAGTATCTCCATAATCCAATCCAAATACCTGAGTATAGCCTTTAGCGACAAGACGAGCCTTAAGTCGATCAACCGTGCCGTCTACACCAACTTTCACCGTAAACACCCATCGACAACCAACCACTGACTTCCCAGGAGGTAGAGGAACGAGGTCCCAAGTCCCACTGCTCTGTAAGGCACTCATCTCATCAAGCATAGCCTGTTTCCATCCTGGATGGGCAAAGACATCACTTGCAGTCTTTGGAAGAGAAACAGACGACAAAGAAGACAGACAATAATAATAGGATGGTGAAAGACGATGATAGCTTAAAGAAATATAGTGAGGTGAAGGATTACGAGTAGAACGTATACCCTTTCGAAGTGCAATAGGAACATCAGAGTCAGGAGATGGGACCGGAGGAAACGGCGAAGGACTTGGCTCCAAAGATGTGCCCTCAGCAGTGTCAGTGTTGGTCGGCGGCAAAGCAGAATGAGGACGACGCTGATAAACCTGCAAAGGAGGAGACGAGGCTGGAGATGATAGAGGCGCCTCCGAAGGACAAAAGATAGTTACTGGTGCAGGTGGAGAGGGAGAAACCTCAGCCTGTGAAGTGGAAGGACCAAAAAAAAGGAACCGACTCAAAGAACGTGACATCAGCAGAGATGAAGTACCGACGAAGAGTAGGGGAATAACATTTGTACCCTTTCTGAGACCGTGGGTACCCAAGGAACACACACTTATGAGATCGGGGAGAGAGTTTGTCAATGCCGGGATCAAGAGCATGAGCAAAACATATAGAACCAAAGACCCGAGGTGGTAGAGGATGAAGGGACTGATGCGGATAAATTACCTCATGAGGTATTTTACCCTGGAGAGTGGTTGAAGGCATGCGATTGATGAGATAACACACAGTAAGTACGGCATCACCCCAAAACTGCTGAGGGGCATGAGAATGGAGAAGAAGAGTCCGAGCGGTCTCAAGGAGATGACGATTCTTGCGTTCTACAACCCCATTCTGTTGAGGGGTATAAGAGCAAGACGTGCGATGCAACACACCATGAGATGTCAAGAAGCTACGAAACTGAGTAGACAAATACTCGCGTGCATTATCACTTTGCAAAGTTCGAAGGGAAGTACCAAATTGAGTTTTTATTTCAAGGAAGAAGGATTCAAAAATAGAAAACAATTCTGATCGATCGTTCATTAGATATAACCATGTACAACGGGAAAAATCGTCTATAAAAGTAACAAAATACCTTGACCCCATTGTAGAAGAAACACGACTCGGACCCCAAACATCAGAATGAACCAAAGCAAAAGGAGACATAGCCCGACTCTCAATGCGAGGAGAAAAAGAACTACGAACATGCTTACCTAATTGACACGACTCACAAGATAAAGACTCTAAGTGAGAAAGACTAGGATGTAACTGTTTCAATTTATGAAGACCTGGATGTCCCAACTGAGCATGAATAAGTAGTGGAGATGTCGCCGCCGAACCAACAAAAGAGGGTTGTTGAAGCTGATATAGGCCATGGGATTCACATCCGAAGCCAATCATCCTTCCCGTACTCCGGTCCTGTAAGGAAACAGATGTGTTAGTAAAAGAAATGACACAATCAAGAGATCGAGTAAGTTGACTTATTGACAATAAATTAAATGGAGCGTCGGGAACATAAAGAACATTATGAATAGAAAGAGATGAAGAAGGATGAACAATACCAATACCCTGGGATTGAGTTTGGGAACCATTGGCCATGGTGACCATTGGGAAAGTACCAGAAGTAGCGAGAGAGGAAAATAGGGATTTATTTCCAGTGATATGATCGGTGGCCCCAGAATCAAGAACCCAAGGACCCGAAGAACGAGATATGCCAGCAAAGGAAGTACCAGCGTGTGCAATGGTAGCAGTGGAACCAGAAGCCTGACGATCCTCAAACCATTTCAGAAAGTCAGTATAGGAAGGTGTTGGAGTCGAATCAGGTGATAACTGTGAAGTGGAAGCTGAAGAAGCAACAGAACTCTGAACGATCTGAGCAGCACGAGGAGGACGACCATGTAGACTCCGGCACTTATCAATCGTGTGTCCCGGTTTATGGCAATGATCACACCAAGGGCGTCCTTTGCCACCCTTGCGAGGTGGAGGTCCTTTGTGTCGAGAGACCAACGCTGACGAGTCGGCAGGTATCGTCAAGACTTTGGCCGGGATATACCAGACTTTGGCCGGGACACGAAGAAGAGTCGCCCAGGTATTGTCCATGGTAGCTTCTGTGGGGCTACCCAGGATCTGATTACGAACATGAGAATAATATGTGGGCAGACCATATAAAGCCAGAGACATAAAAAATTTCTTCCGATTTTCAAGCTCTTCAGCAGGATTGGCCGCAGGTGGGAGCAGTTCATTGAAATCACAAAGAAGACTAGAGACTGAACCCAGATAAGTTGACATTGAATCCTTAATCTGATGAGCGCTGAGGATGGTCATGAGATCTTCACAAACTTGATAGAGTCGCCGAGAGGTGTTTGTAAAGAGTTGTTGAGCCTGTGTCCAAATAGCTTTACAGGTTTTGTGAGTACGGAAGACATCCCTAAGAGATGGATGGATGGTGGCTCGGATAATACAACACAACTGAGCGTCAACCTTCTTCCACAGAGGACGATCGACGTCTTGAACATCATCTTCAGTCTGTGTGAGATGTGTCTCATATCCCTGTCCAACAAGCCAAAGTTCAATGTGAGATGCCCAGGAGATATAATTTTTACCATCCAACTGCTCGGAAGAAAGGGATGCAGTAATATGGTTGGTAAAGATTGAAATATCTGGCTTTGGGGTGCCAGATGTAGCCATGAATAGATAAACTGAGCTTGCTTCTGCTGAAAGAGATTGCTTCTTCTGGCGTCGGGCTTGTTGGCTGCTGGTGACAGAGCAGTGGCAGAGGTGAAGGTTCTTCTATTCGTTCCCCAACGAGTGGATCTGAAGGCACGAAAGGAGGACCTGGGCACAGGGGTTCGTGCTCCTCTCCCGTGAGGGATCAGAACGCAGAGACGGGGGTTCGTGCTCCTCTCCCGCAAGGGATCATAACGCGAGTGGATCTGAAGGTACGAAAGGAGGACCTGGGCACAGGGGTTTGTGCTCAATCCTTGGTCGCGAGCCTCAGAGGAAGCAGCCGTCGCCCCCTACACGCTGGATGGCTACAGAGAACTTGCGGAAGAGGAGGCGCGAGCTCAGAGAGGAGGCGGCGAGTCTTCTTCTGCGGCCGCGACTGTTCCTCGGAAGGGATCGACCGAGGCGGAGGAAGCGGAGGTACGTCACTGGGAAGGCCTCGGAGGAATGTTGATCTTGCAGCCGCAATGCGGGATCTGGAAGCGAGGACAGAACGCCGCTGGATAGAAAGGCGGCGCGGGTAGAGGAAAGACAGCGCGGGTAGAGGAAATAAATTAGGGTTTTAACTTTGCTCTGATACTATGTACAAAGAAAAACCTAAATTCTCGTGTATTAGGAACCACGAGTTAGGTCTTTATATAGAAAAGAAGATATACACCAAAAGACAAAAATACCCCTATAATTATTCTAACACTTGCATTGATTGGCCTCTTTCTATCGCCGATTCATCTAGAATTTTAGCGCCTCCTATCACTAAGTGTCTCAAGGGGCGTGAGTTCAAGTGGACTGAAGCAGCTACGACTAGTGTTCAACTGGTGAAGCAAAAGATGACTGAAACACCTGTTCTAGTACTTCCAAAGTTCGACAAACTATTCAAAGTAAACTGTGACGCATCTAGCATTGGCATTGGTGGTGTTCTAAGTCAATCAGGACACCCTATTGCCTTCTTCAGCGAGAAACTATATGGTGCCAAGAAAAATTACTCTACCAATGACCTAGAATTCTACGTTATTGTGCAATCCTTGAAGCATTGGTGTCATTATCTTTTGCAAAAGGAATTTATTTTGTTCACTGATTATGAGGCTTTAAAGTACATCAACGACCAATACAAGTTAAGTAGTCGACACGCCAAGTGGGTAAACTACTTGCAGGAGTTCACCTTCACGCTGAAGCATCAATCTAGGAGTCTCAATCGTGTTGCAGATGCTCTAAGCCGTCATTCTTCCCTACTTACTACCATGAGCATTAGGGTTGCCGGCTTTAAATCTTTCTTAGATATGTATGTTGCTAATCCCTCCTTCAGCAAGATAGTTCAAGAGCAATGTAAGGGAACTCTCACTAGTGCTGTTTGTATACTACCTTACCAATTCCTGAAGCTCCTTGGTGTGAGATTAGCATGAATTTCGTATTGGGTTTACCCCGCACCGAACGGACCGCTGATTCTATTCTAGTTATGGTGGATGATTCTCCAAGATGACTCAGTTTGTGGCATGTAGAAAAACCATGGATGTTGTTCGGATTACCACCCTCTTCTTCAAAGAAATTGTGCGTTTACACAGTATTGTAGGCGCAGCGGAGACCGGCAAGAGGGGGGTGAATTGCTGAAAACAAAAAATAAAGACTACCCTCCTCGGATTTCAACTCAGAATTTAAATCAGCAATAAAATAACAGCAACTAAATTAATTAAACATAAAAAGAAATAGGAACATAAAAGACTCAGGGATTTAACCTGGTTACAACCAAGAAGGTTGTTAATCCAGGACAGTAGAAAAGAGCGCAGTAAGAAAAATCTCCTTCTCTGAAGGCGGAGAAGCCTTTTACACTTTTGAAGCTCACTAATTACTTAGAAATTGCTTACAGATTGATTGCTTGAGTTGTTGTTGAATTCCTAGCTCCAGGGGCCTTTATATAGCTCCTGGAAAGTCTATCCCGAGGGTCCAAGGCGCCTCCAGCTCGGTCAGCGGATAAAACTTTATCCGCAATGCAAACGGTCAAATCTGACCTGTTGAAGGCGCCTTCAACAGTGTTGAAGGCGCCTCCAAGCCTGCTGGAGGCGCCTCCAAGCTGGCAGCACAGTTTCCAGCTTGGTTTTTCCAGCTTCCGACGCTCCCGGTCTTCTCCTCGAGCAGCCTTCCGTCCCGGCTTAACATCCCTTGAACGCCGCGCACGCTCTTCACGCCCACCGGAGTACTCTTCCGCAGCTCTCTCGTCCTTCGGACGCACCGAGCCCGTCGGCTCCCTTCCCGTGCCGTCCTTCTCGCTAGCTGCGTCTTCCGCTCGACTTTCTGTGTTCCTAAGCTTCTGCACACTCAGACACAGGGTTCAAACACAGCAGGACCTAACCAACTTGCTTGATCACATCAAAACTACCACGGGGTCCAACAAGTATTCCTCAAACTATTACTTCATATGATGATACTAGATTTGTCAGTAAATTTTGGAAGATTTTATAGGGAAAGTTAGGGTTGAATCTAAACTTCAGTAGCCCCTATCACCCTCAGACCGATGGTCAGACTGAGTTAGCAAACCGCGACTTAGGAAATCTTCTGAGATGTCTCACAGGACCAAACCGAAGCAATGGGATCTGGTTTTACCTCAAGTAGAATTCGCATACAATAGCGCAAAGAACAAGACCACTGATTTGAGTCCTTTCGACGTTGTTTATGGACGAAACCCATCGGGGTTCTGGGTTTAGTCCCTATTTCACGTCCAGGACAAGCTAACTCTAAGGCTGAGGAGATGGCCGAGTATCTTCGGGTCATTCATGAGTAGGTTAAGCAGGCTATTCAAGAAAGCAACACCGAATACAAGATCATGGCAGATCGGCATCGACGTCAGGTTCTTTTTGATGTTGCTGATATGACTTGGGCTGTATTAACTCATGATCGTTTCCCTATTGGTGAATACAACAAGCTCAAAAATCGGAAGATTGGACCTTGCCAGATACTAGAAAAGATTAATGATAATGCCTACAGGTTGCGACTTCCTAGTCATTTAAAAAAATTTCTGATGTTTTTATTTTAAAACACCTAAGTCATTGTGCTTTGGATCCGGATACACCCATCCTAAACTCGAGGACGAGTTCTCTTCAACTCCAGACGACTAATGCAGGAGGGGATCCAAATTGAGTTTTTTAAGTAGTTATCCGTTAATTAAGTTTAGTTAATTTTTTTAATTATATTTAATTTTGTTCTAAATCTTAAGGAACGAAGCCTTGTTAGTTAATTTATCCTAAATTTTAAGGAATAAGTCTTGTTAGTTAATTTATCCTAAATCTTAGAGAATAAGTCTAGTTCGTTATTTTCTCCGTTTAGATTTTTTTAAAGGTTTTGAGAGCTATATAAACCTATGCTTAGATAATGTTTAGGATAAGTTATTTTAATATTGAATCAATTAGTTTCGCTGAAGCTACGTTACGGCTACATCTCTTTTTCTTTGCGCTCTTGATTTCATATGAGGTTTAAGCCTAATTTAGGCTATTCCTTTTTTCTATGTTACTTCTCTCTTATTTTCTTGTTAATCCCTCAATAACTTCACGTTCCAGAATAATATACATATTCTGCTCGGTGTCATATTGTCTTCTTTAACTGATATTCTATAGTATCGGCCTTACAATTTGACTCATGGTAAAATTCAACTCTAAAGTGTGTAGCTTTCCATTGGGTTATTACAGAATTGCTTCACACCAAGCAGGCAAGTCCACATAACTATGAAATTCTTAATAAGATGTCGAACAATTTTACCAAAAAGACACCTCATTGTTTTAGAGTGCACATTTATTCCATTTAAGACATTGTACACCCATTGCTCAGTCATGTTTTCCCTACGTTAATGTTGTTTTGATTTGTCCACCCCCCACCCCACCCGTCAACATCGTTGAAGATTGCCAAGAGCCGCACCTTGTTTAAACACTATGCCTCGGTGATCACTTCCTGCCCTCTTTAGACCAAGTTGCAATAGGCTCACCAGCTACCCCTTGGTTTATCCTCAAACCACACAAATATTAGAGGGTTCCTACTCTATTATGCAATACAATGTCTACTTACCAACATTTTTTGTGTTCTTTGACCAATATCCCACATTATTAACCTCATGGTTTTGTTTCATGGTAAAATTTGACTCAAGGTGAGGAGCTTCCATCTTGATCACTTATTTCATATTTGCTCGACATTGAGCATGCTTAACTATGGATTTCTTATGAAGAATTCAACTAATTCTATCAAAAGATACATAGTTGTTTTAAAGTATATATTTAATCCATCTAAGACATTATGCAACCATGGTCTAATCACACTCTGTTCAGTTTGTGTTTTGATTCGTTCCTGCCTCTGATGTCCTAGAAGTTTGCTAGGAACAACACATTCTCCAAGTGCTCTACTCCAATAATCATTCCACTTGTCAAACTGGTCATAACATAAGGTGTATGAGAGAAAGATTTTTGATGACAAAATCCTTGACTCAAAAGGAAAGGCTGAAATGTGTTAAAGAAGAGAAAATGGTGCAAGATGTCTGCCTTGACATTGTTACTTTTCAATACATGAATACAAGTTGAGCACTTTTTTTTAATGCCAACACAAAAGGTAGAGCAAAAAGAGAAGATTTCAAACTATTTTTTCATGATGGAAAGTCATGCCATGCATGTGTAGCATCAAAGGAAACGTCAAAATACCTAAAATGCAAAGGAAAACTACTAGGACCTAAATCATCATAACGGATTGAGGAGAAAGGTGCAGAGGCGCAGTTTCTGATTCTACTAGGGAATAAGCATTGAAGATGTTAATTGGCAAGATTCACACTCAAGACTCTCTAGACTTCAGAGGCTAGAAATTATGTTATGAAGATTTTTGAAGTTAGGATGTCCTAGATGGCTGTGTATTAGCAAATGGAGCTGCTTCTTGCTTGCTTGCTGTAGAGAGACATGATCAAGAGGATAAACCACAGATTTCTCTTGTGCAAGATGAAATTGCAAAAGAAAATTGTGTGCTAGAGATGTCCACGTGTATGCAAGGACAACGGTGAGTGAGGAATCTTAATTACTCTCTGATACCATGTTAAATATGGAAAGGCTTTTTTAGGATTCTTTCTCCAAGGTAGCCCCCTCTACGTGTGTGTATGTAGTTTTATTGTGATTTTACATTTACATTCTAAATTTGGTATACTTGCTAGTCTCAATATATTTAGAATTATGTTTTCAATATTAGCTATTAGTTTTATTACTGCAATTGTGTTAAGTAGAGATTAATAATGCTGAGAAGACATGGTGCAACCTGAAGTAGTTGAGAAGATATGGTTTGGTGTGGTTTGTATATTTGACTTGCAATTGTGAAGGCCTGTACTGCAATTATGAGGACCGTGTACATAGAGCGAAGATAATAATCATCTCTGAGAGAACTTGGACGTAATTAATATATACGCTCCTATTTGAGGCCATTTGAGGGGGAATGTTTGATATAATAGGTTAATTTTTTAGTAGTCAGTTAGTGATGTTCTTAAAAATGATAGATGAGCTTCTGAATTAGTTAGGAATAAAGCTATTCTATCTATTTTAATTTTATTTGGTGAATGATAATATAATATTTATCCATCTCATCTTCAGTATATATTTCTATTATGAACAGGTGTTGCTGGTGGAGCAGCTGCTGGAAAGACAGCTGTCTGTGATATGATAATTGAGCAACTCTGTGATCAAAGGGTTGTTGTTGTGAATCAGGTAGGGGTAGTTGTTACTTATAATTTTGTTTGCCCTTTTTGTTGTGGAATTTTATAATTAGGAAATGTTTTCCTTGCAGATTTAGTTGAACATTCAACATAGAACAACCTTTTTGATATGTTCTGTGTGCTTGTATGTTTGCAGCATGTGTCCTCATTACAAGAATTATCCTTTGACTTTTATTTAAACCTAGAGATTCTTGTCTCATTTCACTAGTCATGTAATACTGCACTACCAAACCAGCTTACGATTTATTGTTTAAGGTTAACAAACTTAAAAAATTTACATTTTATTTTTGTCCTTAAAACAAATTTCATTAAAAAGTTGCATCTGGTAGCTATATCATTTTGATTGCAGTGGCACCTGTTCTGAATCTCAGAATTGGTCCTTCATATTGAGAAAAGTATAAAGCATTGATGATACCGTACTTATAAGAGTTGCATATGAAGATTATATTTGTTCACCGTAATTATTTAATACCATGTTTTTGTTTGCAAGATTTATATCTGTTGCATATTCTTTATTTGAATGAAATGTTCCTCTTGTTTTCTTTGAAAAAAAAGAGGTCGGTCCATATATATGTGTGTGTGTGTGTGTGTGTGTTGGATATTATACATAACTTTCATGGAGACTGATCTTATATGTGCATCATATGGCAGGAGTCTTTTTATTATGATTTGACTGAAGACGAGGTAAATCATCGAATATAACTTTGACCACCCAGGTAATATGATCCTGTTGTTCATATGCAAATTTTAGTTCTTCAGTTATTAGTTAATATACTTTTTCCATTTTTTTATTGTTTATACACTGTCACTTTTGCTATAAATAGTAGATCATAGAGCAAATCTCTTTCTTAATATTTGGATAAAAAGTTTGACCTAGAAGTTATATATATACCCATGGATTCTAATCACAAAATCTATTCTTAGTATCAAAGCCTCCCTAGCTCCTCTGCTGCTCCATATTCCTCACTGTATCCATGGAAGCCAACTCCTCTTTCTGCATGTACCCTCCTATGTGATCCATTCTTCCTTGTATATATTGCCACCACAAGCACTCTCCTATAAGCTTCATCTTCCCATAGTTGTGTAAAACCCCCTTTTGTAGGATTGCTCCCTAACTGCAACACCCCTATCATAATTCGGTCTCTTTCCCTTAAGGGTGACAATTTGAACTAGCGAGTCGTAAATGGGTGTATCTCATTGAGTCTCAACCCATTTAATTTCAACTAAACTTGTGTTGTTTAATAAATGAATCAAAATTTGACTCTCACAAATTGTTTATGATCAATTTATGACCCATTTAATTAAATATGTTACATGGATTCTAAACGGGTCATGTGACATGATTTATATAAAAGAGTTTAATGGCATGACCTCTTTACATATGGTATTCATGAATCTAGAAAAAACTTATGGCGCATGCGGAAAATTTTGTGAAAAATTCTAGAAAAGAAAGGTGTTAGCGTAACATATATTAGAAGAATTCAGGATATGTATGAGGATATAATATCAAGAGTGGAAGGCTCCAAGACAATTAACGGGAGTGTTTCCTATAAAGATAGGGTTTAAGTATCAACTCTAAGTTCATATTTTTTTACACTAGTCGTGAATGAATTCACTAGACATATCTAAGATAGGTTACCATGATGCATGTTGTTTGCAGATAACATTGTTTTAGTTGATGAGACAAGTGAAGGAGTTAAAGCTTAGTTCGAATCTTGGTAGAAAATGTTGGAAGTAAAAGGTTTTTGACTTAATAAAGTAAAGATAGAATATATGAACTTTAAGTTTAATAATATTAGACATACCAAAATAATTGTTAAGATAAGAGATAATGAGTTATTTGTAACTAAGAGTTTTAAATATTTAAGGTCATTTTTGTAAAAGGATTGAGGGGTTGATAGAAATGTTTTATATAGGATACAATTGATATGATTGAAATAGAGGAGAACGTTAGGTGTTCTTTGTGATTGTAAGGTATCTCTAAAGCATAAAAAGGAAATTTTATAAAATAACGGTTAGACTTGCTATGTTGTATGGAGCTGGATGTTGGGCTATGGATCGGGCACGCAAGCAGAAGATGAGAGTCACATAGATGAGGATGGTAAAATAAATGTGGGGACATATGAGGATGCACAGGATAAAAATGAGAACATTCGAGAGAAACTTAGGGTTGCACTGAGGAAAAATTTTGAGAGATGTGTTTAAGATGATATGTGCATATACTTAAACAACCAATAAATGTGCTAATTAGGTGATGTGAGTTTGTGCCAAATACACATTAATTGAGGAAGAGAGAAACTAAACAAGACTTGGTTAGCAATGATAAAAGATAATAAAATTTATTTAAATATAATTAGGATATAATAGGGGGATCCTATAGCCAACACCTCTTTGTGGAATAACTAATTAAATATTAATATATTTATAAACGGGTTCTTCGACCTGACTTAACCCATTTATTTGTGGGTCAATCCGTTTGTAACACAAACATGATTACCTCAAATCCAATGTACAAAATTATGGGTCGGTGGTTGGATATTGTTGTGTAAATAGATTGTGTCATCTTTTGTCACCTCTAACCTTATTATTGCAAAATTCTAGTTTTTTGTTTTTTATGCAATCACGCCCTTAAGCATGAAGTTTTGATATTTAGGCAAAAACTTATGTTAGTATTATAGGTGCAATGAATTACCACAGGTTAAGGGTGACCCAATATTTGACAATTGAAGTTCTTGCAAGTTAGGCTTAATTGGATGCTTGGCAGAAAGACCTGAACGTAACGCTTCTTGGCACGTAAAGTCTCGAAGACTTGAATTTAACTTTTAGTATATTGAGACTTGAATTGTTTGGTCAATCGACTTAAGTAAATTGAAAAGGCAACAAAATATTTCCGGTCATATATATTTGGAAGAAGTCAATTACTTAGTCTACTGGTGCTGGTGTTAGAAGAGCCAACTGAATTTGTCATCAGTCGCCATTAGTCGATTGTTCTTGCTAGACTCTGGTACAACAATTTCTGGTCTAAAAGTTTCAATAAGATGGGACTGATGGCAGACTTAGTTGACTGGAGCTACCATTAAAGTTGGTATGATCATGATGATCAACTAGAAGCTTGAAGCAGTTCATTGTATTCATGCTGGGAGAATAAATGAAGGTTGGTTAATAGCCTATAAATATGGGACAAAGGAACAATACAAAATCTATTGAAAAGTGTTTATACTCTTGTTATTGTCTCACCAATCTTGTGATTTTACTTGGTCTATTTTTGTTTTTATTCTTTGTGCCAAGTGTTCTTTTGTAAGAGGAAATTATAAGAAGTATCTTCACCTTCAGAAGGTGTCCAAGAAGGAATTCTTTTTAATGATTTTCTAAGAGTGACTCTTTGAAGAGTCATAGATAGTGGAGTAGAAGCGATGGATCCAACCCACATAAAGGTTTCCATCTTAACCTTGATCTTTATCTTGTTTGTGCTTTATTTTTGTATATTGCTTCTTTTGGCTAGGTACTAATCATAACTATAGACAAACAAGCAGTATGCTATTCAACCTCCCCTTCTCTAGCCTCAGCTATCAACCAACAATTTCTTACTACAACCACAATAGACAACCCCCTCCCTTCTTCACCTCCTTTCGTCATATTTGAATTGAAGATCTCAATCTTAGATCTTGACTCGTAAAATGTTTTTTATGTCCCTTAGGGTGTTGCTTATTTAAACTTACCATTGTCAATACTTATCCAACTTGAGTGACCTGAGTAAGTATTGAATGTACTGGTTTTCAAGACAATAATATTGGGTTTACACAAATATTTTTAATATAAAACATGATTATCATTTAGTTCATGATTACGTCATTGCTTTGTGAGAAGTTGGGTGAATTTGCTATATACAACCTCCAAGGATCTCACAATTATACAGAGTCAACAAGAAATATTTCAATTAATCAATTTTCTTTTTCCTTACAATTCCTTTAGTGTTGTCCACTCACACTTGTCTTATTAAGTTCTTTATGTTACCCATGCTCTTTCAATTGTCATCTCCTGAGCTCCTCGTCTCCATTTGAACTTGTAGCTCATGCTATTTGACAATGACGTGGAGTTTGAGGATGCAGTCGGGGACATAGATATAACTCAAACCCTACATGTGTTCATTGTTGTCACATCAACAACCCATTTAATCATTGCTTGGACCATGATAGGTCACTATGTAAACTAGTTCCACATCATAATCCTTTTACTCTTCTCAATGTCCAGGATAGTTGCTATCAATTCATTCAAATATGAATAATTTCAAGCATTTGACTGTTTCTACCTTCATTTTTGGTATTACTCCCATGACAAAATCCAAGGCTCTTACATTCCTATCAAAGGACAAAGTTCTTTGCAGACACTCAAATTGATCTAAGATAAAGTTGTGCTTATTTTTTTTGTCTTCTACACATTGTATATTTGAGGATCTGTGCAAATGAAGACAACAAGTGACAGTGGTCATTAATCTAATAGAGTTTACTACCTAGGCATTCAACCTTTCTCTAGTGCTCTTACTACCACTAGTATCACTCCTTATCTGTGTCATTGCCATTTTAGGAGTTTGTCACTTCATCATTGACCAAGTTCTAGTGTGATGGATGCAAACTTAGCTAGAATCATTATAAGTTGTTTCCGTCTACTAGTTATAACTATAATTCTTCTCCACTTAAGCTAGTTCACTCTAGTATTTGAGCCCCAATCCTTATAAAAAACTATGCATGTTTTGATCATTTTATAACCTTTATCGATAACTATTCTTCTAGAACATATGTTTAATTATTGAAAATTTGTTTATAAGTCATTGATGCATTTAAAAATTTTAGTTCTCAAATAAAGACCCAATCGCCTAGTTTTATCAAAATTCTACGCATTGATAAGCGCTTAAGCCCATAAAGTTTGTCTTTGCTTGTTTCATTACTTCAGAAATATCATCCAACAAAATACCTATTCTTTTACCTTTGAGCAGAATTGTGTTGCCTAATGCAAAAACCAGTCATTTTGCACACACACATACTATGATGTTTCATATGCGTGCATACACTAAACAATAATATGGAAATGTGTTCTCACCTCATGCTATCTTTCACATTTTTTCTTTTGTATTTATGGTAATACTCCATTCTTATATCTTTATCTTCACAAATCAATTTTTCCTTGCCATTTAGAGTTTTGGTTGTCTATACTTTTCTCATGTTCTTAGACTTGAATGTGACAAACTTAGTCCCAACTCCCAAACCAATCACTATATCTTGTTTGAGTACTCTCACACGTGAAAAGGATGTATGTCCTATGATCCTACATCACTTTTTGACAATTCTATGTCATTGTCAAATTTCATAGACTATCCTCTAATGTCAATACTTCTTCCTCCATGTGACATTGACTTACCTATTGTTCCCACGGAAGATAGCTTCCACTATGCACCATATTATCAATTTTGGGTCTAAAAGGTTAAGCCCATCCTTTCATGGGTTTATCTTGTCTTTGTAAACTATGAGGATCCCCAAGTTGCACTTGGAGATTCCTACCAGAAACAAACAACAATCAAGGAGTTCTAAGCCATATAATCACAAGGAATATGAGAACTTGTTCTTCCACCTTGTGGAGTGCAATTAGTTATTTTTTTTTGAATCAGTGTTTACAATTAAATGTCTTCTTTATGGCCCAATCACTATATATAAGGTAAGATTGACCAACAAAAGGATGCACTCAAATATATGGTGTGGATTACTTCAGGGCATTGCTTATCGAAATCAGTTTAGGATCTTTTTGCCCTAATAATAAATTGAAATCAATAGTATTTTAGATAGAGGCAAAAAATGCTTTCTGTAGCAATTTATTAAGAGTTCTTGTTATTAAGTAATCTCCACATTATTTTGCTTAGGAGGATACTGGGATATGTACACTCAAAAGATATCTATAGTTTCAATCAAAGTTCATGGAGGTGTGATAAGTTTTGCTAAGAACTCAGTCTTAAGTGTAGTGAAATAGATCATAGATTGCAATTTCTTTCCATGCAAGCTAGCATGGGTGAAACATTTCATTCCACATGAGAGCCGACACATGAAACAAATTGATACCGTGGCACCAACATTGCTGCACTAATTGAAGATACAACAACACACGAGGCTATGTGAGACCTTGCCAACGTGTAGCAAGTACTCAACGCCTTCTTCTGACAACACTAACATTTCATGAGTTTCTTCCCAAGGCTTTATTGAAGCTTCACAACTCCTTCCCAATGTGCCCTAAGGTACATGACGTCCTACTCCAACAATGGCAAGGCTTTATGAGGCCTCTTGATGCACAATGAGGTTAGTGACATCCTCTTTTGTTCGTTTTGTCTTTGCTACGATAATGAGGCTTTGAAGCCTTCTTGAGATGATCTTGCTCAGTTTCCTGATGATGCCAAAGCTTTACAACTTTTTCTTGACGCTTGGTGAGGTATGCATGTTCTCCTCCATCTCATTCTCCTCCTCTCTGTTGGTTGCTACTCGGAATATCGTACTATTCCCTGTACAAAAATTTTGTACAAGTCCTGAACCTTCCCTAACAACCTATTGTGTTCTTTAGAAATTAAATTTGGAATCGCAAACAGAACTTAACATTATTGATTCCAAATTCAACTTATCTATTCTTAGTGGTTTAGACTTGGATCGCAAACGATGCTTAACATTATTGATTCAAATCCACCCATGTTACAAATTCGATTAAATATTTATTTTAGAGATCGACTTCCAGGTTAAACATGGCGAGGCACTAGGCCTTCTTGGTTATGGGAGCATCCACCACTTCCTAGACAAAGCCTTTCAACGAAATTCAATATTTAATCTCCTTATAGTAACCCTAGGTTTAACCAATAAGAACAATCGAATCACAAGATCGAAAAACAAAAGAAACACAAATTCGAATCATAAATCCGAAACCTAGAATCGTTAGCCTCTTGTGTTTGGTATTTCAAAATCAACTAGTTATGATGCGGAAACTAATAACTAGTTATACCTTTTGTTGCTTATAGACCTCACGATCTTCTGTCGTATTCCTCTTCTTATCTCGGACGTCGTGTGGGCGACGATCTACCGAGACGAGAATCCACCCAAATTTCCTTCTTCTCCTTGCAAGTTTTGGCCACTAACAACCTCCTTGAGATGAAGAACTTCGGCCACCAACCAAGCTCCAAGGGACGCTAAGAAACAAAGCCTCCTATCTCTCCTTCTTCCTCTAGCAAGATCCGACCACCAACAACTCCTAGAGATGAAGAACCGCCAGCCACCAAGGAAGAAGAATAGGAGGAAGAAGAGGGATGAGGGTCGGCCACCACTAAGGAAGAGAAGAGAGGAATAATAGATGTGTTGTTATGAGGTGAGGCACCTCTACCCTCTCTTTTATATTCCTTGGTCTTGGCAAATAAGGAAAGTTTTAAACATAATTAAAACTTCCTTATTTTTCTTGCTAATGAACAAAAGGAAAATTTAATTAAAATTTTCTTTTATTCTTTTAATGACCGACCCCTACAAGACCTCCAAACAAGGAAAGTTTTAAACACAAAATTAAAACTTCCTAATTTGTTTTCGGAAATTTTTAAAAATTCCTTCACGGTTGGTTATAAAAGGAAACTTTTATAAATTAAAATCTCTATTAAAACATGTGGATGATTACAAAAGGAAAGTTTTTTCCAAAATTAAAATCTTCCTTTTAACTACAAATAAGGAAAGATATCAAATCTTTCTCTTAATCTTTTGTAGAAAGTTATAAAAGGAAAGATTTAAATTTTAAAACTCTCTTTTAAAATCATGGCTTTACATAAGGAAAGATTTTAAAATTAAAATCCCTTTTAATTTTATTATGGTCGGCCACCTAAGCTTGGGTTCCAAGCTAGGCCAACCACCACTTGACCCATCTAGCCTTGGTTTGGCCGGCCCTAGCTTGGGCTCCAAGCTAGGCTTGGCCGACCACCTTAAGGTGGGTAAGGAGTTGGGTTTAGGTGGGTATAAGACTTTATAAATAAGAGGCTACGATAGGGACCGCGAGGAGGAATTGATTTTGGTCTCCCGATGAACTTGAGCTTCCCGTGTTCGCCCCGAACACCCAACTCGAGTTCATCAATAATATCTCATTCCACTAAAGAGTTATTATTGTACTACCGCACCAATCCCATATTACTATATGGGCTCCTTCTTATCATGAGTGTGTTAGTCTCCCTGTGTTTAAGATATTGAATGCTCACTAATTAAATGAGTTACTGATAATTCACTTAATTAATATCTAGATCCAAGAGTAGTACCACTCAACTTCATTATCATGCCGGACTAGGTCCACCTGCAGGGTTTACATGACAATCCTTATGAGCTCCTCAAGGGGGCATCATCAACCTAGATTACTAGGACACAGTTTCATTCTATAATCAACAACACACCATATAAATAATATCATTTCCCAACTTATCGGGCCTATTGATTTAACGAGCTAAATCGCACCCTTTGATAAATCAAAGAAATAAATATTAAGTATACGTGCTTGTTATTATATCATGATTAAGAGTACACACTTCCATAATAACAGAGGTATTGTTCTTTTATATAGTCAGTATAAAAAGATACTACCTCAAATGATCCTACTCAATACACTCATA
This sequence comes from Zingiber officinale, assembly GCF_018446385.1. NCBI lineage: Eukaryota > Viridiplantae > Streptophyta > Magnoliopsida > Zingiberales > Zingiberaceae > Zingiber > Zingiber officinale. Next base: position 111,812,879 of record NC_056001.1, on the reverse strand, counting down.
GTGTACTAGTGTAATTTATTAGTCAAGATAAATTACTACCTAATTACACTACAACCACTCCAATGGTTTGTCCAATTTCATCTTGGTTGTGAACTACTATTTATAATTTATAAGGAACTGATAACATGATCTTCTATGTATGACACCACACATCATGTTATCTGCAATATAAATTAATTGAACAACTACACTTAGCATATAAATGTAGACATTTGACCAATATGATTCTTATTTCTAAATAAATGTTTATATAAAAAGCTAGGCTTTTAGTATACATTCCAACACTCTCTACCTTGTTTTCCTCATATATCTCATTCTCCTTCTCGAATTAGGGTTCTTGCTTAACATTGACACTACTGACACATCTCATTCTAGTAAGACATAAAAGCCTCGATTTAAAATGACATTTCAAACTTTGAAATAGATCATTCAATTTTTTGTCCTATGGATCACCTGATTTTAGTATTTTATGTTGATGACATTCTTTTATCATCAAGTGATATGTAAGGGATTACAAAAATTTAGAAATCAAAGTTGATATTAAAGATTTTGAAGTTTATGCTTTGAGTAGAATTGTCTGTAACTCTTTAGGAATATTTTTATCTCAAAGAAAATATGAAACTTCTTGCAAGAAGTTGATCTACCTGGATACAAACTTGTGGAAACTCCTGTTATTCCAAGTCATGATCTATGGATAGAAAATGGTGATTCTAAAAGTTGTTTTGTTTCGGAAGTGTCATCGCTAAGTATGAATATTTAATATCGAGCTTATTTGTTTGTGCTTCTAGCAATAGGTTTAATCCGTGAGTCCTTGATCTCCTAAGCCTTCTTATTCAACACCACTGAATTTGCTGGAACGTCCAAGCATGTGGTTCTTGAATTGAACAGTTTTCTCAATGGTAATAGAGAAAACCTAGGTTCTGATTCCCTTATCTTGTTGGTACTTCAGACATCTTTCTCATTGAAATGTCAAGGGAACCATGGATCCTACACCTCCTCCTATTTACCTTTTGCCTCCAGGCTAGCACCTTCCATAGACAGTATTGATCTTTAATTGTTGAAAATGTAATGATAAGAAAATCTGGGAGCTTTTCTAGCTAGCCTGAATCTGGGTTTGCAAAATTCTCTGGAGGAGGTCACATTAAGAGGAATGAGTTGCTAGTTTAATTTGTCTAAGAACTACTTGGAATTTGTTTGAATTATGTTGTCTGCCTGGTGGAATTAGCTGAACTGCTCGAGTTTTGTTTGGATGGGTTGAGATGGTTTAAAAGATGACTAGTTTGACCGAGGTGAATGGGTTAGGAGTGATTTTAGCTACTGGTATTAAGTTGGTTTTGCTATGAAGTAGTGTTGAATGGTTTTTGGAGCTGAATGGGTTGATGTGGATTAAGCTTTGTCAGGGTAGTAGAGGTGGCGTCAGAAATATCCAAGGTGGTGAGAATCTTGTCACCTTGTGCTCTGTTAAAAACTGTAGTTCTTCCTCCATAAACCAGTCCTCCCCCTCTAGGTTGCCTTGACTTGCCTTTTATAGGCCTAAATGCTAGTGTAGTGGGCAATTGCCATGTGCTGAACCCCTATTGGTGAGTCATCTTCTCTTTGTAACAGTTTTAACTATCAGCTGTGCATTACATGAACATGTGTCAGACTTTTACTAGCTTAGCTTAGTGCATGTGGATTTATCATTGTTCCATTGTGAACTATCTCAAATTACACGTCACTCATTCAAAACATTCCTGATTAATGAGTGATGTTTCCGCAATCACCCTTCAATTCCATATTTGACCTTTGGACATATATGTTAACTAAAATCAGGCATACTAATATGTAAATATTTTCCAAATTCAAATATAATTTAAATTTCCTAAGATAAAACCTGTTTTTTTTGTTAAAATTAATTTATTTTTTTATTATCAGTTCATTATATTTGTCACATGGGATTAAATAGGGGCTGTTTTGTGATTTTGCAACTGGAGGGGAGACATGGTACCCAAACTCGAAGCCTCATATAATTTATCTTTCTAATTTTAAAAATATACTCTTCCAAAAATGTGGTGTCCAAAAAGGAATTTTTGAATACCCACACTTTGAATGACTAATGATAATCTATTAATACAGTCTTTTCAGAAGGTGACACACACATAAATGTGGTAGGATATAACATGGTTGTTTTCGTCCTTGAATATTTTCTCTTTATGAGTGAAATGGATCTTTATAATGAGATTCTCAAGTTATCCTTATGTAGTCCCTTTTGTTGATATAGATGCATTTGACACTGAACACTTGATTTCCTGTATGGAGAAGTTGAGGCATGGGCTTGCAGTTGATGTCCCAAACTATGATTTTATAACTCATAAGAGAAAATTGCCACCAAGAAAGGTATATCAATCATACTACGAGCATGATAAAGTTTGAATTTTTTTCAACAATAACACATACTTGTGGTTGGAAAGAACACATTTGGCTTTATGATTTCTCTACATGTCAAGTTATAAATCTCTCGGAGCTAGACAATAGAACCTTGATTACTTAGAAAAACAAGTTACTTCTCTTGATTGTAACTGAGAAAATTCTGTGAAGGGCCTGTAGGCTTTAATTTGAAATGTCAATTCTTCTGCTTCTTAATAACAGAAAAAGATATTTTCATATCTTCTTAATTTAACCAGTCTGACAATTAAATATTTTTCTTGTATCCATATCTGCTACATTAGAAAGTGTTAAAAACCACAAATTGTTCCATAGAATGACAGTTTGTTTTCCTTTGTGTTTCATGCAAAAAGTTACTCTAGTTGAAACATTCTGTGAAATAATTTTTTTGCAGGTAAATCCTTCAGACGTAATAATTCTGGAAGGGATTTTAGTATTCCATGATTCACGTGTTCGTGAAATGATGAATATGAAGATCTTTGTTGATACAGGTTATTTTCTCTCCTCTAAGAAGATTATATGCACTGCATTTTCTGTCACAACATCATTTCAAATAGACTCTTCTCTATGACCAGACGGTTCTTAGTCATGTGAAATATCTTTCGTGCAGATGCTGATGTGCGGTTGGCAAGGAGGATAAGGCGTGATACTGCTGAGAAAGGTAGAGATCTCAAGACAGTACTCGATCAGGTTGGACTTTCTATTTTTGCTAAGCATTCAAAGTTAAGAACTGTACCACATTCAGATGTTTGAAAGATTAATTTAGAGAAATAAAATTATATGCTCTTGATAAAAGAGAAGAAAAATAACACTCATATATGGGTAATAAGTCTGTGACATTAACACCTTTAAACAAACTATTAGTTCTAGTACAATGTATTTCACTCCCTTTGTTTTCTTGGATAAGTAAAAGTGGTATATTATGGATCCAAAATGTACAAAATGAGGTTTTAGGTCTATTCATGTTTGATGTAGTATCAGGTCTGAATAGATACTTAAAGACATGTATACATGTATTTGCACGCTCATGAATATCCTTTCTACATCTAATAAACTACGATTTCGGGTCATCCACACATAATGTATCAGTGATGACAAAGCTAAATGATGAGCCTTTGTCACCATCCTGCTCCCTCTGTAATATTGCTTAAAGATATGGATCATCCTCCGATAGGTGGACATCTCTGGATGTATATGCAACCTGTTTCGAATCCTTCGCCATAGGTCTACAATCGGGGGGCTATGAAAGAATAGATGCTTCGGTGTCTCTAGCACTCCGCAAAACGTGCATTATCGATCCTCCTATTACCTGTCGATTTCTAGTGGGGAGCCTCCGTTGTGCCAACATTCAGAAAGTGACTGCATGACTCAGAACGTAAGACTTCCACACTGTCCGGGCCCATGGCACCTTGAGACTAGGACCTCGGAAGAAATAATAAGCCCGTACAACTTGGTCATTCTATGAAGACCACTTTGCTAGTCTTTGTCTAATTGCCTCAGGTGACCCACTAACCTCAGGGATGAAATCCCTTCTGTGTAGTAAAGGCTTGATTAGTCGGGAATTTGAATGAGCTGCTTGCCAACACCACAAATCAATGTGACTCAAGTAGGTATGATGTACCCATTTGATCCATGACGCATCCTCCTTCTCCTGAATCCTCTATAGAACCTTAGCTAGTAGGGCTAGGTTCCACACCCATAAGTCTCTAAATCCCATGCTGACCTTGTCTTTTGGTCTACACATATTTGCCCAAGAGATTAAAGGGTGCTTGGACATCCACATGAAAGATCGACAGATGCCGTAGATATGATCGATGATACCTTGAAGTAGCGGTATAATAGAAAGTCAGATGCACTCGACGCCTTGAAGTACTGAAGTGATAAGCTGCGCCTTGCCTACATTAGACAATGTCCTCCTTAGCCAGAGAATCAATCAACGGGCTATAATCAGATATCCATAGGCGTTGTGCAGCTAGTGTAATCTCGAGGTATCTAAAAGGCAGTGCCTGATGGATAGAAGCCTACTCTGTGTCGTGTCATCAACTCCAGCAAGGTAAATATTGGACCACAGGCGATTAACTTAAAGTCTAGAAGTAGAACCAAAGTCCTGTAAACATGTGATCAATGTGTTGTATCCATCCAATTGAAAAGGAGATCATCTGCATAAGTTAAATGAGTCATGCCTCAAGTGCTCGCATTGTGGGTGGAAGTTGAAGTCAGGCAACATCGTGCTCTGCTGCAACTGCCTACCAAAGATCTCAATGTAGATCCCAAACAGGTATGGGGATAGAAGATCCTCCTATTGTAGTCCTTAGGCTCCTCGAAAAAGACCAAAAGACCCTCCATTTATAGCCAATGAGAAAGAGGTACTAGTCACACACTTCATAATCCAAGTGATAAACTATTCCGGAAAATTTAGCCCAATGAGTGCGTCATGAAGCAAAGGCTAGTGCACCGAGTCAAAACTTTTTGAAGATTGATCTTCATAATACATCTCGGAGAAATGCACTTTTTGTCATATTTTCTGAACAAATAAATATTGTCCGTGATGAGTCTAACTGCATGAAAGCTGCCTGCGATTGGTGAAGAATAAGATCAAGAATACCAGAAATCCATCAAGCCAACAATTTAGATAAAACTTTATAAAAAATGGTACAACAGGAAATAGGCCTATAGTCGGCCACTGTTCTAGCATGAGCAGATTTAGGGAGAAGAACTATGAATGTGTGATTTCATTGCCGAAGTATCTGACCATTGCGAAATAATTCCATGACTGCAGCAATGAAATCTTGTTCCAACTACATCCCAAGCATGTTTGAAGAACTTTGCCCCATAACCATGTGAACCGGGTGCCTCTAGATCACCAATGTCAAACAATGGCGCTTGATTTCACCAGGGAATGGCAAATGGACGAGCTAGGCATGCTGTTCAGAGGAGAGCAGCTGGCCAAACTGGGTGATCTGCTATGGTAGTGCAGTTCGGTTTGAAGTGGTGCTCAACCGATCATGAAAATGCATGATGAAGGTCTGTACTACCTCCTCAAATGATGTGGTTAGATTCCCATCAGACCTTTCTACAGCTGTGATTTCATTCCGCCGGTTGTTCCTATTGACAAGTGCATGAAAGGAGGAAGAATTTCTGTCGACTTGTTTGAAGTAGCCTACTTTTGCTCGCTGCAAAATTAAGCTGTGTTCAACAACATTTAACTGGCAACAACATATTGAAGAGACTTATATTCGGTAGGGATCTGTCCATCATGCAGTCCAGTGGCCTGGGCTTCTTCCAAGCGGCAGCGGGCAGCAGCAGCGCGTTCAGAAATGTTCTGGTGATGTTTGTGGTTCAGTAGCTTCAGATCTGATTTCAACATCTGGAGAGCCTGCCTAAGCTTGAACTGCGCTGTACCTTGTGGAATTTGCTGCATATAAGCCGTCCATTTGCTTTCGATGAGTGTCGTAAATGTTGCATGCTGGACCCACATGTTGAAAAATTTGAAAGGCCGTGAGATACGGTTGCCACCATCTAATACCAATATTATACAGTATGAGTGGTCAGAGAAGCAGCCTGGAGGAGTAAACTCTGCATAACTTCGTAGATCAGCCTCTAGCCAAGTTTTATTGACAAGCGCTCGATCAAGTTTGCTGCATATATGACCATTTGTCCAAGTGTAGCAGCAGCCAATGTACGTCAAGTCTTCCAAACCAGCAGAAGCCACAAAGCGCTGAAAATTGGATATACAATATTGTGTGACCGGAAGCCCTCCGTGCTTATCTTTGGCCGACAAAAAAAAGTTGAAATCGCCAAGAACTAACCATGGTCTCACCATATCTGTAGCAAGGTGCAACAATCCATCCCACAATGGTTTCCTACTAACCAGAGATAGCTTACCATACACAAAGGTAATGCAAACTGTTTGTGTGACACTTTACAAGTCACCGAACAATGAGCATACTGTTCGTTCCATTCTGTCACCACTAAATCAACCTTTTGGTCATCCCATTTCAAGAGAATCCGAATACTAACTCCTAGATTGATTTGTTGTTCCACTTGAAATTGTTGAAAACGTTAAGACTTTAAATTCTGATATCCTTCATCAAAAGTTTCATCTCTAAAACACCCAAAACACCTAACTTGTGCCTCAGAAAGAAGTTCTCAACCCCTTTCTGTTTGAGGCCCCTGTTAAGGCCTCGGATATTCCACGAGCCAACCTTCATACCCCGGAGACGACCTAGGCCATCCAGTGTTGTTGAGTTTCTTCTTCCCCTTGGCATTAACCTCGACTTCAACCAACCGAGCAGTTTTTCCTGCACTGTAACAACTGAATCCTTCTGATGTCCACCCCTTGTCGAAGCTGGAACTGTCTCTATTGATTGGCCTTTGCCTTTGCCTTTGCCATGATTTGCTGTAGGATAAGCTCGTTGAGTCCATTCTGGTGCAGGTGAGGCAAGAATCTGGATAGGCAGTGCAGGGTGGTCGGCAGGTTGTAGCAGTCCAGGTTCTGCTTGAGTAGATGGAGCTGTGCCACCTTCTGTAGGATGAGCTGCAGTATCAGTGATTTCTTGCTGCGCTGTTTGTTCTGTGAGGACTACACTGGATTTGGATTTAGATTTTTCCTTGCCTTTCTTGCTGGTGTATACTTTCCATGCCTCTGCCTCCCTATTCGTGAGCCTCATTGCTTTGACCATTCACCTGCTGAACGTTTTCTGCATTAGCTGCAGCTACTGTTTGCTGAGTCTCGGCAATTGCTGGCTGTTCTGCTTCTGCAAATGCAGAAGGAGTTGCTGATTGTTCAGTCACTGTATTGCCATGAGCTGTAACTGCTGTTGTGAGAGCGCAATGCTGAAGATTGGCATTAGAGACCACTGCCTGACATTTCTGCTGTTCTGTTTCAATCACTGAAGTTGTGCTAGGGTCCAATCCAGCAACCTCGGGTAGGGAGTCGCTATGTTGTTGTGAGCAATCTGGTAATTGAGCAATTGCTGGAATTGTAGGCATTACACATGGTTGCTGCCAACATCCCTCTGGTTGTTTCTGTGAATCCACTGGCTGGTTTTGGGGGCTAGCAGTAGCTTCACATTGCGGAAGGTAGTGTCCCATATGCCGACAACTTGTACAGAATTTAAAGTGTGATTCAAAGTGGAGTGGGAGGTCTACCTCTGTTCCATCTGGGAGTGCAGCAGGGATGAAACTCGGCAGTTCCTTAGTGATGTCAACCTCCACGATGACTCGTACAAAGCTGATGCATCAATGCTGCTGTGTCAGCTGGTCTGTGTATAGAGGCCAACCAACCTTCGAGGCTAATTTACTCAATGCTTTGATAGTCCAGCACTCCAAAGGCAGATTAGAGATTTGCATCCAGGGAATCGTTGAAGTTCCTCTTGTCGAAAGAAAAACCCTGTGGGTAGTGGTTTCAAATACAACGGACAGCCAATGCAACACAAGGCCCTCCTCTTAGGACATGATCACAATTGGCGGGGCTTTGGAATTTGAATACAAGACACATAGTCCCATGTCATATCACACCTTCCAATGGTTGGCCATCATGTTGATTGCTAGCCATCCAAGGAATTGCCCAAAAAACTGCCCAATCAAGCAAGCACTTATTGCCTTATTGCGTCTGCGATCGAGTCCACATCTCCCTCTACAAATGCAACATGGTCAGTATTCGGTAGGATAAATTTGAAGGTGTTATCCTATGAGAATAGCCTGTTGGCAGAGAACAAAGCAGTCCATTTTCGTCTTCCTCCATCTCCCTCTAGTTGCGCCTCCATGGATTGATCATCTGCGGCAGTAGCTTGGTCTTGTTGCTCTGGATTGGAGGGTTGATTTTGCTATGCACTTGGAAGTCCTGTTTGTTTGGGTCGCCAACTTCCACCACTGGACTCTGCTGGTCACTCAGCTTGCGCCTGTCTGCTTCCATCCCTCTTTTCTGATTGGTGAGCATGTTGCCGCTTTGACATATTTACATGAGGTAAGAAACAGGCCGGTAAAGATGTCGAGGTTAGTGGTAGCCAAATCCAATAACACAATCCATAGTGTAAGTCAAATTTTGAATTCATAGCAGCCCGCACAAGTCGAAAAACTTCCGCCTAAGAGCACCCATATTGGTATTAATGTGTGGGTGTTATAACACCCAAATGGTGTTACAACCAATGTGGGTGGGTGTTATAACATCCGCACATACGCCAACATTCAATTCTTTGAACGCAATTAATGAGCAAAATTCAAAAAAAAAAAAATCATTCTGGCCCATGCGTGCATCAGTGTGGGTGAATGGGACCCATAATTAATGAGTGAATAGTGGGACCCACAGATAATGTTAAAATGAATGTGAGCGTGTGTTAATAAAAGGGAGGTGTTAATATAATGAGTGTGTGACATGTGGATCACATGCTTTTTGAAGAGGTGATATATATTAAAGTTCAAATCAATGTGGAACACACCTGGTAAGTGAGGTGACGTGGACTGATGGTATTGGTCAACTCCTCAAACGCAAAGCCAACTAAGGGAGAATGGCTGAGGTGACTCGTCTTTCCTAGCAGCCCTTTCCACATGAGCCTGCACAACTACTACTTGCTCAAGGAACCAAGCCGTAGCTGAACACTGTCCGTTGGATTCAGGGAAGCACTTCACAGTAGAGATCAACCCTAGTAGTGCTACTTGTTGAACAAGTGTGATGTTCGCAATCAAGGTTTAAAATCTTGACCTGTGCTGAAGTTTCGATCCCAAACCGGAACGATATGGTTTCGGTATCGTATTGGCATGTATCGTATCATGCCGATACAATTTTGATATTTTTTTATTTAAACTTGAAAAAAATATTATAATAATAATAATTTAACTATCTCAATTTAGAATGATCAGAGGTGCACAAGATTATAAGTGCTTTATTAGGAATCATAAACTTGACACGCATTTATCAAAATTTCTTAAATAAAGGACATATAATATTTCCTAGGCAGATAGACATTCTAAGATAAAAATATATGTTTCATATGTTCAAGAAGCAAGAATTCTAAAAGTAAAAAAGCTAAATATCTTAATATTCATAGATTTAAATTTTAAATTGATTCTAAGATTAAAAAAAAATTATCTATAATAAATATGTAAATTAATTTAAAAATGCTACATTATGTATAATAATTATATAAATTAATTAATTATTATTTTAAATAATATATATTTAAAATGATAAAAAAATCAGAATATTAATTAAATAGTAAAACAGAAAAAAAATTTAAAAAATATCAGAATATTAATCTGATTTATTAGACTTTTTTTAAAAAAAATATATTTTTTTTAAAAAAAATAGACTTTTTTTTGAATTTTTAAATAAAATTTAAATTAGTAAAATTAATTTTCAGAATATTAATTAATAAAATTTATTTTTTAAATTTTAAATATATTTATATTTTATTGGCATAATTTAATTAGACTTTATAAAAGTCTCTTCGAGATATTATACTTAAGTTAGGAAATGTTTTAATTAATTATATTGAAATATTTAATTTTTAATAATAACGTCTTTGGACATCACGATCTTCATGTGGCGGCTTCGAGAGTCGCGGCACACCTCCGGGCCGTCGGAGACATCCCGTGACTCCTTCGGCGACGCTAGAGGAGCTCTACGACTCCTCCGAGATTGCCGAAGGCGTCCCTGACTCCTCTAGCGATGTTGGAGGAGTCCTGCGATTCCTCCGGCAGCACCGGTCACGATGGAATCGCGACACGCCTTCTGTCGCAAGACGACGAGCGCGCAATTCCTCCTATCGTTGCCGTCGTGTGCAAGATTCCTCATGTCGCATGCATGTGATGGCGCGATGAAATCATCACTAGTCTAGTGTTGGTTTCGATGCGCGGGCGGAACGGTAAGTTTTGCCCATTCCGCCCGACGCAGAACAAGATTGTAAACGATGCTCGCAATAGTTGTCCTCCTTGTAACATGTGTGAATTGTTTTTACCTGCAACGCTGCAGGGTGAGCAGTCCGCCACCATGCAACCTTGCCAACTTCCCACGGTGAGCATGTGACTTTCCTGTAGCACATTTCAAGTCGATGCCTAGCCAAGAGCCTCTCTTGTTCTTGCCTTCCCTCTAGAGAGAAGGGAGAGCTTCTCTCTCTAAACGGACAAGTTCACACCTTAGGGTTCTCTAAATTCTTACAATGTATAACACCCCTACTCTCCCTCAAGTTGAAGGATATATTAAATTGATATTTAATTTGTTACACAAAATAGGCCAGCTCAATGCACAAAGCTCTAGCAAATGCGGGTCTCGGGGGAGGGTCAGACCATATTGGCTCAGCTGCTCTTCGTGTTCCAACCCGGGACAGGCAAACAAACCTCCTTTGTTAAGTAACTCGACTGACTGCCTCAGCCGATCGGGGTTGTGGGCCGGTCGGACATGTTGTTCCTTTATAACCAAGGAAGAAGCCGAGTGAAGACCGAGTCATTGACGTCTAAGGCCGAGTTGGCAGTTCCCCTAAGTGGCAGCTGGTCGGCCCATAGTGGGGCCCAAGGCCAACGACTCCGTATTCTTTTTTGGAAGTTTGTGCCACGAAGGATATTTTAAGGAAAGGTGTCATCATCACTTTATGGCATGTCCTTTCTTAGTAATGCTTTCGAATATGTGCATAGACACAACAGTGACACTATAAAAAGGGGTCTCTATCTACAGGCAGAGGTTTGCGATGCTCTATAATTTTACACACTCGTTGCTATAGTTTTCTTCCACTATTTTCTCCTCATAACTCAATTACTGACTTGAGCGTTGGAGGGCCAACGCTGGGGACTATTTCCTAGATCAGTACTAACGCTCTTTGTGTTACGTAGGACACCACGGAGTTTTCAATTGGTCAACAGCAGAACCACGTTCCCAGCCAATCACCTTCACCGCTTTCGGATAGGATCACTCCCTTTCTAGGATTAAGATTTTCCAAGAGGTAACCTCCCCGCATCTTCCATTCTCTCTCCTTTTGACTTGTTCCCAGTGTCCGCTGCCTACACTCTTAGTAGGGATGTCTTAGTTGCAACATGAGAAACTGCTAGCTCATGATTGTCGCATGCCTTTCACTTGTGCTCTTGAGTAGCCATCTAGTGAGTGCTGAATAGTGCTTTCACGTTTGCTACAGGCACCAACCTACACAAGCTTGATTGCCAACATTGGTGAAGGATATTGCATTGTCGCCTTCCATGTAGTATGTTCTACATGGAGATGGCTGATAGAGCAGTGGAGCTCTACTATCCACCACATTGAATGAGGTGAATATGTTGCCTGCTCCATTGCCTAATGATATAAATTACATATTCTCTTTATAGGCTGACCATTGCTCTTCTGCTCTTTGCATCCTCTTGCAAGCCACTCTACTCGATTTCCTTTGCATGCAATTTGTTGGTCTCTCTTGTGAGTTCTCAATACATGAGACCAGTTTTCTCCCATGGGCCTCCCTTGTCTCAGCCTCTAGAGCACCACAAGAGTTTTGGAGGCACTAACAAAGGTTCTCGAAGAGGAAGGCTAAGCAGAAAAGGAGATGAGAATGGTGGGAGAGGGGAGACTAATCACGTTACACTAAATCCATAGTTTCATCTTGGGGATTATATAAGAATAAAACGCTAGCTAGAGTTTTAACTGCTTTGGTATCATGGATGAGGTATAATCATATTATCTTATTTAAAGAAAATGATGAGACTCATATATATAGTAAATACCACCTAGACTGATTCCCAATGGATTAAATTATTAACTCTAGTATGAAAAATAGCCAATATGGGGACTAAATTATTAACTCTAATGCCCATATATAGCTATTAACTGTTAAATTTACAAAATCAGTTAGAGAGCCAAGTTCCACTACAAAGCTTCTCTTTCCAATTTTATTTTTCAACTGTAAACATACAATAAGGTTTGAACATTACCTGATTATGCTCTTCACTCCCATTGAATATGTCATCCCTGCTTTTTCTCTCTCAGGAGAATAAGGTTTATCACTTTCCTGTTACTAGATTAATATAACTCAGTTGTCATGAGTTGTTCATGTTTGACATTGCTATTGCATGTTAGTGTCAGATTAGAAGCCTAGTTCCTATATGGCTATATATATATATATATATATATATATATATATATATATATATTCCTTTGATTGGTCATATATTAACAATTGTTGCTATTCTTCACAATTTGTTAATGCAGTACTCAAAATTTGTCAAACCAGCTTTTGATGACTTCATACTCCCAACAAAGAAATATACTGACATCATCATTCCCCGTGGTGGAGACAATCATGTCGCGATTGACTTGATTGTGCAACATATCCATACAAAACTTGGTCAGCATAATCTCTGTAAAATATATCCAAATCTTTCTGTGATCCAGTCAACTTTCCAGGTAATGATTATGAAAACACTGTTTCTTTTAGGCAGTTGTTCATCAAACTGAAGCTCACTTTCTAGGATTTCAAAATGTCTGATTTTCAAATAAAGCCCTTCTATAAACAGCTAGACAATCATTTTGCAGATCCGTGGAATGCATACACTCATACGAGATGCGAAAACAACAACACATGATTTCATATTTTATTCAGATCGACTGATTCGCTTGGTAATTAAACTATTATCCAATGGTAGTGATGTTCTTAGTGATAACTTAATTTTCTTTGCATATTTTGTCGTTATGATAGGTTGTTGAGCATGGTCTAGGTCATCTTCCATTTAAAGAAAAGCAAATTATAACACCAACAGGTGCTGCTTTCTTCCACTGTCCTGTGTTAATAAAGCAAATCTTCTAGTTTGAATCTCAATGTTCTCATTAGTTCATGTAGAATGCCAGAATTTTTAATAATATACTGTATGCACACTTTTTGACCTTGTTGCCTCAGTTTTCATCATACGAGTAAATTCAGAAACTTGTACTGACAAAAAAGAACCCTAAAATGCAAGTTCAATTTATCTCTTCACTTATTTGTTGTATTCTTAAGTGAATGAGATCTTCATGCCTAGCTTCGTTGCCTAATCACTCAGTCTTATAGTAAATCAATCAATCTATCAATTGAAGATAAATTGCAGAAGTAATTTGATGTTTCTTTCAAGCAATCAACTTTATATGTTGCAAATCAAAACACAGCGAGGTAGTTAAATAGCAGGAGAGAGCAACAAGAGAACATTATCCAAAATTGTTCATTAGATATCGTTATACTTAGGATCTTTGTGTTAGTCCCCATAACATAGTAATATATATAAACAGATGGGACTGCCAGGACAATCAAACCTAATCTTAGGTTCATGCTATTAGAGCACAAATCCTAATCAACCATCTTCCCCCACATGGAATCTTTTTTATAGCTGCATGAACAAGGGCAATTGCATGAGAGCTTGATTATCACAATATAACTGCAACAGCTTAGTAGGAGTACATTACAACTTAGTCATCATTCATTTAAGCTAAATTAGCTTACATATCTCATTAGTCATAGCTTTTTTTTTTTTTGTGTATTTGTGCTAAACTTAGTCACTATAGTTTTCTTCTTGCTCTTCCAAGATATCAAATTGTTCCTTGAAGGACACAATAATTTGATATGAATTTCTTATGTGAGAACATGCCTAGATAATATCTATATATCCTATAATTTGAAGACGGACATAATTTAACTCTTTTTTTGAGCATATTTATGCATTGCATAATTCTTAAAGCTATCTCCTAATGATCATGACATTGATTCTAAGGATTTTGATTGATCACGATCATATAAAATGAGATATGTGGTCTGGTGATAATAATAAGGTTTAAAATCTTGACCCGTGCCGAGGTTTTAGTCCTAGACCAGAATGATACGATTTCGGTATCGTATCGTGTCGTGCTGATAGGGTTTCAATATATATATATATATATATATGACTTGGTTGTTGTATTAATTTTATGTAACTTAACAGTATATCTTTCTCAAAACTTCTGAAATAAAGAATAGGTAATTTAAAGTATTTTCTAGACGTAAATATCAGACATTCATATCAATAAAAATGTGTTTTGATTAGGAACCAAGAATCTAAAAAGTAGAGAGCTAAATATGTTAATATTCATGGTTCCAAATCTTGCTTATAAGATAAAAAAATTATTATCTATAATAATTATATAAATTAGCATAAAGATCATAACTTATATTTAATAATTATATAAATTATTTATTAATTAATTTATATAATATATCATTATATAATTATAGTTTATAAATATTCCAAATTATATATATATTAAATTCTAAAATCAAATTTATTTTAAAAAAATTATATATTTATTAAAAAAATTAACAAATAGTTTTTTAGAATCATTTATAAAATTTTAAAATTATTTTAAATATTTTTATAAAATTTTAAAATTATTTTAAATATTTTTATAAAATTTTAATCTATTTTTAATTTATAAAAATAATTTAACGTTTTGAAGGGGAGCCTTAGTGCAACGGTAAAATTGTTGCTTTGTGACCAAAAGGTCACAGGTTCGAGCGACGAAGCAGGGTAATGTTGCATATAATGGATTCTTCTCCGGGACCCCTCATGGCAGAAGCTTCATGCACCGGGCTCCCTTTAAAAAAAAATAATTTAAAGTTTATTTTTAAAATTATATAACTATATATTATATAAATTATCTATTTTTTACTTTAATTTTTATATTTTTAATAAAATTATATATTATAATTATATTAATTAATTAACAGTTTATTTAATCAATTATTAATTAATATATAATATAGTTATAATAATTAATTAAAAATTAGATATTATATATATAATATCATGATTTTAATTAAAACATTTAATAAATCCTAACTTTTCCTCTGTGAATCTCGCGATTGTCGCGATTGTGTCGTCGCCTTCCTATTTTTTTCGTCTTGCTGACGTCGTAGGGCTCGAGATGAGTCCACCATTGCTATGGTGCTCGCGCGACGAGTCCGCCACGGTGCTTGCATGATGAGTCCACTGCGGTGCTCGTGCGACGAGTCTGCCATGGTGCTCGTGCGACAAGTCTGCCGCGGTGCTCGTGCGATGAGTCCATCCCAGTGGTCGTGCGACGAGTTCGCCCCGATGGTCGCGCGACGAGTTCTCCCCGGTGCTCGCGTGACGAGTCTGCCACGGTGCTCGCGTGACGAGTCTACCAAGGTGCTCGCGCGATGATAAGATCCTTTAATGGATCTTTTCAAATAAATCCATTAACTTTATTTCCTTTTTAAAATAAGTTTTAGACTTTTTCTTTTTTATTTTAGATAAGTTTTAATCTGACATTTTCTCATGAAAATGTATTTTTATTTTACACCTTTTCTTTTGAAAAGGTAGTTTTATTTTATTTTTCTTTTAGACCTTTTCTTTTTGAAAAGGTAGTTTAGGTCTCTATTTAAAGAGACGTTATGTAACTTTGGAAGATAAGTAATTTCCCTTTTAATTAATAAATTTCGTTTGATTATTGAAGGCCGATCCCCTCGAAGCGATCACCCTATCCCCTTTTCCCTCTTCTCTTCGATTTTTTCACGTGATAGGCCCCCGGGTTCCTATCAACTTGGTATCAGAGCGAGTTCATTTCATCTTCGTCCTATAGTATCTCGCAGCAACTTCAACAAGCGTATGGTCTTAACCCGACTTCAAGAAAAGAAAATTCACTCTGTCATGACGACCGGAGGATCTCATCCTGACGCCAAATGGGCTCTGGAATTTGAAGCTAAGCACGAGACAAGGATGGATAAACTCGAAAAAACTATGGCATCGTTGGTCACAATAGTGCAAGAATTGAAGGATCGTTTAGAAGCAGATTCCAGCTCAAGCATACTAATCAAAAAAGGAATAAATCAACAATCTCGACAACAACATTATGACCAAGGAGCAAACTCAAATGAAGATCGAGAGCACAACCATCTACGTATGAAGGTGGAATTTCCTCGCTGGGAGAACAACGATCCGATTGGATGGATTTCAAGGGCTGAAAAATATTTTCGCTTCCACGGCACGTCGGACAATGCAAAGGTAGAACTAGCATCTATAAATCTTGAAGGCGATGCCATCCAATGGTATGACTGGCTTGAAGCATGCCATGGGCCTCCAAAATGGGAGGAATTCAAGGAAGAACTCATTAATCGATTTGGTCCCTCCGGTTATGAGAATGTTGATGGAGAATTGGCCAAAATTCGACAGACTTCAACCTTACTAGAGTACTAAGGGCGATTGAGCGACTCTCTAATCGAACTCGTGATCGGTCGGAAAAGCAACCACTGGGCACTTTTATTGAAGGACTTCGCCTTGATATACGACGAGAAGTAAAAACGAATCAACCCGCACCAAAACTACTTATCCTTTCGTATCATCGAAAGAAGAGAAGAAAGAAGAAATAACAAGGTAATTCGTGAAAACCCATCACATTATTCAACACCCCGTAGATTGACAAAAGAAGAGATCAAGGAAAGGATGGCAAAGGGATTATCCTTGCATTGTGATGAAAAGTGGCACCGTGGTCATCAATGCAAGCAAAAGAGGATAATGATGATTGAACCAATAGAGAACTCTGAGGAAGAAGATGATTTCTATGAAGGTGAAACACAAGATAATATCAACCAAGTACAAGATGACTACATGGCAATATCAAGATCACGCCTTAGAAGGACTACAAACCCGCAAACAACGAAGGTAAAAGGATTCATTAAAACAACCAAAGAATGATACTTATAGATTCAGGAAGCACCAATAATTTTCTAGACTCAACCTTAGCAAGAAGGCTTAAACAAAAAATAGAGCGAACATCTACATTTGATGTTAAGGTGACGGATGGAAGATCACTTACAAGTCTAGGAAAATGCGAAGGTATTAAAATTATCTTACCAAATTATGAATTAATCACAGATCTTTTTCTTCTACCCCTGGATGGATGCGATGTTGTACTTGGAGCACAATGGTTGAGAACATTAGGAGACATAATATGTAATTTCTCTCAACTAACAATGCGCTTCCAAGATCAAGGAAAAGAAGTTTGCATCAAAGGCAAGAGACAAGATACTATCACATCAATCAGTAGTTATCAGGCAGAGTGGCTATTAAATAAAGATTGCTCCATTTTTCTCATGCAACTCTCCATCAAAAAGGATCCTAAAGGTACCTCATATACCCCTCCAGAATTAGAGGCACTTCTTTCTAAATTTTCTATGATATTTGCTGAGCCAAAGGGACTTCCTCCATCACGTTCACATGATCATCGTATACCTCTAATACCGGGGAGTGCACCAGCAAATGTTAGACCTTATCGCTACCCTTACATACAGAAGGAGGTAATTGAGAAGATTGTACAAGAGATGCTTCAAGATGGTATTGTTCGCCCAAGTGTAAGCCCATATTCATCTCCAGTACTGCTTGTGCGAAAGAAAGACGGAAGTTGACGAATGTGTGTAAATTATCGGGCACTTAATAAAATTACGGTGAAAGATAAGTATCCCATCCCCATCATTGATGAATTACTTGATGAATTAGGAGGTTCCTCATTCTTCTCAAAATTGGATCTTTGCTCAGGCTTCCATCAGATAAGGATCTATCAGCCGGACATTCCAAAAACAGCCTTTCAGACTCATGATGGTCATTATGAATTTTTAGTCATGCCTTTCGGTTTAACTAATGCACCTTCTACATTCCAAAGTTTGATGAACGATATTTTCAGGCCTTATCTCCGTAAGTTTGTTTTGATTTTCTTTGATGATATCCTTGTTTATAGTTCATCATTCGAAGATCATTTGCATCACCTTTATAAAGTACTCACTCTTTTACGTGAGCATTCTCTTTTTGTGAAAAGATCTAAGTGCAGCTTTGGGACAACTAAGGTGGAATACCTTGTTCATATTGTAAGTAAAAAAGGAGTAGCTATTGATCCCTTAAAGGTGCTAGTTATGAAGGAGTGGCCCACCCCAAAGAATATCAAGGCATTACGTGGTTTTCTGGGTCTCACAGGTTATTATCGTAAATTTGTAAAAAATTATGGAAAGATTAGCGCTCCACTAACGGCTTTGTTAAAGAAAGATGCATTTAGATGGGGTCCTGAAGCAGAAAACGCATTTCAAAATTTAAAGGAGGCTATGACGACAACACCAGTTCTTGCACTACCTAATTTCAATAAGCAATTTGTCATTGAAGCCGATGCATCTGGAGTTGGAATCGGAGCAGTACTTATGCAAGAAGGACAACCATTAGCTTTTACTAGCAAGGCACTATCTCCTCTACATCAACAGATGTCAATTTATGACAAGGAAATGTTGGCTATCATACATGCCGTTACAAAATGGAGACCCTATCTTCTTGGCCGACACTTTCAAATACGAACTGATCATAAGAGTCTTAAGTTCATCTTGGATCAATGTATCTCAAATATAGATCAACAAAAATGGATCAAGAGACTTTTAGGATATGATTATGAAATCGTTTACAAGAAGGGAACTGAAAATACAGTAGCTGATGCTTTATCTCGCCTTCCTAACCAAATAGAGTTCACTGCTATATCCTTAGTAACTTGCAAAAACTTGGAGAACATAAAAAAAGAGCAAAAGGAAAATTCAGCGGCACAGGCTCTCATCCAAAACATATTACAAAATTCATCGCCAGAACCCCACTATTCTTGGGATGGAGAAATTTTACTATATAAAATAAAATCTTCCTTCCAACAAATTCAATTGAAAATGAAGTAATACTGGAGGAATTTCATTGTTCACCAATTGTAGGGCATTCTGGATTCCTACGTACTTATAAACATATTTCAAGATCTTTCTATTGGAAGGGAATGAAGAAAGATACCAAAAATTTTATTGCTGAATGTGATGTATGTCAAAGAAACAAAGGAGAAAATATAGCAAGACCAGGTCTTCTTTAACCCCATCCCATACCTGAACAAATATGGACCGACATTTCCATGGATTTCATAGATGGGTTACCCACCTCATAAGGATAAACTGCTATCATGGTGGTCGTTGATCGTCTAACAAAATATGCCCATTTTTATTCATTATCGCATCCTTATATAGCTGCTCATGTTGCTCAAGCATTTGTTAACCATATAATCAAACTACATGTTCTACCAAGATCTATTGTCATTGATAGGGATCCAGTATTCACAAGTAAATTTTGGAGAGAATTATTCCAATTGAAGGTACTAAACTTAATTTTAGCACATCCTACCACCCACAGTCTGATGGACAAACAAAGGTTGTTAATCGATGTTTAGAGAATTATTTATGTTGCTTAACTGGTGATAGACCCAAGGAGTGGGTTCGTTGGCTTCCATGGGCAGAATGGTGGTACAATACGACCTACCACTCAGCTACTAAGATTACCCCATTTGAGGCCATTTATGGATGTATACCACCCTCAGTTAGCTCCACACATGTGGATCAACAAATGTGCATCAAGTTCCATCAAATCTACTAACAAGGACCAAATATGCAATCTTGAAAAACAACTTATGCAATGCATGTAAGCAAGAACGGCACTGCCTATTACGCATCGCTCGGAAAGAGAATTATAGAGATCGGGTTTTTCTAAAACTACAAACCATACAAACAAAGTTTCAATTGTAGGTTCAAACTCTATTTGAAGATTGATCTTCATAATACATCTCGGAGAAATGCACTTTTTGTCATATTTTCTGAACAAATAAATATTGTCCGTGATGAGTCTAACTGCATGAAAGCTGCCTGCGATTGGTGAAGAATAAGATCAAGAATACCAGAAATCCATCAAGCCAACAATTTAGATAAAACTTTATAAAAAATGGTACAACAGGAAATAGGCCTATAGTCGGCCACTGTTCTAGCATGAGCAGATTTAGGGAGAAGAACTATGAATGTGTGATTTCATTGCCGAAGTATCTGACCATTGCGAAATAATTCCATGACTGCAGCAATGAAATCTTGTTCCAACTACATCCCAAGCATGTTTGAAGAACTTTGCCCCATAACCATGTGAACCGGGTGCCTCTAGATCACCAATGTCAAACAATGGCGCTTGATTTCACCAGGGAATGGCAAATGGACGAGCTAGGCATGCTGTTCAGAGGAGAGCAGCTGGCCAAACTGGGTGATCTGCTATGGTAGTGCAGTTCGGTTTGAAGTGGTGCTCAACCGATCATGAAAATGCATGATGAAGGTCTGTACTACCTCCTCAAATGATGTGGTTAGATTCCCATCAGACCTTTCTACAGCTGTGATTTCATTCCGCCGGTTGTTCCTATTGACAAGTGCATGAAAGGAGGAAGAATTTCTGTCGACTTGTTTGAAGTAGCCTACTTTTGCTCGCTGCAAAATTAAGCTGTGTTCAACAACATTTAACTGGCAACAACATATTGAAGAGACTTATATTCGGTAGGGATCTGTCCATCATGCAGTCCAGTGGCCTGGGCTTCTTCCAAGCGGCAGCGGGCAGCAGCAGCGCGTTCAGAAATGTTCTGGTGATGTTTGTGGTTCAGTAGCTTCAGATCTGATTTCAACATCTGGAGAGCCTGCCTAAGCTTGAACTGCGCTGTACCTTGTGGAATTTGCTGCATATAAGCCGTCCATTTGCTTTCGATGAGTGTCGTAAATGTTGCATGCTGGACCCACATGTTGAAAAATTTGAAAGGCCGTGAGATACGGTTGCCACCATCTAATACCAATATTATACAGTATGAGTGGTCAGAGAAGCAGCCTGGAGGAGTAAACTCTGCATAACTTCGTAGATCAGCCTCTAGCCAAGTTTTATTGACAAGCGCTCGATCAAGTTTGCTGCATATATGACCATTTGTCCAAGTGTAGCAGCAGCCAATGTACGTCAAGTCTTCCAAACCAGCAGAAGCCACAAAGCGCTGAAAATTGGATATACAATATTGTGTGACCGGAAGCCCTCCGTGCTTATCTTTGGCCGACAAAAAAAAGTTGAAATCGCCAAGAACTAACCATGGTCTCACCATATCTGTAGCAAGGTGCAACAATCCATCCCACAATGGTTTCCTACTAACCAGAGATAGCTTACCATACACAAAGGTAATGCAAACTGTTTGTGTGACACTTTACAAGTCACCGAACAATGAGCATACTGTTCGTTCCATTCTGTCACCACTAAATCAACCTTTTGGTCATCCCATTTCAAGAGAATCCGAATACTAACTCCTAGATTGATTTGTTGTTCCACTTGAAATTGTTGAAAACGTTAAGACTTTAAATTCTGATATCCTTCATCAAAAGTTTCATCTCTAAAACACCCAAAACACCTAACTTGTGCCTCAGAAAGAAGTTCTCAACCCCTTTCTGTTTGAGGCCCCTGTTAAGGCCTCGGATATTCCACGAGCCAACCTTCATACCCCGGAGACGACCTAGGCCATCCAGTGTTGTTGAGTTTCTTCTTCCCCTTGGCATTAACCTCGACTTCAACCAACCGAGCAGTTTTTCCTGCACTGTAACAACTGAATCCTTCTGATGTCCACCCCTTGTCGAAGCTGGAACTGTCTCTATTGATTGGCCTTTGCCTTTGCCTTTGCCATGATTTGCTGTAGGATAAGCTCGTTGAGTCCATTCTGGTGCAGGTGAGGCAAGAATCTGGATAGGCAGTGCAGGGTGGTCGGCAGGTTGTAGCAGTCCAGGTTCTGCTTGAGTAGATGGAGCTGTGCCACCTTCTGTAGGATGAGCTGCAGTATCAGTGATTTCTTGCTGCGCTGTTTGTTCTGTGAGGACTACACTGGATTTGGATTTAGATTTTTCCTTGCCTTTCTTGCTGGTGTATACTTTCCATGCCTCTGCCTCCCTATTCGTGAGCCTCATTGCTTTGACCATTCACCTGCTGAACGTTTTCTGCATTAGCTGCAGCTACTGTTTGCTGAGTCTCGGCAATTGCTGGCTGTTCTGCTTCTGCAAATGCAGAAGGAGTTGCTGATTGTTCAGTCACTGTATTGCCATGAGCTGTAACTGCTGTTGTGAGAGCGCAATGCTGAAGATTGGCATTAGAGACCACTGCCTGACATTTCTGCTGTTCTGTTTCAATCACTGAAGTTGTGCTAGGGTCCAATCCAGCAACCTCGGGTAGGGAGTCGCTATGTTGTTGTGAGCAATCTGGTAATTGAGCAATTGCTGGAATTGTAGGCATTACACATGGTTGCTGCCAACATCCCTCTGGTTGTTTCTGTGAATCCACTGGCTGGTTTTGGGGGCTAGCAGTAGCTTCACATTGCGGAAGGTAGTGTCCCATATGCCGACAACTTGTACAGAATTTAAAGTGTGATTCAAAGTGGAGTGGGAGGTCTACCTCTGTTCCATCTGGGAGTGCAGCAGGGATGAAACTCGGCAGTTCCTTAGTGATGTCAACCTCCACGATGACTCGTACAAAGCTGATGCATCAATGCTGCTGTGTCAGCTGGTCTGTGTATAGAGGCCAACCAACCTTCGAGGCTAATTTACTCAATGCTTTGATAGTCCAGCACTCCAAAGGCAGATTAGAGATTTGCATCCAGGGAATCGTTGAAGTTCCTCTTGTCGAAAGAAAAACCCTGTGGGTAGTGGTTTCAAATACAACGGACAGCCAATGCAACACAAGGCCCTCCTCTTAGGACATGATCACAATTGGCGGGGCTTTGGAATTTGAATACAAGACACATAGTCCCATGTCATATCACACCTTCCAATGGTTGGCCATCATGTTGATTGCTAGCCATCCAAGGAATTGCCCAAAAAACTGCCCAATCAAGCAAGCACTTATTGCCTTATTGCGTCTGCGATCGAGTCCACATCTCCCTCTACAAATGCAACATGGTCAGTATTCGGTAGGATAAATTTGAAGGTGTTATCCTATGAGAATAGCCTGTTGGCAGAGAACAAAGCAGTCCATTTTCGTCTTCCTCCATCTCCCTCTAGTTGCGCCTCCATGGATTGATCATCTGCGGCAGTAGCTTGGTCTTGTTGCTCTGGATTGGAGGGTTGATTTTGCTATGCACTTGGAAGTCCTGTTTGTTTGGGTCGCCAACTTCCACCACTGGACTCTGCTGGTCACTCAGCTTGCGCCTGTCTGCTTCCATCCCTCTTTTCTGATTGGTGAGCATGTTGCCGCTTTGACATATTTACATGAGGTAAGAAACAGGCCGGTAAAGATGTCGAGGTTAGTGGTAGCCAAATCCAATAACACAATCCATAGTGTAAGTCAAATTTTGAATTCATAGCAGCCCGCACAAGTCGAAAAACTTCCGCCTAAGAGCACCCATATTGGTATTAATGTGTGGGTGTTATAACACCCAAATGGTGTTACAACCAATGTGGGTGGGTGTTATAACATCCGCACATACGCCAACATTCAATTCTTTGAACGCAATTAATGAGCAAAATTCAAAAAAAAAAAAATCATTCTGGCCCATGCGTGCATCAGTGTGGGTGAATGGGACCCATAATTAATGAGTGAATAGTGGGACCCACAGATAATGTTAAAATGAATGTGAGCGTGTGTTAATAAAAGGGAGGTGTTAATATAATGAGTGTGTGACATGTGGATCACATGCTTTTTGAAGAGGTGATATATATTAAAGTTCAAATCAATGTGGAACACACCTGGTAAGTGAGGTGACGTGGACTGATGGTATTGGTCAACTCCTCAAACGCAAAGCCAACTAAGGGAGAATGGCTGAGGTGACTCGTCTTTCCTAGCAGCCCTTTCCACATGAGCCTGCACAACTACTACTTGCTCAAGGAACCAAGCCGTAGCTGAACACTGTCCGTTGGATTCAGGGAAGCACTTCACAGTAGAGATCAACCCTAGTAGTGCTACTTGTTGAACAAGTGTGATGTTCGCAATCAAGGTTTAAAATCTTGACCTGTGCTGAAGTTTCGATCCCAAACCGGAACGATATGGTTTCGGTATCGTATTGGCATGTATCGTATCATGCCGATACAATTTTGATATTTTTTTATTTAAACTTGAAAAAAATATTATAATAATAATAATTTAACTATCTCAATTTAGAATGATCAGAGGTGCACAAGATTATAAGTGCTTTATTAGGAATCATAAACTTGACACGCATTTATCAAAATTTCTTAAATAAAGGACATATAATATTTCCTAGGCAGATAGACATTCTAAGATAAAAATATATGTTTCATATGTTCAAGAAGCAAGAATTCTAAAAGTAAAAAAGCTAAATATCTTAATATTCATAGATTTAAATTTTAAATTGATTCTAAGATTAAAAAAAAAATTATCTATAATAAATATGTAAATTAATTTAAAAATGCTACATTATGTATAATAATTATATAAATTAATTAATTATTATTTTAAATAATATATATTTAAAATGATAAAAAAATCAGAATATTAATTAAATAGTAAAACAGAAAAAAAATTTAAAAAATATCAGAATATTAATCTGATTTATTAGACTTTTTTTAAAAAAAATATATTTTTTTTAAAAAAAATAGACTTTTTTTTGAATTTTTAAATAAAATTTAAATTAGTAAAATTAATTTTCAGAATATTAATTAATAAAATTTATTTTTTAAATTTTAAATATATTTATATTTTATTGGCATAATTTAATTAGACTTTATAAAAGTCTCTTCGAGATATTATACTTAAGTTAGGAAATGTTTTAATTAATTATATTGAAATATTTAATTTTTAATAATAACGTCTTTGGACATCACGATCTTCATGTGGCGGCTTCAGAGAGTCGCAGCACACCTCCGGCGCCGTCGGAGACATCCCGTGACTCCTTCGGCGACGCTAGAGGAGCTCTACGACTCCTCCGAGATTGCCGAAGGCGTCCCTGACTCCTCTAGCGATGTTGGAGGAGTCCTGCGATTCCTCCGGCAGCACCGGTCACGATGGAATCGCGACACGCCTTCTGTCGCAAGACGACGAGCGCGCAATTCCTCCTATCGTTGCCGTCGTGTGCAAGATTCCTCATGTCGCATGCATGTGATGGCGCGATGAAATCATCACTAGTCTAGTGTTGGTTTCGATGCGCGGGCGGAACGGTAAGTTTTGCCCATTCCGCCCGACGCAGAACAAGATTGTAAACGATGCTCGCAATAGTTGTCCTCCTTGTAACATGTGTGAATTGTTTTTACCTGCAACGCTGCAGGGTGAGCAGTCCGCCACCATGCAACCTTGCCAACTTCCCACGGTGAGCATGTGACTTTCCTGTAGCACATTTCAAGTCGATGCCTAGCCAAGAGCCTCTCTTGTTCTTGCCTTCCCTCTAGAGAGAAGGGAGAGCTTCTCTCTCTAAACGGACAAGTTCACACCTTAGGGTTCTCTAAATTCTTACAATGTATAACACCCCTACTCTCCCTCAAGTTGAAGGATATATTAAATTGATATTTAATTTGTTACACAAAATAGGCCAGCTCAATGCACAAAGCTCTAGCAAATGCGGGTCTCGGGGGAGGGTCAGACCATATTGGCTCAGCTGCTCTTCGTGTTCCAACCCGGGACAGGCAAACAAACCTCCTTTGTTAAGTAACTCGACTGACTGCCTCAGCCGATCGGGGTTGTGGGCCGGTCGGACATGTTGTTCCTTTATAACCAAGGAAGAAGCCGAGTGAAGACCGAGTCATTGACGTCTAAGGCCGAGTTGGCAGTTCCCCTAAGTGGCAGCTGGTCGGCCCATAGTGGGGCCCAAGGCCAACGACTCCGTATTCTTTTTTGGAAGTTTGTGCCACGAAGGATATTTTAAGGAAAGGTGTCATCATCACTTTATGGCATGTCCTTTCTTAGTAATGCTTTCGAATATGTGCATAGACACAACAGTGACACTATAAAAAGGGGTCTCTATCTACAGGCAGAGGTTTGCGATGCTCTATAATTTTACACACTCGTTGCTATAGTTTTCTTCCACTATTTTCTCCTCATAACTCAATTACTGACTTGAGCGTTGGAGGGCCAACGCTGGGGACTATTTCCTAGATCAGTACTAACGCTCTTTGTGTTACGTAGGACACCACGGAGTTTTCAATTGGTCAACAGCAGAACCACGTTCCCAGCCAATCACCTTCACCGCTTTCGGATAGGATCACTCCCTTTCTAGGATTAAGATTTTCCAAGAGGTAACCTCCCCGCATCTTCCATTCTCTCTCCTTTTGACTTGTTCCCAGTGTCCGCTGCCTACACTCTTAGTAGGGATGTCTTAGTTGCAACATGAGAAACTGCTAGCTCATGATTGTCGCATGCCTTTCACTTGTGCTCTTGAGTAGCCATCTAGTGAGTGCTGAATAGTGCTTTCACGTTTGCTACAGGCACCAACCTACACAAGCTTGATTGCCAACATTGGTGAAGGATATTGCATTGTCGCCTTCCATGTAGTATGTTCTACATGGAGATGGCTGATAGAGCAGTGGAGCTCTACTATCCACCACATTGAATGAGGTGAATATGTTGCCTGCTCCATTGCCTAATGATATAAATTACATATTCTCTTTATAGGCTGACCATTGCTCTTCTGCTCTTTGCATCCTCTTGCAAGCCACTCTACTCGATTTCCTTTGCATGCAATTTGTTGGTCTCTCTTGTGAGTTCTCAATACATGAGACCAGTTTTCTCCCATGGGCCTCCCTTGTCTCAGCCTCTAGAGCACCACAAGAGTTTTGGAGGCACTAACAAAGGTTCTCGAAGAGGAAGGCTAAGCAGAAAAGGAGATGAGAATGGTGGGAGAGGGGAGACTAATCACGTTACACTAAATCCATAGTTTCATCTTGGGGATTATATAAGAATAAAACGCTAGCTAGAGTTTTAACTGCTTTGGTATCATGGATGAGGTATAATCATATTATCTTATTTAAAGAAAATGATGAGACTCATATATATAGTAAATACCACCTAGACTGATTCCCAATGGATTAAATTATTAACTCTAGTATGAAAAATAGCCAATATGGGGACTAAATTATTAACTCTAATGCCCATATATAGCTATTAACTGTTAAATTTACAAAATCAGTTAGAGAGCCAAGTTCCACTACAAAGCTTCTCTTTCCAATTTTATTTTTCAACTGTAAACATACAATAAGGTTTGAACATTACCTGATTATGCTCTTCACTCCCATTGAATATGTCATCCCTGCTTTTTCTCTCTCAGGAGAATAAGGTTTATCACTTTCCTGTTACTAGATTAATATAACTCAGTTGTCATGAGTTGTTCATGTTTGACATTGCTATTGCATGTTAGTGTCAGATTAGAAGCCTAGTTCCTATATGATATATATATATATATATATATATATATATATATATATATATTCCTTTGATTGGTCATATATTAACAATTGTTGCTATTCTTCACAATTTGTTAATGCAGTACTCAAAATTTGTCAAACCAGCTTTTGATGACTTCATACTCCCAACAAAGAAATATACTGACATCATCATTCCCCGTGGTGGAGACAATCATGTCGCGATTGACTTGATTGTGCAACATATCCATACAAAACTTGGTCAGCATAATCTCTGTAAAATATATCCAAATCTTTCTGTGATCCAGTCAACTTTCCAGGTAATGATTATGAAAACACTGTTTCTTTTAGGCAGTTGTTCATCAAACTGAAGCTCACTTTCTAGGATTTCAAAATGTCTGATTTTCAAATAAAGCCCTTCTATAAACAGCTAGACAATCATTTTGCAGATCCGTGGAATGCATACACTCATACGAGATGCGAAAACAACAACACATGATTTCATATTTTATTCAGATCGACTGATTCGCTTGGTAATTAAACTATTATCCAATGGTAGTGATGTTCTTAGTGATAACTTAATTTTCTTTGCATATTTTGTCGTTATGATAGGTTGTTGAGCATGGTCTAGGTCATCTTCCATTTAAAGAAAAGCAAATTATAACACCAACAGGTGCTGCTTTCTTCCACTGTCCTGTGTTAATAAAGCAAATCTTCTAGTTTGAATCTCAATGTTCTCATTAGTTCATGTAGAATGCCAGAATTTTTAATAATATACTGTATGCACACTTTTTGACCTTGTTGCCTCAGTTTTCATCATACGAGTAAATTCAGAAACTTGTACTGACAAAAAAGAACCCTAAAATGCAAGTTCAATTTATCTCTTCACTTATTTGTTGTATTCTTAAGTGAATGAGATCTTCATGCCTAGCTTCGTTGCCTAATCACTCAGTCTTATAGTAAATCAATCAATCTATCAA
This sequence comes from Zingiber officinale, assembly GCF_018446385.1. Classification (NCBI taxonomy): domain Eukaryota; kingdom Viridiplantae; phylum Streptophyta; class Magnoliopsida; order Zingiberales; family Zingiberaceae; genus Zingiber; species Zingiber officinale. The sequence continues at coordinate 111,784,291 of NC_056001.1, read as the reverse complement.
TTGAAGATAAATTGCAGAAGTAATTTGATGTTTCTTTCAAGCAATCAACTTTATATGTTGCAAATCAAAACACAGCGAGGTAGTTAAATAGCAGGAGAGAGCAACAAGAGAACATTATCCAAAATTGTTCATTAGATATCGTTATACTTAGGATCTTTGTGTTAGTCCCCATAACATAGTAATATATATAAACAGATGGGACTGCCAGGACAATCAAACCTAATCTTAGGTTCATGCTATTAGAGCACAAATCCTAATCAACCATCTTCCCCCACATGGAATCTTTTTTATAGCTGCATGAACAAGGGCAATTGCATGAGAGCTTGATTATCACAATATAACTGCAACAGCTTAGTAGGAGTACATTACAACTTAGTCATCATTCATTTAAGCTAAATTAGCTTACATATCTCATTAGTCATAGCTTTTTTTTTTTTTGTGTATTTGTGCTAAACTTAGTCACTATAGTTTTCTTCTTGCTCTTCCAAGATATCAAATTGTTCCTTGAAGGACACAATAATTTGATATGAATTTCTTATGTGAGAACATGCCTAGATAATATCTATATATCCTATAATTTGAAGACGGACATAATTTAACTCTTTTTTTGAGCATATTTATGCATTGCATAATTCTTAAAGCTATCTCCTAATGATCATGACATTGATTCTAAGGATTTTGATTGATCACGATCATATAAAATGAGATATGTGGTCTGGTGATAATAATAAGGTTTAAAATCTTGACCCGTGCCGAGGTTTTAGTCCTAGACCAGAATGATACGATTTCGGTATCGTATCGTGTCGTGCTGATAGGGTTTCAATATATATATATATATATATATGACTTGGTTGTTGTATTAATTTTATGTAACTTAACAGTATATCTTTCTCAAAACTTCTGAAATAAAGAATAGGTAATTTAAAGTATTTTCTAGACGTAAATATCAGACATTCATATCAATAAAAATGTGTTTTGATTAGGAACCAAGAATCTAAAAAGTAGAGAGCTAAATATGTTAATATTCATGGTTCCAAATCTTGCTTATAAGATAAAAAAATTATTATCTATAATAATTATATAAATTAGCATAAAGATCATAACTTATATTTAATAATTATATAAATTATTTATTAATTAATTTATATAATATATCATTATATAATTATAGTTTATAAATATTCCAAATTATATATATATTAAATTCTAAAATCAAATTTATTTTAAAAAAATTATATATTTATTAAAAAAATTAACAAATAGTTTTTTAGAATCATTTATAAAATTTTAAAATTATTTTAAATATTTTTATAAAATTTTAAAATTATTTTAAATATTTTTATAAAATTTTAATCTATTTTTAATTTATAAAAATAATTTAACGTTTTGAAGGGGAGCCTTAGTGCAACGGTAAAATTGTTGCTTTGTGACCAAAAGGTCACAGGTTCGAGCGACGAAGCAGGGTAATGTTGCATATAATGGATTCTTCTCCGGGACCCCTCATGGCAGAAGCTTCATGCACCGGGCTCCCTTTAAAAAAAATAATTTAAAGTTTATTTTTAAAATTATATAACTATATATTATATAAATTATCTATTTTTTACTTTAATTTTTATATTTTTAATAAAATTATATATTATAATTATATTAATTAATTAACAGTTTATTTAATCAATTATTAATTAATATATAATATAGTTATAATAATTAATTAAAAATTAGATATTATATATATAATATCATGATTTTAATTAAAACATTTAATAAATCCTAACTTTTCCTCTGTGAATCTCGCGATTGTCGCGATTGTGTCGTCGCCTTCCTATTTTTTTCGTCTTGCTGACGTCGTAGGGCTCGAGATGAGTCCACCATTGCTATGGTGCTCGCGCGACGAGTCCGCCACGGTGCTTGCATGATGAGTCCACTGCGGTGCTCGTGCGACGAGTCTGCCATGGTGCTCGTGCGACAAGTCTGCCGCGGTGCTCGTGCGATGAGTCCATCCCAGTGGTCGTGCGACGAGTTCGCCCCGATGGTCGCGCGACGAGTTCTCCCCGGTGCTCGCGTGACGAGTCTGCCACGGTGCTCGCGTGACGAGTCTACCAAGGTGCTCGCGCGATGATAAGATCCTTTAATGGATCTTTTCAAATAAATCCATTAACTTTATTTCCTTTTTAAAATAAGTTTTAGACTTTTTCTTTTTTATTTTAGATAAGTTTTAATCTGACATTTTCTCATGAAAATGTATTTTTATTTTACACCTTTTCTTTTGAAAAGGTAGTTTTATTTTATTTTTCTTTTAGACCTTTTCTTTTTGAAAAGGTAGTTTAGGTCTCTATTTAAAGAGACGTTATGTAACTTTGGAAGATAAGTAATTTCCCTTTTAATTAATCAATTTCGTTTGATTATTGGAGGCCGATCCCCTCGAAGCGATCACCCTATCCCCTTTTCCCTTTCTCTTTCGATTTTTTCACGTGATAGGCCCCCGGGTTCCTATCAACTTGGTATCAGAGCGAGTTCATTTCATCTTCGTCCTATAGTATCTCGCAGCAACTTCAACAAGCGCATGGTCTTAACCCGACTTCAAGAAAAGAAAATTCACTCTGTCATGACGACCAGAGGATCTCATCCTGACGCCAAATGGGCTCTGGAATTTGAAGCTAAGCACGAGACAAGGATGGATAAACTCGAAAAAACTATGGCATCGTTGGTCACAATAGTGCAAGAATTGAAGGATCGTTTAGAAGCAGATTCCAGCTCAAGCATACTAATCAAAAAGGGAATAAATCAACAATCTCGACAACAACATTATGACTAAGGAGCAAACTCAAATGAAGATCGAGAGCACAACCATCTACGTATGAAGGTGGAATTTCCTCGCTGGGAGAACAACGATCCGATTGGATGGATTTCAAGGGCTGAAAAATATTTTCGCTTCCACGGCACGTCGGACAATGCAAAGGTAGATCTAGCATCTATAAATCTTGAAGGCGATGCCATCCAATGGTATGACTGGCTTGAAGCATGCCATGGGCCTCCAAAATGGGAGGAATTCAAGGAAGAACTCATTAATCGATTTGGTCCCTCCGGTTATGAGAATGTTGATGGAGAATTGGCCAAAATTCGACAGACTTCAACCGTACTAGAGTACCAAGGGCGATTCGAGCGACTCTCTAATCGAACTCGTGATTGGTCAGAAAAGCAACTACTGGGCACTTTTATTGAAGGACTTCGCCTTGATATACGACGAGAAGTAAAAATGAATCAACCCCGCACCATGAAGGCTGCCTTATCCTTTGCACGACTACAAGAAGAGAAGATCAATGAGGAAGGAAGAAGAAATAACAAGGTAATTCGTGAAAACCCATCACATTATTCAACACCTCGTAGATTGACAAAAGAAGAGATCAAGGAAAGGATGGCAAAGGGATTATGTTGGCATTGCGATGAAAAGTGGCACCGTGGTCATCAATGCAAGCAAAAGAGGATACTGATGATTGAACCAATAGAGAACTCTGAGGAAGAAGATGATTTCTATGAAGGTGAAACACAAGATAATATCAACGAAGTACAAGATGACTCTATGGCAATATCAATACATGCCTTAGAAGGACTACAAACTCCGCAAATAATGAAGGTAAAAGGATTCATTAAAAAGCAACCAGTAATGATACTTATAGATTCAGGAAGCACCAACAATTTTCTAGACTCAACCTTAGCAAGAAGGCTTAAACAAAAAATAGAGCGAGCATCTACATTTGATGTTAAGGTGGCGGATGGAAGATCACTTACAAGTCCAGGAAAATGCGAAGGTATTAAAATTATCTTACCAAATTATGAATTAATCACAGATCTTTTTTTTCTACCCCTGGATGGATGCGATGTTGTACTTGGAGCACAATGGTTGAGAACATTAGGAGACATAATATGGAATTTCTCTCAACTAACAATGCGCTTCCAAGATCAAGGAAAAGAAGTTTGCATCAGAGGCAAGAGACAAGATACTATCACATCAATCAGTAGTTATCAGGCAGAGCGGCTATTAAAGAAAGATTGCTCCATTTTTCTCATGCAACTCTCCATCAAAAAGGATCCTAAAGGTACCTCATATACCCCTCCAGAATTAGAGACACTTCTTTCTAAATTTTCTATGATATTTGCTGAGCCAAAGGGACTTCCTCCATCACGTTCACATGATCATCGTATACCTCTAATACCGGGGAGTGCACCAGCAAATGTTAGACCTTATCGCTACCCTTACATACAGAAGGAGGTAATTGAGAAGATTGTACAAGAGATGCTTCAAGCTGGTATTGTTCGACCAAGTGTAAGCCCATATTCATCTCCAGTACTGCTTGTGCAAAAGAAAGACGGAAGTTGGCAAATGTGTGTAGATTATCGGGCACTCAATAAAATTACGGTGAAAGATAAGTATCCCATCCTCATCATTGATGAATTACTTGATGAATTAGGAGGTTCCTCATTCTTCTCAAAATTGGATCTTCGCTCGGGCTTCCATCAGATAAGGATCTATCAGCCGGACATTCCAAAAACAGCCTTTCGGACTCATGATGGTCATTATGAATTTTTGGTCATGCCTTTCGGTTTAACTAATGCACCTTCTACATTCCAAAGTTTGATGAACGATATTTTCAGGCCTTATCTCCGCAAGTTTGTTTTGATTTTCTTTGATGATATCCTTGTTTATAGTTCATCATTCGAAGATCATTTGCATCACCTTTATAAAGTACTCACTCTTTTACGTGAGCATTCTCTTTTTGTGAAAAGATCTAAGTGCAGCTTTGGGACAACTAAGGTGGAATACCTTGGTCATATTGTAAGTAAAAAAGGAGTAGCTACTGATCCCTCAAAGGTGCTAGTTATGAAGGAGTGGCCCACCCCAAAGAATATCAAGGCATTACGTGGTTTTCTGGGTCTCACAGGTTATTATCGTAAATTTGTAAAAAATTATGGAAAGATTAGCGCTCCACTAACGGCTTTGTTAAAGAAAGATGCATTTAGATGGTGTCCTGAAGCAGAAAACGCATTTCAAAATTTAAAGGAGGCTATGACGACAACACCAGTTCTTGCACTACCTAATTTCAATAAGCAATTTGTCATTGAAGCCGATGCATCCGGAGTTGGAATCGGAGCAGTACTTATGCAAGAAGGACAACCATTAGCTTTTACTAGCAAGGCACTATCTCCTCTACATCAACAGATGTCAATTTATGACAAGGAAATGTTGGCTATCATACATGCCGTTACAAAATGGAGACCCTATCTTCTTGGCCGACACTTTCAAATACGAACTGATCATAAGAGTCTTAAGTTCATCTTGGATCAATGTATCTCAAATATAGATCAACAAAAATGGATCAAGAGACTTTTAGGATATGATTATGAAATCGTTTACAAGAAGGGAACTGAAAATACAGTAGCTGATGCTTTATCTCGCCTTCCTAACCAAATAGAGTTCACTGCTATATCCTTAGTAACTTGCAAAAACTTGGAGAACATAAAAAAAGAGCAAAAGGAAAATTCAGCGGCACAGGCTCTCATCCAAAACATATTACAAAATTCATCGCCAGAACCCCACTATTCTTGGGATGGAGAAATTTTACGATATAAAAATAGAATCTTCCTTCCAGCAAACTCAGCTGAAAAGGAAGTAATACCGGAGGAATTTCATTGTTCACTGCAGGGCATTCTGGCTTCCTACGCACGTATAAACGGATTTCAAGAGCTTTTATCGAAGGAATGAAGAAGGATACCAAAAACTTTGTTGCTGAATGTGATATATGTCAAAGAAACAAAGGAGAAAATGTAGCAAGACCAGGTCTTCTTCAACCCCTTCCTATACCTGAACAAATTTGGACAGACATTTCCATGGATTTCATAGATGGGTTACCCACTTCACAAGGACAAAGTACTATCATGGTGGTCGTTGATCGTCTGACAAAGTATGCCCATTTTTGTACATTATCGCATCCTTATACTGCTGCCCGTGTTGCTCAAGCATTTGTTGACCATATAATCAAACTACATGGTCTACCAAGATCTATTGTCATTGATAGAGATCCGGTTTTCACAAGTAAATTTTGGAGAGAATTATTCCAATTGCAAGGTACTAAACTTAATTTTAGCACATCCTACCACCCACAGTCTGATGGACAAACAAAGGTTGTTAATCGATGTTTAGAGAATTATTTATGTTGCTTAACTGGTGATAGACCCAAGGAGTGGGTTCGTTGGCTTCCATGGGCAGAATGGTGGTACAATACGACCTACCACTCAGCTACTAAGATTACCCCATTTGAGGCCATTTATGGATGTATACCACCCTCAGTTAGCTCATACACATGTGGATCAACAAATGTGCATCAAGTCGACCAAAATCTACGCACAAGGGACCAAATATTGCAACTTTTGAAAAACAACTTATGCAATGCACAAGCAAGAATGAAGCAATTGGCCGACATGCATCGTTCGGAAAGAGAATTTGCAATAGGAGATTGGGTTTTTCTAAAACTACAACCATACAAACAAGTTTCAATTCGTAGTTCAAACTCTATGAAGTTGTCACCGAAATTTTATGGCCCTTATAAAGTGATGGAACGTATTGGACCTGTTGCTTATCGCTTGGAGCTTCCACAAGATTCTAAAATACACCCTGTATTTCACGTGTCTTGTTTAAAGAAGAAACTAGGCGATAAATTTACTCCTCAACAACATCTTCCTGAAGTGAATTCAGATGGTGAAGTTAAATTTCAACCTTATGCTATTTTAGAAAGGAGACTTGTGAAGAAGAACAATCAAGCAACGGTTGAGCTATTAATTCAATGGGACAATTTATCTATCGATGATGCAACATGGGAATTATATGATACCATTCAAGAAAAATTTCCAGAGTTTATTGATAAACAACCTTGAGGACAAGGTTGGTTTGAAGGGCGGTGGAATGATAAGATCCTTTAATGGATCTTTTCAAATAAATCCATTAACTTTATTTCCTTTTTAAAATAAGTTTTAGACTTTTTCCTTTTTATTTTAGATAAGTTTTAATCGATATTTTCTCATGAAAATGTATTTTTATTTTACACCTTTTCTTTTGAAAAGGTAGTTTTATTTTATTTTTCTTTTAGACCTTTTCTTTTGAAAAGGTAGTTTAGGTCTCTATTTAAAGAGACGTTATGTAACTTTGAAAATAAGTAATTTCCCTTTTAATCAATCAATTTCGTTTGATTATTGGAGGTCGATCCTCGGCGATCACCCTATCCCTTTTCCCTTTCTCTTTCGATTTTTCACGTGATAGGCCCCCGGGTTCCTATCACGCGACGAGTCCGCCACGGTGCTCGCGTGACGAGTCTACCAAGGTGTTCGCGCGACGAGTCCGTTGCGATAGCGGTGCTCGTGCGATGATTCCGTCGCGGCCACAGGGCTTGCGCGACGAGTCTGTTGTGTCCGCGGGACTGCACGATGCCTCCTCCATTGTCGCAGAGCTTGCGCGATGGCTCTAAGGCCGGCCGTGGGCTTCGGAACCTACGGAGCGCCGGTGCCAGTTTCAATGTGTGGGAAGATGGTAAGTTTCGTCTTTTCACCGGCATGGAACGAAATTTTAAACACTGGATAGTAAGGTTGTTTAATTTTTCAATCGTTCTCATATACTTTTTAGATTAGATAATAACTTTTTTTAGAATCAATTTGAGATTTGGATCCATGAATATTAATATACTTAGCTGTTTACTTTTAGGATTCTTGCTTCCTAAGCATATGAAACACATATTTTTGTTGATATGAATGCCTCTACCTGATTGTTGCGCCTAGGAAATACTTTAGATTATTCGGCCTTTATTTTGAAAGTGTTTATAAGGTATGTTGTCAAGTTTATTCCTAACAAAACACTTATAATGTTGTGCACTTTTGATCATCCTAAATTGAGAAAGTTTAATTTATATTCCTAGGAGATTGTTTCAAGCTAACTTTATAAAAATGTGTTATAGGAGATCGCTTCAATTTATAAAAAGATTTTTTTAGTTTACACATAATACTAAACTCCCTCTAACAAGTTCAGGAGGTTGCTCTTTGTATACTTAATTTGTAAGCTTACAATGATAAAGACATTCTTGATGTTCAGTTGATAAAATGACCATTGGAGCGTTGCTACAAAGGTGAGTAAAAGTCAAGTTGAAGCAATCTTAGGCCTAGTAGCACTAGCGGATCTACCTTTTTATAAGGTAAATCTCCTCAATAAACACCCACTTACAACCAATTTGAGATTTAACCCAGAAGATCTTGGCCTTTTGTTGTAGGCCTTGCAGTAGCTGAGGCTGTAGTGCTAATTAATTTGTAAGGGTAAGATGGTAAAACAGACTGCTACAAACTCATAAATATATAGTGTAGTTAATAAAGGAGTAGACTCCAAAAAATTCGCACCTACAATGCTAAACACTATGACTCAATAAAGGTATCCCACTCTTCTCAGTCAAATTGCTTTATGTATATTCTCTTACACCATGGCTTTTTGGATGCACTTCCTTTGTTCACTATCTTCTGGTCATTATAAACTATTTTCACTGTTCATCAAGTGTATTTTTCTTAGTTATTATTGTCTCTAAAACATTACCATTATTACTCTCATGAGATATATTGTGTCTTTATCTCTTGTGATGTGTGATTTGTTTTCTACTGCACCTTGTTTTTTCCTTCTAAACCATCTAGGAAGCTCTTCCTGTTGCTACTCTATTGCTAACCACATTGGTGGACCTCCCCCCACCCTCTACTACTCTAACCCCACCACTTAAGGCACCTTCTCGAGTATATAGTTGACAATTCATTGTGCAGATTCCAGCACTTACCCAAGACTTGATTTCCAATTTCCATTCACTGTCCTGAATCTCCTATCTGAGTTGGACATTTTTTATTGCTTTCATAAATATACTTGGAAATGTTTTTACTTCAATTTGTCATTTTATCTTTGTCGCCTAAAAACTCTACCTCTACCTTTATGTTGTCTTTATTCTCACCCAAATATTCTCTACCTCTGTCTCTTCTTTATCAGTTGCTAAAAATACTTCAGAGTCTCTCTCAGAATTAGGGTGATGTAAAGTTATGATTGACAAGATAGATGCTCTATATTCTAATGACACTTGATAACTAATTCCTTTTCTTTTAGAAAGTCCATCGTGGGTTGCAAATAAATTTTCTTACCTATGTGTTTGATAACTAATTCCTTTTCTTTTAGAAAAGTCCATCGTGGGTTGCAAATAAATTTTCTTAGCTATGTGTTCACTAAATGCTACTATGATTGACTTAAAGCTTACATGGTGGTCAATGGTTATACTTTAATTTATGGTGTTACCTACCTTCATATCTTCTATCTAGTGGCAAGTTCCTTAAAGTACACCTTTTTCTTTCTCTAGTTGCAATTTTTTAGTGCCTCTTTTATCATCTTGACATTAAAAATACCTTCCTTGATAATACTCTTTCAGAGGAATTCTATATGGAGCACCCCTTGAAATTTGTTGCTCAAATGAAGATTTGTTTGGTGCGTAAAGTGAAGAAGTTTCTGTATGAATTAAAATAATATCCAAGAGCTTATTTTGATAAATTCATCTACTCTTCTATAGTGCTGCTGAATAGGAGAATTATAGTTCAGTTATGTTCTGCCTCAATAGTTTCAGAATAAGGACTTGGTTAACCTCAATACTTTATTGGAATAAAAGTTTCGTACTTGAAGAGTGTATTTTTATCTCTTACATACTGGATACCTCAAGTAGGCTCATGTGCTAGTGACTAAACTTATACATATTTCCATAGATCCTACTATAACAGGTGAGCCGACAAACTAATCCAAAGAAATATTCAAGGCTAGAAAAACTGAATTATGTCATAATGACGGGATTATCTTGTTTGTTTAATGTGATCAACCACTTTTTATAGGCTTTGTGTCATGATTGTTGGATAACGATTATGAGGATCCTATGTTTCCTGAGGGTGCTTCAGGTAAAAATATCTTCTTTTATGATGGAGGTCATATCCAGACTCCAGATCGGTGGGATACTATGATTGAACAGGTTCCCCTATATATAATCTACATTATTAGGAGGTAAGCTTATTCCTCATAAGGGTAGGAAGAAAATCGTGGTGGCAAAGTTAAGTGTGAATATAGGGCTATGACTCTAATTACATTAAGCTCATTTGGCCTAAGCATTTGATGGTTGAGGTTGGATGCATGCTTATAGAACCATTGAATCTTTATTGTGACAATTAAACTGCTATACATATAGACTTGAATCCCATTTTTTTATGACAGGATAAATATACAGAGATCAATTACCACTTCTTTAGAGAGAGAGAGAGAGAGAGAGAGAGAGAGTTGATTTCATGGGATTACCACCTTTTCAGTTAGTTCTAATAATCATTTAGTTGATTTGCTGACCAAATCTCTAATAGAGCATAGGGTTGAATAGGTTTATATTAAGCTAAGATTTTATAATAAATCTGAAGCAACTTAAGGGAGATTTGAGGGAGAGTGTTATATATTAATTAGGACCATGCATAAATATATAAAATCTAGGGTTCATTTGTAATATTCTACTTCCATAATTAAATCTCTATATGCATATGGAGAGGGAGACTGTAGACTTCTATGAGAATTAATTTCCCCATGTAAATTAAGAAAAGCAATGTCATTTTATCAAGTCATTCAATTAAGAAAAAAGTGCAAAAGCATTTTTGTGGATCCTTCCAAAGAAAGAGGATCAAACATATTTCTGTAATTGACATGATTCACAAGATTTCGAAGAATATTCAAACAATGGATCATCTTTTGAACTTGAATGATCCAAGTGACTAAGGTTTAAATCTCGACTCATGCCAAGGTTTTGGTCCCAGACCGGAACGATACGGTTTCGATATTGTATTGTCTGTGCCGATACAGTTCGGTATCGTATCGTGCATACCGATACAGTTTCAGTAGTTTTCTATTTATGTATAATAACTATTAGATAAATATGTTTATTGTGTATAATTTAAAAATAAGTTGTATATTGATTTTATATAAGTTCTCCATTATTAAACAACTTAATATTGTTAGAAAAAATAATTAAATAAAGTTTTCTTTAAAGAAAATTGATCTTTTAATAACTCAAATTAAAATTGCTATATCATAATATGTTACCTTATTAATACTAAAAGGAGTGACGTGGATTAGATGGAAGCATTGATTCTTGTAATATTTTGCTTAAGTCAATTCTATATTCCTCCAATGCCCATATTAAATAATCATAATTATATAAATTAATACAAATATGTGTATTATATACATAATAATTATATAAAATAAATATTTATTTATTAATTTAAATAATATATATTTAAAATAGTAAAAAAATAATTAGAATATCAATTAAACATTAAAATAGTAAAGGAATACAAAATAAATTTTTTAAAAAATATCATAATATAAATATGATTTATTAGAATTTTTTAAATTTTTTAAATTTTTTTTAGAATTTTTAAATTAAAAAAAATAAAATTCAAAACAGTAAAAATAATTTCAGAATATCAATTAATAAAATTTATTATTTTTTAAAAATATTAAAATATATATTTTTATATTTATTGGAATTATTTAATTAGGATTTATGAAAATTTCTTTGAAATATCACTCTTAAGTTGGGAATTGTTTGAATTAATTAAATCAGAATATTAATTTTGAACAAGATCTTTCTGCGTGATGCCTCTGGTGCCCTGTGATGCCACTGGCGCCCTGTGACACCTTCGGCGCCATGTGACGCTTCTGGTGGTGCTGGAAGTGTCCCACAACATCGTGCATACCCGTCTACTCGACACCTCTGACATTGTTGAAAGCTTCCCGCAACGCCTCCAGTACTGCTAGAAGCGTCCTAGGACGCCTCCGACCCACCTGCTCACGACATGCACACGTGATGCACTCAAAATGGCGGCACAGATGGTGCCGGTTTCACTCCCCCTGCGGCGGAATGGTAAAAACCGTCCGTGCCTCTCGACACGAATTGATATTTCAATCATTACAAGTGACTATATATTTGGGTGGAGATGATTTGACCATACTATAGGGGCCATAGTACACTAGCAGAATCTTCAAACTCATGCCCTGCTAATCAAATTTTTATCCTGAATCCTAAATCCTAAATCCTAAATCCTAAATGGAAATAACATTGCTAGAAATGTTATTGGTTATAAAAAATTGTTATTGGACAATTTAATGATCGGTGAGATGATTGCATTAATAAATTGAAAGGAAGGTTCAGTATGTAAAACATGGAGAAAAGTGTAACAGAAACCTACTTGATGCCTTTTAATACTAGGAGACATCTATTGGCATTGACATTGGCATTGGCATTGGCATTGGCATTGGCATTGGCATTGGCATTGGCAGCATATGATATTGATTCAATGTTAGGAAAGGAAGTGATGTTACTTGAATCTAAGATCCAAGAAGATGATTCAGAGGTGTGTGTCAAGTAGTAGAATCATCACCATAAGCCACAAAAGTAATAGTTGTATAGGAGGCATTTGTTGGAACCTTGAAGTTGATGAAAACAGGAGTACTTAATGGGCAATAATGGTGGAGCTAGATATGGCTTTCTTATTGGCAAGGGGTCCATCTTGTGAAGGCGGTTCATATTAAATCATATGAGCAATATTATGGTGAGGGGCAATGAAAATCCTTGTAACTCATTGACATATGTAAAAAATTTCCTCAATAGGGGTACGTGGGTCTTCCTTGTCCCTCTCCACAATCTCCACTTTCTCATTGATGACCTTCTCCACCTCCATGAAACCCTTTGACTATTGTTGAACCATAAAAACAGAGTGATCCAACATAGGTTTAGAGGGTACAGGTAAAAGCATGTAACAAACTCATGTAATTTTCAGAATGAGGTGATGAATGCTCCTCAAAAATTTGAATCTTCACTAATTCAAGTTGAGGGCACACACTTTGAAGAAATATGTTGGTGAATAGCTTGTCAATGCGATCACACATAACTCAAACGTCCAATGAGACCTAAAGCAAGTCTTTTAATTCTATAGTGAATGCTCTGAAATTCTTCAATGGAAGTAGTTCTTTGTGTTAAATGGGCACAACTAGGTATATCCAATCACTTCATAAACATTAGAGATATGATTGGTGTAGAGATCTTCTTCTTGTAACCATGAGAAGGAACGTTGAATGATGTTCATAAGATTAGGATCAATAGCATATCAAAGGAGGGCTAAAAATTGAGCATCAACCCTTTCTTGAAGAGGCTCTATCTCATTTATTCGAAATATGATTTGAAATCTCATACCATCCTAGGTGACATGGTCAAAATATTGTTCCGATAAATTCTTGAAACTTAATACTACTGAACATATGAATCTATCATATGTTGTTGTGTTAATCTTTTCAATGAATATCAATAAATAGCATATTATGTCGACATTTAACAACCTTGACATGTTACAACATGTTTAAAGCGCCCTTGAGCTATGGTGCAACGGTAGGGCGATCATGTAGTCTCCAAGCACCCACGGTTCGATTCTCAACTACGGTGCACTGCAGAACATTTTTCTCCAGTGGGATGACAAACCTAGGATGTTGGGTTGTACAGCATGTTGCAAACACTTCTAAATTTACCTTAATGGTCGGTGGAAAATTTCCGTGGGTCCGGATCGATTATCCCCAAGATTAGTCGGCCTGAGGGTCAGATACCTAGTGCTAGCTAAAAAAACATGTTTAAAATTGAATTGAACTTTTTTTTTTAATCTTATGCCTGTAAGACACATTGTCAAAATTATAGCATTTTAAACAAGATGTGAAGTCTGAAGTTAGGCATGTAGCTATCTTTTCTTATTCTTCTTTTTCTTTTTCTCCTTCCTCCTTACACTTCCAATTTGCCACCAACATCATATGCCAAATGTTAGTACAGTATCAAAAATACCATATTTGAGTAACATTGAAAGGCCGACACATCTCAAATTTTGAACCTCATCCTAAGTGTTCTAGTTGCCCTTGAAGAGGCTCTATCTCACTTATTCTTTAGTGTTCTAGTGGCCCTTGATTTGTAACCATTCTTTAATTTGTAGCTGTTTAAGTTCTTCACATCCAACTTTTTGTGGTGATAATCATGAAATTTGAAAGAGTTGGAACTTTTGTAAGATTGTAAGATGGAAGACCAAAGAATGTGGCATCTTGAATTGAAGGCAACTCTTCATTACTAAGCAAAGAAGACTTGATGAGTAGTAACTGTGAGACTTGATTAAAAAAACAATTGTGTTGGAAAGAGAACCAAAATTGGAATTGGGTGGTTGATGAAATGAGAACTTAGGATCTAAAGGAAGGATAGAATCAGTTGAAGAAGCTCTTTCTTTAGATATAGATCTATTGAAAATGTATGTTCAAGACCTGAATCAACGGAGTAAGAGTACAAGTGTTCGGTAAAATAATAGATGAGCATTAGATAGTGTGAGCACTTGTCACATCTTGCATAAGGTTGATTTGCCAAACTGAAGCTTGGTTAATGTGATATTGAACAATGTAAGAGCCAGAAATATACCTCCATTGAGAAGCAACGTTTGGCCATGAGAATCCAGCATAAGCCACTCAATAAACAACTTGAAGCTGGAGGCAACATAAGGAACATGAGCATAAAATGTGCAAAATAGACATAAAGAACAACATGAATATAGGTATAAAATTCAGGCTTAGTGTACCAATAATACATCATGATCATCAATGCCAATGATTAAGAGAAACTAGGTAAACTTGCAATGATCATCTGTCGTGAATACCATACATCAACACACTGCACAAAATGCACAGTGCAACAACTCACTCTAAGAATTCCATATCTGCTAAAGGAATTACACCACTGTCAGTGTAATGTCCACTAGCTATTAATCACAAATTGACGTGTGTTGTTGTTCAATCTATCTTCTAAGTTTGAATTCTTACACTCATTCTGCTCTAGAGAGTGGTGCCTTTATACCTCCAAGCAGTGCACGAGTATCTAAGGTAGCTAGATTGTGTTGCATCGAACACTCATACTTGTTGACATGGCCATAGGTTTGATCCACAATAGCATCATCATCTACTAAAAGCATCATCTTTAATAGCCATCATCTACCAAAATGTATTTTATAGTAATGATTCATCATTTGCAAGATCTACTATCCTTGGTTATGTTCTATAACTACTATGCCCTATATTCCTAAACTACAATAATGTTGCTAAATATATGTTCTATATAGACACTAAAAAAATAAATAGTTTTTTTTTTCTTTGCCATTTTTAAATTTCTTTCTTTTGCCATAAATTGCATGATGCATTTCTACAACTTTGCAATCTACAGGGTCTGTTTATACCGGCGTAGAGTTCTGTAAAAGATTATGTGGCATTTCCATCATCAGAAGGTATCACTTCTCTTTCTCAAAATAAATTGTAGGATCAACGAACAAAATGACAAACTTCTGAAGAATTTATGATGAAGATATCAAATTGTCTTGTTGAAGAATTTGGAAAAAGATTGCCTAAACAAACTTGATTTGTTTTTATGTATACCATACAGTTTTTTCTACTTCGTGCTAATAGTACTAGGAACAATGTTTAGCTCCTTACTCTCTAAGGAAAATTCAGTGAACCAAACTTGTGAAGATTTTATGATGAAGATATTGATAGGACCTTTGTGTACCGCTAGAGAAAGGGGGGGGGGGGGGGGGGGGGAATAGCCTTTCTTCAATTTGTGATCTACAATTTGTTAGCGGAAGCACAAAAAGTAATAAAATAGAAAAGCAATAAAAAGGCAAGGCTAACTCCTCGATTTACTTGGTCTCCACCTCCTTGAGGTGACTAATCCAAGGCGCACACACATCCAATCAAGCTTCACTATGATCTTCTCCTTTTCGATCCAAGAACGAAGGTGGAGAAACCTTTACAAGATGATCTTTTCCTCTCACAAGATTAAAGATGAGCTTAGGAAGAAGAGATTGAGAGTCTAGAGACTTAGAGATCACTTGGAGAGCTTAACAGTATTTTTTGTATCGGATAATATGTTCTCTCCAAGCTCTCAAGCCTTATATACATGTTGTTGAAAACCCCGACACCAGTCGACTGATGAATCCATCAGCCGACTGGTAGCATGTAACGGCTACTATTCCACCAAATATGCGGGGATTATACCAGTTGACTGGTAAAAGTACCAGTCGATTGGTAGTCGTGGGCTGAGTGAACAGAATATCTCTGTTCGCTCCCAGTTGACTGATCAGTTGACTGGACTAGTTGACTGGACCAGTCGACTGTCATAATCATCAGTCGACTGGTCCTAATTACACACTCCCACTCATCCTCTCCGGAGTTGCCCTTGAAGCCTTCCTCCTCAGCCTTCGTCCCTCAGATGCACTCAAGCCTGCAGCTCTTCTTCGTGTCATCCTTCACGTTGCCTTGAAGTCCTCTTCCCTCGGCTTCACTCCGTTGCTCCTTGTCCGCGGTTCCTCGGATGCACCATCCTTCACCAATCTTCAAGGACCTGAGCCATAAGATGAGACTTTCCAAATTTGTGTGTTTCACCAAGTCCTGCATGACTTAAATATATATATTAAAACCAATATAAAACCTAACTTAAACTCTTTGACACACACATCAAAACAATGATCGTACCCAATCAATTCTAGGTCGATTGCACTAACAGATATCAAATTATCTTTTACTGATGAAGAAATTGAAAAAGATTGCCTATGCCAAACTTGATTTTTTTATAATCACATACTGATTCTTCTACTTTTTTTTGGCATGTTCATAGTACACTGCAGCAATTGTCACACACCAAGTGAGTCTCCATGACCAAAGACATGATATGAAGCTCATGACAATGATGAACAGAATCATCCATACAACTAAAATATGTAGCTTGCAATAATTATGCAACCACAATACAAAAAGTAATTATGCAAACTTTAAACTGCAAAACACATGAAAGTTTTTTCATGTACTCCAAAACATCAGTTAAATGAAACCATAAGTCCCACAAAATATAAGCATCAAGTTCTTTGACACAGAAAAATAAGATGAAAGAACTGCAAGCAAAATCCCAAATGTCACAAAAGCAAAGTTTGCCATAATAGTCCTAGTGAATTTGATTCCAACTAACCAAGGGACTAGGTACCTTTGTCTGTCACCCTAGAATAGCAAGAGAAAGGGGTCAGATTAATTAGTGAAAGCATAAATGAATGCATAAGGCAAAGTATGATAATTTACCAAAGGGTGCACTTAAAGTTGCTGAATTCCCAAAAGGCGCACCTAACTTTCAGATTTTTCAAAGGGAGCACTTTTTCCCATTTTACTGATTCCATCAACCACTGTGATACAACATTCAAAGAACAACATCACTGTCGTGTTGGATTTCAAAGCACAACACCACTTTGGTGTTGCATAGACCTTAAAACCAGCACCACTGTGGTGCTGTATTTTGAAAATCAATACCATAGGGATGCTAATCTTTGAAATTTATTACCACAATGGTGTTGTTCTTTGAAATCCAGTAGCACAATGGTGTTACTCTTTAAATGCAGTACCACAGTGGTTGACGAGAGGGGTAAAATGGAAAACAAGCACCTTTTGAGAAATCTGAAAGTTAAGGACATCTTTTGGGAATTTCACAACTTTAAATGTGCCCTTTGGTCAATTGCTAATAAAATAATAAACTCCACATGAAAATATCGTATTGTTTGCATAAGTGCCACTTTCCAATAAAATCATCCAACTGATATTTGCTAAAATATTGCAATCAATCAACCATAGTTTGGATCTACTAATGAGTGTTACTCGCACTCAGCTATACTGCAATAAGGAGTAGGCACTCTCTACATGGATGTGACAACCAAAAGCATCTTGAGCTCATCCTTGCTGTTGTAGTCAATGAATGGTTGAGAAGAGAAATCAATATACATAACTACTAATGCTCCACGTTATCTATTAAGCCAAAAGTCTTGACCATTATAAAAGTCTTCATCCACCATATAACACTTGTAAGCAATACATTTACAACAAGTGATTCAACATCCAATGTAGTCTGCTAGTGTTATGCTATATTATGTGTAATGTTCATCAAACCCTTATATAGGGTAAAGGATCTACCTAATTTGTTGTCTTCAATGAACATTAAAATCAACTGTAATATAAAACTAATGGTGTATAATAAAATAATCAAACTATCATGTGTGCATATGAATATCACAACAAAAATATAGCATGTAAAACATTAAGTTAACCAACTTATATATTAGCATAAACATTCCTCATTTATATCAACTTATATTGTGTATGTACAAGGAATTCACTAAACATCAACTAGGAAATTCGAGCAAAACAGGCAAAGAGGTTGCAGGATAATATTGAACATTTCTTATAAAAATCAACCCATTGAATTCACCCTAACCTCACTTATCTTATAACCAACTCAATCCACCCTCACGGCTTAACACCCATGCTACAACCTTCACACTAGAAAAATCTCATAACCTCATACAACACATATCCTCCATCTCAACTCTTCACTCTTAGTACCCCCTACTTATTATCACTCTATTCTCAACTCTCCACTCTCAATGGCCGCTACTTATCACAAGTTGTCTTCTTTTTAGCCTGAGTAACATCCTCTCAAAAACCACCATCATCACACTAGCATACTTCCTATCCAAACTTATACATCAAGTATCTTTCTAGTTGATAATCTACACGTGAAATTTTATGATATCTTACTCAAGGTTTAAAATCTTGACCTGTGCCGAGGTTTTTGTCTCAGACCAGAACGATACAGTTTCGGTATTATATGGTGTCATGCAGATACGATTTCGCTATTTTTTTTATTTATATATAGTAATTATTTGATAAATATGTTTTATGGTGTATAATTTAAAAATAAACTGTATATTGATTTTATATAAATTCTTAATTATTGGACAATGTAATATGGTTATAAAAAATAATTAAATATAGTTTTCTTTAAAGAAAATTAATCTATCAATAACTTGAATTAAAATTGATATATCATAATATATTACCTTACTAATACTAAAAGGAGTGACGTGAATCAAATGGAAAGGAAACATTGATTCTTGCAACATTCTGCTTAGATAAATAATATAAATTTTAAATAGTAAAAAAATATCAATTAAACAGTAAAATAGTAAAAAATATATAACATAATAAAAAAATTATCAGAATATAAATTTAATTTATTAGAATTTTTAAAGATTTTTTTTTAGAATTTTTAAAGTTTTTTTAGAATTTTTAAACGCGACGCCTTCGGTGCCGTCGCGGGAGCGCGACGCCTTCGGCACCAAAGGCGTCGTGGGACATTTCTGGCGCCTTCGGCGATGCTTCCGGTGCCGCCGAAGGCGTCCTACGACTCCTCTAGCGCCACCTGCGATGCATTGAGACGGGGAATCTTAAGGTGCCGATTTTGGCTAGGCGTGCCGCTCGGCACGGAATGACATTTCAATCCATGATCTTACTTGTCCAATCCACCACTACTCCTCTTATAGTTTCATAGGGAAGGAGTATCTATATTGTGATTCATCAATAAAACACTAAATGCATCTATGCAGAGGAAGAACTCCTTGCTGCTACAAATGGTCCACAAGAAAACATAATACGAAGCGAAAGAATCCCCAAATTTTCAGAAGTATATCTAATTATACAAAATGACGGAAAGTTCCCAAAATTTCAGCAACACGCTAAACTTGCTTGATCACCGCACAAGGAAAAGCAAGATTGCTGCTTATGCTTCAAGAAGAGAGGACTAAGGGGCTTCTGTCATTTGATTACTGCACAAAGAGGAAAAGGGGGCTGCTTCCCTTCACTATCTGAGTGAAGGGGGAATCTAAAGTGCTCAAACAAGGGGTAAAAGCAAACTGGTTCTGCTGCTGCTGCACACAATGTAGTTGGAGCAGCTGGCTGCACTATGGTGATGGCAAACATCGGAGGCACGGATGTGTACAGCTGCAACTATGATGACAATGGCATTATTGCAATTATGACTGCTGTAGCAGAGACACAATTGCATGGTGGCTGATGACAGGCAGTGACTAGGTGAACAACAGCATTGGGGTGAGTGACTCTAGCTGGCCGCTGTGACTGAGGGGGACAACTAGGCTGATCTACTTTAAACAACTTGAACTAAATCAGTTAAATTCTAGTTCAGCCAAAATTCAGCCAAATCGAGCCTGAATTGAATTTGATTTGGGCTCAAGCATTTCCAGAATAAAATCCACCCAGTAAAGCCATTAAATGATCAATTTAACACTTTCCTTAATTGAATCAAATCTCTCAAAATCAGCATGAATACTAGTTAGTTAATGCATCTACCAAATAACTCTGTAATCTCCTATTAGGCATAATAATATTTCGACACATAATAACAGTCTTCAACTCCCTTACTTAAAAAGGAATATTCAGTGAATCCCTGACACTTTCATTTTGCTTAATATTCTAGAATTTGTTATCTTGGAAACCCTTTTCTCCATGTTCATTGCATCTCTGTGACTTGTCTGAGTTCTGAAAGTTAAGTTGATTGGATTTTGTAATAGTGGCGAAAGCATGGAGAATGCTCTGCGGGCATGTTGTAAAAGCATCAAGATTGGGAAGATCCTTATACATAGGGAAGGTGATAATGGCCAACAGGTTTGACAAATACTTATCATGAATATGCTCAAATATGTTCTGACTGTTGCTCTAACAATGTGTCATTCTCCAGTTAGTTTATCACAATCTCCCGATGGACATTGCTGATAGAAATGTATTACTTTTGGATCCTATACTAGGCACAGGTTGGTTCGACAAAAGGAAACATTTTCTTTTAGTGAATTGCAGTGGAATGCTTATTTTATGTCCCCAACTTGGAAATTTCTTAGTAGATGCTAGATGTATCCGAAAGACTGTTAATTCAAGGCATCTGTGTTTCATCTTCTGATTTCACTCTGATAGCTAAACTGTGTCGTTTTGTTTTCTATGAGCTGTATTGTCATCCCAAAATTTTCCAGATGTTTATTGAATTGTATATGTTCTGACCTAGAAGTATCTACTTACTTTCTCTTCAGCTGAATCTCTTAATTACATATTCTTTACCATTACAGGCAACTCGGCTGTTCAAGCTATTTCCTTGCTCTTGCAAAAAGGGGTACAAGAAAGCAATATAATATTTCTCAATCTCATTTCAGTAAGTCGAATCCTTTTGTAAATGAATCACTCAAACAGAATATGGTTGCACTGTGATCTATGATCTGAGCAAACTACCTTTTATTTATTCCGACTAAATGATTTTTCCCGGTTCAGCTGCATGTGTTACAACTTAATATCTACCTTCTCTATCTGTGATTAGGCTCCTCAAGGAGTGCATGTTGTTTGCAAAAGATTCCCAAGAATCAAGATAGTAACATCTGAGATAGAGTTCGGTTTGAATGAAGAATTTCGCGTCATCCCTGGAATGGGCGAATTTGGAGATAGATATTTTGGAACAGATGATAATGAGGCGATCTCTTGATAAGAGACTCCATCTAAATTCTGTAAGTTTTTCTGATACAAACAGGTAGATATGTACAAGTAGTATAAGTTATGTGCTCCTAAGCTTAATCCCTGTATAAAGATCTATTCTCCTTTTGCCTGCAAACTATATCTTAGATGTCTACAATCATCTTACGTTTAGTAAATATGTTTTTTCTAAGGAGGCTTTCTACTAGTAAATCTGTTGTTACTCTGATACATGAACTTAGATGTAAAACCATTGTGCATTTGGATTTGAAATGAAAACTTTTGCAACATTATCATCTTACTAGTTACATTGTAGCATTTCTGCTAATTCATTATGATCTATAAATTAGTGTTTTTTCTTAAAAAAGATTCTAACACTATGTTGTATATAATAATTCTCTGATAATCATTGCAGATATTTGCAATATTTTCACCGTTCGAATGTCAAGGAGAACGTCAAGATGCCACACGATATCATCCATGATTTTTTGTTTTATTCTTTTTGGTAATTTTCTGTTCTTCTACTTGCATTTTTGGAGAGCCCCATTGATGCACTGTGTTTTTGAGAAAATGTGAGATGGGTTCATAATTTCATTTTTGAATATTTATTTTCAGTTATCCATTCCATATCTTTATTGTGTTCAGTATTGTGTGCTCTCTGACCTGAGTACAGCAAGTTGTTCCCAGAAGAGACTGGAGTTGAACTCCATGTGTAGGAATTCATACATGAAAGAAATCCAGGATGAATTACTGAATACTGGTGCACTTGCGGAAGACAGATTGTCAATACTATCACTGGTCTATGGGAAAATCCTCTTGTTCATGCGTAAATGTGGATGATTGAAGAAGGAATGGGGAGGAGAGGAAGTAGTCATGAATAGTGATCCGGAGGTAAAGAGGGACCCGGACGGGATCAGAGTCAGCCATTGACACGTGGGGATCAGTCAACACAGTCAACATCCCGGGCTTGGCCGAGCGGCCGGCATACGGCCCGGGCGGCGACGCAATAGCCCAGCTCGACGCTGGGTTTCTGACGCTCAGAGGCCGAGCGGAGTCCTCGCTCGGCTGGATGGGGGACACTGCCTGACTACGCGTGGCGAAGCGGAAGTAGGACTAGGGGACGAGTGGGCCTCCCGCTCGGCTCGGTCACTCAGCAGTGTAGGGGCGCAGCCGAGCGGACCTCCCGCTCAGTCTGGTAGACGACAAGAGGAGCAGGATGGAATATCTTCTTCAGAGAAAGTGTCACCGACAAACGACATGGTTGGCGGCATGGTCAGGCGAAGAATCGTACGATGGAAGTTTTCGCTGTCACATCAGGGATATGCCCGGTCTGTTAAGGTATGACGCCAGACATGCTTTTCTGACACATTTATTACAGGTATACTTTGAGAAGCGTGCACACCTTGGTAAGCGTGCACGTGCCTTCAGGGAGTCCTATATAAGGACCCCCAGACTTCAACGGAAGTATGCACTATTCAATACTATAGCTACAGTTCTCGTTACTCTACTTCGATCTCTCTCCGCCGGAAGCTGACTTGAGCGTCGGAGGGACGTCGTCGGGAACCCCTTCCTGGCTCGATTTTGTGCTTGCACGTTCTCGACGGAGGTCTACGCCATCCCGGAGTTTACATGAAGCCAGCAGGGAGCACCACGTCCCCAGCGACCATCGTCTCAGCACTCGGACAGGATCAAATTGGCACCGTCTGTGGGAAAGCACCTGAATTCGAGTCGAGGAGATGGAAGAAGCTGGACACTCACACACCGTGACACTCTCTCCAGAAGAACTTGACACGCTCATCCAGGTGCGAGCAGCAGAAGGCGCAAGCCGAGCGGCTGGTGCAGCAAGCCAGCTCAGCATCAGGTGGCCGAGCGGTGGCGGACGACCGACCTGAGCAATTTTCTACCTGGGAACAGAATAGAGGGCAGATCGACGTGCCAGGAGATGCGCCGCCGGCCCCGATCCCGTTTCATCGGGCCCTGTTTCAGACACCCTCCGATCTCGCCCAAGCCAACCAAGGGTCATCCCATGAGGCCCCCGCTCGAGACGCAAAAAAGGGCAAAGCGCCTTGGACTGAGACATCCCCCGAACGGATCAATTGCCAGTTCTCCGAGGCGATTCTGCAGGACCCGCTCCCGAAGCACTATGCCCCCTGGCAATTGGAGAGTATAGCGGCACGATTGACTCGAATGATCACCTCGGTAAGTTCGATAACGCAGCTACTCTCCATCAATATACTGACGGAGTTAAGTGCCGGGTCTTCCTCACTACACTGTCCGGCTCGGCGCAACGGTGGTTCCGTAGGTTGCGGGACGGATCGATTCAGAGTTTTAAGGACTTCCGAACGACGTTTCTCCATCACTTTACAAGTAATAGACGATATCAGAAGACGAGCATTAGCCTATTCTCCATGAAGCAGGGGCCTAGAGAGACTCTCTGAGTCTACATTCAACGATTCAACCAGGCGGCCATGGATATCCCGACAGTTTCGTCCGAGACCATGATGCACGCCTTTACACAAGGACTGATCAATGGGGATTTCTTCCGCTCATTCATCCATAAGCCGTCTCGCGATTACGACCATATGCTAAAGAAGGCAAGTGAGTACATCAACGTGGAGGAGGCCCAGGCGGCCAGAAGGAAAGATATGCCTGCGGAACCACCAGCATCAACCGAGTGGAGGCAGTCGGCCGGCCAACCACCAAGAGGGTCGCGAGCCGAGGGGATGAGGTCATACCAAGAAGCTAGACCACGCGTCGTTCAGCATGTGGCGTCCGAACGGCCAAAGGCAAGGGGGAAGGTATGTACTCCCATGTTTTGTTCCCTACACCGGTCGGCTAGCCACAATACTCGCGATTGTCGAGGATTCACCCCAGTTGTCCCGCCGACACCAAGAAACTATTGTCGCTAATCGCCTTCACCCAACCAGCGACATCGGCACTAGGACGCCGGGCGACGAGAAGCTAGGCGGTCATCCGAGCGGCCACATCACGGTGATCAGCCCTGGACTCCTCACGAGCGAGCCAAACCATCCGCACGGGAGGAAGAAAACAGAAGCAACGCCGCTCGGGAGGAGATCAATATCATAGCAGGAGGACCCACCGACGGGGATTCTAATCGGGCCCGAAAGTCGCATGCTCGGCAGCTAAGGATCCACGTCGTAGGCTACAGCCAAGAAAGGGCGAACGGATATGAGATCAGCTTCGGCCCAAGGGACCTGGAGGGAGTGGAAGTCCCGCACGACGACGCCCTCATCATCAGAGCAGTAATAGCTAATTACACTATCCACCGCATCTTTATTGATAAAGGCATCTCGGTCAACATCATCTTCAAGAAGGCATTCGACTAACTCCAAATCGACAGAGTCGAGCTGTTGCCCATGACGACCCCATTATACGGGTTCACGGGAAACGAGCTTCTGCCGGTCGGACAGGCCAGGCTAGCCATATCACTGGGAGAGGAGCCGCTCCGGAGGACGCGAGCCACTAACTTCATTGTGGTAGAAGCCCCCTCCGCCTACAATGTGATCCTGGGGCTCCCCGCCCTCAACGAGTTTCGAGCGGTCATCTCGACTTTTTGTCAGAAGATAAAATTCCCTGTTGAGGACCAGGTCGGAGAGGTCCGAGGAGACCAGCTAGCAGCTCGACGCTGCTACGTGGAAATGGTCCGCTCTGAAGCTAGATCCGCACGAAAGACACCCCGGATCAAGGTAAACGCTATAATCGAGAAACCTCCTACTTTAGTTTATGAGGAAAAGGAGGAAGTGCAGATTCATCCTTGCCGACCGGAGGCCGCCACCTTCATAGCATCGGACCTGGAAGGAGAACAGAGAGAAGAGCTCATCAAATGCCTTCAACAAAATCATGATGTGTTCGCCTGGTCGACGCACGAACTGCCCGACATTTCCCCAAGCATAGCTCAGCACGAGCTCCATGTCCGACCGGACGTCCGGCCAGTAAAGCAACGGAAGAGATACTTCAGTGCCAAACAAAATCAAATAATCCGAACGGAGGTTGAGAAGCTCCTGGAGGCCGGCCACATACGCGAGGTACAATTTTCGAGTTGGCTCGCAAACGTAGTGCTCGTCTCCAAGCCAAACAACAAATGGAGAGTCTGCATCGATTTCCGGGATCTGAACAAAGCATGCCCAAGGACTTTTATCCTCTACCCCGAATCGATCAGATGGTAGATTCAACCGCTGGGTGCGAGCTAATATGTATGCTGGATGCATACCAGGGATATCACCAAGTGCCACTCGCCCGTGGGGACCAGGAGAAGGTTAGCTTCATCACGGCGGACGACACCTACTGCTACAACGTGATGCCATTCGGCTTGAAGAATGTCGGGGCCACTTACCAGTGTCTTATGAACAAATATTCAGGCGGCAGATTGGGCGCAATATGGAGGTATATGTGGACGATATATTGATTAAATCGCTCCGGGCGGCCGACCTCTGTGCAGATATACAGGAGACCTGCCATACGCTACGGACATACGGAATCAAGCTCAACCCCCAGAAATATCTATTCGGCGCTAGGAGTGGACGTTTCCTGGGATACATTGTGACCGAGCGGAGCATAGAGGATAATCCCAGCAAGGTTAAGGTGTTACAAGACATGCTGCCACCAAGAAACCTAAGGGAAGCGCAGCGTCTTACCGGCCGGATAACAGCTTTATCCAGGTTTATTTCAAAGTCTGCCGATCGGAGCCTACCGTTTTTCAAGATTCTGCGCCGAGCTACCAAATTCCAGTGGGACAGAGATTGTGACCAAGCGTTTGAAGAATTAAAGGTTTATCTAAACTCTTTACCTGTATTAGCTAAGCCAACTGTCAGCGAGCCGCTCCGCATCTACTTATCCTCAACCGAGCATGCTATTAGCTCGGCATTAGTGCGGCAGGACGGCGAAGAGCAGCCTGTGTATTTTCTGAGTCACATTCTAAAGGATGTCGAGTCCCGCTACACTGGTCTAGAAAAGCTTGCCTTCGCGCTAGTCCTCGCTGCTCGGAGACTCCGACCTTATTTCCTCACACACACGATAATCGTCATGACGAACAACCATCTAGGGAGAGTCCTCCTCAACCCGAAGGCATCCAGGCAGCTGATTAAGTGGGCCACTGAACTCAGTGAATTCGACATCCAGTATCAGTCCCGCGCGGTGATTAAGGCACAGTCCTTGGCAGATTTCATCACCGAAGTGCAGAATCCCGAGCCCGAAGCTTTATGGAGAGTATATGTGGACGGGTCATCCACCCGACTCGGGAGTGGTATAGGTATCCTACTGCTTTCTCCTCAAGAAGAACGGATGTACCTGTCTGTCCGGCTGGATTACCAGACAACTAATAACGAAGCCGAATATGAAGCCCTCATAGCGGGCTTGCAGGCCGCTCGGCATGTGGGAGTGGGCCGAGTGGTAATCTATTTAGACTCTCAGCTTGTCGCTCAACAACTCTCAGGAGCTTTCAAGATAAACAACGCAAGACTCAAGCTTTACGCGGAGGCATTTGAAAAACTCAAAGTCAACTTTTGCGAAGTCGTTATATAGAAGATCCCCCGAGCGGAAAACCAGGCAACAGATGAATTGGCTAAACTTGCAAGTTCAATATCGCCGATCATCATCCAACAACTGGTCGAGCAGGTGGCCTTAGTGGCTCACATTGACAGGTTGGAAGGCCTCGTGTTCCCAGGCGACTGGAGGATGGCGATAATGGAATTTTTGCGATCGGGAGTCATGCCGTCTGATCAGGAGGAGGCCCGGCTGCTAAGAAAGAGAGATGGTTGGTTCACCCTCATCGGGGACCAGCTCTACAAAAAAGCTTTTTCCCGTCCATTGCTAAAGTGCGTCAGCTCGGAGGACGCGGAATATATACTAAAAGAAGTGCATCAGGGGTCTTGTGGAGGACACCCGGGCAGCCGCTCGTTGACAAGGAAGATTCTGCTAGCCAGGTACTTTTGGCCGACCCTCCAGGGAGATGCCGCTCGGACCGTCGCCACATGTCTTTCCTATCAGAAATACCACAGCTTCACCCATCGGCCAACGGAGGAGATGAGGGCGTCCATGGTATCCTGCCCGTTCGACCAATGGAGCATGGATATTGTGGGACCTTTCCCTATGGCGACCGGGCAGCGGAAGTTTTTACTCGTAGCGGTGGACTATTTCTCCAAATGCCTCGAGGTCGAGCCACTGGCAAAAATAACCGAGCAGATGGTCAAGAAGTTCATTTGACAGCATATAATATGTTGGTTTGGCATCCCACGGCGTATCGTGTCCGACAATGGTCGGCAATTCGTCGGTCAGCAGTTCAGAGAATAGTGTGAGGGGTACGACATTCAGCAGCACTTCACCTCCGTGGCCTACCCACAGAGCAACGGACAAGTGGAAGTCACCAATCGGGAAATCCTACTTATTCTTCGGGTTCGGCTCGACCGTGTTGGAGGTAGCTGGGTGGAGGAGCTCCCAGGTGTACTATGGGCGATCCGCACAACCCCTAAGGAGGGAACGAGAGTTACGCCTTTCCACTTGGTGTATGGAGGTGAGGCTATTTTTCTCGTGGAGGTCGGGATAGAGTCTGATCGGGTGCAGCAGTACGACGACGATAACCCCGAGTGGAGGCAGCTAGAGCTGGACTTGATAGACGAGATGTGAGCCAAAGCAGTCGTTCAGCTAATGGCATACCGACAGAGAATGAAGCAGAATTACAACAGACGAGTGATCTCCAGGGCATTCCAAGTTGGCTGTAACACCCTCGAATTTCTTGAGCTAAGTATGTGAAGATTCTCTTTTAGAATAAAAAGATAAGATAGAACCAAAAATATATAAAAAGGAATTGGTCAAGGATTGAACCTTGATCCTTTTTAATCTTTAAGGATTATGGATTGACCACTAGACCATCATAAGTTATTGTTGAATAAAGGATGGAAATTGTAGATAAAGGTAAAATGAATGATTAAGAGAAGGAAGCAAGAAAACATCAGGTAGCTTTCTCCCTCCTTCTCATGATTAAGAAGAAAGCTAGCAAAAGACAAGTTGTCTTTTCCTTCTTCCTTCTCTTCCATTTTCGTGGAGATACATGAGAGAATGAGATAAGAGGAACTAAGGGGATGAATGGGGACACCTTGCCTCATTAAGGATAATTAGGAAGGAGTGAATGAGAAAGGGAAGGCAAAATTCATCTTGTATTCTTCCTCCCACTTGGCATAAGAAGGAAAATAGAAAAAAAAGAGTTTCATTTTCCTCCTTTCTTTCCTCACCATTGCCGAGACCTTGAGCCATCCCTCTCCCAAGTTTTCGAGATTCAACCAAGCTCTCTTCCTAAGAAAACTAAACCCTAAGAAGAAAGCCTCAAGACCTACTTCTTACAAGCAAAAGAAGCGAAGGAAATACTAGAAGGAGGAGCTCTTTTCTTCTTCACAAGGGTATATTTCTTAAGAAAAAGACCAAGCAAGAGAATGTAAGTATCCCCTCACCTGTGGTACAAATGGTTATGTGATTTTCTTCAAATTAGATAACTTAAAAACCTAGAGTTTTTCCTTGAAACTTTCGGCCATGATGAGTTGTAAGACTTATGAAAGCTTAAACCCAAAACCAACATGCTTAGGATTTCTCTTATGATATGTTATGAATGTTCCTTGATATTTCATGTTTGTTTGTTGCTTAAAACTAGGTGAACTCCACCTTAGGGTTTCGGCCATGAAGGGATTACAAACCCTAGAGAAGATCAAACTCAAAACTAGCATGCTTAGGATTTCTCTTATGATATGTTATGAATGTTCCTTGATATTTCATGTTTGTTTGTTGCTTAAACCTAGGTGAACTCCACCTTAGGGTTTCGTCCATGAAGGGATTACAAACCCTAGAGAAGCTCAAACTCAAAACTAGCATGCTTAGGATTTCTCTTATGATATGTTATGAATGTTCCTTGATTGTTTCATAAAAATGTGGAACCGCCACATCAGCGGCCCCCCTAGAGCCGGTCCCACGGATATGGAGGGAGGTAAATGCAGGTACACAGGTGGAAAGTGCATGGCGGAGACGTTAACCCCAGGCAGTGACACCCCGGGGATTGTTTCATGCTTGTATGTTGCTTGGAACTAGGAGAACCTTACCTTAGGGTTTCGGCCTTGAAAGAAATTAAAACCCTAGTGAGGCTCAATCTCAAATCTAACTTGCTTAAGATCTTCCTCATGATATGATATGAAAATAACTTGATGTACTTAAGATTTCATGTTGTTTAGAACTAGATCTTCACACTTTTTAACTTTCGGCTAAGATGAAATTTAAGGCTTAGACAAGCTTAAACTAAACTCTAACATGCTCATGTTTTTCCTCATGATATGATATGAAATTAACATGATATTCTCATGCTTGAATTTGGTTGAGAACCTAGCTTCACATTTAGGACATTCGGCCACTTATAGTTGTGGACCTAAGAAGCTTGAAACCTAAACTCAATATGCTCATGTTATTGCTTAGAATAAATGTTATGAAAATTGTTTAGGGTTCACATGTTTGTATGCTATTTGTAACCTAGACCTAGGCCCTATATGTTTCGGCCACCTTATGAAATTTAGACTTAGGAAGATTGGAACAAAAAAAAATTAATATGCTTATGATGCTCCTTAGGATAAATGTTATGAAATTGATTTAGGGTTTATATGCTATTATGATTTCTTGTAACCTAGGTGGACCCTTGTATGTTTCGGCCACCCTTAGCAAGTTAATGTTGAGACCCAATTATGACTCTTTATGTGCTTCACTTTGCCATGATATGAATTGGGAGATGCCAACTTATGTTCCATGCATTTTATGTTTTTTTCCATGATGTGTTAAATGCTCACTTATGTATGCTTATGAATCATGCATGAAAATGTCTCCTATGATATGTAAAATGCTCAAGTATGAATGCTTTATGAAATGAAAAGAAAAGGCCTACAGAAAGCACCGACAGAAGCAAAAAAGGGTGCTAAGGAAAGCGAAGCAAAGCAAATGTAAAGATGGGGGAGGATCAAAGAGCTTACAGGAAGGAAAACATAGAGGAAAGGCGGAGATCGCCGGGACGATGGAATGTTCGCCGAAGCGCTGAGAGCAAAGGAGTTCACTAAAGCACACGGAGGCAGCAGCAGCGGAACGGAGGTCGATGATGAGGCTTTATAAAGATCAGGCTCGACCAACCATAGCCGTCCGATCTAGGTCGCGGGGATCGGAGCTCGCATCCGGCCGTAGAATTTGAACTGCCGCATGTCCCATCGGAGCTGACGCCCCCACCGTATGGTGACGACGGCAGCACCACGTGGCATCCACTCAGAGGGAGGCATTAAATGAAAGCCATTACTTGGCATGGCCGCATGCTTGGCTTTAATAACACGGATTTGCACGAATTCCAAGAGGTCTTAGGCGACGTCAGCTTTGACCTTCGGTGGGCCAGGGCACACGCCGATGACAATGAATTATCACAAGTACCAGCATGAACAACGCCTAGCGGTGCCATAGAGTTACATGGATAATCCGCAGAGGGGCTTAGCGGAAGATCTCCCGCGTCATGGCCGAGCGGCCGGTGAGCCACCAGGCTAGCAGTCCAGTCAGTCGGGCTTACAACCTCCTTCGACTAGACTTGAAAGGGAGGCATGTGATCCGGAGGTAAAGAGGAACCCGGACGGGATCAGAGTCAGCCATTGACACGTGGGGATCAGTTAGCACGGTCAACATCACGGGTCTGGCCGAGCGGTCGGCATGCGGCTCGGGCCATGACGCAACAGCCTAGCTCGACGCTGGGTTTCTGACGCTCAGAGGCCGAGCGGAGTCCTCGCTCGACTGGATGGGGGACACTGCCTGACTACGCGTGGCGAAGCGGAAGTAGGACTAGGGGACGAGCGGGCCTCCCGCTTGGCTCGGTCACTCAGCAGTGTAGGGGCGCAGCCGAGCGGACCTCCCGCTCAGTCTGGTAGATGACAAGAGGAGCAGGATGGACATGGTTGGCGGCATGGTCAGGCGAAGAATCGTACGATGGAAGTTTCCGCTGTCACATCAGGGATATGCCCGGTCTGTTAAGGAATGACGCCAGACATGCTTTTCTGATACATTTATTACAGGTATACTTTGAGAAGCGTGCACACCTTGATAAGCGTACACGCGCCTTCAGGGAGTCCTATATAAGGACCCCCAGACTTCAACGGAAGTATGCACTATTCAATACTATAGCTACAGTTCTCGTTACTCTACTTCGATCTCTCTCCGCCGGAAGCTGACTTGAGCGTCGGAGGGACGTCGCCGGGAACCCCTTCCCGGCTCGATTTTGTGCTTGCAGGTTCTCGACGGAGGTCTACGCCATCCCGGAGTTTACGTGAAGCCAGCAGGGAGCGCCACGTCCCCAGCGACCATCGTCTCAGCACTCGGACATGATCAAATAGTATTATGAAACTCACTCTTTATTACAATCACTACTCAACTACCATGTAGTTATTATTATCACTCTTTGTTCTATCAAGGTTGATCCATTATAAGTGAACTTGAACCATTTTTTTTTTATCTTCCATTACCATGTGATGGGATCAGTCATATTTCAATCACTGCATAATTCATATAAATCCATCAATTTTGCTAATGGATTTTGAGAGGACCATAGCTATATATTTGTTAGAAGTATATAAGTTATTTAGAGTATTTTTAGTATCTCCTAAAATCTCATTCATTGAATTATTTGTATTTGAGTTATGCCTTGTCAGAAAAAAAAAATGATTGGTCCACCAATGAATACAATATAATATGATAATCACTAGAGTCGTTAATTTAGGTTAAACTTATTGAATTAAAAATATGTCAAGGCGGACTGACCCGTCTTGGCCTACGACTCATGCAGGTTGGCCTCGACGGGTTTGGGTTGGCCCATAGGTTGAGAAAAGCCAAGAGAACTAATGCAATTCCTCCAATCACAGAGACAATTATCTTCCATAGCTTGGACTTGTTACTCCCAGAAACAATCTCACTAGAATTGACCACAATGGGGAAGTGACCTTGGCCGAACATGGTGCATATACTACCTGACTCTAAATCTCTGAAATTTGGCGAGCCATTTAGACCAAACCACACACATCTAGCAATTACACTAGGCACTGGAACAACAACATTTGAGAAATTAATAGATAATGGGTAATTTTATAGTTGCAAAATCTAATTTAGGCAAGTTGGTAACAGAGAGATTTGTGGCATCATGGGCAAGTAAACCAAGCACAGGAGTCAAGTAGGTATCACCAGAAAGAGGGTAGTAGAATGAAGACCAGTTGCTCAAATTCTGTTAAACCAGTACCAACTTTTTTACATAAGGCTGAACAACAATGTCAGATGGGATGTCAAATTCCTTGTAGCTATCAACTCCTCTCCTTCTAAGGCTTCCACTTCTATGGCTTATTGCTGCAATCCTAATGCCGGTGAGTTGGAAGGAACAATGCCATCATATACAAATCTAATGCAGGGATGAACAAGAGCACGATAAGCATAGTCCTTGAGAGTATCTAAGGATCTTGCATCACTTGTAGATGAATCTGGAGACTGGGCCTCACAGTGGCTTGTGAATAACACCCCGAGAAGCACAAGGAGAGTAATGCAATGACGATGGGATTCTATGGATTTTAGTGGGCTCGTGGGTTGGCATGCTTAATCAGCAACTCGCCTTGGGTTGAGTTGGATTAGGGATTTCTTAATTTGCCAAGATGACGGAGCGGATCATCCCTCCCTGCTAAATGGTTGCCTGCTATGGGTTGGCCATCCCTGCTACATATCAATCTGACCGCTCTAATAATCACACCTTATGATCTTCCTCTTTTTGGATTCTTATATTTTTATTAAATTTAATTTTTCTAAAATGTCCTAATAAATTGAATTATAGATAAACATATGATAACTTTCTGGGCATTAAGTAAAAATTTAAAAAATAGATAAGAGTCTTAAGTGTTAGGACTCTTATTTTCGATCTTGATGATTTGCTGATATTAACAATGGATTTAAGTTAAGTTTGTAGTTATCTAATATGTGCGCTAAGTTATGTATAGTCTATCAAGTATACATACAGGATGACTTGGTGAGGTCAAGTGTTATGAGGGTTTGTTGGTTCAAGATCAGTAAGATCGAAGAAGGATGGTGCATCTGAGAGACTACAAGATTTGGAGAAGGATGGTGCATCTGAGAGACTACAAGATGAGGAGCATCGGACCATGACAAGTTGAGGAGGACATCTAAGCAAAGGTGAGAATGATAGCTAAGGAGCTCCGGGCTTAGAGCATTTGAGGTACACAATAGAAGACCTCAAGACTTGAAAATACTCTAGAAAGTTGAGTGGAGTGACTTGTATAGGGGGACGAAGGGTATACAAGTGATTTAAGTAGGTTCAACCTTAGAACGGGTCAAAGTTAGGACATTAGTTGACTGATAGGTAAAATTCAGTTGATTGGTGTTCCAAATATTGACATCTTGTTTGGCGTATTGGGGTTGTACTAGTCTGCAATGAATAAAGATCAATCAATATCAACTGCTCGATTAGAGTCTATAGGAAAAGCACAGAATGCCCAAAAGCCGATTGGTCAGTCGAATGAATATAGACCAGTCGATTGATAGCTTAGATCAATCAACTAATGCTACCATGACCAATTTAAATGAAGCGGAAGATGGAAAGATCAACATGATACAAATAAGATTTGAAGATTATCAATTGTGCAATGAGGAGTCAGACTGATGGTTGCCAAATCAACCAATGACAAAATTCAAGTCGAAGGTTATAAATAAGACTTGAGGAGTTGCGAGAAGCACGCGCCTTGATCTCAAAATCACACCCACGCTTAGTCTCTTTTAACCTTTCACTTGTTTTCATTCTGTTTGTATTTTCTTATTTATTTTTGACCTATTGTAAGATGTTTCTTCACCTCCAATAATTAACTAAAGGGATCCAAGATAATGTTTAGATGTAGCAATCAGGGATTGTGAACCAAGAAAATCAAAAGTGTCTTTTTGGTTTGATTTTATAGTAGTGTTCATTATTTTCATTGTGCACTATTTTCTATAGAACATTAACACTTTAGAGGAGTTATGATATTTATCCCCCCTGCCACATGGACATAAAGGTAAAAAAAATGAGATTATTTAGGGTCCTCAGATAATTGTTAGATTTAGCGCTTAAGTAGAGTTTTATAATACTAATTATAACTTAGATATACGAAATGTCTAATTTGATTTTATACACTCTTTCATCAAGTTTTTAGTTGGCTTGAAGAGGATTAAATGATATATTTACAATCATTTCTAGTCAAAATTGACTATTTTCATCATTAAGAATACCAAACATAGTAATTATATTAATATTTTAAGCTTATGCATTCAATTATCACCTAGATAATTAAGTTTAAAATTGTGTTAAGGTGATTGCCTATGTGAGAAGGTTAATCTCAAATATATTTTTATGTATTTAATATTAATGTGTGTATGTTTTGAGATAGATTAAATGCTAAATTTGATTCAAGCGTCAATATGAAATAATGAAGCACGTATAAAAGTAAAAGGAAAATTAATCTCAAATTATTTTCACCAATTATATCACAATTATATTAAAATCTAAGATTTGAATATGAATGTATATTGTATGATACCTTCTCTTCTTAAAACAATCATTCTTAATAGTACTACTTGTCTCAATCAATCTCAAATACAAGTGTTTAAAAGAGTATTTAAGATCATAAATTGATCTTAATATTACACACAATTCTTGACCTTTGCAACAAAGTATACAATTGTTATATATAGATTTCTTCTTCTAGTTCTCCATATTTTTTTAAAAAAAACTAGTTTTTACGTCCATTTGTGTAGTGCTAAATTCAAACATGCAACTATAGCTAGAATCAAATATAAAGAGGTAAATCTTACAATAGAGATAATCCCTTAGCCACAAGGGAGGCCTTGTATCCTTCAATTGAATTATTCTTTTTATGCTTGATTTTGAAAACACATTTGTACCTAATCACTTGACATACCTTACAAAGATTGAATAATTCCCAAACATCGGTTGATCTCATCGACAGCATCTCTTCTTCCATTGCTTTGATTCACTTTTCTTCAGCGGAGAAGAGTCTCGTTATTGATTCGTGGCTCTTCTTTGTTTTGCATGACACTCATGAAAGTTCCCCTTCCTTAGGAAAAATGACATTTGGGTTCAACTCCACAATTGCTATATCCAATTTGTGATTCTATATCACCCTTGCATACGATAAGTCACCCTTGATCAATCCACTACAACGGCTCATTTATAAGAAACAATGAAACAAGCCGCTTACTCTCCAATCCTTCGAGATGATTACAAGTCTCTCTTCTCAAATAGAAATGAAATGCTAAGCTTAAGGAGAGATTACCAAGGACTTGTTCAACTTGAATCTCAAGCCCTTGAAGAGTCATTAGATCTCGAGCATTTGGTCATAGCACTCAAGCCCTTGAAGAGTCATTAGATCTCGAGCATTTGGTCATAGCAAAATCTTAAGCATTTTTGTGCACCTTTGTTCACGCAAAAAACCTCCAAGACTTATATAAGTGATACTCCAATAACTCTATTTTAGCCATCTCAAGCCAATTGGAAATGGCTCTAGTCAAATGCTTAATCAAATGTAACCATTGAGTAATTTGATGACTATCTGAGCAATCAATTGGAGATCTTGTCAAACAACTATTTATCCTACATTAGACTAAGTAGCCTCCAATCAACTATTGGTATGCCATCCTTCTCCCCTACACTTCTAAATCCATCTCCTATTAGGTCATTGAGTCATCAAACCATGCACAACCAAACAACTCAACTACGTCAAATTCCTAAGCTCTCTAAGTTCTTATGTGCACTATTCTAAATTCTTATGAAGTTGATGTACATGTTATCAACATAGGGCATTCTTGTCCCCTCCACTTCTAGGTTCAATCCCCGTTAGGTCATTGAGTCATCGAACCATCTACAACCAATTACAACTCAACTATGTCAAATTCCTAAGCTCTCTAATTTCTTATGTGCACTCTTCTAAACTCCTAGAGACTCGATACACATGTGAGCAATATAGGTTATACCTAACTTAAATCCTTTTTCAAATATATCAAAACATCAAGGGTGAACTCAATCACTTGGAAACATCATTACACCAACACTTGTTTATGATACTTCGAGAATAAATAAAATTTAAATTATACTACAAGGTATGTGATTACTTCAAGTTGATAGATATGAATAGTGATATGGATGATATTTTGGTGACTTGTTACCCAAAGGATTATTTCCATAACCACTAAGTGTGAATCTCTTCAATGTCAAGCCATAATTTTAATTGCCTCTATTAATAATTCCTAATTTGATTATTTTCTCTAAATATTGTAACTACAAAAATTAAAAGGATGAGAAAATACTTTTATAATTATTATAATTATATTATAGTGCAAAATAATTATTATAATTTGCATTCATCAGTTTCTAAGAAAATTGAAAATGAAATTGAGAAAATTTAATTCTTTGCATTCATAAGTTTCTTAAAGTTGCTTTAAGATCAAATGGGAGGCACAATCAAAGAATGTTGGACTTCTGGATTGGTCACCGTGTGTACTTTTTGATTTATCCTGATGATCGATGAAAAATTTTCGTAGGACCGAATCAATTACACCAGAAATAATCAACAAGATTAACTGAAATTATTATTTTTTTTATTTTTTAAAGTTGCTTTAAGATGATCAACTTGACCGTTCATATTTTTGGGATTAGATCGACTAAGAATAAAAGGATATTTTAGGTAAATAAATTATAGAGAGGTTGTGCTTTATTTTTTGTTAGAGTGTTTTTTTAATGATAATGATAATAAGGGACATCTTTTGAATTCATATCATTTTCCTTTGCCTTAATTCTACAGTATGTATGTACAATTCATTCTCTTCTTTGAGAGAGAGAGGAGATGACAATTTAGCATAATTAGTATTATAGAAAATGAACTACTGCAAATACAAATTAATTATTGGGAGATAGAAGATGTGATTTGGTTTCTATTTGTCCTATTGATAAATTAATCCTTTTTGTTTTATTTTTGTTTTCTCACATCCTAGTTGTGTGTTTCGGTATGTGATATATATAATATTAACAAAATTTACAAAAAAAAAAAATAAATTTGCACTAACAAACAAACGAAGTTCGGACGTCTACATCGATATGCCATCACGAGGAACATAATTATAAGGCTTTTGAAAGCACAAAGTGTTGTCCCTACGAGGGTATAAAAAGATCATTGAATTTAAGAAATATTAAACAATTCTTATATTCATTTTCTAATATATTTCATAGCGTTCAACTAGTATAATAAATTTCTCTGTCTGCATGAAAAAGATTTTTTTAATATTTTCTTTTGTCCTAGATTAATAATCACTTAGGTTATAACTAAGTAATTTCTTAGTCTCTTTTATTTGATTAATTGTTCAATTTTCTTTTTATAAGTGTGCTACTAATCTAAGTTGAAAGATCGAAAAGAGTTTAATTTTATTTTGTACATCCAATTCACCCCCTCTTACCGGCTCTGCTGCACCAACAAGTAGTATCAGAGTCCAACTGCTTCAAAAAGACTAACCATCGACTAAAGCATAAAGACGATGGTCAGACCTAGCATCTATCCGCTTAAGTTTGAGGGGGAGTTCGTGATATGAAAGAAACGCATGAAGTTATTCTTTAAAATTGATTTTAAATTATTGTTAATAATAAAATATGATTTTGTAGACCTTAAGGATCAACAAGGAGCTGAAAAGGAGGAATACCGGTGAACCAAGAAAGAACAAGCTGACTTCGTAGCTAACGAATGAGTCGAGTTCTACCTGTTGAGCATACTTCTACCCTAGGAAGTCAGTCAAATCAGAACCTACAAATTAGCAAAAGATCTTTAGGAGAAGTTCCTGGAGTTACACGAAGGAATGTCCGAAGTAAAGCTTGTGAGACGGGACCTGCTCCGAAACCAAATCAGCAGCCTCCGAATGGAAGAATGCAAAGTTATTGCTCATCTACTCAGAAGAATCAAGGAGTTAATCACTAGATTAAAAAAACCTCGAAGAAACGGTAACTAATCGGGACGCGTAAAAGTATGCTTTAAATGCGTTCCCGAGAACATCAGAATAGACATCAATAGTAGATTCCTACTATATCTCCAAAGATCTTGAAGTAAGTACACTAGAAAACCTTTTTTCCTCTTTCGAATTACATGAGTCTCGATGTGCATGACAAAGAAAGAGTCCAAGTCAGAACCTAGCACTACAACCCCAGAAGAGCAGACCAGATTCAGACTCATCGATTGACGAAGACAAAGCAACCTTCATGGTATGAAAATTTACTAAATTTTTTTAAACTAATAAATTTAAAAAGTCGCCGACCAAGAAATTTATTCTAGGAAAACGGAAAGTAAGATGCTACAATTGTAAAGAAGAAGGGCATATCAAGGATGACTGCCCAAAACTGAAGTAGAAGGAGAAAAACAAAGGGCCAAGCAAACCGAAGCATAAAAATCTGAAGGCAACGTGAGACGAGTCATCATCGGAGTCCGAACTTGAGGAGTATGCTGGACTAGCACTCATGGCGAGTCATCAAGAGGAGAGCATCGATGAAGGGGAAACTACATCTGAAGAAAGCAGTAGCGAAGGGGGAGCATCCAACTTCAAACATGATATGGTAAGTGAGGTATGCATCTTACCCCTTGATCAACTATATTAACCTTAATGACTAGATCTTTATGTAAACCAAAATCTAAAAATAATAATTTAAAGAAGAAAAATTGATGTGCAAAAACCACAAGCGCACGCTTGTCGTCAAGTAATAAAATTTATAAAAGTCGTTCCCACAGGATTGAAGTTTAAATGCTAATTGGTCCTACACTTCGAATCTAACTAGACAAAATCGATAACAGGTTGTTTTGAGATTTTCGATCAAATGCAGAAGTAAAAGAAGGAAAATTGAGGAAGTCCTTAATTCAGAAGATGTTCTAGGTCGAAGGTTTCATTGTAATGGTGGATGTTGTGCTACAAATTAACTCATTCCTAGTTCTCTGCTTATATGTTTGTAGGACAATCTAAACATTTACCGAATTTCACCCGACGACGGTGTATCGGAGTACTTCCCCTGTTAGTAACCAAGTATATCATCAAGTGAAGAAGTAATTTAGAAAGTCCAGGTTTTCAGTAGAGTATCTCTTGACACAAGGCTTCCCCCGGATATACGTCTCTAGATTACGTAGGTCACTTGCATAGCGTATGATTAGGGGAAGCCCATTAGGTCAAGTGATAGATTTATCCATACATAAAATCGTCCTCCCTTAGGAGGTTATATTCCATATAGAAGAATAATTATCTTAGATACTCAACTTCAAACAAGTATCCTAAGGTCATGCCGAGCTATATCGGAATGTACACTCAAAAGAGACGACGATTTATGCATCTGATCAATGAAAATTCAGGTTCACGCACAGTCCCAATTTAGACACACAACAATGTATCTACTTAGAATAAGATCTATGCAAACAAAAATGCAATCTAGATAGATAAATTCATGATCATAAGGGAAAGCCTCTATGCAAGCATTTCATCAAACAGAACAAGTGCATACAAGCTTCATCAAACTAAGGAATCGGCAATTCAATTGAGTTTATAACATCCACACATTATAATTACATCATACGTCCTAGAACAATATAAATATACTCCATAATAGGAAGAAATACAATCCAAACACTAAAAAACATAGAAATTTCCAAAACCCTAAGGAAAGGGAGTAGAAACCTATTCTTTAACGTCAAGTGAAGTGCTTGGATGTAGTCTTGGAATACCAACAAGGATGGAGCATCAGAATGACCTCAGATTGTCCAGATAACGACTCCGGATGCAAGGATTCAACTTAGATGGTCTCCTCCCGTCCACCAAGCTTCCTCTCTAGGGAGGGGACAAAGTGCCTCTTAAATAGAGGTAAGGAACGGGGTGGTCGTGCCTCTAAGCACGGGCTGAACATGGCTCTGGGCACTTGGCTGTGCCATTTGGCACGGCCAAAGCTTTCTCTGGCTTCTGGTCGTGCCAAATAACACGGCCAAAATAGAGTCTTCTCTGTTTAGCCCTTCTGGGCCGTGTCATTTGTCACAACCTGATCTTCAAACCTACATTTCTAGAGGCATGACTATGTCTCAAGGAATGGTCAAGTTCAATTCTGCTCTGAAAAAGGCATGGGTAGATTCTTGGTCGTGCCATTTAGCACGACCATGCCCATTTCTTCTCTGGCTTTTCTTCTTGGCCGTGCCATTTGGCACAACCTCTTACCTTCACTGCAAATGGCACGACCTCTTACCTTCACTGCTTCCTTGGTCGTGCCTCAAGGCACGACCACCTTCTGGGGCTCCTACTGGCCATGCCTCAAGGCATGACCTCCTTTAAAAATGGGCTAGAACAAGAGGCACAACCGCATAGCATGGCCACCCCTTGCTTGCTGCTACTTGGATGTTCACCTTGGGATATGGCCGTGTATTTGAGGCATGGTTAGGGGCACACCCATGCGAAATCTCAAAGTTAAGTATGAATCAAAGTTGTAGATCTCGAAGTTATCTTCACTTTGACACTTGGAACAACTCATAACTCCAACCAAGTAGAAAGTTATGATCGTTTTACTTTGTGTCCGCGCATTAGTCTAAAATCTGGCACGCCCGTGCTTGAAGGCACGCCCGTGCTTGAAGGCACGATCGTGCCTTCAAGCACAGCTGTGCCTTTTTTTTGTGTGATTTTGCCCTGAAACTTCCCATGGTCGTGTTCCTCATCAAGTCATGGTCGTGTGGGTGAAATTTGAGCACATTTTGACTTTATTTAGACCCCGATATGCTCCGAGGAACACGACAACGTCGCTGGACATTATTGCTTGTTTTCTCTTCCAGAGTTGCTCCAAAGTGTACTCTTCATTTGTTTTCGCTCTGAAAGGCATTCTTTTCATCCCAAAGTTCATCCATGAGGGAGACATGGCCATGGCTTAGGGCATGGTTAGGTCTTAGTATTTCTTCGAATGATCTTCTTTTGTATGCTTTGAATCCTTTTTCACTCTAAACTGCTCCTAAAAATGAAAACAGACTACGAGCAGATCTCTAAACGCAAGATAGTAATTATGCTGAAATTAATATGATACAGGGTGCAAAAGAATAGATCATAGATAATGAATGCAAGAAGATGTGTGTTAAACCCTACAAAATAACATATATATAATCTACGCACATCAAAAATATTAATTTAAAAAAAAAAATAGTAAATGCATGTCCACTAGAATTATTTGATAAACTCAAAAATGAGAATAATAAATTAAAAGAACAAATAAAATTCTTGAAAAATGACTCTACATGTTTAACTCCGAAAAATGTATGAAATTTAAATTTTAAAAATTATAAATGGCTAAACTGGTATATTCAAGAACCATAGGGGTCAAATTAGAAAATTCTCTAAAAATTATGTTCCACCAAAATTTCTGATTACTAATCGAATAGGAAATAATTTATATTGGATTCTCAAATCATGTCTAGTATAATTTAAAGTTAATCTCATGCCTGCTTTAAATTTTAATATATTTTATCTTCTATAGTGTTTAAATAAATTATTTAAATATCTACTATTCATATTTTAAGTTGGAATTTTTTTTCTATGCTATTTGATGATCTCCGCCAAAAGAAAATTTTTGAAATTTTTTTCCATTAAAATATTTTCTATGATTTTTTTTTAAAAAACGATATTTTGAAAATTACAAATACTCTTTAGATTGATTTTTGAAAAATTTTATCTTTATGTGCTAAAACATAATATTTTCTAGCATAATAAAATTTTTGACATTTTTTTATTTTATCTGAATTATTACGAATTATTTTTTAAAAAGTTAATTTTTAATATTAAAAATTTAGGTAAATAAATATTTGGGATCTTTAATTTTTCTAGTATTCTACAGTCTATTTTTCATATCCAAAAAATTTTAGAAGAATTTTCAGAATTGAAATATATTTTTAAGATTTATCTTCGTAAAATTAGTTGCTCTGATAAAATAAATTATTTCTGTTTGATAAATTATTTTTTCTCTCTCAATAGTTTTATACTGATAAAGAATATTTTGTTTAAGTTTGACAAATTTTTTAAAATAGATAATTAATTTCTAAATTCTTTTTATCAAAACAGAATATTAATTAGTAAAAATAAAATATTTTTAAAAATTATTTTTGAAAAAATATTAACTTACTTTGTTGTTATGTACCCTTCGAAAATTATTTCAAATTTTTTCTAATAATTTATTTTATTTTTTTATATGATCAGAGAAGGAGAAATAGGTACAATTTAAGGAGTAAGGACATTTTTTTTCGTCTTTTGCAATTTTATTAACCGCATAATTTATTGCATTGTAATATTTTATTCTAATTACAATTTCTTTATTTCTTTACATAATCATTATTTTTTTAACCTAAACTTTAACTTGAGTTGATATATATCAAAAGGGAAGAGATTGTAAGTACCCTGTGATAACTTTAATGTGGTCAACCAAGTTAAGTTAGATTTTATGTATTTGATCATTGTGTCTAAATGTGCAGGAACTTAGAAACGCAAGAAGTTGAGCAGAAGACGTAGCTAGCGAGAATGATGACACAGAAAAAGGAGCCCAAAGACTCAATGCATTCAAGAAACGAGATGCTGCGGAAGAGTACATCAGTGGACGAGAAGGACGTGTGCGACGTTTGAGGGACAAATAGCTGGGGAGGAAGCCTATTTGATGAGAAAGTCGGAGTTGGATTCAAGTGAGCTCAACTCCGGATAGCCGAAGCATCACCCAAGAAGAGATAA
Source organism: Zingiber officinale (assembly GCF_018446385.1). Taxonomy (NCBI): domain Eukaryota; kingdom Viridiplantae; phylum Streptophyta; class Magnoliopsida; order Zingiberales; family Zingiberaceae; genus Zingiber; species Zingiber officinale. The sequence goes on along the minus strand of NC_056001.1, from coordinate 111,740,877 downwards.
ACATGGGAGCTGATCTGCCTTATGTTGGAAGGCGTCTTCCATGACTTGGAAGACGCCTTCAATCAACAATGCGAAGGCATGTTACAACCCATCGAAGGCACCTTCTATAGCCGTTACCTAAGGATAAAATTTTATCCTTGGGAGATAAAACAAACTTATCCTATAAAAGGCGTCTTGGACCTCTTTGAAAGCACTTTCAAGTTGCGGATAGCATTTTCCAAAGGTTATAAAAAGACCTCTAAACCTAGAAAATATTGAATAACTCTTGTATTCATTTTTTAGCACATTTATGAGCATTCAACGAGTATAACAGACTTCTCTGCCTACACGAAGGAGATCTTTTTAATGATTTTTTTTATTTTTGATTAACAACCACCTAGGTTATAATCAAATAATTTCTTAGTCTCTTTTATTTGATTAATTGTTCAATTTCATTTTTATAAATATGCTACTAATCTGAGTTGAAAGATCAAGAAAAATTTTGTTTTGTTTTAAATAGACAATTCACCCCCTTTTGTCGGACCCGCTGCACCAACACTAACTACTTGATGGTCAACTATAACTAACCCTGTAATTTATCTCTCTTAACATAACTCCTGTAAGAAACGCTCAAGATGAACATAATCACTTTTGTTACAATTGTGAAAACACAAAGTCCATTGATAAGTTAATTCATCATCACTTGAAATTTTTAAAACAACCTCCTCCGCTTACAAAAGTACTCAATTCGGCGAAATAATCGATCAACCACTGAAAACTTAGTCACACACTCGACTAAAAACTGGCTCAATTTAAATGTGCTGTGATGTCAATGAGAAATTGATTTGTTTAGTTGGTAAGCTAGTTAAAATCCTGGTTTTGATTTTGAACTGATCTTTGTTTTCTTTCTTGCTATTCTCATACATGAGACGACTTCAACGAGCAAGCTTTTCTTTTCTTCTTTCATTTCATTGAAAAAGAAACAAAAACTCCACTTCTCTAAGTTGTAGCTCAATCGACAACATACCATCTCTTGGCAGAAAAGAAGTATCTCTGTCGCTACGAGTGTGATGCAATGATAAAACACTTACGAGAAACAATAAGAGGAATAGAGTTTGAATTTCAAATGGAACAAATATACTAAAGATTGACTTCTGAGCGTGTGCATAAAATAAATTGTACTCTGATTTCATCAACTAGATAAACCAGAGAAGAAGACCTTAAAAAAAAAATGTGGAACCGTCACATCAGCGGCCCCCCTAGAACCGGTCCCACGAATATAGAGGGAGGTAAATGCAGATATACAGGTGAAAAGTGCATGGCGGAGACATTAACCCCAGACAGTGACACCCCGAGGATCGACCCCTGGACCTTTCAGCCACAAAACCATGCACTCCCCATCTGTGCTACGCCCTGGGGACAGAGAAGAAGACCTTCAAGATTAGTCAGGTGAAGCATATAGATTACCAAGAACACAAGAAGAGAAAGAAAAAAAGATGCCTCCTTAAGACCACACTTCTCCAAGTTGTTCAATCATAAGTGCACCATCCTTTGGTAGGAAAAAAAAAAAGTCTACTGGATTTATCGGATAGGTAAACCACAGAGAAAATTGTAAGTTTTCAGGATTAGTTAGGTAAATTCCAAACACCTAGATTATCAAAATAGGAGGGGGAAATGCCTCCTTAAGACCACACTAGTTCTCCAAGTTGTAGCTCAATCATAAGTGCATCATCCCTTGGCAGGAAAAAAAAGTTGTAGCTCAATCAACAACAAACCTTTTTTTTTTGCCTTTTTATCTTGTGCCACCCTAATCAACTCAAGCTCATATTTCCACTGCTGTTTTTTTTTCTCCTTGAGCCACCTAATCAAGTCAAGCACATCCAGAGCAAATAATCCAATTTCACATTAGAGGAAAAAGTGGTAGTTTTACTTTCACCAGGTAATAACGTTGTCTATAAGAACTTAAATCTGCTTCCATTAGCATTTATGAAGATACAAAAGAAGATTTCACAACATGGAATGGAGTATTAATGGTGATTGGATGGATCCTTGCCAACCACACTTCATAAATGTTCTCCAGTATCAGTAAAATGTATGAAATATAGATATGCTCCTCTCCTGGGTGGAGATGGTGATAGGTACCACAAAGCCCTCTATAAAAGGGCAACAATACTTAAAAAAAAACACAAGTTCACACATCCCAAACAAATGGAAGCAACTCATCAGCACAGAGGTCTTAAAGGAAAACTTCTGATGTCTTTCGACAGATCAACAAAGCCTGTTGTATCCAATTTAGCAGCAAAACAAAGATCACTTCTTCACCAACTACCTCAATGAGTTTTATCGCAAAGAATGAAGAGTTGCATAAGCTTACCATCAAGCTAACAAAAGCTTCAGTCATAAAGAGAGGAGATATTTCTAGTGAAGATAGCATATAGATAAGAAAGATGCAGACTATATATATTTCCACTGTTCAGGAGGGTTTCAAGCTAGCAGAGAATGCATGAAAGACAAATTCTATAAGGTGGGATGGTGTACATAGGTATACAGTTCATGACCCTGTTGTAAATACTTATTTCTATATCAGCTTGGCATCTTCTTTTCTTCTTATGACTGTATCCCTCATGAGGAAAGACATATTTTATCTTCATAACAGAATTTTTCATTATCATCTAGTTAACTCCGCCCATGGTGAATAACTCCGTCATGGCTGATCTGCCCGCCAATGTCAAACAAAAGCAAATATTATGTATGGATCATGTATGTATCTATTTCTTGTATTTCATTTCATAGAAAGGTCCTTTAGAAAATCCCTAGGAATATCTTGTTTCTTACTAGTCCTGGAAAATATTTTTAAATAGTTTGCAGTTTTGTATGACATGTGTTTACTTCGCTTCTTGTACATGGAGCCATTTCCAGAATTATTTTGCAATTGTTTTAGCAGTAGATCACTAATTTCTCTTTATCTTTTAGTTTAGAGGATTATCTTTATTTGAGAGCAGGTGCTAATTGTACTAAGAGAACAATTACAACATATTATATATATATATGTATAAAAGGCATCATATTATATATATAACAGAAGACTCCAACAGGATTACCCAAATAACTAAATACCTCATGAACCTAAAGCCATAACATATTTAAATATTAATTCTAACATCTTTAACATCATGAGTTCAGAATGTTAAACAAAATAGAAAATGTCAAATAAAAATAGAAGTTAAAAGATTTAATCAAGATGGCAGATATAGTCCTAGTGCAGCCATTAAAAGACTTAACTGCGTAGACCTGTGAACTGATTTTCAAAACAGTAAATTGGATGTGATGCGTCCATCTCATCTTTAAAATGAATAACATCTTTCATAACTCCTAAACTGAAGTTAACAGTATGATTCTAAACTTAGTGAATAATGAATTCGCAACTAGTGGGGTATGTGGAGAAAAGGAGATGACTCACTCTTCTAGCAAGGAATTAAAATCGACAGAGAAACAAAGTTAAAATTTCAATTGACAAGAAGATGCCAAAGAGAGCAGAGTAATGTTCCAATATCAACTTATAAAAGTAAGATACTAAAGAAAGGCAATCAATAAATCAATATTTTGAGAATGCGGCAGAGAAAGAAACTGATAATGTGTTGCGAACAAACAATAACATTAGGGCTCCAACATCTACTCTTAAGCAGAAGAGATATGACAGGAGATTAGAGTTTCCCGTCACTGTACTCCCAGAGATAACAACATTAGAAGAAAAAAAACTGATTTCAAGGGAAGACAGATGTTAAAATCAATACATAATAATCTTATCTTAAATCATACATTTAGGACAAATTAAAAACAATGAAGTAAAGAAGGTAGCAATGTTTCTACACGAGGCTAAAGAAGAGAGCAAAATAAAGAATAACAATGCTAAGTGATTCAAATGTCTCTTCGTGTTACTCTAACATCCTTCTTAACCATATCTAACATTTAGAAAGAGAAATTCAGTTCTTTTTTTTGTGTAGAATGTAGGCCCTGAGTCAGAAGCAGTGGCGAATGACAATGAAGTTCTAACTAAGTCTTTATGATTAATCTATTAAAAGGAGCTAGAATACCATGTACTAAACAAGTTAATAAAATTCCTTTTTAATTCTCTTGGTTAGAACTTCTTCTCGGTGAGTCTCTCTAGTCTAGGTGGAATTTTATTCTCTTGAGTTATTCGTCCCCTATGCTTCATCAATTTTGCCTCAAATTTCTAGGTGGTCCAATGGTTTCCATTTTGATATTGCATTAATGATTTACCAATAAGCTTGCTATCTACACTTGCTATATCAATTATCCATCAACTTTGGTTAGGTTCAGCTGACTTAACTCTACTTAACCACTTATAAGGAAAAAAAATTAAATCATATGATTATCTTACATGTACTCATCAACAACACTAGACTAAAATAAATAAACTCAGGAAAAATCTAGGACAAACACAAACATCAACTAATCTAGGACAAACATAAGCATCCACTAATTCCTAGTAACCAAATGTGACCCATGTTAAATCCTTTTCATGGAATACTTTTTGTTTGATAAAAAACCAAGGAAGTAAATTACTATTAATGATTCCAATAGACAAGAAAAATGTAGCCTGTTCACAGAAATTTAAGGGGAAAAAAATCATATAGATTATCACCTTTCCTTTTCCTGTACTATAGAAAAGACAAAGTAAAATCAAGTAGAACAAACTAAGAAACAACAAATGATCTATACTGCCAATTTAGTGGAAGCATATACTCAGCATGTGGTATTCTTGCTAGAAATATGTGTTGGAGTGTATACTGAAAGCCTAAGCTTTGTAAACATTCATTATGAATAAAGAATCACATTTGGTCTAATTATCTACATTTGTTTGTAGTTGTTCATTTAATTTATATTGTAGATAACATAGTATGTGGTGTCACATACAGAAGATGATGTTATCAGTACCTTATAAATTATAAACAGTAGCTCACGACCAGAATGGAAAGGAACAAACCATTAGAAGGTCGTAGTGTAATTAGGTATTAGTTTATCTTGACTATATAATTACACTAGTACACTCAGAGTGTATTGAGTAGGACCATTTGAGGTCGTTTCTTTATGCTGACTTTATAAAGGAACAAAGACCTCGGTTATTATGGAAGTGTGTGCTCTTAATCCTAATATAATAACAAGCACATATATTTGATATTTATTTCTTTAATTTATCAATGGGTGAGATTTAGTTCGATGAATCAATAAGCCCGATAAATTGGGAAATGATATCACTTATAGTGTGTGTTGTTGATTATAGAAGGAAGCGTGTCCTAGAGATACTAGGTTGATAATGTCCCCAAGAGGAGCTCATAAGGATTGTCATGTTAAACCCTGCGGGTGGACTTAGTTCGACATGACGATGAGTGGTACTACTCTTGGACTTAGACATTAATTAAATGAGTTGTCGATAACTCACTTAATTAGTGGACATTCGATATCTTAAACACAGGAGACTAACACACTCATAATAAGAAGGAGCCCAAAAATGTAATTTGGGATTGGTGCGGTAGTTCAATGATAGTTCTCTAGTGGAATGAATTATCATTGATAAAATTAAGTTGTGTGTTGGGCGAACACGGGATGCTTAATTTTATCGGAGACCAAAACCAATTCCTCCTCTCGGTCCCTATCGTAGCCTCTTATTTATGAGTTATACCCACCTATACCCACCTAATAGGGGCCGGCCAAGCTAGCTTGGGATCAAGCTAGGGCCGGCCTAGGTATGAGATTGGGTGGCCGGCCCTAGCTTGAACCCAAGCTAGTAGGGCCGGCCAAAATAAATTAAAAAAGAAATTTAATTTTAAATTTTATTATTATGTGGAAGATATATTTTAAAGAGAATTAAAATTAAAATATCTCTCTTGTAAAAGATCTACAAAAGATTAAAGAAAGAGATTAGATCTCTTTCCTTATTTGTAGATTGGAGAGATGTTTTATTTTTTCTTTAAAAATTATTCACATGTTGATAAAGTTAAAATTATAGAAATTTCCTTTTATCAACCATGAAGAGATTTTAAAGAGAAATTTTATTTTTTAAAATTTCCGGAAACAAATTAGGAAGTTTTAATTGTTGATTAAAACTTGTCCTCTTTTGTTATCCAATGATGGTCGGCCACTTGAAATTAATTGGGGAAATTTTATTTTATTTCTCTTAATTAAATCATGTCAAGGAAATTAAGGAAAATTTATTGTAATTAAATTTCCTAATTTACCTAGACCAAGGAATATAAAAGAAGGGGTGAGGGTGCCTTCACAAGACACAACATCTATTATTCCTCTCCCTCTTTTGTTCCTTGGTGTGGCCGGCCAACCTCTCCCTCTCTTCCTCTTGTGGTGGCCGAACCCTACCCTTCTATTGGAGCTCTTGTGGTGGCCGGATACTACTCGGAGAAGAAGAAGAAGAAGGAGAGAAAGCTAGCATCTCTTGGAGCTTGGTTAGTATTTTGTTTTTCCTCCTTGGTGAAGCTTCCTCTTTGTTGGCCGAACCTAGCTAGGAGGAGAAGAAGGTGATTGGTGGTTTCTCGTCTCGGAAGATCGTTGCCCACACAACGTCCGAGGTTAGAAGAGGAATACGGTAGAAGATCAAGAGGTTTTTCTACAAGGTATAACTAGTAATTTCTATTTCCGCATCATGCTAGTTATTTATGGAAATAATACCAAATACAAGAGGCTTACGTTCTAGAATTTCGAATATGTTTTTTCGAAGTTGTGTTCTTTTGTTTCTTTCTTTTCCTTGTGATTTGATTGTTCTCTTTGGTTAACCTAAAGTTATTTTAGGAAATTAAATATTAGCTTTCTATTAAAGGTTTTGTCTAGTCGGTGGTGGTTGCTCCCATATCCAAGAAGGTCATGTGCCTCGCCACGTCAGTACTGGGAACCTTTTATGGAAATTAATATTTAATGGAATTAATAACTTAAGGAGACTTGGGTCGAACGTGTTAAATTCCGCAGGAGATCCAAGTCAAAACCTAAAAGAACAAATAGATTAAGTTTTGGATCAAACGTGTTAAGTTCCGCAGGCGATCCAAAATTTAATTTAAAAAGAACACATGGTAGCTAGGAAAAGGTTCAGACCTTTGTACAAAATTTGTGTACAGTGGAACCTATAGGTTTTCCGAGTAGCAACCAACAATATGTGCACGGAGCACCAATTCATAAAAAGAATAACAGGTCAGCATAACTAGGTATATATTTGCACTAGCCAACACCAAGATAAGACTGAAAGATAGTATAGAAATGCTTGCAGAAACGACCATGAATAATTCATTGGATCACAATAAGTGGGTCATTTAAGACTGCTAGTGTCAGTTCTTTTGCCAACAGCATGCAACAAACTCTGAAAGACCCTTACGTTTCCATTAGCACATTTTAAAACAGGTTACTTATCATTGAATTGATAAGCACATTTTAGACACAACCTAAATGTTAATCAAATGATGCAATTATGTGCAACTAAAAAGCCAGTCATCATTGCTGAAAAATGTAATTAACATACAATTAAGAAGCAAATATTATGTTCATCAAAATTTTGTTAAGTCATTTAATTTTTGCAACCTGTAGCATACATCATAAATAAAGGTATGTTGTTCATTTATGTAATAGCAGATTCAGTCACAAAAGTCCAATAAGGAAACAGAGATAAGCATAAACCATAAGAAAGAAAGAATTACTTGACAATTTTCCAGCTGAAAGAGGAGGCAGGTAGACCAAGGAAGGATGAATGGCAAACAAATGAAATAAAAGGGGATAGAGAGTTACCTTTCCATTGCAACTCTCTATTCACTCACTATTCTAGTTCAACAATGCTCATCAAAACCTTCAAACAAGATAAAAAGTTAAATGTTCTGTCCAATATGAGATGAGTTTTGAAGACCAAGTATAAAACTATCGGTAAGTTACAAAAGATACCCTGTACAGTACAAATTATAACAAATTTATTCCAGTCTTTGAATTACAATGTATAATTAATATCAGCTTGTTTGATTTGATATATATCTATCATAACCAAAACCTATTTGAGTTTATAACAAATCAACCATCATTTTTCTTAACAAACTATGGATAGACGGATGAAATGGCATCCCAAAGAACGCCACTAAAATGTCATCTCATCATTGTACCTTTTATCAACTAGTAGTACACTCTGGTTAATGTTATACTCTTTATCATTAGGGTTTAATTTGCTTTGAACATGTTAAATTTTGTGATGACAGACTAATTGTTGGATTTGAAATGAATATTTGGGGAGCTAAGTGATTTATTTAACAGCAACTGGATAGGAAAAGAATTTTGTATAGATTTCTTCTAAAATTAAATAGGTTACTATTAAATTTGCTAAAACCTACAGCTAAGAATTATTTTTTTTCTGTAATTTATCCTTAAAAACATTTAACACCCCATATCTAGTAACAGAACAAAACTGAGAGATTTTGTACACATACAAGTTCATTGAATATGCAAGGCTGAACTTTCTGATAACACTGTAGCACAATCAACAAAATAATTGTCAAAGGGAAAGGAACTTGAATGAAATATTACAATGGAGTAAGGGGCACATTGAATATGAAGTTAAAGCTCACCACTGTACAGAATCCACTAAGGCAGGCTAAGCTTTCTCCTAAAATAACTTGATGGCAGAGGCAGCCCTTCAAAGAAATCCTCCAAGCACCTCTCCAGATCCTCCACTGTGTATTTGATGTACTTTCCTGAATGCCATCCACCTTGTAAATGCGGGCCAAACCTCCCAAGAAATGCACGGTAAGCTGGAAGGACCTGTTCCGATATTGAGATTCTCAATTCCTGTCGTAGCTGAGGATCTGAAACTTTCCATTCTGATTGAATCTTATATACTTCTTCAAAAGCCAGATTAAAGCTCTTAAATTTGTCTCTGAGAACTGTCTTGGAGAACCCATGGGAGCTCCCAGACAACCCCTCTTCCTTCAAACAAGACAAGACTTTAGTCCAAGAAGCTCTTAAGTATTGTGTAGAGTATCGTCGGATCTGCCCCCTCCGCCTACGGACCCAATTATCACCTAAAAGGGACATCAGATCAGATTCCTTAACCTTATTAACAATGTAAAGCACATTGTTCATCAGAAACACATTTTGCATTCCAGCATCCTCATAAAGTTTGGATTTCTCCTCCAGATTTGCTTCCAGGTAAGATATAAGCAAGAGCACTCGGTGAGCCAATGGAGTCATGCTCTCACCCCCTTCTGAGCTATCTTGTCCATTGAAACTACCATCCTCAAGAAGTTGATTGAGCAAGGTGCTATATTCCGCAAGCAATCTGACGTAATTCATAACATACCTGTTGAGTGGATGGATCTCACCACCTGGTAATGCTTTCTTTGACATATCTCCCTGAATCATATTGCCAAACTCTGCCAGGGTGTTCTTAATTGTTTCCCCTAATCGACTAAGAACGCTTTGAATCTCCTCCCAGATATAATCCTTAGAATCACCCAAGAAAAGGGCCTGGATATCCGGCAACACTCCAGCTAGAGCCTCATACATGTCGAGCATACGGAAAAGCCTCTCCGTGGACCTCTGCCCTTCAGCTATTGCATCCCCAAATTTGAGCAACTGCATGACACAGAACTTTGCAACCTCATCAAAGCACTCTTCCCTCAGGTCATCTGAGGCAGCAATGATCTGCTGGCATAGCTGCCTCTCAGCTGACATGACCCCAATTGATAGTTTCACGGCTTGGATCCACATCTTCATCTTGTGATCGAGAGCCGTCCACTCCATGCTCCACACCTCTTTGTTGGTGACTGCGCCAGCTCCAAGAAGGGAAAGGCAATCACCCAGGATATTACAGCGGATGCTGGTATAAACCCGGCAAAGGTCATTCCGGTACCCAGCCTTGATCATCCGGTCCGCGATATCTTTAAGGTCGGAGATGCCTTCAGGGCAGATCAAGTTGGAGATCTGCTCGTCCGAGAGGTACATCGTGTTGACCCGCGTCGCCAAGGGCTGATCCGGCGGAGGAGACTCTCCTACGTCCTCTGGAGCAGAGTTAGCGGAAGCGGATCTGAAGGAAATGGAGAGCCTTTTGATGGACTCCTGGAGGTTCTCTGAGTCGAGGACATCCGCGTTCTGGATCATCAGGTTACGGAACTCGTCGCCCAGGCGGGCAACTGCGATCTGGAGAGTCTCCTCGGCGCCATCCAAAGAATCACCCTCCGCGAGGGCGATGACCTCGTCAACGGCGGCGAGGTAATCGGCGGCGGTTTCAGGTGAGTCCCAGAGAAGGGAGTCCGGCCTCGAGGGGTCCCAATGGAGAATAACCCTCTCAGCGGCCTTAAGTCGGGCCTCCTTCTCGGAAGGCTCAGCGCAGGAAGAGGGCGGCTCCACCTCGTTGACGGGCGATCCAGATGCGTCCTCCTCGTCCCCGGAGGGGAAGGACGAGAAGAGGCCAGGCACGGTGGAGAGGCGGTGGTCGAAGGCAGAGAGGATGCGCATCATGTCGTCGGCAGCCTCGGAGGTGGTGGCGAGGCTCCTCACGATGTGGCGCGCCGCGGCGATGACATTGTCCGATCCGTCGGCCTTCGGAGTCGACGCCATCGAGGCTCGCCGGAGCTGCTGCGGCGGCGGACGGAGGATTAGGTCAGGGCGGTGAAGAAAAACAAATGCGGCGGCGGCGGTGCCGATGCGTCTACGGCGATGGATCGAACCTTCGCTGCGCTACCGTTTCGTCTTCCTCTTCCCCAATTTTCCCCTTCTTCTCTCTCTCTCTCGGCTATTATTATTAAATAATTATATTTTATTAATTGTTCTAATTATTTCCTCGATGCTTCCATTGAATTTCAGTGTTTTTGACTTCATAAATTTCTTTCCACAAATTAACAATTTGGTCCTAAAAAATACAACAATCATTACAATGTTCCTAAGTAAAGTTGTTGAATGTTTTATGGACTTAACTCTTAAATTACAAACCATGTTTCTTTCACCCAGTTTGTAGTGTTCTTTATATGCAACAATTAAAAAAAAAACTCCTTTTTAATTTACATCAAAAGACACTCCATTTGTTATTTTTTAAAATTCTTTTAGATTGGCCTATTCCATTGCTCAAATATCAAAAATATAAACTTTGATGATTAGAATCATCAATATTTTTTTTATATTTGGTAATATATTTAAATTAGAGTTATCCATCAATCCAATGTTATCTATTACGTAAAAACTAAATGAAAAGTTTTCTAATTTAAGCACTTCACTTCCTTCCCTTTGATCTACATTGAAAAGATCACTCGAAGATTTTGTTGGATACATGTAAATGGAGAAAAAGTAAAAAAGGCATGAAGCTCCATTGTGAATAAGATTTTAGTCTCATATTGAGAGTTCCAAATCATATTAGTTAGTTTATATTAATTCAAATGTATTAATTATGTGAATAAATGCATTGGGAGAAGTTTCTTTTCATATGTGTGTGTACAAGGGGTGCAAATCCAAGTCTTGGATTGCACTGAACTAAGTTGACTCGTGTGCGAGCACGACCTGTGTATGCCGAATGTCTAACCGGTCGGGGCAAAATTTGTTCGAGTGGAACAACTAATATTTTGTCACATAACTTTTTGTTGCTTATTTAAGGGTGTAACGGATTGAAACATTGACGTTTCACAGCTAGCAAATAATGATCATTAACGCTGCACATTAGTCTGAGCTCTTATATAAAGAGGTTGCGATCATAGCAAAAGGTTGCACGCTTAAAAATTTGAAGCTCTCCAACTACGTTCTTCTTCTCTTCTTCGTGCATCTCTTATTCAACGAAGTACCCATGATAGCAGTCGGGTACCTCTCAGTTGGCAGTGACCACCGGTGCTTCGTGGAATCACGGTTCACCATTGTATCTTAGAAAACAGACGACCCGAGGAAACTTCGAAGCACAGCCAGAGATGGAGTGAATATGTTTCAAGGAAATTACGATTCTCGCATACCTCGGTCCATTTGCCTGCTCTAATTCTGTGTTCGCCCGGCCTCTTCTTCGCTCGGCTGCATGCCCGTTCGGCCTCAGCTCGCTCGGTCAGTTCTCTCGGCCGCTCGTTCGCTTGCTCGCTCAGTCGCTCCGTCACTTGGTCTAAGACTCACTTGCCCGGCCGATCACTCACTCGGCGTCTTTGCTTGCTCGGCCGCTCACTCGCCCGGTCAGTCACTCACCCGGCCGCTCGCTCAGTCTGCTCGGCATGTCTGCTTGGTCGATCACTCACTCTGCCCACTCGATATTGTGCAGTCTGCCTTCAGTACTAGGTAGAAAAATCAACATCTATTGGTAGTCTGAGATTATCTATTCAGATCATCTTAATAGATAAGTGAATTTAATTCTATGTATTTAAATTTAACTAATTTCCTAATATTTATGACGATAGATTATTTTGTCCAGCATATTTATGTTAGTGACAAGTTTAAGTAGAGATCCTTTACTTGCATTTTTCTCACTTCTGTCCCTTTAACATTCTCTTTTTATGTAATCTTTATGAATTCAATTTCTCCATCTTTTAATATAGAAAGTATCTATTTCCTTCTTTCCAAAGGTCATCTCAATGTTCATCCTTTGTGTCTTTCATTTTCCTTCTTAGGGAAGTCCCTCTCCCCTTTTAGGAAACATCTCCCCCAACTTTGGGTGATTTGTGTTCTTTCAAGCTAGACCTCACCCTTAAAAACACTTATCCAAAACTTAGAGTTTCCTCTTAGTTAATGAATACTGCATCAACAATCATTCCCAAAATTCCTAACACTAGGAATAACCATTTCGGGACAAGAATCACTCATATGTATCAAAATTTCATCCTTGATTTTTTTTTCTCTGAAATCATATGCTAATACTTGTACCACTTATGTAGACACAACTTAACTTTGAATTTGTTTATCACTTATCAAGTTTTTCTAAGCTAAAAGTTCAACCTTGAACTTTGTCTCCCCCTCGACGCCCATATGTATCAGCCTTGATACTTTTATCTTTTGATTAAGATTTCCTTCCTAATTTTAGGTTTCATCTTGAAAGTGATTTTCTATGAACAAGAGAATTACACATTTCTCTTAAGAAATCAATTTCACAAATCTTTGGTGAAAATTCTAACTCTTCCCTTCATTTCCTTCATTTGGAATATTTTCTAATAAATCTCCCAAAAATAATATTGATTTATATCAATAACCACACTTTGAATACTTAATTAAATTCTTTAGAAATCAATAAATAGTTTTATGTTTAAGAAAAAAAATATAAAATTTTGTATAAACATTATTCATGGCGACATCTAATATAGAGAATTAGTTTTTTTTTAATGAAAATACACTTTATTTTTTACAAATGACATAAAATTGGAGACCATTAAAATCTTTAATATTTTCACTTAAACTTTGTATCAATGTCATCATTTGTTACATCTATTAATAGATACGTAATACTAAAATTTTCAAAAAAAAAAAAATTTTAAATGGTATTTTCAAACTAATTTTTAGCCATGATCGTTTGTCTATATGCACATCATTTGTATATAAGTTCCCGTGATTAGCTAAAGCATGATATATGTGTGTTAATAATACTTAGTTCATCTAGATGCACCATATCAAGCATCTTCAACTTAGTTCATCATGGCTCCCATGATTGATTCAATTGGTAAGTGCATGAGATAATGACTGTAATAATCAGGGGGTCGAAACTCGGTAGAGGATTTCATCATCTCAGGAGCTCTCATGAGAGGGCCGCTAACATGGTGGTATCACGTTTTTTTCAACTTAGTTCATCATCTTAAGATTTCACTTGTTTCTATATGTCTTCACAAACAAGTTGATGTTAAATTGTTCTAAGATGGTCTTAAGGTTCATCCATATTGGTACAATCTAACCCAAGTCAAGGTATCATGGTATGGATTGAGTTTAGATGTTAATCAATGTTTGACTATCAAGCAATGTGACAATGGAGAAGTTGGATGATTAAGATTAACTAAACACTTGACGACTAAATATCTAAATTGGTTGATTGATACTTTAACAACTTCTAAAGCTGATCTCCGTACCTAAGTTTAATCCCTTCATCCTTAAACTTTTCTTCACAGAGGCACAAAAGACCTTCCAAACCTTGGAGACTTCACTGTACCAATGAAGCTCCTTACCTCCCGGACTTTCTTAGTAGAAGCTCTTTGCCTCAAGATTTCCATAATTTTTAGAAACTCCTTTCCTCCCGAACATCACTATGCTAAGCACTCAATTTTCTTGACCTATTAAGACTTCATGCTTTGCTTAACATTTTGAATCTGAATTTCATATCTTGTCTAACATCCAGTCTTTCTGATCTACTAGGACTTCATATCACCAAGTTTGATCTTTGATCTATTTAGACTTTTCACATGTATACAAAATTTATTGATCGACTTGAACAACTGCGATTGCACATACAACACATGTCAATATTTTTGCACCTCACACTTAACATGCACACATGAGATCAGTTATATCGCCCTAACTTAATATTGTTTAAACATTGAAACCCATAAGTCTATTGTATGCTTAGGATATGATTGCACGTATAATATTGTCTAGTACTTGCACTTGCACACTTAATAGGTACCATATTAATAATCACAATATAATCTAACTGAAACCGACAAATATCAAAACTACATATATACTATCATGATTGCACTAATACTCAATACCTACAATGCACCAAGCTCATGGTCTACTGTACATGTACATGTTGTCCTTCACTATACCTACGAAGGTCACGTTTTGTGATTGCCATTAAAATTGTCAAACCACCCTCAATCTTCTCATTCTAAGATCCTTATATTATCGCACACTCTCCTTCTCCATACCCAAGTGAACCTTTTGACCCTTAGCTTCATGTGCATATCAAGTCACAAGTTATACAAGCTTCATGTGAATATTAACCCTCAAGGTATAGTACAGATAGTGGGCACATGACATTTCTAACGTAATAGTCAGGGGTTGATTCTTAGGAACTGATGATCTAAAATTTATCCTACATGCATCTAACGTCTATATATATGTATTTACCTCCCTCTATTCCATGGAGTCGGCACTAGGAGACCGCTAAGACAGTGAATCTACTTTTTTCCATATGCATATTATGGATCCTTGAGAACTTCAAGCACGTATTAATTAATTACATAGGCAAAATTCAACTTAAAACTCTTTGCCAAATAAATCAAAACATGCTAGTTAAACATGACCACCGGCATGATAGTACAACACTCCATTCAATTAAACTCTTATGCCTTTACTTACAACCTATCATAAGCACTTTGTAAGGTTTGGGGCTTAAATTAGTCAACACCTCCCATAATTCTAGTATTTCAACAACCAAATCCTAGATAACCTTTCTTTATCTAAATAGTCATAGGACTAAAACATTGCAAGTTCATAATCCTTGAGTCTTCCTATTCGATCGGAACTATTTACCCTTCAATTGCCTAAGCATCTTCTCGATATGGGCTAGTGCCATCAACGCCTTTGGGCCTCTCCTTGATCCATGGCTTACGTATCCTCCAATCATCCGAGTATTTCTTTGATCGGACTTACAGGACATGCTTGATCCGAGCTACTCTATCCTTGAGCTCCAAGTCCATCTAGCACACCTTGTGCTAGAAACGTTGAATAACACCCTACTTAAATTGTATTATTAAAACAATAACAAAAGAATTGTTTTTCCATCAATGAAAAGCACCTACCCCAGATGTAGCTATTTTGGCTCATGATCTTCTCAACTAGAGTCTATCTTGCTTGTGTTGTCATGCGGTAGGTGATACCTAAGTTTGATTCTCTCATAGGAATCGGAATGAAAATGAATATCATAATATTATGAAACGAAAATAGATATAAACTTGGGTATCATTTTTAAAAATAATATTTGGTTAGTTGAATATTTTTAATCGGAATGAACCTAATTTTCTTTTTTACCCTTAAAGAAAAATAAGAGAGAAAAATTAGATGGGAGGGAAAGTTGAATGTAAGAAAAATATATGATGAGAGAGAATGATGAGAGAGAAAGTGTGATAGAAAAAAATGAAGAGAGGGAAAGTATGATGAGAGAAAATGAGAAGAAAGTGCATGATAGGAGAGATTGAGAAGAGAAAAAGTATGATGATAGAGAAAATGTGTTGAGAGAGAAAGAGTGATGGAAAAAAATGAAGAGAAAGAAAGTATGAGGAGAGAGAAAGTATGATGAGAGAGAAAATGTGATGAGAGAAAATGAGAGATTGAGGAGAGAGAAAGCATGATGAGAGAGAAACTATGCTGAGAGAGAAAGTGTGATTAGAAAAAATGAGGAGAGAGAATGTGATGGGAGAGAATGAAGAGAGAGAAAGTGTGATGAGAGAAAATGAGAAGAGAATGGTAGCAAAAGACGAATACGCTCGCCCCCGCCAGAGAGAGAAAATATGATGAAAAAATGAGAAAAGAATGCATAATGGGAGAGAAAGTATGATGGAAGAGAGTGAAGAGAGAGAAAATAAGGAGAGAGAGTGTGTGATGGGAGAGAATATAGAGAGAAAATGGTAGAGAATGTGTGATGAGAAAGAATGAAGAGAGAGAAAATACGTTGAGAGAGAAAGTATAATGATAGAATAAGGAGAGAAAAAATACTATGAGAGAGAACAAGGAGAGAGTGTGTGAAATGAAAAAAAAATTTAACAAATAGATTAAAGATATTTTTGTCCAAAATTTAATTCACATTCCTATTTCATCAAAACCCAAAGGAGGGGGTGAGTTTCATCCATACCCAAGTTTTTGGATTTCATTTTAAAATCTTGATTCCATTCCCATCAACCAAACACAAGGTTTGATAATGAATCCATTCCCTCATTCCCAAACTCCTAAATCAAACGCTACCTTACTTTTCTACCACCTTATTTTTCTTTCAATAATAATAATAATAATAATAATAATAAAAGGAAATTAAGATAGTAAATAAACTAAACATTCATAAATAAACTTGATATTCAACTTAATAAGAGTTTGTTATATTCACTTAATTCACATAAAAATAATTAAATAAATAAATTTAAACAGCTTATTAAACTAAATAAACAAGTTTGAACACATGTGTTCAGCTCGTTAATATTTATGAATAATGTTCACAAATAAAATTTGTGAACAATGTTCATCGATAAAACGATGAACAATTAAAAAAAAAATTTAAATGAACAAACAAAATTATCAAGTTTAATAATTAATCAAACAAGCTTAAAATTATAAAATTTTTACGCAATCAAACAAACTTGAACTGAAAGTTCAATAACAACTAACCAAATCAAGCTCAAACAAAACTTGAACAATCATTTCAATAGCTTGATTCTTTTTAAGATCGACTTGACTTAGCTCGATTACCTTATCAAATAAACTTAAACACTATAAAGTTTGATTCGGCTTAACTCGTTTACATCCCTAAAGGAAATCATGACCATACAAGGGAATCTAAGCCAGCAAGCCTTATATGCATACATCTTGCATTTATATACTAACAAACCTAACTTGTTTACATTGCTTAATTTGAAATCTTGTTTATCAAGTACACAACTTGGTACAAAACTTTCAGCCAATGTAGCAAATTCAAAATTTTCCATTTTCGATCATACCGTGTTATTACTAGCGTCCAATAGATTGTATCCTCTCCATCCTCCAAAAATAGGTCACATTTCCGCCTTATCAGACAAATCTTCATTTTCACCCTCTGAGTTATTCTCCCCTCCAGATATAATGCTCATCAAAGTTTTCTTTGCCTGGCCGACGACATGAGAAGTTTTCTTTGCAGCACCTGCTACCATGGGTTTCAAAGAAATGTCTGGTAAATTTGCTCTTTCTTGTATCAAGGCTGTTTCCAAATAGGAATGAAATTCCAACTGTCAGCGATGATAAGACAAGCTCAACCGAGTATATGAATCAGCAATTTGGAAGAAACTTACAAACTGTCTGTTGCTTAGCTATAGAACCAATCTGTCGGATTCCAGCTTCTGCAGCTTGGACAGCTTGTGAAGATTTGTTGATGCCATCGGCTATTTCTTGGCTAGTCAATTAGAAACATGTAAGGTGGTCAATGACCGTAAAAGCACCAACTTTAGTCTTTGTCCTAAAGAAATATCATGATCGTTGCCATCAAGATGAAGAAACCCCAACTCTTAAAATTTGAATTGTATAATGGAGTCGATTAGAATCTTCCTCTATCATTCCCCCACGCCGGTGATAATTTAATTTAATTGTTTTATTCTAGGTGTTTGTCGTATACTGATGTAACATGGATCACAAAGAAAGCGATTAGTCATAAAGTGTATGTCTAGAAAACTTGGCAGTATAATAAGTGGCTAACATACATGTTAAGAGAACAGCAACAGTAGAATTTGTATCTGTCCATTTATTGGACTTGGAAAATTAACAATTGAATGCAAATGGCATAATCAAAATTCTTTTAACCAACAGGAGCTACCACACAACCAGAGAAGTTCATATACAATTGCATCAGAAATATTGGGACTGGCACAATGACGTGAACAGATGATCAATATTATTTTCTGACACAATAAGGATGTGAAAAGGGAAAATGGTCTTTCTCAATGTTGGAGTGGAGTTTGAAGGGCAAAAATCAAAAGGGCACCCTTTTTTATTGGAATCATCAAAAGGGCGCCTTTTTTCATAGCTGTTATAATATAGACATTTCATCACCGGTCAATATCATATTATAACAGTTACGAAATCGTAGTTGCTTTAATTATGTAGCAACCACGAGATCCTAGTTGCTACAACTATGTAATAGTTATGATCCTGTAATTGCTACAACAATGTCTAAAACAAAGGTGTTTTAGAAAATAAAAATGGGCTAAGGTGAGATACTGTTTTGATAATAAATGAAAAAGAAATGTCCTTTTGACAATTCTAATAAAAGGAACGCTCTTTTAATTTTTGCCTGGTTTTGAACATACAAAGCTGAGCTAGTCTATATGTCTCTCTCAAAGAGACCCAATTTTCATCAAACCTAGTGCTTACACGGATATGATTTGGTAGACAGTCAAACTGATCTACTGTTCAAATGACCTGGTAGTTAAATGATCTGATCATTAAGGATCCAGCCCACATTTATACACTAGACTCCATACTTGATAACAGGAGTAAACTATCTTGTAAGGTCAGTGACAAATCGCAGTGATGTAATGTAAGTTTGACCATGCATATAAAAACTATCTCCGTACAAGTATTGTCAGTTAATTTCCCAAACAATATATAGGTCATGTCTTTTGTTTGCTTTTGTTTCAGAAACAATGAAAGGTTCATGGGATCAAATGGTACCATAGGAACAAGAATTGTAAGATTCCAAAAAATTTAATATTTTTTATGATGAATTGTAAATAAATTTAGAATTTCTCATGCATATTAACTTCTAATAAATAATATTATTATGATCATTTCACAATTTGCATAATATTATTATGATTATTCATGTACATAATAAATGAATAATATAATATGACTGTAAACCAATAACAACAATAAAACTTTTATCCTTCTCCTATACAATTGGGCTCGATCCTCTATTATATCATCATCTATAATTAAATGAATTTTATTTTGTGCTAACAAAAAAAATTTTGGTCTTTCTCTTCCTCGATTAATTTGTATATTTGTTACAGTCTAGTATCACCTAACTAGGACATTTATTGGTCGTTTAAGTACATATCCATATTATTTTAAATGTGTCTCTTATGTTTATTCTCGTATCTCCGTATCTCCGTATATCCATCTTAACATTCTCATCTCTGTGACTCTCATGCTCGCTTTATAGTCCAACATTCAACTTCATATAACATAACGTGTATCGTTATTTTGTAGAACTTCTCCTCAAGTTTTTAGAAATACCTTACAAAATGACAAAGAACACCTCATGTCCTCCATCCTACTTGTATCCTATATTTAACATCTCTATTAACTCCTCCATCCTTTTGAAAAAAAAAGATTCTAAATTAAAACTTTTAGTAATAGATAACTCGTTGTCTTCTATCTTAACAATTGTCTTGCTACATCTACTATTACTACTACTAAACTTAAATTTTGTATATTCTGTCTTAACTCTACTAAGCCTACAACTTTTAACTTCCAATATCTCCAGCCAAGAT
Organism: Zingiber officinale; assembly: GCF_018446385.1. Taxonomy (NCBI): domain Eukaryota; kingdom Viridiplantae; phylum Streptophyta; class Magnoliopsida; order Zingiberales; family Zingiberaceae; genus Zingiber; species Zingiber officinale. Next base: position 111,720,724 of record NC_056001.1, on the reverse strand, counting down.
TTAAGCTTAACATTTACTTTTTCATGAGTCTCATCGACTAAAATACTGTAGTCTACAAACAACATGCACCATATGTCAAATGAGTTCATCCACAACTAGTGTAAAAAGATATGAACTTAAAGCTTACAACGCCTAGAGTTTTCACTCTTATCATTACATCTTTATACATATCCTTAACTGTCTCAACATATGCTGCACACTTTTCTTTTTTAGAATTCTCCACATAATTTTCCTTAGAACTATTATAGATTTTTCTAGGTCAATCAATATCATGTGTAAGTCTTGTGAGTGCAATCAACCTAAGTTTGATCAGGTACGATATGGTTTTAATGTGTATGTCAAAGAGTTTAAGTTAGTCTTTCATATTGTTTTAATATGAGTTTGAGTCAAGCAGGACTTAGTGAAACACATGAGCAAAATCTCATCAAAAACTCAGATCCTTGAGATCGGTGAAGGATGGTGCATCTGAGAGACCACCGGATAAGGAGCAAAGGAGTGGGCCAAGGGAAGCAAACTTCAAGGCAACGTGAAAGATGACACGGAGAGGAGTCACGGGCTCAATTGCATTTGAGGGACGAAGACCGAGGAAGAGGGCTTCAAGAGCGACTCCGGAAAGGATGAGTGTGAGTAAATGTAAGGGATCAATCAACTGGTACTAAGGCCAGTCGAGTGGTCCAAATTCACGAGAGCACAGAATGGTTCTGTGCCCGACGGTTGTGAAGACCAGTCGACTTAGTGACACCACTCAACTGGTAGAAAGTAGTTGACAACCGTTGGCAAAATCCCGGATTCTGCAAAGTATCGTTGGTTGTGTCCAGCGGCTACACCAATCGACAGGTGCATGGGTTAGTAGACTGGTGCAAGAAATGAGTTTTCTTGTGATTAAACTCTTTCCACTCTATTTAAAGGAGCTTTGAGGGATGAAGGAGGTTACTGATTCTTGCTAGAATACTCCTAAGTCATTCCCTCAAGCTCTAAGCCAATTCTCTTCCTCCTAATCTAAGTTTCCATCTTGTAAAGAGGAAGAGAGATTTGTGAGAAGTTTCACTCCATCGAAAAGGAGTAACCTTTAGCCGGAGATTGCCGGGGACTAATCCATCGACGGATTGAGGGATCGTCCATCTCAAAGACAAGCCATGGAGTAAGAGAAAATAATCTCCGAACCACGTTAAGCGTGTTAGAGTTTGTGTTCATTCTTTGTTTTCTTATTAGTTTAGTTTCATTTCCGCTTGTGCAACTAACATTGTAGAAAGAAGATCGATTTGGGATAACCAAGCTATTCAACCCCCTTCTAGTCGACCACCAATCTCCAACAAGTCTTGTTTCTTTTCTCGATACTTTTTAATTAATTGTCTAAAAACATGTATAGTTTCTATCGTCAACCTTTAAGATATAAATGTAAATTGATTTTCAGTCATCTTGGTATCTCTTTCCTTAATCTTTTTTCTATCACTTTTTTTTAAAACTTCGTGATATAGATGATTAGCCTAATGTCTCTTAAGTCACACAATTTTATACGTTTTCTTAATGTTTACACAAGGGATTAAAGTATTTATCCTTCATTGATCAAGTTTTTTCCTTGTTTTCGATATCAGATTAAATAACTTGATAATTCATTCAATATGCTTCCCTAGGCACTTTCATACTTTTATTAGAATATCATCTGGTTCAATCACTTTTCCGTTTTCTATACCATTTAACGTTTGTTCAATTTTTAAAAATTTATATTCTCCAACAAAAATTTAAATTTTTATATGGTCTGTCATTTTATGGTTTATATTGATAACAAAAGATAACTGAAAGATTTCCTCTTTAGACACTAGATTATGTGATTTTCTGCTAAATCAAGTAGAGCCATCAATTTAGGTTGGATTTGTCGGGTTGGGTTGCCCCGCCAAACAATTTAAGCGGGTTGAGTTAGAATTTTATCAATCCAAGCCCGTGGCGGGCCAACTTGTAAAGGCTCGCAATGGCCTTGGGTTGACCCGCAGGTTGAGAAATAAATATAAGCCAAATTTTATGTCAATGTGTTATCTTTCTTTGTTATAATTTTAAAATAAAAACAGTACTTTTCATCAAACATGTGTATTTATTTGTGTATTTACATTTAAAATATCTGTTTCTAGATACATTTGATTGATGAAACCTTTCCGAAGTAAAACGTTGAAGATATAAAACTTTTTTGATTTTTTTTTTAAATTTTGATGGGCCCGCGGGTTGACCCACCTAACCCACAACCTACCTTGGATTGGGTTGGAGATTTTCCAACCCCACCAAATGGTTGGCCCGCCATGGAAAGACCCACCCCGTCATAGGTTGACAGCTCTAAAATCAAGGTTGACAGTTGGAATACAAAGAACAAACATGAACACTTTTTAGTAGAAAGGGATAAACCCTAATCATGCATAGGTTGGAATTCGTCCAAAGACCTTGTGCAATAGGACCAAAGATTTTACCAAAATTATCCAAACATATCTAGAAAAATTATGAAAAAACAAGTTCAAGTTGTAATACATTTATCCAAAGGTTTCTCGATTAGCAATTATCTTGGGGCAAGGTCACTAATATTTATGAACTCTAATGTGAGGCTAACGTATAAAGGGAAGGATTTTAGTACCAATCACAACAGGTAAATGTGATGAAAGTACTACCCAGTATTGGTCGAAAGAAATAGGATGATACACCAACCAGTACATACCATTTGGTAGGATAACAAGCCAATCCTAGTCAGATCAGAACCTCAAACCATGCATAAGAGTACTGATCATCATTCATTCATTTGATTCCTATCAATTATTTCTAACTGTATCAATCTCTAAACCTGCAAAGTACATTTGGTTATTGCAGTGTCTGGTAATGCATTTAGATGAACTGGCTTAGAAAAGAAACAAAATGTATTTGCAGTACTCAGAAAAATATGACAATGTGTTGCATTGCTTAAGAGTGCCATGGCCAGAAAAACCTCTTTGAATTTTTTTTATTTGCACCTGAAATTTAGGTAACAACCCAGTATACAAGTAAGACCACATCGTCTTCAGCATCAAGTAGCGTTTGTGCCCAACTGTTTGGACTCAACTACGTGAATTTTATCCCTCCGTTGATGGAAGACCAAAGCTATATTTCTCTCTATCTCTTACACATTCAATTTTAATCAATCCTTACAATATATGTGCCAAAAGCAGAAATCCACTAAACATTTCTAGCAAATGTGTCTGGAAAAGATGTGCCTTGGTTCTATTATCAGCAATAGATGCACTTTTAGTTGGTTGTGTTTCTAGGAATACTTGGAACTAAAATCAAAAGTCATGAGACAATGCATGGAAGCCATTTGTTGAAAACAAGAAATATTGATATCAACATGTCTCATGCTTGGAACCGTAAGTACAAGTATGTACCTTAAATCACTCAATTCCAAAGTAAGATCACTGATCTCCATGCCTGACAGTCTTATTGCAGCCATGGTACTAGGAAGCTCCTCTTGTGCAGTATCTGCTAGTCTTGTAAGAGATATTGCAACTCGCTTCATTGCCTACAGAAGAAGGAACAGATATGCATCACTTCATAACATGCAACATCAATGGTAAATTCACTATGTTCTAAAGAACCAATTACTATAATTTAAAACATTGGTCCTCTAATAACCTTATTTGGGTATAATCAAAACTCCACAAACTAATAGTCAAGTAAGAGTGGCATTTCGACTGCAGCATGTCTAGGTGGTTGGTACAATTATGCCCTAAGTGGTCATATTCAACCAAGATGTTCTGTTATTTTGAGCTTGCGGAACTTGTGACTCAACATGGTTAAGTTGTGTTGGTCAACCAAATTAGTTCGACTAAGAGGTTGATTGAGTTTAGAGAAAAATGGTATGAGACATCCGAGGGACAATAGAATGAGAAGAGAACTGATTGACAACTTTGACAGCAGTGCAATCGATGGATTTCATAGGTGATATTGAAGGATTGACATGTGTGTGTGTGTGTGTGTGTGTTGTGGATTTGGTGCATCCGAGGGGTTGAAAACCTGATGGAAGGTGGATTCTTGGACAATGTAAAGTTGTTGTGACAACCGGAAGACGGTAAGCAAAGAGAGATTGTGTGACTTAATCCCCGAGTTCTTGGTCATAGTCTAAGCAAGAGCTTGATCTCAGAGGTATGTGAGGGCATACAAAGTGTAAGACGAGCAAAATTGATGATCAGGTCAACTTAGTCAACTATCTAGTCAACACTAGAATCTCGTGCTCAAACAAATAGTTGCTCTCTGTTTTAATTGAGTCGATTGGAATGTCAATTGCATTGACTTATGAGACCATTAGAAAGATAAAGTCGCTATATCGACTAGTCAAGTCGATTAGAATAGGTCTCAATCAACTAAAGATGGTTCAAATCAACTAGATCCTCATGGAGTCAACTAAAAACTAAAATTGAAAAAATCGTTACGGATAAGCTTGTGATCTTATCCAACTCAATAGACTAATGCAATTGAGTTGATTGGAAATGATTTGAGTCAACTAAATCTAGACTTAGTCACCTGAATACTAGTGGTTGGCTAATAAGATTTTCTTATTAAGATTTCAATCAACAGCTTGATAGTTGAGTCAATTGGCCTAAAGCTAACCGAATGAGTAGTCTTATCCGCTCTTTAAATGCACCCCTATTACTATAAATAAGGGGCAAGGGGACCTCAAATAAAAACTTATTCACAACAAGTATTCAACCTTTTGTACTCACTCTAAAGGATTCTAGTACTCACAAGTGGTCATATCTTCTTTGTGCTTAAATATTCATATTTGTACAAAAATACAGGGTTTATCTACCTCTTTCAAAGGACTTATTTTACATAGTAAGAAATCCAAACATGATCCACCGAATGGATTACTAAGGGTGGAGTAGGATCTAGGGTATAAACCACGTTAAATATATGAGTTAGCGTATTATTTTATTTTTATATTGTTCTAGTATTTCTATTATGCACATTTGAAATCGGTTTTTCATAACCAATTGATCCAATAGGGGCATGGGCGACTATTTCATAAGTAGAGCATCGTAAATCAATTTCTTGAGTGAATAAAAAATTAATATCCAAGACTATTCGAGTTATGAAGTCTTGGGTTAATTAAATCGGGCAAAAACAATGGCCCATCCACAAGTGAGGTTCATCGACACAAACACATGAATACTAACTCAAGTATGCGTAAATGTTGATTCTTGTGGGATTATAAAGGATAAAAATTGCTTGAGAATATAGGAAAACTTCCTAAGATTAGGTTACCATTGAAAGAACTAACTTAATTAATTAATCTTTGACGGAGTCAAAATGATGCATTGAAAGTGCACCGAGATAGTAAATCATTGCATCCATTTCCCGCATTTCACATGTGCTAAGATGTATTTTCTACAGTTATGTAGAAAATGTATCGCCTCGTTTTGCAAGGAGATAGCGGCTGCATTGAAGGACGTGATTCTTGTTGTGCTCATTGTTGGGATCTTGACGTCCACTAGAGAGGGGTAAATAGCGTCTCACTCAAATCGTTCACTTCCTGCAATTGTTAGTACACAGTGGAATACAAAACAACTAACAAATAGAAAGACAAACCCACTGACACATTTGTTTACATAGTTCGGAGATAAAGCTCCTACTCCAAGTCTGTCCGTAAGGTGGACAATCATGATCCGTCGGTGGATGACTCCTCGGAAAACTCCGGCTAGCTTAAACCTCCTTCTCGGTCGAGAAACTTCACCACAAGCTTGATCCAAACACCCTTAGATAACTAGAGAAGCTTGGAGCACTTAGGAGACTTCTAATAGACTTTAACCAAGTTTATTTCGTCAACCATGGCCAAGCACCCCGAACTCTCTTAAATAGAGCTCGGGAGAAAACACAAGTTGTGTTTCCCGCCATCAGTCGACTGGTGTACACCAGTCGACTAGTCCTTTAAGTGAAGTCGACCGTTGCACCCCAACGGTCGACTACCAGTCAACTGCTATAGTGCTACAGTAACTAGTCAACTGCTACAGTAAACCCTAAACCTAGGATTTTATCTTGAGTATAATCTCTCATGCACTCGTCCTTGCTCGCACAACCTAGACCTAGCCTTCTAGCCTCCTCCACCAGCCTCATGCCTCTCGGATGCCTCCCCATCCTTCACTTCTTGCCTTCTGCAGCTTCCATCAGCCTTGTCATCGTTGTCAGGTCTTCACCGCCAAGAGGTCGCACCTCCAGGACTTCATCCATTGTCAAGTCACACTTGGACTTACGTTGTCAATACTACATGCTTGGACTTACACCGCCAAGATTCACACTTGGATTTTCCTCCTTTGCCAAGATCACACTTAGACTTTCCTTATTATACCTGTATCCTGTACACTCACAATACATATCAAATACAACAATAAACCTAACTTAAACCTTTGCCCAAACATCAAAACCTAGGGCACCTAGATTGCTCCAATACTCATAACATGAGACATCTCGTTCAGCCAATGGAGGTGTTGAATGACAGCATATCAGAACAGGAAATGTCAGAATGTAGAGCAACTCAAAATGCGTCTCAGTTTCTGTGATGCACAGTGTTTGCACTTGATGTTGTGTGCACCCAAAACACCAGACAACATTTCTAGCAAATGGAAACACTGGAAAAGCAGAATTGGCGTGGAAAAACACTGAACAACATTTTCCTGTAACAGTTGAAACAATAAATATTGTGCATACGTCCATTAATTAATTAATTAATTAAAATTTTTAGAAAGAGACTTCCTTTAATTTTATGCTTTTTCATCCCTTAGAAGAAACGCTTCTTAACCCTATGTATTAATCCCTTCTCCCCTTGCTCAAAAAATCTCAAGTTGTGAGTTTTGTTTAGTTGTTCTCTCTCCCTCCTAAAAGAGTTCCATATCTATGTGTGGTTTATTTATTTATTTTAATCTCAACACCTCCATTAGGTTGTGGGGAATAGGGAATGTCTATCTAATGAACTATCTCATGCTCTTCATAGAATTGGAAAATTGATCGTGGTTGTTAAAAGCCCAAGAGGGAGTTCATTCTAATCTAAAATGACAAGACACTTAAGTGAAACCTCTTAATATTTAAGCATGCTTTAATATGTCTCACTTAGTAATATGGGGTTAGAGGGATTTGTGATAAGGACCTCATCCTCTTCTCACTTCTCACTCCTTTTTACTATGTACTTTAATATGCCTGCTCAGGCCTAACATCACTATAGTTAAGGGACCAACTTTATCGTTTTATGTTTAAGGAAAATATGGTATTCCTCTTGAATAGATAATTGCATCTATATATAGGACTCAATATATAAATCCTAAACCTAAAATATTAATGTGAGACTAAATCCAGTATCCTAAATAAACTTATTAATGATGGTTCTAAAATGCAAACTAGGTAGTTACTTAGGTGGAAATAAAAGGGGGCTCCTTCGCTTAGTGAATAAGAGGCCCCCCTTTAGGTGGCTATTTTAAAAAGCAATCTAAGCATGCTGCTTAAGGGGTAAGGTAGCTGCTCCCACGGGCATAGCCGAGTTGGTACTCGGGTAGCAGAGTTGCTTCATTGGGTAAGGATTGATTTCCACAAGGATTCCACGGGCTCTCCCACCTAGGAGGCCGCTCAGTACCGTGATTTACGTCCCTTCATCCCACTGTGGGGTCGGTGATAAGAGGCGTTGTCGATGAGCGAAATTACCTTTTTGCTTCATTAGGGGGTAAGGTGGCTTCGACCATTTACTTAACTTCTTTTTTTTCTCCTCTTAGAGAGGAAAAGACTTCATGGTTATAAATATGATTGTAACCTAGGTTTAAAATTTCAACCCGTGCCGGAGTTGCGGTATATGACTAGAACTATATGATTTTGGTACCGTATCATGCCGATACAATTTCAATACTTTTTTTAATATAAAATATATTAATTAAAAATATTTTTAATTAATATTTGATCATTATAGATGCCATTATTAAGTTATATTTGAGATGTTGAATGTTGAGTTTAAGTTTTGATATTATCTTGTGAAATATTTGATTCTTATTGAGTAAAAATTGATATAGGTTAATTGAAGTTCATTAACAATGTTTAAACTATATTTAATTTAGATATATTTTGATCAATTTAAAATTAAATTCAATTTATATATAGAAAAATTTAGTTTATTAGTAGTAAAGTTAGAAATTATATTATATTTAATTTTTTTTATCTAAGAAAGGAAAAGGATGGTCATTTTTAAAGAGATTAAGAGATTTTATTTTTTCCTCTATTTACCTTAAGAGGTATTTTTTTCTCTTTATTTATTTTGATGGAGAAAAAAATAATGAATGAAAGAGGAAAAAATTAAAAGGAAGAAAAAAATTAATGGATAAAAGAGAAAAAAATAAGAAGGTAAAATTTAATAGGGTCCAGGAAATACTTGTTAAAAAATAAAAATTAAAACCTTTAAAATTAAAAATTAAAAATAATTAATTAAATTTAAAAAAAATACAAAATAAAAAATCTTTATTGCTGTGACGAGTGCCCCGCCACCGTGGAGGTGGTGTGCAGAGGCCGCCGCAGGGTCATAGCACCCTCCGCACCCCCACGGTGTTCACAACACCCTATGCACCCGTGCGAAGGCGGCCGCAGGGGTTCAACACCCTCCACGATCTCGCAAGGTCATGATGGCCTCGCGGTGCCGGTACAATGAGCGAAAGAGTACATTCCGCCCATGCCGATGGGCATGGCAGGAAATTGAAAACCATGATTGTAACATACCACAACTTATTCATATTTTGATATTATTGCACCACACTAATGTGAAGTGTTTTCTTATAATGTGCCAATTTGAATTATAATTACAAATTGTTTGATAGGATATACATCATTATGTCATACATTTTGTTGTGTTATATGTTTTCTTCAATACAATCTAAACAAAGTCTTTTAACGTTGTTAATTATGACTTCTGATTATAAATTTATTTTGATTGATTAATGCACTTTCTTAAATATATGATTTAATCCTTTTTGATATTAACAACAATTTTTATTTTAATATTATTTTAATTTTTATTGCCTAATCGTTGTATAATTGGTTGATCACCTACTGCCTAAAAGAATCTTTCAAAATCTTCACTTTTCTCTTACTAGGAGCCTACCTCCAAAAGGCTAGCAACATAGCAATAGCAAGTGTATATATAAATCTTCTAAGGGTGTAACTAGAGGTGGTCATTCACGTTAGCTTGGTTATAGACTGGTTGAGTGTCATTGACTTGTGACCGTTTAGTCCCAACTTAAACCAAACCTGTTTAATATATTAATTAAAATCTATAACCTCAAAACAACTCATTTATAAATAGTATGACTTGTTTATAAAGTGTGTATGACTCATTTAATTAAACAGGTTAAATAGGTCATGTGACACGCCCCGTATAATTAAACAAGTAATAAATGAGTTGAATAACACAAGTTGTTTCACAACTCAAATTAACTTTAAATATAAACATCATAGCGATTATTTTTAATTATACAAAAAACTAAAAATATACTATATTATAACATATATGTTATTATATTATATATTCATAATTTATTTATTAGATTGTAAATTGATAGCATATAAATTACTACTAAATAATTAATTAAATATCTATATATTTATGTCACAGCCAAATGTAGCTTAATTAGTTTATAACATGCAAAATTGCCGGCTAAGTTGTGTCATGTAAATGGGTCATGTCAACTTTTGTCACCCTTAGTTCCAACCCACACATATCAAGATATGTAATCTCCAAATGAGATGATTGTAACTCTAAGGACCACTTGCACCCATTCTATATAGACCCCATAGTCACTAGTAAATATCAAATGAGTTCCTATGGTAAGTCGCATTTGATGATTGTACTCTAACAATTTGCATACCACCTGCCTAGTTCTTTAATACTTGGTTGGGCCACCAATGCAACTTTGATAACCCTTATTAAATCCCACTAATAGCACAAGTTGAAGATGAAAGGTCGTACAAGAAATGGCATGATAAAAGTTTACTAAGACATAATAACATGGCTCCAGATATCATACAATATGCATTATGTTTCATATTAAACAACCTTGGACAGGGTAACTTAAACACTTACAATAAGAGTTGGGATGGCTGCAATTACAAAGCTAGCAAATGCTACCGAGGTCTGCACCAAAAGATAAAGAATAAAATTAAATAAAATCTTCAGTACAAAACTGAATTATACAATGATCAGTAAAGCAGCATAATATCAGTTTTTAAGTTAGCCTATTTAACAATTCATTAGGTCATTCAATACTGGATTCAAAAGGAGACACAATCAGTAAATTTGAGCATGCAAATGAAACACAAAAGCAGTAAGAAATGTAAACTGACAGAAATTGTGGCTTTGTTTATGTATCATACACCTCTGCAGATAGGTTTGTTATATAGCTTTCCAAAAAAAAAAAGTTCGTTGAATAGCTGTACATGAGCACAATAAGAATGTTCATCTCACCCAGAAACCCACATTAAAAGAAGTAAACTAGAAGCACTTGTAGAATAGAAGGTCAACTTTAAAAATTATATTATCATATTTATAATAGAAATTATAACATCAGTTTTATTTCATGTTTCCTGAATTCTAGTTTGAGACAATAACTATCCATCTGCTATAAGCAAGGGAGTATCACCATATACCATCAAATTGAAATTTAGCAAGCATATGGAGCACATATGAATCTATTAAAGCAGAAGGAGTACCAAAGAATACACTAATAAATGTAATTAAAAAAATTGATAATTTAAATATTACTAGTGATATAGTCTTGCATAGAACTCAACAAGGGCATCAGATTCAAATAACCCACCAAAAATAGTTAGAACAAGCACAATTGATGATGATGAAACACATGAAGGACATAAGAAACCATGCTAATCTATTGTTATGACTATCATTGACATGAGCATACAATTGGGTATGGTGATATACAAATCTTGCAAAAGCATGACAACAAACAGAAGTAAACAGTGATATTTGCATGATAGTTATCATAACAAAAATAATAATCTAAACTATTGCAATACCACATCTTGCCATCATCCCCAATAGAATTTTCAGCATAAAAATAAACCAAATAAATCCCATTACCAGAAATGAACAATCTAAGTTCACATGCATGATGCAAACATTTAATAATTCCAAGTACCAATCCAAATGGGCATTTGATTATTTGATTGATAATAACATATCAACGGATGCTCACCAAACATAATTACACTCTATCTTCTAATGTTACTAGTGTTTCCAACCCCAAAGACGATCACACAGTAGCAGACTGCAGAAATAAATAAAAATGAATTCATCGTAACAGCTCTATCAGAAAGCGGTTGAACCCTGGTGGTGCTTGAGGCAAATAAAGAATTACCGTGCAAGCAATGAAGGCCAAGAGGAAGAAGGCCTGATCCCCTAAGCTCATCCGATGCGATCTCAGTTTTCCAAGAATAGCAGGCACGCCGATCCCGACACTGAGTCCAGCCGGTTCCGATCCCTCTTTCTGGCGGTTGTCCGCTCCCCCTCCCGCCACATTGAGCTCCGCCACAAACGACTCCGCCTCCGCATCCACTGCATCGGTCCGCTTGAGCGAGCAGCGAGAAGTCAGGAGGCGAGGGAGGCGGGCGCTGAGAGACAAACGGCGGGGAGCATGTCCTCTGGAGAGAAGGATAAGGGGAAGAAGATTAGGGCTTCGAGGGTTTTGGGCGAGGGCAGCGGGAGAAATAAGAGGCGATTGCCGGAGGGGCATCTGGAATTGCTGCCGAGAAGCAGGCGTCGCCACGGCGTCGTGTTTTCCCCACCGTCTCCGAAGAAACTATAAATGGACAGGAGGCCGGGACCATACGCTACTCAAAATGCAATGGCCGTCCGTTATCCTAACTAGGGAAGAAAGACTATTCAGCCGTAAAATAATATTTGAAAGTTTTTCGAGTTGGCCCACAGCATAAATCATTTAGGGCTGCTTGACTCGGCTTCTTGGTCTATGAGCGAGTTGAGTTGCCCCAAGCGTGGTGCAATGGTAAACGGATGGATGAAAACAATGAACATAAATAAATGTTTGCGACATTAGAACCACTTGTAGTATAGAGTCGTTCCTCATAGCTCATATGTGCTTTTCGGAGCGGTGGCTGATGGAAAATCAGGTAAAAATACTTGGACGCTTAGGCAACAATAAGTGAGTTGACTTAATTCGATAGAACTCAGATCTATTTTTTTTTTATAATTCAAGTATTCAGTTATTACCATCCGATTAATCTTAGAAGTTACCAGTCCAGTCCCATAAAAATTTCTCATTAACCATCAAGATAAATCAGAAAGTACAGATGAACATTAACGAACGACCTAGCATCATAAAATTTTCAAACTCTCCAGATGTAATATATTCAATTATAAATTAATATAGAAGGATAAACTTATAACTAAGAATTTAACCAAGTTGTGAGATTGAATTATCATAAGACTTATGCACGTCTAGCTCGTTTGAATCCATTTGTATGCTACTAATATTGCTCACCCAAGATTCTAATTATTTTAAGTGGATGTAAAATTAATATTTTTTTAAATGAGTTTATTAAGGAAGAGTTTTATGTAAAATAGGGATGTCAAAAATGGACCTGACCCATCAATCCGGCCTGAGTCGACCCGAAGAATATCAGGTTCGGATTCAGGGTTTTCAGATTCAGGTTGGGAGGTTTTGGGTTGATTTAGGTTCAGATTGAATTCAAGTTGGATTCGGGTTACCCGAATTGACTTGAATTTAGGATTTAGGGACTTTTAGAGATTAACTCAAATTTTATTTTAAAAATTAAAATATTTTGTGTACATCAATAGCAGAATGTTAATATAACAATAATAAAATATTGAGATAAAAATTTTAGGTTGGATGGGTTATTCAAATTGGTCGGATTATCCGAGTTCAATTTAGGATTTTCGGATTGAGTTTGAATTCGGATCAAGTTCGGGTTGAAATCTTTTTATAATTTCTTGCTTTAATCAAACTTGAACTCATCTGATCCACCTAAATTGACACCTCTAATATAAAGTAATCACCGAGTGTAAAAATATCAGCTTTCTAAATCATGTATACAAGCTGAAGAAATATTGTAAAATTTGAAATAAGATCTTCAGGTTTGGTATAAAAGACTCAACCTTTCTCACTTCCAAAGATTTTAGAAGATGACAAATAGATTTTTTTGTTTTTTTTAACCAAATACACAAAAGAAATCATTAAGAAGTTTAGGATGAATAACGCTTAGGAGTTGTCAACTTCAATGACTACTAGTAGTAAGAATAGATCATGACTTAAGAGGGCAAAGAAGCAAACCCTAAGTTCTATAAGGAGTGTCAAGGAGTCTACTCAAGTAGACATAATATTTTATTTGTGGTAAACATGTGTTGGAAATTTGAATGAAAAAAAAAGGTGGATGGAAGAAGGGTCTCCCATGTGTATGAAAATTTAGTCCCACATTGAGGAATGAATTGTTTGAAAGATGGTTTATATTGAATCGCAACCATTTAAGTTGTGAACATGTATAGGAGAGATTCTCTTTCACATATGAGCCCTTAAGAGGAATGTAAATTCAACGCCAGGATTGCATTGAACTTAGCTGACTCAGTTCACCTAGTTTCGATTAGGCAATGAAGTCTTGATCCAGGTGACTGGGCAAAGTCTTGGCATGAAGTCCTGATGTCTCAAACACTGAGTAAAAGTTGTGTTAATCCGATCTAGAGTTTTAGCGAAATTCAAAATCGAGATCGAACAGTTCGAAGGTTGTCAAAACTTATTATGCTTTTTATATGAAGCACCCAGACAGGTCTCTAGCCAAGCGCCCGGACGGCCAAAATTTCATTGACATGCTGAGCTGGAGCGCGACGACTAGCCAACCCACATCGGTCCACAGGCGGACATGGATAAACTTTAAGGATGAAGTTTCGACGAGAACTTGCCACATCAGCACAGTCCAGGCACCCGGATGGGGCTATAAAAGCAGGCTTCGATCAACAGCTTGAACATATCATTCAAAGTATCTTCCGCTTCTGTGTGCTGCTCCGGTAAATACTCTCACATGCGAGCCTTAGAGTAAGAGTCGCCACAAACTCCGAACAAAATAAATCTTGGTCATGTTAGCATTATCTTTTCGTCTCTTTCTTTATTCTGCTACACTTACTTTTTACGCGAGTATTTTCCAAAAATATGAAAGTCACAAGCACTATCCAACCCCCCCCCCCCTCTAGCGCTTTCGGTCCAACACTCGACGAGCTCAGTATTCGAAATCGACAACTTGGCTGACTCGACTCTTGACCTCCCAACTCGGAACTTGGCGTTCCAACTTGACACGCTATTTCCCAACTCGACACTTGGCGGGAGCACTCGACATTCCACTCGGGAGCATTTGGCATCCCAATTCAACACTCAACAATCCACTCGAGCAACATTCAACTTCCCACTCAGGCTCAGGAAATACTCGGACTGCTTGAAACTCATAGCACTCAGGACCAATTGAGAGCACTCGACTTTAGGCCAACGATGTCAGACAAGAGCTTAGTCAAGCCAACAGATTGGTCTAACCAGTCTAGCCTGATAGCTTAAGATTATCAGTTCAAGTTATCTCAATAAATAAGTCTAAGTTGTTTTCTATAATTTTAATTTAGAAATTAGATTGTGGAATATTACCCAATAATGTGTGTGTACATTTGGTTGTCATTAAGAGGATCTTGAGGTATCTCAAGGGTATTCTCTTAAGGATCATATGAGAGGGTAGAGGGGGCGGTGAATATCAAATCAAATTTGATTACTCTATAAAAACAACTCTATATTGTAAGCCAAGAAAAAGAATAAGAAATGCAAACTCTTTCTCCTTCTTAGTCGGCAATTGAAGGTGGAGAAACCTTCTTACATTCTCTTACAAAAATGAAAATTAAAGTACAAAGGTTTTCTATAAAAGCACTCTTATAAAGAAAATTGAATTAGGAAACTTATAGCACTTAGAGAGCAACAAATTTAGCTTTAGGCCTTTCTCTACGCATTCTTGAATATTTTGAGCCCTTATTTATAGTCAAGCCATCAAATTTATTCTCTCTCTCTGAATAAGCCTTTTCAAGTAATCATCAACTGATTAGTCATTATTAACCAATAGTTGACTTGATTTAACGGTTCTTTGATTCGATCTCCACCTTTAACAATAAATTTTGCTAGTATTGGATTATCACTTGACTATTTGGATTATCAGTCAACTGATAAGTCAACTGCATCTTTTGGCTGAAACAAACAAAAAAATAATCCAATCGATTGCACTCTAGTTAACTAATACTTTCAGTCAGTCGAGTAACAAATCATCTCAAGTCACTTTAAGTTTGTGTACATGCCTACTTTTTTAGTTCATTTGCTCCATAAGGTACAAACCCTTCTTGTTGAATTAAGATTGTAAGAGGCTTTCCAAACTTCTGGAACTCCTTCTATGCCAAGAAGCTCCTCATCTCTAAGACTTGCTTTCTATACCTAGCATATGGTGCTCATTACCCATTGAAACTTTTTATGTTGCCTAACATTTGGTTGACCTCAACATGCTAAGACTTCCTCGACGTGCCTCTCATCTAGTCTTTGTTAACCGACCGAGATTTCCTTGTACAAAGTGTCCACATGGACTTTTCCATACTAAACACCTACTTGGACTTCCATTATGCTCATAGCCTTCCTTGACTTTTGTTATTACAACTGCAATTTATGTCAAGTTTATCGGCACCTACACACTTGGCACATATACGCAATAAACTATATTGTATAATTAAACATTGCTCTAACATCAAAACCACATGTAAACACATGCTAGAGAATAATTACTGATCCGGCGGTAAGAACAGGGGACCCCCGTTCTGGGGAGTCAACGCCACGTGGAAGTCAAAGGGCCAGGTGGTCGATAGGAGAAGGATGAACCGACCGAACACCCGAGAAGAGGTTGGATCAATAGGCCGACCGGAGAAGGGTCGGCCGACCGCCCCGCCGGCCGACCGGTGTCCAACTGATGGCAAAAGGCGCCCCGCGGAAGTCGGGGTTCCGGCGCTCGTTGAACAGGATCATAGGGCCGAGCGGATGGCACGCTCGGCCGAAGACATAAGGTAGCATACTGCTAACAGTCTCCACAGAGCACATTACCGAGAATCTCCCAAGTAGATCACTATATATGACCGGCCGGACGTAAGGTGAGTGCTGGCCGGCCGGACGACCAGCAGGGAGTAAGGAGAAAAGGACAAGGGACATCTTCTGACAGCGGACATGCTCTATAATCCGGCCATACTTCAAATCTTACGACAAGGGGTTCCGCTGTCCCATCGAAGACATGCTTGGATTGTAGCAGTATGGTGTCAGGTAAGCCTTCTGGCAAGCCCTTACTGAGATATGTGCTGGGGACACGTATTCGCCTCGGTGTGTGTGCATGAGCTCCTTCCCAGCTCTATATAAGGAGCCTCGCCCTTCACCGGAGGTACAAAAGATCACATACTCGACGCCATTTTCTTGTTTGCTTACCTTACTTGAGCGTCGGAGGGTCGTCGCCGGGAACCCCATCCCGGCCCGACTTCTGTGCAGGTTCACCGGAGGCCCGTGCGAACAGTCAGGAGATCTACGTCAACCGCTTGGAGAGCGCCACGTGCCCAGCGTCCGTTGATTCAGCTTTCGGACAGGATCAATTTGACGCCGTCTGTGGGAACGCTCCTGAATCCGATCGGAAGCAATGGACGAAGTTGGACGACCGCATACGGTAACGCTCTCCACGGAGGAACTCGACGCTCTGATCGAGTCGAGGGCAGCTAAGCTTGTGGAACAAAAACAGAAGGCACAAGCTGAGCGAATCGAGCAACAAGCGACATCAGTATCCGGGGGCCGAGCGGAAGCACCACAGGCCACGGTTCCGTTTCACCGGACCCTATTCTGCACGCCTCCGGAAGCCGCGGCAGTTAATCGTGATCGAGGGTCTTCATCAGACGAAGTGCCAGTACGAGACAACAGGAAAGGCAAGGTCCCCCGAGCGGACGCTTCGCCTGAGCGGATCAACCGTCAGTTTTCGGAAGCCATATTGAGGGACCCTCTGCCGAAGCATTATGTGCCCCCGACGATCGGTGAATATAATGGAATCACCGACCCGGACGATCATTTAGGTAAGTTCGATAACACGGCTACCCTTCACCAATACACAGATGGAGTGAAGTGTCGAGTTTTCCTAACCACCCTCTCGGGATCGGCTCAACGGTGGTTTCGGAGGCTGCCGGACGGATCCATCACCAGTTTCAAAGACTTCCACACGACCTTCCTCCACCACTTTGCAAGCAGTCGGCGTTATCAGAAGATGAGTGTCAGCCTGTTCGCTATCAAGCAAGAGCCAAGGGAGCCGCTCAGAGCTTACATCCAGCGGTTCAATCAGGTGGCCATGGACATCCCAACGGCCACCTCAGAAACGATGATGAATGCTTTCACACAAGGCCTCGTGGATGGGGATTTCTTCCGCTCGCTCATTCGGAAGCCGCCCCGAGACTACGACCATATGCTACACCGAGCCAACGAATACATCAATGTAGAGGAAGCCCAAGCGGCCCGAAGAAAAGAAACTCCAACCGAGCGGGCTCCCCCTGCCGAGCGGAAGTTGCCCATTGCCCATCAGCCGCCCAGAGGACCGAGGGCCGAGGCAATTCGTTCTCACCATCCAAGGTCTCATGTCCAAGAGGTAGAAGCCGAGCGGCCCAAGCCCAAAAAGAAATGGACACCAATGTTCTGCTCATTCCACCGGACGGACACGCACAACACAAAAGATTGCCGGAGTCTTCCCTTGATCGCTCATCCTGTTCCCCGGAGTGGCGGTCGTCGATCACCATCATCCGACAGGCGACAGAGACCTCGTGAGGCTGATCGGACGATACCTGACAGGCGGCAGAGACAGACTCCTGAGCGGCACCACCCTCCGAGGCGTGAAGACAATCCCCGAATGTCTAGGGAGCGGCCTAGACCGTCCGCTCGGGAAAAAGAGAATAGAAACAACACTTCCCGAGATGAAATCAACATCATAGCTGGTGGGCCGACCGGAGGAGACTCTAACCGAGCAAGGAAGGCTAGCGTCAGACAACTCCAGATCCATGCGGTCGGCTGCAGCCAAGAACGGGCAAGCGGACCCTAAATCAGCTTCGGGCCCAGGGACTTGGAGGGAGTCGAAGTGCCGCATGATGACGCTCTCCTCATCAAAGCGGTAATAGCCAACTACACTATTCACCGCGTTTTTATTGACACAGGAAGCTCGGTCAATATCATATTCAAAAAGGCCTTCGATCAACTACAAATTGATCGAGCCGAGCTGCTGCCCATGACAACCCCTCTCTACGGGTTTACGGGCAATGAAGTCCTGTCGATCGGACAAATCCGACTGGCTATCTCGCTGGGAGAGGAGCCGCTCAGAAGGACGTGAACTGCAAACTTCATCGTGGTGGACTCTCCATCGGCATACAACGTCATCCTGGGACGACCGGCTCTCAGTGAATTCCGAGCGGCCGTCTCCACCTTCCACCAGAAAATCAAGTTCCCGGTCGAGGACAGAGTGGGAGAAGTACGGGGAGACCAACTAGCAGCTCGGCGATGCTACGTCGAGATGGTCCAAGCAGAAGCCAATTCCGCCCGGAAGACGCCACGGATCGAGGTGAACGCTATAACTGAAAAACCTCCCTCTTTGGTTTATGAAGAAAAAGAGGAAGTGCAGATTCACCCAGCTCGATCGGAGGCCACAACGTTCATTGCGGCCGATCTGGAGGCTAGCCAGAAAGAGGAAGTGATCAAATGCCTCCAGAGAAACCATGATGTCTTCGTCTGGTCGACGCATGAGCTGCCCGAAATTTCACCGAGTATAGCGCAGCATGAGCTTCACGTCCGACCGGACGTTCGGCCGGTGAAGCAGAGAAAGAGGGACTTCAGCGCCAAACAAAATGCAATCATCCGTGCGGAGGTCGAGAAACTCCTGGAGGCCGGCCATATACGTGAGGTCCAGTTCCCTAGCTGGTTGGCGAACGTCGTACTAGTCTCCAAGCCTGGCAACAAATGGAGAGTGTGCATCGATTTCCGGGACCTTAACAAGGCGTGCCCAAAAGATTTTTATCCTCTGTCCCGGATCGATCAACTGGTGGATTCTACGGCCGGCTGCGAGTTGATATGCATGCTCGACGCATATCAGGGCTACCATCAAGTGCCGCTCGCCCGAGAAGATCAAGAAAATGTCAGCTTCGTTACAGCCGACGGCACCTATTGCTATAATGTGATGCCGTTCGGACTGAAGAACGCGGGAGCCACTTATCAGCGCTTAATGAACAAAGTGTTCAAAGAGCAGATCGGGCGAAACCTCGAAGTATATGTTGATGACATTCTCATCAAGTCAGGCCGAGCGGCCGATCTCTTCGAAGACATGGAGGAAACTTTCCAAATGCTACGGAAATATGGAGTTAAGCTAAACCCTCATAAGTGCCTGTTCGGAGCAAAAGGAGGGCGTTTCTTGGGATACATAGTGACTGAGCGGGGCATCGAGGCAAATCCCAGCAAAGTGAAAGCATTACAAGATATGCCGCCCCCAAGAAATCTGAGGGAAGTGCAGCGTTTGACCGGTCGGATAACTGCTCTGTCCAGATTAATCGCCAAGACCGCCGACCGGAGCCTACCTTTTTTCAAAATCTTACGCAAGGCCACTAAGTTTCACTGGGACGAAGAGTGAGATCGGGCATTCGAAGAGCTGAAGGCATACTTGAACTCTCTGCCTGTGCTAGACAAGCCAACTATGGGTGAGCCACTTTGTATCTATTTATCTTCAACTGAGCAAGCAGTCGGCTCGGCACTAGTAAGGGCAAGCGGAGAAGAGCCTGTATATTTTCTGAGTCATATTTTAAAAGATGTTGAAACTCGATACACCGGGCTCGAGAAGCTGGCTTTCACTTTGATACTCGCGCTCGGCGCCTCCGTCCCTATTTCTTGGCTCATACTATCATCGTCCAGACGAACAGCCCATTGGGAAGAGTGCTATTGAACCCAGAGGCGTCTGGACGGCTCATCAAATGGACAACGGAGTTGAACGAATTCGACATTCAGTACCAACCCCGTTCGGCGATAAAGGCTCAGTCCTTGGCAGATTTTATCACCGAAGTGCAAAGGCCAGAACCCGAAGCCATGTGAAAAATATTTGTGGACGGATCATCCACTCAGCTCGGAAGCGGGATTGGAGTACTACTGCTCTCTCCCCAAGAAGAAAAGATGCACTTATCTGTTCGGCTGGATTATAGAGCTACAAACAATGAAGCGGAGTACGAAGCCCTCATAGCCGGCTTGCAGGCAGCTCGGCATGTTGGGGCTGGTCGGGTAACGCTCCATTCGGATTCGCAGCTGGCCGCTCAGCAGCTCTCTGGCACCTTTGAAATTAACAACGCTCGGCTCAAACTCTATGCGGAAGCCTTTGAGAAGCTTAAAGCCAATTTCAGAGAAGTCATTGTCCAGAAGATACCCCGGGCGGAAAACCAAGCGGCCGATGAGTTAGCCAAACTCGCAAGTTCAATAACGTCGGTCGCCATCCAGCAGCCAATTGAACAAGTATCTTTAGTGGCGCACGTCGACCGGATGGAGGGCCTCACGTTTCCAAGCGACTGGAGGACACCCATCATGGAGTTTCTTCGCTCGGGCGCTACACCGTCCGATCGGGATGAAGCCCAGCTGCTAAGGAGGAGAGCCGGCCGGTTCACACTCATCGGAGATCAACTTTACAAGAAGGCTTTCTCCCGCTCGCTTTTGAAATGCGTAAGCTCGGAAGACGCAGCGTACATCCTCCAAGAAGTACATCAAGGATCGTGCGGAGGACATCCGGGTGGACGAACGCTGGCTAAGAAGATCCTGCTGGCCGGATACTTTTGGCCAACCCTGCAAGCAGACGCCGCTCGGACCGTCGCGACATGCCTTTCTTGCCAAAAGTACCATAACTTCTCACACCGACCGGCTGAGGAAATGAAAGCAGATACTGTGTCCTGTCCGTTCGACCAATGGGGAATGGATATTGTGGGTCCGTTTCCTATGACGACCGGGCAACGGAAATTTCTACTAGTGGCGGTCGATTATTTTTCCAAGTGGGTGGAGGCCGAGCCGCTAGCCAAGATCACCGAGCAGATGGTCAAGAAGTTTATTTGGCAACATATTATCTGCCGGTTCGGCATCCCCCATCGACTTGTTTCCGATAACGGGCGGCAGTTCGCGGGAAAGTTGCTCGAATATTGGTGCAAAAGCTATGGCATCGAGCAACACTTCACGTCCGTGGCGTACCCCCAAAGCAATGGTCAAGCCGAAGTAGCCAATCGGGAAATTCTTCGTATTCTGCGCGCTCGACTCGACGATTTGGGAGGAAGCTGGGTAGATGAAGTGTCGGGCATCCTATGGGCCATCCGAACAACCCCAAAGGAAGGAACGGGCGTCACGCCTTTCCATCTGGTGTATGGCGGCGAAGCGGTTATTCCTGTCGAAGTCAGCGTCGAGTCCGTCCGGATCCAAAATTATGATGATGATAACGCCGAGCGGAGGAACATGGAGCTGGATTTGGTCGAGGAAGAGCGAGCCAAGGCGTCCGTACGGCTGATGGCGTACCGGCAACGGATGAAGCAAAATTACAACCGGCGTGTAATCCCCAGAACATTCCAGGTTGGTGACCTTGTCTGGAAGAAAGTAAAGCCGGTCGGCGACGTCGGCAAGCTGGAAGCTCCTTGGGCGGGCCCCTTCAAAATCATCGAAAAGCTCCGTTCGGGTGCCTATTATCTGGAGGATGAAGACGGACGGCGGCTAGATCGACCATGGAGCGCGAATCATCTCCAGCCGTACCGAGCTGGGTAAGAGGTGCGCTGATGTAATTTTTGTGTACATGTTGGTCGCCTATGTACTTGTAATACAGGAAGCCAAAATGATTTAAAGGATGGCAAATAGCTTCGCCGAACGGCAATGTTAAAATTAGCCATAAAGACCGTCGAGCTCCGACGTTAAAAATCGAGAGACGAGCCGGCGTCTATAAACCCTCCGAGCGAAAGACCGTCGAGCTCCGACGTTAAAAATCGAGAGACGAGCCGGCGTCTATAAACTCTCCGAGCGGAAGACCGTCGAGCTCCGACGTTAAAAATTGAGAGACGAGCCGGCGTCTATAAACCCTCCGAGCGGAAGACCGTCGAGCTCCGACGTTAAAAATCGAGAGACGAGCCGTCGTCTATAAACCCTCCGAGCGGAAGACCGTCGAGCTCCGACGTTAAAAATCGAGAGACGAACCGCGTCTATAAACCCTCCGAGCGGAAGACCGTCGAGCTCCGACGTTAGAAATCTAGAGACGAGCCGGGGCCTATAAACCCTCCGAGCGGAAGACCGTCGAGCTCCGACGTTAAAAATCGAGAGACGAGCCGGCGTCTATAAACCCTCCGAGCGGAAGACCGTCGAGCTCCGACGTTAAAAATCGAGAGACGAGCCGGCGTCTATAAACCCTCCGAGCGGAAGACCGTCGAGCTCCGACGTTAAAAATCGAGAGACGAGCCGGCGTCTATAAACCCTCCGAGCGGAAGACCGTCGAGCTCCGACGTTAAAATCGGAGAGCCGAGCCAGCGTCTATAAACCCTCCGAGCAGGAAGCCGAACTAATTAAAGGATGGCAAATAGCCTCGCCGAAGGCAGTGAAAATCAGCCTTAAAAACGTCGAGCCGGGCGTCTATAAACCCTCCGAGCGGAAGACCGTCGAGCTCCGACGTTAAAAATCGAGAGACGAGCCGGCGTCTATAAACCCTCCGAGCGGAAGGCCGTCGAGCTCCGACGTTAAAAATCGAGATCCGAGCCGGCGTCTATAAACCCTCCGAGCGTAAAAGGCAATAAAAAAGATTTGCAAATAAGTATCCAAAGCGAACATTCTGTCAAAGCAGGACATGTTTAGCCGAGCGGACAAGCTATGCGAAATACTTCGTAAAAATTCCTAAAACGGTATTTGATAAGGCGAGCGGATTTAGATTCAAACAAGGAGTCTATGACAACTCAGGATTTAGATTGATCTACATATGATCATCTTAGCAATGTTGATTCGAGTCTTTGTAACGGTACTTAAACATAGACACTTAAATCACATATGGTCCTTGTCCTATATAATCATATTATATAAAATGTCTCTGCTTAGTATCATTTTACTGACTGTCCGGATAAGACTATCATATTCATAATGTCAGCAGATTGCATTTATGATTACCAATTAAAGATCCATATTTTAATTAATCATGGGCATTTTAAATATATTATCTATGATTTTAATCCTCTTGTATATAATAATCTTATATATTAAAATCATAGTTACAACAATATATTATGGATTTTATATATATATTCATTTTTATATAAGTAAGCATAAAACAATCAAACAATAAAATAAATGTTTCTTTTATTTAATTCAGCAATTAATAATAAATATTTGTTTTATGGGCATATACCCAACAACCATAAGTCCAATTTTGAACCTGATCTCTCCCTTCATATATGAATAAGGTTTAATTTGCATGTTAGGTGCCTCCCCCTAACTTTAAGTTTCACCTTAGTAAAGTTTTACCTCTGAAGAGAGTGATATAATTGGATAAACCAACTGGAGGGGATGAATAGCAATTGTAGCATCCAAGTGCAATTTTCGATTACTCTTGTTAATTATATTAGCAAGGTCATAGATTAGCATAACAACAATTAAATGAACATAACTGCAAACATACTAAAAGGTGATTACCCAATCACTAATAGAAAGCTACTAATTTTCTCCTTCTCTATCAATTACTAGAGGTGAATAAACTTTTTACAAGCTCAAGAGTTTTACAATGGATTACAAGAAACTTTGGAGAGAGAAGCTCTAATAAGAGTTTTCACCAATCTTTAAGACTCCACTGAGCTCCCCTTTTATAACCTTCAATCTCCAATGTTTCTCCTTGTTTTCACCTAACAGTCAACTGGTCTGTCACCATAAGTCAACTAGTCCTTGTTATCTAACTGTCATCATGCAACAACAACTCCTTTTTTCTTTCCATGTCAATAAATAGCCGATTGTTTACTTACCATCAATAGATTATTGTCATTAGTTGATTGCCCAATCAACTCAATCATGAATATAACCTCTCAAATAGTTGGCTCCTTGGACCTAGTCAACTACACCAGTTGACTATTACTCTAGACAACTTGAATTCATATCTGTCGACTGCTTCAAACCACAAACTCTATGTTTTCATAATTTTAAGATTTAGTTAATAGTCGATTCCCGATTTCATCATCCAACTCCATTATCAATCAATTGATGTCCATCATCAATAAACTAGTTAACACTTATACCCCGAATCCATTTGGGGTATTGGATTCCTAGTCATCAATTGACTATTGACCTTAACTACATCCACCTCTAAAGACGAGTTTACTTATGTTGAATTCTACCTTTGTCCTCATGGGTAGGTCACTCAACACTCATAGCTCACTAAAGATTTTTCCCTTGCAGCATGACCTCACCCCTCGATCATTTCTCATCTTGGTATCAGAGTTTTTAGATCTCATGAATAGCCATCGTGGTCATGATCATGGTTATGATAGATAAGTTCTAGTTGAGGAAGTCTAGCACCGTGATCGTAGCACCCACCATGAGATGTTTGAAAATCTATAAAGACAACTCACAAGATTAACTTAGCGTCTAGTAGCGCGAGATCTTAAAGGTCATAAGTTCTCTTATCTTAATTCTGCTTCTACTTTCGAAAACTCCTATTGTAATCACGAAAGTCATGGTCGAGAGGAGCGATACGGAGATATCACTTTTGTTGTTGATCTTTTCATATTTTCTAGTGTGCTACAGACCGAGAAATTCATTGATTGGCTTAACGAAACGGAGAGGACTTTTTATTGTAAAGAAGTATTTAATCATGTGAAAGTAAAATTGATTGTCATCAAATTCAGAGGCTAAGCATCCACATGGAAGGAATAGTTGCGGTGTCACTAGAGAAATAAGACAAGACCGAGATCATCAATTGGGAGAAGATAAAGAAAAAAAATGAAAGATACTTTCCATGAGGTCAAGAGCAAGCCTGACAAGAAAAAGGAAATTAGAGAACCACCGGAATCCAAGTCCCGAACTGTGAACATCAATTCAAGTCATGAATCTAGGGCTAGTAGTGACCGTGGAGGTCATAGTAAATATTCCCAGTCCACTTTAACAGATTATGGTGTCGGTAAAGGTAACCCATCAATAGGAAAGAAAATGGTAGTAGTATTGCTCCTATTTTGTCAGTTGTGGAATCTGCAACCCTATAAAAAGGCCAACAATTCAATGCAGTTCTGCTTCCATAGGAATTCCACTACATGCAACCAACTTTGCTGATGTAATTTCAACACCCATTCAATCTTCATCTGGCCTCTAAAACAATTGGTTGGGGAAGTTAACACATCATTCCATGATTGATATTATCAAGATCAGTAGACCTCAAGGGACACATCCAAGCATGCTTGCCACTGCAAGTGGAAAACCTTACATGTTTGAAAATGCAACAACATCAAATGGACCACATCACAATGCAAAACAAATCCCAGCTTCAATTTTGCCATCAAAAGCAAAGGAGAAATTAAACTTTTTAAAAAATCTACTTATATTCCAGATATTAATCATAGACTCAGAACTACTGAAAATCAACATATTTCTACTGATAGATGATACATATGTGATGAGCAACTTACAGAAAGTGTTTAAAATTTTATAGATATATTTGGTGCATCCGCAGTTAATGCCAACCCATCAGCATTAGCAGCACCTAGTATGGTAATTGCTGGTTTTGACTTGCATATAGATCCACGTTTGAAAGATTTCCAAGACCTAATGATAAACCTCAGCATGTCAAATCTATTCCTGTAACAGAGAGGAAGATAGATGTTGACGCTACATAGATGGTTCACATTCAAAGAGTATAGATGTTTACCAATCTGAAGATTTGAATTTGATCATCATGAAGTTGAGGATAGTGTGAGAATTTCTTTAACTGGGCAACTTTGATGTAATTAAGCATGCATGAGGAAATCAACACAAAAGTTGCTGAGGTTGGCCTTGCAGTACTTGTTCCAAACCATCTGAAGGTTACTAATGCATATTGTACCCATCTGTGCTTTGGTAGTTCTAGTTCTGGTGCATTTTCTGGATTTTTTCCATCAAAGTTACTAGCAAGGAACTTGGAAGCAGCCCTAGCTTTAGATGATGTTTCTATAATCAATGAGTCGGATACGAGAAATCATGAGTACTATAACAATAAGCCACATAAGTCTGCTCTCACTAATAATGTGGCATCTATATCTAGCACTGCTTTAGAGAATCTTGACATAACTTCAATTTCGGAATTTGAAGCAGAGCCAGAAGTGAAAAAGACTCTTGAATGAACATACCATCAGTAAACAATTCAACTTCCTGATGAGATAGAGAAGCTATGGAATATAGTTGCTTGCAATAATAGGAACATTGTTCCGGTTCTTGACTTTTTGATCACTAAAGAAATTGAATATTGTGATTCTAATACATCAACAGAGATAACAGGAGCATTGGCTACATATTGTTTTATAGCCAAACATGTTAATTTATATCTAGCACGTATCTATCCACAATAGAGAATTGCTAAGTTGATGCTAGAGGATCTTTCTCCTAGGTTACCACTGGATACTATTCTAAAATTCGAAGACAAGTTCATTTCAACTTAGGGCGACTGATGCAGGAGGATTCAAATATTTTTTTCCTTTTTTATTAATTTTTTTTTTCTATTAGAGTTATTTTTCGTCTTTTGTGTCTTAAGATTTTGGGTCTATTTAAATAATTATTTAGTTGATGTTAGAGTTAGTTAGTGGATGAGTAATATTTTTGACTGTGTCGTTTATTTTCCTTTTTCCTATTTCCTGGCATTCTTTAGAATCAACAGGTTTTAGAAGATTGTTTCCAACATTCATGTTCGAACCAAATGGACTAGTAGGATAATCGTTATTTTATCCTACGTCAGTTGACTTAGGCAAGGGAGAAAAGGAAAGTCCAAACAAGTCAAAGTTAATCGGACGCTTGGCAAAGGAAAAGTTTAGATAAGTCAACGTTGACCAAATGTTTGACAAGGGAAAGTCCAGATAGGTCACTAGATGTCTAGCAAGGAAAAAAGCCATGGTAGGTCAAGGTTGACTAGATATTTGACAAAGGAATAATCCTAATAGGTTAAGAGCATCGGATGTTAGGTAAGTGGAAAGTCCAAGCAGATTAACGATGACCGGATGCTTAGCAATGAATAATTTTGGAGTGAATTCCAAGCAAAGAGGTTTGGGCGACCGAAACAATGATTTCAATCTACCCAAAGTTCTTGTTGACCAGACCAGTATGATCAATCGATCAGACGACAACACAATCAAAAGATGTTGATGCAGTGATAGATAAGTAAGGTTTATAGACATGGCAGACGACATGTCATGGATAATAAGTGTATACTGTGTGGTAGAGAAAAGATTACAGATATGATCGGTCGATCGTTCCTGTTGATCGGTTGACTGTTCATGTTGATCGAGCACCGATTAAGCGGGATATTGATCTGATCGACAAATGAACTCGGACGAGAAGTTGGCATGGATATGATCAATCAACCATTACTATTTAAACAGCCGATTAAGCTGGCTATAACGCCCGAAAATTCTCAAAATTACTTTAGAAATATTCTATGATTTTTTTTGGAATTTTAGGATATTTTTATAGAATTTTTAGAGCAGCGAAGGTAGCAAAAATAAATAGAACCGTAAAATAGCCTACGTGGGAATTGAACCCGAGACCTATTGGGTTCTATGACTTATGGTGAACCTTAGTAACCAGGTGAACCCAGCAGGGCCGTGCTGAAAGGAAAGGGAAACAATTAAATTTATATTCAAGTTGGGCCGGAATTACCACTTAATATAAATAAGAAATTATTAAGTGAGGGTTTTATTTTAATCGTGATTCTCTTCTCCTCAACCCTCACCGCCGCCCACTCCTCCTTCCCCTCCCTCTCTCGGCGCACCAAGCCAAGGGTTCTAGGGGCACCTCCCGGCAACATCAAGGGCACGAAGACGCTCCCCTCCGCGAGAGGAACGCATAGACGCGAGAAGATCGTTGAAGAGATCTCTCCTCCGTGAAACCTAGCGATTAGAATCGTAAGAAATTACGAACGGGAGGTAAGAAACCCCTCACCTGCAGTATAAGTAGCTCTCATGTGAATTTCATGTATTAGTTTAATAATATGTAGACTACCGACACAAAGGATGCGAATTAGCGCATACCAAGTGTTCAATTTAAATTGTTTAGCACAGAAAAAATGCAACTTAGGTATTTTAGTGGCTTAGATAAATGCAATAGAAGCATTTCATAGCTTATTGAGTCTTGCTCCAGTTTTTACAGGACTAGATGTCCAATGGGTGGACTCCCACAGTCGCCTCTAGGTTCAGATAACCTAGTTATATGTTTAGACAACCTAGTGAAAGCAAGACGAGAATTTATTAGCTTATGTTCAGTATTTTACTTTCTCAGTGGCACTGTACTGGATAAGATATCTATTGGGTTGGGCTCCCATAGTCGTCCCTAGGTTCAGCTAACCTAGTAACCCTACTAAATTCGGGACTTGCAAACCCGGGTCTAGTAAGGGATGCGCGCACAGCAAAGTACAGTTGTCGGGCCCAAACAGCAGTATGATTATGTATTTTCACTTACTATGTAAATAGTTTTCAGAACCTCACAAAATAGCTATGTGAAAGTAGTATAATTCTAGCAATAGTTTAGCATCAGCTTAGTTTAGTCCATGCTCTGTTTAGTTTTCTTATGAAGGCATGTGATAGTCTTATGATCAGTTTTGATTTCCATATCTTATGAATCTGTATGCCATGTTTTAGTATTCATGTGTAATGATTTCAATATGCCATGTTTCTCAAGTTCAGCATATGATTTTAATAGCATTCTTTCAAAAGCATATTGCATCGAATGCATGTTTTAGTGAGGTAGATGGTTTCTTACTAAGCTCTCAAGCTTACAGATACTATTTTCCTTATACTGCAGATAAAGGTAAAGGGAAGATGGACTAGCGGAGGCTGGAGGACAATGCTACGAAGATGTGTGTGGGCAGGAACTTGGAATAAAGATCTTAGGGAATTTCAGCAAGCTTGTTTAAGCATTAGAACCTTTTAGCATTTTATTACTTGCCCCTTAGTATGTTAATTGCTATGAATTAGTTAGTCATGCACCCTATCATGCTTAAAATACTATTTGTGTGATGTTAGAATGTTTTACATTTAGTTTAGAATTGATATGAGTAATTTTGGCACGAACAAGTGCTGAAATCAGAGCTTAGCTGCTAAATCAGAAACTCCAATCGATCGGTGGATCGATTGGGGGTTCCCAATCGATCAGCTGATCGATTGGGCAATTTGTTCCGCGAACAGTAGACTTCTGGATCGATCAACCGATCGATCTAGCAGTTTCTGTCGCGAACAGAGAGCTCTGGGATCGATCACCGGATCGATTGACCAGTCTGGATCGATCAGCCGATCGATCCAGAATATTGTCCCAAGCACAGTAGCGTGCTGGATCGATCACTGGATCGATCCGACCCAAGTCCCGCATACAGTAGCGGCTGAGTCGATCACTGGATCGATTCAACCATTCCAATCGATCGGTGGATCGATTGGGAAGTCTGATAACAGCTGGAAAACCTTTATTTCCATTCCATGACCATAGGGGATGTAGTATATGTTAAGTACACTTTAGTTACACCCCTTAGTACATGTAGAACCAAAAAATGTTGACAGTTTAGCAAATTTTTAATTAGTACAGCTTCCGCACCTAGATTGGATGATGGTCTTGGAATAGTTAGCACAGATTAATGTAACGATCGGCCCCACAGCCTAGTCAGTAGAAGGCGGGTCGTTACACTGGCGATCGACTAGATATGGGTTTTCGATCAACCAAGAAATGTCAATAAAAATAGTTCGACTCCGCGACTCAAAACAATAATTCACAGTAAATCTTCTCTATTCAGTGCTAAAAAAGACTCTTAAAGTTTAGTTCGTGCGATCGGGGAAGCGCTAGGAGGAATGCGTTGCATTCAGAGCTTCTAGACTAGATCGACAATCGACATCATTGTTTCCTTTAATCTTTATTTGTTGTGCTTGTGTGTTTGACAAAGTTGTAAGAGGTTTCTCTTCCGCTGGAAGGTTTCCATAATGGAGAAAGAAACTAATGGACAGACGTCTCTCTATGCATAGCCTTGGACGTAGCACCCTGGGGATATGAACCATGTAAATCTAGTGTGTCCCTTGTTCTTATATTTTATTGTTTATTTTACTATTTCACTACGTACTAACATGATAGATAAGAACGAACACAAAAGCAAAAAAGTGCAAACAATATTCACCCCCCCCCCTCTATCACTCTATTTGGTCATATGTCCGTCGGTATGTCTCATGCAACCTTCTCCAATCTCTATGGATCTCGAGAGATTGAGCTGCCAACTTGGCTGCACCAAGTCAATGCTCAAGAGATGCTAACACCGCCTTAGTGCTCCTCATACTAGGATCTCTCGGATGTCTCACATTATCCTTCTCTGACCTTTTCAGACCTCCGAATCTCACATTATCCTTCTCGGATGTCTCATAAAAAATTAGTGGTGTAGCCAGAATCTAAATTTATCTGGGGATGATCGTCGAGATATAATAAATTAATTAATTCAAAAATATAAATAAAAAATGATTATTAATTTTTCAAAACTATAGAACAATAGTATTTAATATTCAATACATTCAAAATTAAAGCATACGCAAAAATGCTATTGAAATTGTGTTCTTCGATTTTTCTTAGAAACAAAGTCATTAATTATTATATCATTATCAATTTTTTCAACCAACTCTCGTTCAATGTAGATGACCATAGAATCTACTAAAAACTCTTCTTTCATCTTGTTATGAAGTGCTGTTTTAACAAGTTTCATAGGTGAAAATGCTTGTTCCATTGTTGTTGTAGAAACAGAAAGAGTTAAAACAAGGTGAATTAATCTATCAATTAAATAAATATATTAGATTTAATATATAAGTAAATGATATAATTATAATGTATAAACTATAATAAATGAGAAAAAAAAATCACCTATCAATCAAATTGTAGGTTCCTGACTTATTTGTTTCAACTAATCTTCGACATAATTAAGAAATAGTTAATAAATTTTGAAATCTTTCATGGCCAATACCATTAAACTTATAATGATTCAATTACATTCTCAAGTGGTGCAAATCTTGTGCATCAAAATCAAAATGATAGAATTTCTCAGCAAGTCAATAATTGTGATCAACATTAAGAAGCTTAAAATTTTCTTTAGGTTCCAAAGCACAACTAAGCTTGAGAAGTTCGACTCCCTCATCCTTAAATCTACTATTAAGTTCTTCAATTTGAAAATCTATTGCAGCAATAAATACATCAAATCGATAGTAGTGTTCAACTGTAATTGAGTCATTTTATTGACAAGAACAACCTATAGTAAATTTATAACGAGCTTCCATATGGGGTATCTCAATGTCATATTTGACACAAACTTCTTTCACATGACTAAGTAGAATAACAAAACCTTCTTCTCTCAAAGTAAGAAGCAAAGTTTTAGTAGTTGAAACAAAGTTCATTGCATTTAAAATATCTAGAGATTTCGCAATGCTGGACAAAGCAGATTTGTTATCCCCATTATCTTGTGTATCAAGTGTAATATGAATGTGAAATCAAAAGACTTCATTGCAATCAACATACCACTAGCTTCACAACAGATGGAGTTAGAAGACCCATCAACCACCATCTTTTCAAACACGGTAATTACAGAGTTATACATATCAATCATGCAACAAATTGAGTCAAAATTAGAACTCCAACGAGTCTTTCCAGGTCATAGTAAATTGCTAATTTAATTACATCCTTTATCAGTATCACGTTCACCAGTACCTATCATATGTGTAACTTCAATTCTTTGACCAGAATGTAGCTCAGCATGACATTCAGGAGATGCATTAATGAGATTACAAATTGAATTCAATTTTGAAAAGAATAACCAAATGGATACCTCTTTTTCAGTGGCTGCAGTTAATGCTAGTTGAAGTCGATGAGCGAAACAATGTACATAATATACACATGAACAATCTTTCAAAAAAAGAACTTATAATCCATTCCAAGAACCATGCATATTGCTAGCACCATCATATCCTTGTCCCCGTATATTATGAATATGCAAGTCATAATGACCAAGAGCATCAGCTATTTCTATCTTAAGTGTTGCAGCAGTTGTATCAGTTACATGTACAATGGCGAAAAATCGCTCTTCTGAAAAACAATCAATATTCACAAATCTCAATACAATAGTCATCTGCTCCTTGTTGGATGTATCTCTGGTTTCATCAACTAAAATTCAAAATTTTGCATCCCCAATTTCTTTATGAATCTTGGTTCTTACATGGTTGGTAAGAATATTTAAGATATCTTTCTGACTATCTGGTGAAGTATACATTTTTTGGAGCTTTCACTAAGACGATGCTTCCAATACTCTCATTCATTTTCCCTATAAATTTTATCATCTCAATAAAATTTTCATGATTATTAGAAGATGGAAACTCATCATGCCCTCTAATGCACATGCTTGCAAAGTGAACATCGAATGCATTCAATAGTTGCTATAAGCCGCAATCTGTTCTTTTGCTTTTCTTCTAAAGATTGTGCATTCATCACTTTGTCAATATGACGAAGTATATTCATCAAATTATCAAGATATTCCACAACATTATTATGTGGTGAAGTATTGCATCCTATATTAGGGAATAATTATTATTAAAAAATACTTATTTATTTCTTAATTATTAGAGAATAATTATTATTAGGAAATACTTATTTATTTTCTAGTATTTTTTATGTTTTTCTATTTTATGTGTTTTCCTATTTTGCACTTGTGATGATATTTATATACCACATATTATCATTAATAAAGTGCATAAATTTTATCGTCAACATGATATTAGAGCGCTAAGTTTAACAGCAATCTTTTTTTTATTGCTCCACAATACCCACCAGCTGCCTTCTACAATGGCTACCGCCGCCGACATAACTCACCGGCTATCTCTCACAAATACTCCTGATTCACCTTCTGTCCTTGTGGTTCTCAACGTCAATGCTCAAGCACCGTTGAAACACACCACCTACAATTACTCTGCCTAACGCTTATAGTTCACGTCTCTTCTATTTTGGATATGACTTACTAGGTTTTATTGATGCCTCACGTCGCTACCCCCTATGCAGATAATGCCTACAGACGCCACGCTCCCTCAGGCAAATCCTGATCATATTCTCTGGCTCCGTCAGGATAAACTTCTCCTCAATGCTATTATAGGTTCGATGTCTCCTACTCTGGTGTAGTTTATTTCTTCATCAACTTCATTTAAAAATGCATGGCAGACGTTGGAGAGAACTTACGTTGCTCCCTCACGTGGTAGGATTATGACTCATCGGCAAAATCTTGCCAGCCCTGAACAGGATAACAGATCTATCACTGATTATATGTAAGACATCAAAAGAAATATTGACGTTCTTGCGTTTATGAATGTCAAAGTTGACTTTGATGAGCTCTCCATTCGTGTCCTGAATAGTCTTAGCCAAGACTATTGCAAAATGTCACATGCTCTGCAAGTTCGTGACATCCCTATTACCTTTGATGAGCAATTCGAGTAGCTCCTCAGCTATGAAGCCCAGTTAAAATTCTTAACATCATCTCCATCTTTGACGGCAATGACTGCTCTTGTGGCTCCAACAGGAAATTCTCATAATCGGTATTCAAACTATCATGGTGGTCGCCAACAGGTTCCACCGATGTCCCAACAACCATGCATGTTTACTCCTAGGTTGTCTGTGTGTCCTCCTACACATTCAGCTATGTCCCGTCCCAATCGTTATCTTGGACACTGTTAGATATGTGTGTCCATGGTCACTCTGCTCACCAGTGTGGTCATATGACTGTCTCGATGCTTGCTTTGCTTCCGCCGACTCCTCCGCGTACTCCGCATCCAGAGAATAGTGCACCGTTTGACACACTACTATTCATTGTACACCTCCATCTGATTCTCAGAAATGGGTGCTTGATTATGGTGGCTCTCATCATGTCACCATTGATCTCACTACTCTCTCGCTGCATGAATCTTACTCTGGGAATGATAGTGTCGTCATTGGTGATGGTTCTCAACTACCCATTACACACACTGGTTCTTTCTCTTTCTCCACTTCATCTTTCCCTTAGTTTTCTCTAATGTTTTATTTGTGTCATCTATGTCAAAAAATTTGATTTCTGTCGTTGCACTTTATGCTACTAATCTTATTACATTTATTTTCTTTGATTCCTACTTTCAGCTGTTAGATCGTCATACGGAAGCGATACTGGTTAGCAGGGTCTGTAGAGATGGTGTCTATTACTGGCCAAAATTTGCGTCTATGTTTTCATCCCCTTCCGTCGTTTCTATGTCGGTCTCAGCATGTATTTCCTTATGGCATAGTCGTTTAGGTCATCCGTCATTAGGTATTTTGCAATATTTTTTGTTATCCTTGGGTCTTTCGTTTTCTGCTGATACTTTGTCTAATTTTTCATGCACTTCGTACAATATTAATAAGAGTCATAAATTTCCCTTTCACAAATCTAGTATTTCGTCTCGTGCTCCTTTGGATATTATCTTTTTTGATATTTGGATATCTCCTATATCATCATTTGATGGACTCGAGTATTATATTATCTTTGTTGATTATTTTACAAAGTATATGGCTTTATCCCTTACGCAAAAAATCGGATGTATACTTTACCTTTATTGAATCAAAACTCTTGTTGAAAATTGATTCTCGATGGCTATCAAAACACTCTTTACTGACAATAGAGGTGAATTCTTAGGCCTTCTCTCCTTTCTTACAACTTATGATATCAATCACCTTACCACTCCTCCACACACTCCTGAACACAATGGATACTCTTAACGTCGTCATCGTCATATTGTCAAAATTGTTCTCACTTTATTGCACAGAGCATCTATTCCACTCACTTTCTGGCATTATGCCTTCGTTGCGGCAGCCTATTTGATTAACCGCATGCCTAATGTCGGTCTTTCCCACATGTCCTCTTTTAAAAAATTATTCACCACCGTTCTTGATCTTTCTAAGCTTCGAGTTTTGGGTGTCTATGCTTTCTGTGGCTACGCGCCCCTACTCTCACCACAAGCTTGATCCCAAGTCAACATCTTATGTCTTCCTTGGTTATTCTCACACCCAAAGTATCTTCCTGTGCTATGATGTCACTCTCAAAAGAGTCTTTGTATCTCATCATTTTAAGTTTATGGAGCATATTTTTCCATTTGCTATCACCTCCTACTTGGATTCCACAGTATTAGTCATTGACTCTAAGCTCTCTGTCACACCAGTCCTCTCGTGGGACCCTCAGACACTGGTTCCACAACCTGCCACTAGCTATAGCCGTCCGCAACCGACTTCTTCACCGTTGTCATCACCGTCGTCATCATTGTCTCTTGTTGTCGGGCCGTCCATGCTACTTGGTGGCAATGGACCCTCTATCCCACTACCTTTCTATTCCCCTCTCGTTTCTCGAAACCAACATCCCATAGAAACTTGCTCCAAAATACCATCTACAAACCCAATCCAAAGTGTCTTCTTCATACTAATCTTTTACAACCCTGTGAACCCTCCTCTGTTACGCAGGCACTCAAAGATTCGAATTGGGTATAAGCCATGAATGAAGAGTATGATGCTCTTCTCCATAATCAGACTTGGACTCTAGTCTCGCCTTCGCCGGACCAAAATCTTGTGGATAATAGGTGGGGGTTTCACATTAAGCGTAATTCTGATGGCCTAATTGATTGGTATACGCTCGCCTTGTTTTCATTAGCGTCCTGGTGTTGACTTTCATGATACATTCAGCCCTGTTATTGTAAATACACCATGGTAGTTTTGATACGATCAACCAAGTCAAGTTAGGTCCCGTTATATTTTTGATGCCTTGTATCTAAGTGTACAGGAACTTAGGAGTATAAGAGGTCGAGCGAAAAACACAGCTAGCGAGAAGGATGACATGGGAGAGAGTCGGCTGGTTCGGTGCATCCAAGGGACGAAGTACTGCAGAAGAGTACGTTGGCGGACGAAAAGAAGGCGCGTGACGTTTCCGAGGGACGAGAAATCAAAGCAGAAGGTTGCTCAAGAAGGATGGAAAATGGGTTTGGGTGAGCCTTATTCCGGATGGTTGAAATCACCCAAGCGAGCAGAAGGTCCGGACCCAAGCTAGCAGAATCGGAGTGGAAGACCGGGACCAAAAAGTCGACTAGAGGTTGACTTTTGGGTCCAAGCGCCCCCTGGGTGCCTTGCCCAAGGGGGCTATGTTGACTCGGTCCAAGCGCCCGGAACCCTTCCAGGTGCCTGGACCAAAAACATTATTGAAATGTGACATGGCGCGATCCATTACAACCAGGATAAAATTCTATCCACGTCTAGGCGCCCCGATCAGAGCTGTAAATATAGTCTTGATCCTAGAAGTTAAATACAACACTTGTAATTGATTCTAATTGAGTGTAGCTTTGTAGTTGTGAGCTTTGACTGCTGTAAGAGACATCTCCACCTGAAGGAGACATTAGTGAGCTTTCCAACATCTTGGATTAGCAATCCCCTGATTGCAAACCAAGTAACTTTCGGTGCCTCTATCTTTTATTTAATTTGTGTATTATTTCTTTTTGTACAAGTGATTATGTTAATCAAGCTGCAAGTTTCAAGAAAGATGCTTTTATTTTTGTAGGGAAATTCACTCCTCTCTTGTCGGTCGTCAGGGGACCAACAATTATTAATTCAGTAACAATGCGCATTGTTTTTAGTCTGGCTGTGAATCAGGGTGGTGCCTTCACCAACTTGATGTCAATAATGTGTTTCTTAATGGTCGTCTTAAAGAGGAGTTTATATAGCGCAACCTTGGAGTATGTGCAGTGCTGAGTTTCCGGATCATGTGTGTTATTTGCATAAGGCGCTTTATGGTCTAAAGCAGGCTCCACGCGCCTAGTATTTGGAGCTTCGCGCTTTCTTGGTCTCTCTTGACTTTGTAGCATCACAGGTTGACACCTCCTTATTTGTTTATTTTCTGGATGGTGCTCTTATCTATTTTCTTGTATATGTTGATGATCTAATCATTACAGGGAGTGATGCTTCTTTTGTTGACGTCATAGTATATAAACTTCATGCAAAATTTATGATTAAGGATCTTGGGGTTCTTTTCCTCTTCTGTGGTGTTGAGGTTCGCCCAACCTCAAATGGTCTTCTCTTGGCTCAACAAAAGTTTGTCATTGATCTTCTCTCCAAACACAACATGCTTGTAGGTCTTCATTTTTTGATGCAACTAAGTTCTGACAAGTGGTTGGGAGCTTATAACATCTCTGTATTGTTGGAGCAATCTTGCTCTAGACATTGCTCATTGTTGATGTTTCGTTAAATAAGTTTAAGTTAGTCATTATTTGTGATCTAACATAAATGTTGAGTAAGCAGGTATGAAAAAAAATCAAGTATGAAGACTTGGCAAGGAAAGTCCAAGAAGATAGTCTTGGCGTATGAAATCCTAGAGGTACGGGCTCCTAACAAAAGGAGACTTAGCCTGACAAAGCCAAAGGTAGCACTTGAAGGCAAGCGTAAGGATGAGGAGTCGTGGAAATGAAAACATCCTAAAGGCGCAAGGCTGATGGAAGATGCTTAGAGGCAAAAAGCCTAAGCTAAGGGAATGGTTTAAGTGTTGTAAATCTTAGGTTGTAAAACGCTGTAAATCACAAGTTATAAGGTACCAGTCGACTGGTACTAGGTAACAAAACGAACAGAGAGCAATCAGAGGAATTACAGCTCTGTACCAGTTGACTGGTATACTTATACCAGTCGACTGGTAAGTAACCATTATGGAATGACGGCAGGAAATCTCATCAAATCTTAAGTATTGATGAAGCCCATCAGTCGACTGATGTCGAGAAAAACTATAAAAGTAATTCTTGTAGCTTGGAGAAAAATAAACTTACTGTTCTAATCGGAAGTGCTCTCCAAGTGATTCATAAGCTGACAAAATCTCATTCTCCTCCTCCTAAGCTTAGTTCTCATCTTGTAAGAGGAGGAGATAATCATGTAAAGGTTTCTCCACCTTCGTTCTTGGTTCAAAAAGGAGAAAGTCTTAGTGAAGCTTGATCATGTGGGTGTGTACCTTGGATTAGTTACCTCAAGAAGGTGGAGACCAAGTAAATCGAGGAGTTAGCATTGTTTTCTTAGTATTTCACTATTTCTATTCTATTCTATTTGCTTCCGCTAACAAGTTGTAGGTGAAAATAGAAGAAAAGCAATTCACCCCCCCCCCTAACCGAACGCAAAGGTCCTATCATGTATGACTCATCCTAATATTTCCTTTGCCATCAACAAGCTCTCACAGTTTATGCATGCTCCTTCAGAGACACATTGGGGCATTGTGAAGCGTTTGCTTCGGTATCTCAATGGTACTAGGGATCTTTCCATTCATCTTCTTACGGATATACCTCTTACTCTTCATGGTTTCTCCAATGCTGGCTAGGTAGGAGATCCAAATTATCGGTGTTCTATGGGTGCATTTATTATTTTTTTAGGTGCTAATCCAGTTTCTTGGAATTCTACCAAATAGCACACAGTTGCATGCTCTTCGACTGAGGCTGAATATCGTGTCATTACCTCTGCGGCATCTGAGATCCAATGGATTAAGTCACTTTTGACAGACCTGCTTCTTCCAGTTACCACGCATGTTGTGCTCTTCACTCATAATTTAGGTGTCACCTATCTTTCAGCTAATCATATTTTTTACTCTCGGATGAACATCTGGCTATTGACTATCACTTTGTTCGCAGTCTTGTGCAGGCCTCTGAACTATGAGTTACTCATATTCCTACTGAGGATCAGTTGACTAATACACCTATCAAGTCGCTTTCTCAACCTCGGCTGTTTACTATTTGCAGTAAGATTGATGTCATTTTTGGGACACCATCTTGAGGGGTGTATTAGGAAATAATTATTATTAGTAAATACTTATTTGTTTCCTAGTTATTAAGGAATAATTATTATTAGAAAATACTTATTTTTTTCCTAATTATTAGAGAATAATTATTATTGAAAAATACTTATTTATTTTTTAGTATTTTATATGTTTTCTTATTTTATGTGTTTTCCTATTTTTCACTTGTAATGTTATTTATATATCACATATTATCATTAATAAAGTGCATGAATTCTATCGTCAACATATGCATAAAAAATGTGCATCTATCCCCATCATTAACTCGCTTCCAATATTTGAATCCATCTGTTGTAAATGTAGAATTGCGAGGATGCTCATGTTCAAACAAGAAGCATGGAAAGCAAAATGTAGCATCTTTTGAAGGAGAGTACTCAAACCAAGTAAACTTTTTAAACCAATGATTTTGAAATTATCGATTTTGACTTCCAAATTTGGTCGGTGGATACTCATTCTTAATAGGCTGATATGGTCCCATCTTAATATAAGTTCATCTAATTTTATCCCTTTGATGAATAGGATATTTCTATATCGGAGTAGTAATGCCGAATCCGGCTCAAGAGAACTAACATCAACTTGACCATTCGAATTTAATATATCAATATTGGATGGAGAATGCTCCTGCCTTATCGATGTTTGCTCTTTTACTTTAAAAAAATGAGCTAATAATTTTTCTTTTCTTCATTCATGAATGTTCTATATTAAAGTGAATAAATACACATCATCCAATGATGAAGAAATACTCCATAGTGATCAATCTAATATAACATGGTACAAAGCTCTACTTCTAATATCAAGCAAACAATAACGAAAAATAACCAATTATATAAATAAAAATAATTAAATTAATTAATAAATCTGATAATAAATTTAATGACTCATACAGATAATATCAAAATAAAATAAACCTGCGACGGCGATGGTCGCACCAATATCGTATGCTATTCGAGACAAGGGATGTCATGGTTGTACTCATCGAGTCACTGCTGAACACCTGTACAGGACATGAATATAAAATATCATGTGAATGATAATGTAAAGATTCTTAATAAATTGAGAGATTACATCGTCGAGAAAGGAGCTCGAAGGAAATTGATTCCAAAGATGAACAGATCTACTCGAATCTAGTGACAGAAAAAGAGGATCAAAACTAAAACTTTCACACCTGCGGCTCCGCGGCTTTGAGGAAGGAAAGGGAGGGGCCGTGGTGCCGGTTGCTGTGGTGGGCAGTGTGCGACAACGTGTGCATGGGGTTTGGAGGTGTGCTATGGAATTTTAATTAAACCAAATCAAAAATTTTGATTTAATAAAAACGTGCAATTTGAGGAAAATTAAGAGAAAAGTACAGGGTTGATTTTTTTTAATTTTATTTTCTAAAATTGGTGGGTTGGAGTCCACCTTAGCCCAGGGTGGCTCCGCCCATGTGAAAAACAATCACCTACATACATGATCAACATAATAATACGGAAGCATATTGTTCAAGACATGTAAGCAATTAAGTGTAAATTCAATCACACATACATATCAAAATTATAAAACTGGACAACTATAAGTAAATTTTAGTTAAAACTCACTTATGACCTTAGTCACATCAAAATTAGTTCAAACAAGGGTTAATGCAGTCCTAGAAGTCTCCTGAGTCTCACCATGTCAAAAATTCTAGATTTTAGAGTTTGTACAAATATTAATGAGTTTTGATTAAAACTCACTAATGGTCATATAATATCAAGATTTAAAAATTTTAACCATAGTTAGAGTCATGAGAGTTTTTA
Source organism: Zingiber officinale (assembly GCF_018446385.1). Lineage (NCBI taxonomy): Eukaryota > Viridiplantae > Streptophyta > Magnoliopsida > Zingiberales > Zingiberaceae > Zingiber > Zingiber officinale. Next base: position 111,679,757 of record NC_056001.1, on the reverse strand, counting down.
GAACACATTGATATTCTTATTGAGTGAATATGATATGTTTAAATCCAACTGTGAGTTTGTGCTAAAATTATATAAATTTACATAAATTTTAAAAATCCACAGCATGTTATATAAGCTATGGAATTAAGGTTTGAGGGTATAATGAGACTTAAAAGGCTCTTAGGAGTTCATTGGTCCTAATTTAGGTTGATTATGATATTCCTAAGTCTTTTAGTCAGTTTTGGCCAAAACTCACTCATGGTCGTATAATATCCAATTTTAAAATTTTGGACCTGGCTAGTGTCAGAAGAGTTTTAGGAATACAATGATACTATTGTTGAGTGATATGATATACCTAAGTCCAATAGTAAATTTATACCAAATTACATAAAAGTATCTAAATTTCATAAACCCACAATATGTTGTCTAAACAGTGGAATTAATGTTTGAGGGCATATTGAGACTCCGGAGGCTCCTAGGAGTGTATTGGTCATAATTTGGATTGATTTTGATGTTCCTAAGTCTTTTAGTAAATTTTGATCAAAACTCACTCATGGTGGTATAATGTCCCAATTATTGGAGCAGGGAGCACTGCATCAAACCTATGTTTCGATGTATGATAAGTTTAAAGTTAGATTGTTTGTAGAACTAATGTATCTGTTGAGTGTACATGTGCAAGTAACTTGACAAAGGGTAACCGTTTTGGTAGGTCAGATGATCGGATACCAAGCAATGAAAAGTCCTAGCAAGTTAGATGACCAAACGCTAAGCAGTAGCAAACATGGTAGGTACCAAGTAATGGAAATTCCTAGTGGGTCGAATGATCAAATAATAGGCAAGGAAAATTTCAGTGGAACAGCAGAGAACTGGACCAAACACTTGGTAAAGGTAAAAAGTCCCAGAAGTACCAAGACAGACCAGTTGAGTTTCGGGCAACCAATGTTGTCTGAAACATAGAAAATGTGTTATTATATTTTGTGCACTAACTTTATGCTACAAGAAGTTAGTTGGTGTTCCAGGCGTCCAAAAGGTACATAGGCGACTAGATGGAGATAGAATTAGATAGATCAAGTTAGGAACTTCCGGTTGATCGGAACAAGATCTGAGCAACCAAAGTAGTTTCTAGGAGGAGACTGAAGGTGGCGAGATCCAGTAATCCGGAGAAGACGGTCAAAGATAGAAGTTGACCATGTTCTAGGTGTCCGGAAGGAGTCCAGGTGACCGGAGGCCATTGAATCATCCTCATCTAGAGTCGAAGTGAATGAAGTTTATAGCCACGTCAACAGAGCTTGGGCAACGGGAAAGCCTTCCATGCCACCGGACAAGTGCCACGTCAGCATCTACAAGGCTTTATAAAAGGCAGGCTGAGATACTGGTTTCCATAACTCACAAATACTGATCGTCTAATTTCTCATTTGTTGCTAATATGCTGAGTCCAAGTTCTCCAAGTTCAAATCTTATCTTACATTTTTTATATCGCGCTTAACTTTATTTTATTCTTGTTAAAGGTTTTCTCCACCTCATGGACTTTCGGGAAAGGAAGAAAGAATCATTAAATGTTATTAATTTGATCATTGCAAATTTAATTAATTTGTATCATTACAAGTCTTATTAATTTGTATCATAACAAGTTTACTTAGAAATTCTATTGAAGTTATTTAATATTTATTTCATTGGAGTTTAGTTTAATCTTTCAGCTGCAAGTTCAATTTAATCTTTATTTATTTAGTTTTTAATTCTGCTGTTATAAACTCTAATTTTTGATGGTTTTATTTATTTATTTATTGTTATTATCAACTCATGAAATTAGTAAATACGAATACGTTAATATTGTTTGGTGAATTTGATATGTCTAAAGTTAACCGAACAAAATGAGATTTAGGGTATTGGTCCTACTTTGAGTTGATGTCAATAATAAATTTTGATCAAAATTGGCCGATGAACTTATTAGATTCACTTTTAATGAAGATCATTGCATTATTGCGATTTTTAAAAGTGAAATCATGCCCTCCTCCCATCTTGATTCCATCCTATATTTAACGTGCTGTGGGGTTTCAAAAAATAACTCTTTTTAGTGAGAAAAGTAATGCTTTTAAAATCCACTATAATTTAATAGATTTTTTAAGATTTTAAATGTGTTGCAATCACTAAGATAAATTTTTCTTGTAATCCAGATATTTAACTTTTACAATCCAATAAATTCTCAGTTCGGTCCTATCAATATTTTTCATTGACCATTAAAATAAATTAGAAGATATATCTTTACGGACGATGAAACCTCATAAGTAATTTAAATTTAGATGTAATGTGTCATACATGATTCGAATCATTATTTTCTAAGGATTCGATCTATATTTTCATTGGATAATTTATCATCTAAATATCAACTCGACTATGTTCACGGATATAATGACTTTGTCCCCTCGGATGAGTTTAGTGACTAGCGCATGAGGAGTTATCATCATGAGGTCTGGTGTTCGAATCTCGGCTCCGTGTTGGCCCTGGGACAGGTTGACGGGGGTCCTGGGGGCGAGTATATTCATCTTTTGCCACCATGGATATAGTGACTGATAAATATGTGCATGGAAGGTGCGTGATTTATCCTTATAGATTGGCGCAGTTAGTTGGTACCTGTATTAGCAGTTGCTTCAATAAATCTTGAGATCAATTTCAACGGATATAAATTGCTTCATTGGATATCTGATATCTTCTATACAAAGGACAGTTCGGATCTCTTAGACCCTAAATCCTGATCTCATCTTGATCCCCTGGCAAATATAGGCATTCAGATGTCATTTTATTTACGCTCACAGCTTAAACTACGATAAAAAAAAATGTCACACTAAATTTGTGAAAAAAAAATACAAATTCAATGAAAGCTCATAAATTTCGACCAAAAAGTTAAAAACACCCCGATATATACCTATATTTTATAAAGAATACACCTCAATATTTCCCGAACTTATACAAGTCTCTTACTGGGACAAATACTTGTTCGTGACTTTGCTGAAGGAGTTGAGATCCTCTGTTTCGAAAATGATGTGTCCTCATGTCTCTTCGTCGATGAGATGATCATAATATCCTCATGATATATATTATATTTTTAAGATATGATTTAATCCATCTTATTAATAAAAAGATATGTTATTTTGGAGATAGAGAATCTCAGCAATAACTCTTGCTGAAGGGGCCATGACGATCTCACCCTGGGCTCCCATCCAATGGAAGGTCCGTGATTTGATAAATATAAAAAGTGTGACGCGTCATTTGACTCATTTCTACCAGGCCCGGAGGTACTGTCTCAATAATCTTCCGAAGGAAGGCATCTTCGACGTCTAACCCATTCGAGCTCTGCATCGCTTGCCATCAAAACGCGGGAAGACGCTAAGGCCTAAGAGTTAGTCCTTGCTAGGCGCCAACGAAGAAGAGTTGTAGCTCGACATTGTTGGTAGCAGATGTGAACTTTCCGGCTAGGATTGTGGACGGCGAGCTTCCCGACGAAGACTATTCATGGCGCAATATGCGGTGTGTTGAAGTTGAGGGAGAAGAAGCGTTAGTGTAGTTACATGCACGAGGAGGTGACCCATCATCATCATCATCATCATCATCCGATTTTTTTTTTGCTTTTCAATTAAAAAAATGGCGATAGAACTTGATCGGTCGCCTTCAAAGTTCAAAGTTCAACCATGGCGGACTTGGTACATTGAAGTTTGACGCCGTTTCCGAATGTTCCAAGAAACCGCGGCAAAAGTCTCACCGGCCATTCCAAAAAACCTACAAAATCCCCTTCTTCCCACAATGCGCAAGTCCATCCAAGAAACCCTAAAGACATGATCTTGGAACTCGCAGCGGCGCTGGAGGAGCAACGGGAATCGCCACAGTGTTTGCGAACCCTAGCGAGGAGCGCCGTGGAGGATGTGATGCTGATTCCGCCTCCCAATTTCGGGGTAGTAGACAGGGGCATCTACCGCTCGGGGTTCCCTGCCGCCGATTGCCTCCCCTTCTTGGAGGCTCTCGAGCTGCGATCCATCGTGTGAGTGAGACTTCCTCTTTTTTTATGCCTTCTGCTCTCGTTCAAAGTATGAACTTGGTTTTCGATCATTGCGCCTGGATTTTCTGCAGGTGCTTGTGCCCGGATCCATACTCAGAGGAGAATGCTGAGTTCGTCAGATCACACGGGATTCGGCTCTTCCAGTTTGGGATCGAAGGGAGCAGGGTACTTCTATTTCTTCCTTTTTCTTTCATTTCCTTTCCTTCCCTTGTTACAGTAGCAGTACAAACCCTAATTTCAAATACTAGAAATTTAGCTTATGGAGACACCCAACTAGTAGTCTTGTGTCATGTATTTTGCTGAGATTCATAGCTGTGTGAGAACCAAGAATGTACCAAACAGCATTAGAGCTTAGTACCATCTTCTTGTCTGTGCTTAGTCTTAAGCACAATGGAAATTTTTTGGCAGAAAATCAACTAATTATCCATATCGTCAAAAGGGTGCTCCTCTTTCAAAAATTATCAAAACAAAACCTTCTTAATTTGATACTAGAAATACCCCTTTATGCTCCAACTTTGGTCAAAGCTACTCCAAGGTGGTATCAAATTATGGGTAGGGCGTTGTTTTGATCATTTTTAAAAGAGAGACGGTCTTTTGACGATATGGATAATTAAGGGCACCTTTTTAATTTCCTGCCAAATCTTTTTATCGAGATGGTCGGTTCGAAGATATATTTGCTCAGGATTTCTATATATGATATGATGGAGAGATCTCCATTCGCATCTCCCAAACTATGTGCTTGATTTTACATGTATACCTGCTTCAATGATCATTTTCGCATCTCCCAAACTGTCTGCTTGATTTTACATGTATACCTGCTTCAATGATCATTTTAGTTGTCAAATCTATTCTTTGATCCTATTACCTTCTCTACTTTCTTAAGCCGGCACACCTTTGCTTTGTTATGTATTTTAACCTTATGAAACTGTTGGCCTTGGTTATTGTTTGCATAGAAGCAGTTAGTTCTTTAAGATGGCAATCGATAACCTAATAAGCAAGTGAGATATAACCTGCGACTCCCTAAACAGATCAAACCCTAACAACTAAATGAAGTAAAGGCATATGTACTGTATGCTGGAGTATGTTGATATTCCTAGCTCTTCAATTTCGTTCTTGATGCATCTCACGTCTGTATTTGGTATCAGTATTTGATGATTCTTTTGTACAACCATCAAGAAATTTTGAGTTCATTTCATTCGTTGGAGAAATAAACTGGTAGTCAAATACAGTCAGAAATTACAAGGAGCGACGTGCTGTAATACTTGACAATAGGAAAGAACATTTTGTAAGCAGTGGTACGAAAAATCAGTTGATCTTGAGTGCAAATGCCATCTTTGGTTTTCTATGCTTGGAATGAAATTTAATGCATTTCTTTTCAATTGGTTGAGTAAGTTCTCATATCATGTATGTGTGTGCGTTTCTATTTTTTTTTTTTTCAGGCCAAAGTAATTGTAACATGCATATGTACCTTTGTCAATGAATACGAAAATTCACCTCATTTTTCTGCATATGCAGGAGTCCATAAATGATTCTAGTTATACCATCATGGAGGCTCTCAGAGTCTTGCTCGGTAATGATTTTATCTTAGCTCGGTTTATTGTTAGGTCTTCCTACTATTCATAAATTTTGCAATTAGCTAAAAGATGCTTGCATTGGCTGTGTTGTTTCAGATGCAAGGAATCATCCAATTCTGATACACTGCAAAAGAGGAAAGGTATCGAAATAGGTCTTGTCTCTGTATGCTTCTCACTTGTAGTTCAAGAATCTTAACGCTCACCGTTAATTGTTTTCTTTTAATTCTTTTTCAGCACCGGACTGGTTGCGTCGTAGGCTGCTTCAGGAGATTACAAAACTGGTGCATGACCTCTGTGCACGAAGAATATGTAAAATTTGCATCCACCAAGGCCCGGCCATCAGACATGGTCTTTATTGAGAAATTTGATATTTCACAGATGATGGAGTGTGTTTTCGGGATAATATACCGGTACCATTTTTCTGGCCACCAGGCTCGGCGCCTTGTTTATCAAAAGATATCTTGAATTTGCAAGGTAGTAGCATACCTCAAATGTGCAGAGATTGGGAGGTGTAACTTAGAATTAGATATTGATTTATCTTGTCTTGACTAGGAGCATGCACCAAGAGTCTGCTCAAACTTCTTGCTGTTAGATATTTTTCTTGTTGTATTTGTCCTTAGCAATTGATATGAGAAGCCCTTGGTGGGAAGTTTTGTAGGTTTAAATACTCCATTTCATGAGGCAGAGTTGTTGTCATTGTCTAGAAAGTTTGACATTTTGATAGATTTACTTTTTGTTTCTTGAGAATCTTGTCGAATGAATCTTGAATAAATTTTCATTTGCACATCAAAAGTAGGACTTATAGTTATCTCTGAGAAAACCCACATTAACCCATTTCGATAGGAACTAATAGTTGGCATGGCAACTTTTTTTTCCTTTTTTTTGTAATTCAAGTATGTAACTTTTTGAACCGATTAATTATGGAAATGACCGATTCGGCTTTATAAAAAAATTTTAGTCCATCAAAATAAATTGAGGAGCGCTCGCAGAGGCTCATTCCAATGGTCACGTTCTTAGGTTTGTCGTTTGTATTCAAATATTAAATGCCTAGTTAATGACTTGAAGAACCTAACTGTACCCAAAGGCTACATCACCTCATTATATAGATGAAATAAGGGGGTGAGGCAGAAATTCATCCAATCCGATCCCACTTTGGTTTGCCTTGACATCCTAGATAAAATTGTTGAATATTTTCACTTACTAAATAATGTTCAATCAAATTTGAACCCATTTGAATTTCATCAAATATCAAATATCTAGTCAAACTTGACTTATTTAATATATCAACCTAACTTAAACGCAAACAAATATTCTACGCAAGCATCAAAGCACAACACATCTACTCGGAAAAAAAAAAATCACCAAAACTCACCCAACCAAAATGGGTGGAATTTTTTTTCCCACCATATGATGTTTTCTCTATTAATAAGTAATTAATATGGTATTTTGCATAACTATACTTAAATATTTAGAGATTGATCTATCATAATTTGCTATTTGTGAAAGATCTTTCTACACATCTCACTTCTCTTCGAGTGTACACACCCCAAGCATGTGTTTGGTTGATAGAAAATTCTATGGGCCAAACATTCTCATGGAATAGGTCCAATACCTTTGGTTTCAAAAATAAGTTTGAAATAACAGTTCTCCTAAAAATTGAATAAGTCACAGACTAAACAAGTGAGTTGGATGAGCCACATAGACTAAACAAGCCAATAGAGATTTATTTCTTGTCTATTTATGTTATTCTGACTAACCAAACTTAGATATGAAAACGATTCATTTATTTTATTCAATGAGACAAACAAATAAATATATTTTTTATTTTACTTCCGATCAATTTCATTCGTAGCATTAGAGTATAGCAAATAGATATGACCACAAAACATATATAAATTAACACAACCACGCAAGGTAGCATTGCTATTGTACACATTTTCACTGTTGTATGTTTGCGACATTCACAATTGGAGTTAGCTCTCTCTGACAATACAAGTGGACAGGCAGCATGGAATCACAACGATACCGCAGAACTTTGTGGAGTATCACCCTAAATCAGAGAAAGCAAATTGGCAAATCTGGATAGGAATTTGATATTCAACAACGTAAGGTATGCTACTTGACTAAAACAAAGCAAGTACGATCAACAATTACTGTCATTAGGCGAGTTGAATCAATTAAAGTTGAAAGTGAAAAGATGATCAAAGGCGAAATGAACCAAATATTATACTGATATCTCTTGTATCAACCTCAACGGTAGGGTAGATGTATGGATAAGATTTTGATTTGCCGACCTCAAATAGCCGAGGCTAGCATCACCTTGACAATGATGTTGAAGAGAAAAGATAGGAAAAGCATACTGAAATTTGTCCGTATAGTTACCATTGTAGTCATCAAGAATTTGGAGTTTGCGCTATTGCTGATGGTCGAGGAGCCGTTTTATTACCAAGAGCAGAGAGTGCTTTAGCAACAATGCTCATATTAGGACGGAAGTCAGCTTCGTATTGCACACACAGAGCTGCCACTGCAGCAAGCTGCAGAAATGGAAAAATGCTTCACTAGGATCCTGTATTATAGACTGAGTCCTGGAAAAACCTACTCTACTTTACTGAATCAAAAGAGCATAATAAGGTGAAACAACTCAATCAAACATGCAAATCAAGAAAAGAACATTAGCAGACAGGAGACCTTTGCAGCTGCCTTTGGTGGATACTCTCCCTTCAATCTTGGATCTACACATTCTAGCACCTTTTCCTCGCTTAATCTAGGAGTTGCCTACATTAATGCAAGAAGATGCATAATGGCAGATTATTGCTGAGCATGATTAAATGTGAAATAGCATATGGCTTTGGAAAATACAAGTTCATCACAAAGTTGGAACCGACAAACAGCAGTTCATGGAATGAAAAGTAACTGTCTATGGGAAGGGAAAAACCTTACCCAAGTAACTAGACTCTGCTGCCCTCTAGGCATTGTGTGATCAACTGGCTTCCTGCCAGTCAACAACTCCAAAAGTACAACACCAAAGCTATACACATCACTTTTCTGTGTTAATTGGCCTGTCATAGCATACCTGAGGAAGATTTGGAGGCATTAACTCAAAGAATACATGCAACTGCATAAGTATATCTACATAAAAGATACCTTTGTAAAGGTATCTCATATAAGATTTACTTATTAGTTTGAAAAGGAACAGAATCTCTACCTGTTGGTAAATAGCATAAAAGAACAGAGTTGATGAAGGTGAAGAACATGCAATCTATTTTTACATCAGAATTGGATTCAATCATTATTGGTAACTTCAATTGCTTTAGTTTAAGAAAAGGTTCCAACTCATTTTTGTAAGATCGATATCAGCAGCTAATTTTGGTTTTCTTTGTTAGTGTTTGTATCTACAAGAGGTTAATGCACAACGGAAACACTAACACAACAAAAGAGGCAAACCAGTTTTGGTTGACAGTCCCTCTAGGAACCGCTACATCCACAGCATATGATCCATCAGTGGATCATTCTGAAAACCTCTATCCTTCTTTCAGCACCACCGAAGGAAAGAAACCCCTTCCATTTACAAATTTGAAGTAAATAACAGGGAAGACAACAATAACAAGATTTTCAAGATTACAAGCCTGTTGGAGGTTTTTAAGCGCTGGAATTGAAGGCTTATCATTTATGCTGCCAGAGTTTTGACAAAGACGAAGCCTAACTCGTGCTTTTATATGAAGTGACAGATCCAGCAAGTTCTCTACAATTCATTCATCATCAGTCAACTACTCCGCTTGATTTAGTCAGAATCTGAAAGTTGACGTACATCATATTTTTGAGATCCTCATTAATAAACTCTTTGGCAAGGATCAATCAATTGTTTAGCAAATAGTCAACTTCCATAGTCTACTTGCAAAGATGATTCTATTTGCTCGAATTTAACCAGAGTCAACTATTGTAGTCGACTCGCAAATAATTTGTTTGCTCTACAACAATATGAGTCCACTGCACCTATTGATGGCAAACTTTTTATTTGCTCCCATACTAAACCACAAATTCTAAATGACTTTGTTTTCGTCAATCGATTGATCTATATGCCATGAAGTCGACTGAGTCGAAAACCACAAACCTTGTCATCATTTATGGTATCTTCAGTTGATTGTTCAATCTCTATGTGGACTGTTATCAAACAAACCCAGAACAAACATGGAATCATGTGAATTAGGGGTTTTCACTTATCCATGTACATCGGTTGATTATTACCTTGTACTAGTTGGTTTTCACTTCTCCATATACACCAATCGATTGTTACCTCGTATCGGTCAACGGTTGTACTATGACTCGATCATCCTAATGATCAAGTTTCACCTATCTTTGAATCCTACCCACATTTTAAGGGTTACAATCACTTAAGGACTCTCATTCTCAGCATATCTCATTCTCAGCATATCTCATTCTCACTTAATGTGCCTAGAGTCTTCTCGTCTTAGGGTCTTTGTTGCCCAACATCTGGTCACCTCTGACCCACTAGGACTTCCTCACTACCAAGAATCTGATTCTCAACCTTCTTGAACTTCCATGCCTAGCATCCAGTCTATCTTACCTACTCATACTTCACATCTATCAAGAATTCAATTCTCAACCTTCTTAAACTTCCTTGCCTAACATCTAATACTATCCTCAAGCTTCTCGGATTTCCTTGCCTAGCATCTAATACCTGCACCTGCACTTTTGACACACCATATAGATCACAAAGAATATCTAACTTAAACATGGTCCAAACATCGAAATTACATGCAATGCTACATGCTTGGAACATAATTGCACTAATAATTTTCCAACTGAGTTCTTGAACTTTATCAAATATCAGTAGGCGTCACATTTTGTTCAAGCTAGCCATATTTAATCAGTAATATGATATTTCCTGATAGAACACAAAGTGTAATCCATCATCATAGTTAATCTATGATACTTATACTCTTCATGGAGTTGAGACTGCTCTCCCACCATTAGGAATAAGATTTTTTTACCTTTAAACCACAGGCTTGTAGATCTAAATCTAGTGTCTATAAAATATGTTATCCACCATAAAGCTGTGTTGATAGGAGTACATATCTTTTAGTTATTATTTCCTATTTAGTTGTATAGTAGGGGTACCCCCGTAACGTTTTGTATCTTAAGTTTATTATAAATGAGAGTTAACTGGAGTAGGGAATAATGTCTATTTTCTCTTCATAAAATTTTCTATACCTATCTGTATATGCTATACAACAAACCCTAGTTGTATTTCTTGTCGCAACTGATCTTGTCTGACATCGGAGAAGATGGTGCACTGGTCAGATGACTTTGGGAAATGGAGAGTGGTAAGGAACACTCGGCACTTAACGTCATCCGTGTATTAATGAAGGATGGCTGCGTTTTCAAATTTAAGTAGATGATCTTCCAAGCCGATCACTCCTCCATACTCTCTTATTGCTAACGGTCGGAAATGACTCGGCGATTTGTCTTCTAAAATTTTTTGGGAGAACGGCATACTTATCCACTCGGGGGAGCTGCTCGCCATTGGGGTTTTTCCCTTTCGAAGATCCCGAGCGGGCACGTCTCCAAAAGATGATTCTTGGGGCCTTTCCACTCGGCCCATATCGTCAAATGGTGTGCAAAGCAATAGCCTGTGATACTCGACCGGGGAGAGCAGCACAGAAGGCAAGCTGATCAACTGCGCAAGTGCTTGCACGAAGCCGGTCGGAGGAGGAATTGGTTGGAACCTAGTCGGCCCTTCCTCTCGGGTCCCTCGATGTGAGGGCCCATCATTGATACAGCCGGGTCATTTAGCAAAGGACACCGGGTCGTTGCTTGCTACTGCTACACTAACTTCTACGCTCGGGCGGTTATTAGCAACTCCAAGTCTTCCTACAACAAAGTAATTGTAGTGAATCATCCAGTCTCCTCCATCTTCACGCTTCAGATTCAAGCGAAGCTTCCAACAGACGATGTCAAATTTGATCCTGTCTAAAATCGGAGAAGATGGTGCACTAGGGTGGCTCTGGTGTTAACCGTGAAAAGACTCTAAGGTGGAAATCGAAGGCGCGTCGAGCGATCCTGCGTGTCAAAAACAGAAAGTAGAGGAAAAGAGCGTCGACAACCAAGCCAGGGAGGGGTCTCCAGCGCAACCACTCCGACATTCAAGTAAAACAGGTGGCCGAGAGGAAATGCAATGCACGGTGGAAAATGAACAATGGAATCTAAATGCCTTAGGTTGCATAACGTAGCGTTTGCGTACTTGCGCCGATAGATGGAGACCCCTTATATAGTGTTACTTTTCCTTTCTGCACGAATCTTGATGCATTACTAAAATAGGACCGACCCTTTTAAGACTCTTACAACTTTCCAAAAATGGGCCCACCATTTCTATGTTTTGCAGGGTAGAAGCTACCTTGCACACACAGCACAGGGAATAGTCCCTTAGTTCTCTGACAACCGTTATACAAAACGTCAAAAGAGAATATTAGGTCGTTGGATTGATGGGCCTTCGACATGGTAAGCCGATCGGCTGACCGAGTCCCCCTTTTTAGTCCGATCGACCTTCGCTCGTGGATGGGATCCGGACAGCTAAAGAATGACAACCTTCTCGAAGGCTCGGCCTTCACTCGACTCTTATACTTGTGTAAAGAGTCTGGTCCAGTAGGGTCATGTGTCCAGCATGTCTGATTAGACCTCTGGCCTGATCGACCAGAGCACTCGTCGGAGACACCTGACTCAGTTCTGGATGTCACTAATACAACTTTCATCGACTCTGAGAGACTCGGGGTCCGATCAGCCCAGCAGTCCAATCGGCTAGACCACTCGACCGAACCAAATGGCCTTGCTAACCCCGAGTGTTGACCCCTTCTTAAGTTTGACCGCCACATCAACCGGCCTTCTTGACTTCGCCCCCACCCGAGGTCCCACCTTATTCGCTGTATCAACAACCATTAAAGGACTGCTAACCTTAACCTCCTTCTCTCCGTCATCTTTCAAGTATTGCCTACAGCAGCTAGAGAGGTGTGCTTGGGTTGGTAAAGTCTTGATTACACCGAGCAGTAGTACCTCGTATTAGAGGCAACGATGGCTTCCACTGATCCTATCTTCCAATAGCAACAATGAAATCTGTCTTCCTTTTTGGTTGTACAATCGGAAAAGGACCTCTTTTCTCTTCCTGCTTGGGCTTTAGTGAACAGTTCGATTTGTCTTCCTGGTGGCAAAAGGTGATTCGCTCGCCCCAGCGCCTCCGCTATCAGACACCAGGAGGTGTCTGACGAAGAGGAGAGGTCTTCTACTACCATAGATGAACATGGTGACAACAAAATTATAGCTCCTTATGACAATACTTCTCTCTAAATTAGTCCAATTAAACTAGATGGAAGAAATTACGTTACCTGGTTGCGATCAAACATGATATTTATTTAAGGTAGATCCGCTACTTAGTGGCCCTCCTAGTGTCGGCTCCACGAATATGAAGGGAGGTGCATGTAGGTACACAGGTCATAGGCGCATGGTGGGATAAACCCTAGGTCGTCAGTTCCTGAGGCCATTACGCCAGAGATGCCATGCGCCTACCATTTGCGCTACGCCCTAGGGGCAACATGATATTCATTCAAGCTATGAGATTACAAGGCTGCATCAATAAAGGAAAAAAAAACATATATTACTAATCTTGGACTTAGCAAATGGGAGTTAGAGAATTCTCTCACCATGTCATGGTCAATGCAACCACAGTTTGCACGAGGTTATCTTTTCCTAGTTACAGCTTAGAAGATTTGGAATACAACTGCTTAGACTTACTCCCAATCAGGTAATAATGCTCACATATAACTTAGTGGCTTATGGCAAGATGACTAAAGATTTTCAAGCATCCTGTATAGCTTACACTAAAGTTTATAAATTAATTAAAAGAGTGTGTATGTGTGTGTGTATGATGTTTTGGCAGAACTGAATAATGTATTAATAAGAATATTAATTTTGAGGCATGATCCCTTTCCCTCCTTACAGCAAGCATATAGCTATTTGCAGCAGGAAGAGAGTAGACAAAATGTTGCAATGTTGTAATTATTTCTGTTGACCAAGCAAGGAGGCTTGTTGACTCATCTACCATAACTATAAAAAGTAATGCAACTAGAGGTGAATCTATAAAGGGAGGATAACAAAGTAATAGAAAGATAGAAAGTATGAGTATTGTAGAAAACCAACACATACCAAGGACACATGCTGAAAATTTCATGCTCATCCAATACGCGGTAAAGGTGGAAAAAAAGTTGGTGGTCTATGGCCTCAAGCTCACATGTCTAAAACTCTTGATACTGAGCTTCCAAGAGAAACAAATCCTTCTGATAGATTGTTCAACGAGGAATTGCAAACTCTCAGGCTCCTTATGGAAACACTTGAGTCTCCTTCCACCACAGCTACACTTTCTCATCTTTTACATTTAGGTATACCATGTTCATCCTTTAATACTAGTCATTCTATCCAAAATATCCATGTTATTTTGATAACTTGTGGATTTTAGATTTTGGAACATCAGACGATATACTAGTGCTCGTACAAATTTTCTCTCCTATTCTTCTTGTTCAGGCCAAGATAAAGTCCATATAGTCTTTGCCTCCAATTGTCTGAAAAAGTTCTATAAACTACACTTTCCCATTAACTTGCCTCTTGTCTTGCATATTCCTTGTTTTTACAGAATCCTCTATCTATTAATGCTCTTACAAGGGATTTAAATTGTAAAAATTGAATTTCTCCCTTCTCATTGTGTCAATAGTTGAGCATTGAGAAATGATTGACTATGGTAGCATACATGATGACCTATATCGACTGGTTGAAGTACCTCATTTCAAATGTCACTCTTTTTTAGGTGAATTCGATTTGCCCATCACCAAATTATTCAATGGCATAGGAGATTAGGACATCCTTCTTTCCTTATATTGAAAAAACTTTATTGTTGCTTATTTAAACAGTGTAGTGCGGAAATCTTAGTTTGTGATGCTTGTAAACTTGCAAAAGATACTAGAAGTTCATATCCTCTATCAAAAATAAAAAAATTGTTCCCTTCATGATCATGATGATTCATTCTAATGTGTAGGACCCCAACCTGATAGCTTCCTTATCTAGTTATAAATGATTTGTGACTTTTATTGATTATTATGGGAAGATATAGGTATACCTATGCACGCAAAAAATGTTCCTCTGTTTATAGTCTTCCATAGAATGATTACTATACACTTTGGTGCTGAAGTGATAATTTTATGAACTAATAACGGTATTGAATATATAGAGATCTTTAGTACTTACTTAGACACTCATGGGATCATACACCACACCAACTGTGTTAATACTACAACCTAAAATGGTATTTTTGAATGGAAAAATAGACATCTTCTAGACGTTGTTAAGGCTCTTATGTTCACAATGAATGTCCCTAAAATATTAGGGGATGTAGTACTTTCTGTTGCCTACCTCATCAATATGCCTTTCAAACCTTGGATTTCAGACGTTTGGTCAAACTTATTTGAGGCAGTAATACTTACATTATCCTCCAAAAATATTTGTGTGTGTTTGTTTTGTGCATAAACACGCTAGAGGAAAACTTAATCCTAGAGCCTTGACAAGTGTTTTTGTTAGGTATTTTGTTACTAAAATTATCATCCACCCACTAAAAGATTTTATACAAGTATAGTTGTTACTTTTGTGTCACCTCTTCAGTGGAAGAGGTGACTCAACCTATACTTGAGTTGCCTATATATAGTGGGCAAGAAGAGCATGAAATAATGCTAAAATTCTGGATGAAGATCAAGTTCAAAGATGTGGCAATAGGGAGATTGGATGGGCCTCATCTCCTATGGTATGATGATGCTATCGTGGATAACCCTCTACATGGTCAATCATTATACCTGAACTCAACTCATGTGGAATTAGATAATCCACTTCTTTCTGCTCATGATTTATCTACTGAAACACCTTTCCATTATTCTTGTAATAATGACCTTGATCTTCCAATAGCTGTAAGGAAAGATATTAGATCATGTACTCGACATCCTATCTCTAATTTTGCTTCTTATGACTCATTGTCTCCTTCCTATTTTGTCTTCCTTGCATTCTATCTCTATACCATAGGGGTCAAAGGAAGCTGTTAATGATCCCATGGTGGAAGAAATGAAAGCTTTAGTTAAAAATGGAACTTAGGAACTTGTTAACCTACCTTTGGGCAAAAAGCCAGTAGGATGTAAGTGGGTATTTATAATGAAGCATAGGGCAGATGGTTATGTTGAGAGGCTAAAGGCTCAATCGGTGGCAAAGGGTTTCACCTAGACCTGCGGAATTGCTTAACAAGAAATTTTTACACCTGTTGCTAAGAGTAAATGTTCTCTTATCTTATCTTGTGCTGCTAATCTTGGATGTGGCCTTCAGTAATTTGATGCCAAAAATGTCTTTCTACATGGCAAGTTAGAAGAGAAGTTATATGGAAATCCTACCAGGTTTTTCTTGTAAAAAATGAAGGGAAGGTAGGGTCTGTCACTTAAATATGGCTTTATATGATTTGAGATAGTCACCTCAGGCTTATTTGACAAATCCAGTAAAGCAATGATCACTTTTGGCTACGAGCAAAGAAATGCATGTCACATTATGTTCACCAAATATCACAATAGTAAGATTACTATTTTTATTGTATATGCAGACAATATAGTGATGACAAGTGACAATCAAGAAGAGATAACTAGGATGACTAGACTAAAGAAGCATTTGACTACTAAATTTAAGATTAAAAATTTGGATCAACTAAGATATCTTTTTATATAGATGTTGCTGATAAAAAAAGACATATTTATTCCTTAAAAAAAATGTTCTCGACTTACTAAATGAAACACGAATGCTAGGCTATAAAGTTGCAGATACTCTCATTGAAGCCAATTATAGACCAATAAATATATAGAATTGGTCAATATTGGTCAATATCAAAAATTGGTCGGAGCACTCATTTATCTTTCTTATACATGATTTGTCATGCCTATGCAGTAAGTATATTAAGTTAATTTATGCATAACCCTAGCCTATATATCTTCATACATTTTTTGGATTCTATGATTTCTCAAATCTAGTTTTGATAAAGGATTGTTCTACTTAAACAACGGTCATTTGGGAATAGAAGCATAAATTGATGCTGATTGGTCAAGATCTAATAATAAAAAATCTACTTCTGGATATTGTGTCTTCATTGGCAAAAATCTAGTAATTTGAAGAAGCAAAAAACAGTGTGTGATTACTAGGTCATGTGCTAAAGCAGAACACGAGCTATGGTACAAGGAGTCTGTAAACTTTTATGGCTTCATAGGTTTATGCAACATATTCATCTTCTCTGAAAGGTCTTTGTTGCTACATTGTGACAATAAAGTAGTTATTAACATTGTTCATAATCCAGTCCAACATGATCATACCACGTATATTGAAATTGAATCATTCTTTATCAAAGCAAAAAATAGATGATCATAGCCTAAAAATTAGCTATAAAATTCAAGGAGTCAACCTGATGCATTTACTAAGGGCTTATGTGGCAAACTATTCAATTCCTTTATATACAAGATGGGTACAATAAATATAGTTTGAGACTGTGTTAACAGAGGTTCACATGTTTAAGCTCTTATGTGGCATTTTCTATTTAGTTGTCTAGTAGAAATATTTTCTATAATTTTTGTATCTTGTTTATTATAATAAGAAGTTACAATAGGGAATAGTGCCCTATTTTATTTCACAAAATCCTCTATGCCTAATTTTACACCACGTGATGATATCTTTGTCTATATGGTAGCTTAACGTGGTGCATATATCCGCACTTTATATATTGTCCTTCTTGATCTATCTATTTAGACTATTCTACACAAATAGAGGAAAGTGGAAAACTTTAACTCCAATGCTCCTGTGACATGAAAATATTCCTGAAAGAAGAAAAAAGTTCTTCGTACAAGCAATATTGTACATGGATTTAAGTCTCGAGTTGTTTCACCCGACAAAGGCGAAACATCAAGTTCCACCCGTAGACCAGCACAAGCACAGCTTAGGTGCCAGCGCACTTCGACGCATCTGGATTCATCATAAATACTTAGATTAATAATTTTAATCAACACTTAGCTATGATCGAGATAATTTAAATAGACTTGAATAAAACCTAATAAAATTATCCTATATATATATATATATATATATAATTATTTTTTAAAATTTTTAAATATTTAGATTAATTCTTTTTTATTTTAAGTTAATATATTTTATATTTAAAAAATACCGAAACTATATCGGAACAGCACGATACGATACCGAAACTGTATCGTTCATGTCCGGGATCGAAACCTCCGCACAACTTGAGATTTTAAACCATGATATTGTATCCTAAAGCCTCCAAACACATCCCAAGGCATCTCCTAGTCTCCAAAACACTACCTTTAAGAAAAGCTAATGTTCTAAATGGCGAACGAAGCAGACATCAACCGCACTGCCTTTGCCTAAAGCAATTCTTTAGGTGGTAATTCACCTCTTTCCGCATCATCGCAGCCGTCGTTTCATCACTGCGACGAGTCTGGACGTGTCGCCATCGTTTGAGCCTAGCAACGTGTCCAAAAGCGTCACGCGGTCCCAACGGCCAACAACGCGTCTGAACTCATTGTGTAGTCTCAACAAGGCGTCGGACTCATTGCCTGGCCGAAACAGGGTACACGTGTAAGTTATAAGTTAGGGTTTAATTAAATACCTTTAGATTAATAATTTTAATCAACTCCTAGTTATGATTGGGATAATTTAAATAGACTTAATTAAAGCCTAATAAAATTATCTCATTATATATATATATATATATAAAATATTTTATTAACAGTAAATATTATAAAGAATAATGATTATTTATAACGTTATGTATAAAAAATAGTAAAAAAATCAACTGTCTAGGCAACCAAGGTGCTTGGCGGTGACTATCCCCGCCACTGCCACCACCACCTACGCCATTTACAACACTGAGGAAAACACACAATAATAGTGATTTAAGTCCATTATAAAATCATCAAACTACAACCCTTCAGCATTATGGACCGCACATAGGCCAAATTTGGCCCAAATGCCTACTTCTATGAGCTACATGAGCTGATTCCCAAAGCCATCTGTGTAGATCAAAGTAGCCAAATAGCTTGGGCTTTTCAAGCACCCATCAGTAAAATTTCCTTGATTTTGTTGTCTCTCTGTTCAAAGTCACATACTGAGTCTTAAATCCTCTAAGAAGAATAATTATATTTAAGAGAAATGAAATAGCTTTCCATCTCTCTTTCCCATGTTTAAATCACAACCTTTGGCCATTGTTTATTTAACTATTAATTAACAAGCAGGAGTATGAATCTATAGTGGACTAGGGAAATAAGACAACTAACATCAGCAACATACAGCCAAGTTTAACAACCATTTTCATTGTGTTTCATAGTAAAACTCAGGCAATTGCATCATTGACGGCATACAGCAGTAAAACACTCGTTTCTCTGTAATGTTATTTTGCCACTTATATAGGACCGCTGCTAGCAACAGTCCCTTTTGTAGATATTTTGCAGGTATTCTATAGCCATATATGCACTCCCTTTCAATGAAGCTGGTAAATTCATGTTCAATATTCAAATACTTTTTAATTTCTTTAAAAAAAAACACTTTACGATTCATCTCCTTACCAAAGAAACAAAGTAAATCATGCTAAACATAAATTAAATTCGAAATTGAAACAACTAAGAGGCTCTGAGTTGTGCAATTACTCTGGGGCATAATAACCAAAAGTCCCAAGGACGCGTGTTGAATGGAGACGAGAAGCCATATCAGGTGACTGATTTAAGAGGTTAAAATCTGCAATTTTGGCTTTAAAGTCCTCAAACAAAAGTACATTGCTTGATCTAATGTCCCGATGTATTATAGAAGGTTGAACCTTCTCATGAAGATACTCCAGCCCTTTTGCAGCATCAATTGCTATCCTCACGCGCTGCATCCAGTCAAGTGGTGGAGCAGGGTGTGCATCTTCCAGTCCCTTTCTACCTATAAATCAAAAAAGATTGAAATCTTTGTTCCTTGAAGTTCAATGGACATATAAAAATTCCCAATAAAATCAGAAATATTATTTTTAAAAAGAAAAAGGCAATATGTATGCCATACCATGTAAAATGTCATGAAAAAAGATGCAAAATGTTTGGCATACCATGCAAGATATCATGCAAAGTACCCATTGCTGCAAATTCATAGGCCAGCAAGCGGAAATTTCCTTCAACACAATAACCCAGCAATTCCACAAAGTTTTCATGCTTCAACCTTGAAGCCATAGATACCTAATTTTTTTTAGAAAGAAAATGGAGTAATTGCCTAAGCCCAAGTGACAAAACAGCAATATATATAAAAATTAGACTTGCTTGCCAACCTGCAAAGTCCACCATCTGCAAAAACAGATGCGGGTAAAAGCATTCTTATCAGTATTAGCATGCACACCTGAAACAGAAAATGAGTATTGGTCTTGGACTCTGCCGTAGAATCAAGTTTCTTTAAGGCTACTTGCGTTCCATCATCCAAAGCTGCAAAATACACTCTTCCATATGATCCTTGACCTATCAAAGCCTCTGAATTAAAATTATAAGTCTTCTCCTTTAATTCTTCCAATGTGAATACAGAAGCTTCAATTGGAGGTGGTGGCTCTAGGGGATCACTTTTGGGAACGGCAGAGTATTCTGAACTTGTTGGCATTCCTGAATAAGAAAAGAGGAAATCATCAGCTGATCTAATAGAAAAAACACAGGACACAGAAGAGTTAAAATGAGTTGCACACAAATGTAAGTAATTATCAAATCAAATTAGAAAATATCAAATGGAAGCAATGGCTAGCTAGATTTTGGATATGAATGCTCCAAAAGCTATATAAAGTAGTGCTTATAACAAGTTATGGTCACTATCCTCCTTACATCTCTAATATAATCATTAAGGGTATACAAACAGTTTGATGCATCTCTATATCCTTATTGGTGAATATACAACAGGCAACAAAACATTTGATATTGTGGTTTTGGTATCCATGATAAAAATTATGGCATCAAAAAGTGCTTATAAAAAAAGGGGTGAAATTAAGCAACAGAAAATGAAAGCATGTACTTCGGCCTCTTTGCAATTCACATTAAACATAGAGGCTAAATCAAATTTATGACATTTAGGAGAAACTTCATGTATCTTATAACCGTGAAGGTTCTCCCACCTATGAACTTCACAATTTAAATGCAAATTATGGAAAGTTTTAGGGAACAATAACTTATCCTTGAAAAGGTAATCACATTTAAACTATGCTAATAATTCCATATGCTCATCACAAGTTATATTGTTTCATTTCATGTGATAAAACATGTTTTGTACACTCTTCTCATAATGCATATGGTCAAGTTTCTATATTTTATTAAGATCAACTTGCCAATATCTAGTTAGACTTAGTGTAACCCAGTATGACCACAATAGTAAAAACAAGTAAAGTTTAGAGCTTCATGACTAAAGAAAAATCTAGTTTACTTCAAATAAAAATGAGTTATGTGAATCATTTCA